>NC_090654.1:54343527-55041027 GCF_040937935.1 Hyperolius riggenbachi | reverse complement strand
TACTAAGCAATTGTGGCTCCATGTTGCAGTGATTGCGTTTTTCGGTCTCATTCCAGAGAATGAGAATGGCGCTCTAACTGCCAGCAAAATGTTGCACGCAGTGCACTTTTGCGATATACGCACATCACAGGCACTGCAAGGATTTACCGCAGTGCTTTGCTGAATACCGGCTATCAGCAAAGAGCAGAAACACTACCCACCAAAGCACCCCAAGAGTGAACTGGCCCTTAAGAGAACTTGATTGGTGATTACAAATTGTTGCAACCTGCAGAGTAGAACTCAGGGGTGTATTTAAAATGATTTAAATACACCCCCAAATTCTAATAATGGCCTCCTCCTCCCCATAGCCATACCAATCCTCACCAAAAAGGGACAAAGCATAGAAACGCAAACAAAACAAAAAAAGATGCAGGCCAACAATTGTAATTCTGGAAAATACCAATTGCACTAGCAAAAACCCGGCAATGCAATGTGCATGTTCATCGCCGTGCTGTTGCTATTGGCAAAATGGGAACGATACAATTTTTAAATCGAAATGTGCTTAATAAAAAAGGGCCCTAATTAGTTAATCTCCATCTAAGATAGTTTATTATATTCTTTTTTTAACAGAGTCCTTTGGCTAATCCAGTTGGCTAAAAGTAAATCACATTTTGGCAAATAGGATTGTAAGCCGGCCCACCATGGTAAGGTAGACTCTATTAGGGCGGGTTAGGTGATGGGAGTGAGAGAGGAATAGAGTATAGTGTTTTGGAGAGGGAAGAGGGGGATAGGTGGACTTAAAGGGTACCACTCTTACACCCTCAAGTGCAAAGTCGGGGAACACAACGACCACCTGATAAATAATTGGGATCCAGCTGGTCCCCCTTAGGCCGGGTTCAACACTGGGATCGAAAAAGGCAAATCACAATCGCCTACGGAGTGTGATTGCATTTCTACTAAGCAATTGTGGCTCCATGTTGCAGTGATTGCGTTTTTCGGTCTCATTCCAGAGAATGAGAATGGTGTTCTAACTGCCAGCAAAATGTTGCACGCAGTGCACTTTTGCGATTTACACACATCACAGGCACTGCAAGGATTTACCGCAGTGCTTTGCTGAATACCGACTATCAGCAAAGAGCAGAAAAAACACTTATTAAAGCACCCCAAGTGTGAACTGGCCCTTAAGAGAACTTTATTGGTGATTACAAATTGTTGCAACCTGCAGAGTAGAACTCAGGGGCGTATTTAAAATGATTTAAATATACCCCCAAATTCTAATAATGGCCTCCTCCTCCCCATAGCCATACCAATCCTCACCAAAAAGGTACAAAGCATAGAAACGCAAACAAAACAAAAAAAATGCAGGCCAACAATTGTAATTCTGGAAAATACCAATTGCACTAGCAAAAACCCGGCAATGCAATTTACATGTTCATCGCCGTGCTGTTGCTATTGGCAAAATGGGAACGATACAATTTTTAAATCGAAACGTGCTTAATAAAAAAGGGCGCTAATTAGTTAATCTCCATCTAAGATAGTTTATTATATTCTTTTTTTAACAGAGTCCTTTGGCTAATCCAGTTGGCTAAAACTAAATCACATTTTGGCAAATAGGATTGTAAGCCGGCCCACCATGGTAAGGTAGACTCTATTAAGGCGGGTTAGGTGATGGGAGTGAGAGAGGAATAGAGTATAGCGTTTTGGAGAGGGAAGAGGGGGATAGGTGGTCTTAAAGGGTACCACTCTTACACCCTCAAGTGCAAAGTCGGGGAACACAACGACCACCTGATAAATAATTGGGATCCAGCTGGTCCCCCTTAGGCCGGTTCAACACTGGGATCGCAAAAGGCAAATCGCAATCGCCTATGGAGTGTGATTGCATTTCTACTAAGCAATTGTGGCTCCATGTTGCAGTGATTGCGTTTTTCGGTCTCATTCCAGAGAATGAGAATGGCGCTCTAACTGCCAGCAAAATGTTGCACGCAGTGCACTTTTGCGATATACGCACATCACAGGCACTGCAAGGATTTACCGCAGTGCTTTGCTGAATACCGGCTATCAGCAAAGAGCAGAAACACTACCCACCAAAGCACCCCAAGAGTGAACTGGCCCTTAAGAGAACTTGATTGGTGATTACAAATTGTTGCAACCTGCAGAGTAGAACTCAGGGGTGTATTTAAAATGATTTAAATACACCCCCAAATTCTAATAATGGCCTCCTCCTCCCCATAGCCATACCAATCCTCACCAAAAAGGGACAAAGCATAGAAACGCAAACAAAACAAAAAAAGATGCAGGCCAACAATTGTAATTCTGGAAAATACCAATTGCACTAGCAAAAACCCGGCAATGCAATTTACATGTTCATCGCCGTGCTGTTGCTATTGGCAAAATGGGAACGATACAATTTTTAAATCGAAACGTGCTTAATAAAAAAGGGCGCTAATTAGTTAATCTCCATCTAAGATAGTTTATTATATTCTTTTTTTAACAGAGTCCTTTGGCTAATCCAGTTGGCTAAAACTAAATCACATTTTGGCAAATAGGATTGTAAGCCGGCCCACCATGGTAAGGTAGACTCTATTAGGGCGGGTTAGGTGATGGGAGTGAGAGAGGAATAGAGTATAGTGTTTTGGAGAGGGAAGAGGGGGATAGGTGGACTTAAAGGGTACCACTCTTACACCCTCAAGTGCAAAGTCGGGGAACACAACGACCACCTGATAAATAATTGGGATCCAGCTGGTCCCCCTTAGGCCGGGTTCAACACTGGGATCGCAAAAGGCAAATCACAATCGCCTACGGAGTGTGATTGCATTTCTACTAAGCAACTGTGGCTCCATGTTGCAGTGATTGCGTTTTTCGGTCTCATTCCAGAGAATGAGAATGGTGTTCTAACTGCCAGCAAAATGTTGCACGCAGTGCACTTTTGCGATTCACGCACATCACAGGCACTGCAAGGATTTACCGCAGTGCTTTGCTGAATACAGGCTATCAGCAAAGAGCAGAAACACTACCCACCAAAGCACCCTAAGAGTGAACTGGCCCTTAAGAGAACTTGATTGGTGATTACAAATTGTTGCAACCTGCAGAGTAGAACTCAGGGGTGTATTTAAAATGATTTAAATACACCCCCAAATTCTAATAATGGCCTCCTCCTCCCCATAGCCATACCCATCCTCACCAAAAAGGTATAAAGCATAGAAACGCAAAAAAAAACAAAAAAAGATGCAGACCAACAATTGTAATTCTGGAAAATACCAATTGCACTAGCAAAAACCCGGCAATGCAATTTACATGTTCATCGCCGTGTTGTTGCTATTGGCAAAATGAGAACGATACAATTTTTAAATCGAAACGTTCTTAATAAAAAAGGGCCCTAATTAGTTAATCTCCATCTAAGATAGTTTATTATATTCTTTTTTTAACAGAGTCCTTTGGCTAATCCAGTTGGCTAAAAGTAAATCACATTTTGGCAAATAGGATTGTAAGCCGGCCCACCATGGTAAGGTAGACTCTATTAGGGCGGGTTAGGTGATGGGAGTGAGAGAGGAATAGAGTATAGTGTTTTGGAGAGGGAAGATGGGGAGATATGGCGCTCTAACTGCCAGCAAAATGTTGCACGCAGTGCACTTTTGCGATATACGCACATCACAGGCACTGCAAGGATTTACCGCAGTGCTTTGCTGAATACCGGCTATCAGCAAAGAGCAGAAACACTACCCACCAAAGCACCCCAAGAGTGAACTGGCCCTTAAGAGAACTTGATTGGTGATTACAAATTGTTGCAACCTGCAGAGTAGAACTCAGGGGTGTATTTAAAATGATTTAAATACACCCCCAAATTCTAATAATGGCCTCCTCCTACCCATAGCCATACCAATCCTCACCAAAAAGATACAAAGCATAGAAACGCAAACAAAACAAAAAAAGATGCAGGCCAACAATTGTAATTCTGGAAAATACCAATTGCACTAGCAAAAACCCGGCAATGCAATTTACATGTTCATCGCCGTGCTGTTGCTATTGGCAAAATGAGAACGATACAATTTTTAAATCGAAACGTTCTTAATAAAAAAGGGCCCTAATTAGCTAATCTACATCTAAGATAGTTTATTATATTCTTTTTTTAACAGAGTCCTTTGGCTAATCCAGTTGGCTAAAAGTAAATCACATTTTGGCAAATAGGATTGTAAGCCGGCCCACCATGGTAAGGTAGACTCTATTAGGCCTGGAACCCACTGAAAACCGCAAACGCAAAACGCAACCGCTAGCGTTTTGTCTGAGCGGTTTGCAAGCGGATTCATGCGCGTTTTTGGTCGTGTTTTGCAACATTGTATTTTTTTCCCCAGCGGGTGCCTAACGTTTTGCGTTTTGCGTTTTTATCCTGATTGGTCCTGTGAATTATTTTTCATTTTGTTACAGTGTGCTGAACCGCAAAACGCTAGCAAAACCGCTCAGTTTAGGTTTTGCTGAGCGTTTCTGCTAGCGTTTCAATACTTTACATTGAAGCGCTAACGCTCCCAAAATGCTGCAGGTCCTGTGTTTGCGTTTCTGGGAAACGCAAACGCTCCTGTGGAAGTTGCCCCATCCATTAACATTAGCCCAGCGTTTTGGCAAACTGCTAGCGTATCGCAGTGCTGCCAAAACGCTGCCAAAAGCGCTCCTGTGGGTTCCAGCCCTTAGGGCGGGTTAGGTGATGGGAGTGAGAGAGGAATAGAGTATAGTGTTTTGGAGAGGGAAGAGGGGGATAGGTGGACTTAAAGGGTACCACTCTTACACCCTCAAGTGCAAAGTCGGGGAACCCAACGACCACCTGATAAATAATTGGGATCCAGCTGGTCCCCCTTAGGCCGGGTTCAACACTGGGATCGCAAAAGGCAAATCACAATCGCCTACGGAGTGTGATTGCATTTCTACTAAGCAACTGTGGCTCCATGTTGCAGTGATTGCGTTTTTCGGTCTCATTCCAGAGAATGAGAATGGTGTTCTAACTGCCAGCAAAATGTTGCACGCAGTGCACTTTTGCGATTCACGCACATCACAGGCACTGCAAGGATTTACCGCAGTGCTTTGCTGAATACAGGCTATCAGCAAAGAGCAGAAACACTACCCACCAAAGCACCCTAAGAGTGAACTGGCCCTTAAGAGAACTTGATTGGTGATTACAAATTGTTGCAACCTGCAGAGTAGAACTCAGGGGTGTATTTAAAATGATTTAAATACACCCCCAAATTCTAATAATGGCCTCCTCCTCCCCATAGCCATACCCATCCTCACCAAAAAGTTATAAAGCATAGAAACGCAAAAAAAAACAAAAAAAGATGCAGACCAACAATTGTAATTCTGGAAAATACCAATTGCACTAGCAAAAACCCGGCAATGCAATTTACATGTTCATCGCCGTGTTGTTGCTATTGGCAAAATGAGAACGATACAATTTTTAAATCGAAACGTTCTTAATAAAAAAGGGCCCTAATTAGTTGATCTCCATCTAAGATAGTTTATTATATTCTTTTTTTAACAGAGTCCTTTGGCTAATCCAGTTGGCTAAAAGTAAATCACATTTTGGCAAATAGGATTGTAAGCCGGCCCACCATGGTAAGGTAGACTCTATTAGGGCGGGTTAGGTGATGGGAGTGAGAGAGGAATAGAGTATAGTGTTTTGGAGAGGGAAGAGGGGGATAGGTGGTCTTAAAGGGTACCACTCTTACACCCTCAAGTGCAAAGTTGGGGAACACAACGACCACCTGATAATTAATTGGGATCCAGCTGGTCCCCCTTAGGCCGGGTTCAACACTGGGATCGCAAAAGGCAAATCACAATCGCCTAGGGAGTATGATTGCATTTCTACTAAGCAACTGTGGCTCCATGTTGCAGTGATTGCGTTTTTCGGTCTCATTCCAGATAATGAGAATGGTGTTCTAACTGCCAGCAAAATGTTGCACGCAGTGCACTTTTGCAATTTAAGCACATCACAGGCACTGCAAGGATTTACCACAGTGCTTTGCTGAATACCGGCTATCAGCAATGAGCAGAAAAACTACTTATTAAAGCACCCCAAGAGTGAACTGGCCCTTAAGAGAACTTGATTGGTGATTACAAATTGTTGCAACCTGCAGAGTAGAACTCAGGGGTGTATTTAAAATGATTTAAATACACCCCCAAATTCTAATAATGGCCTCCTCCTCCCCATAGCCATACCCATCCTCACCAAAAAGGTATAAAGCATAGAAACGCAAAAAAAAACAAAAAAAGATGCAGACCAACAATTGTAATTCTGGAAAATACCAATTGCACTAGAAAAAACCCGGCAATGCAATTTACATGTTCATCGCCGTGCTGTTGCTATTGGCAAAATGAGAACGATACAATTTTTAAATCGAAACGTTCTTAATAAAAAAGGGCCCTAATTAGTTAATCTCCATCTAAGATAGTTTATTATATTCTTTTTTTAACAGAGTCCTTTGGCTAATCCAGTTGGCTAAAAGTAAATCACATTTTGGCCAATAGGATTGTAAGCCGGCCCACCATGGTAAGGTAGACTCTATTAGGGCGGGTTAGGTGATGGGAGTGAGAGAGGAATAGAGTATAGTGTTTTGGAGAGGGAAGAGGGGGATAGGTGGTCTTAAACGGTACCACTCTTACACCCTCAAGTGCAAAGTTGGGGAACACAACGACCACCTGATAATTAATTGGGATCCAGCTGGTCCCCCTTAGGCCGGGTTCAACACAAAGGCAAATCACAATCGCCTACGGAGTATGATTGCATTTCTACTAAGCAACTGTGGCTCAATGTTGCAGTGATTGCGTTTTTCGGTCTCATTCCAGAGAATGAGAATGGTGTTCTAACTGCCAGCAAAATGTTGCACGTAGTGCACTTTTGCGATTTACACACATCACAGGCACTGCAAGGATTTACCGCAGTGCTTTGCTGAATACCGACTATCAGCAAAGAGCAGAAAAACCACTTATTAAAGCACCCCAAGTGTGAACTGGCCCTTAAGAGAACTTTATTGGTGATTACAAATTGTTGCAACCTGCAGAGTAGAACTCAGGGGTGTATTTAAAATGATTTAAATATACCCCCAAATTCTAATAATGGCCTCCTCCTCCCCATAGCCATACCAATCCTCACCAAAAAGGTACAAAGCATAGAAATGCAAACAAAACAAAAAAAATGCAGGCCAACAATTGTAATTCTGGAAAATACCAATTGCACTAGCAAAAACCCGGCAATGCAATTTACATGTTCATCGCCGTGTTGTTGCTATTGGCAAAATGAGAACGATACAATTTTTAAATCGAAACGTTCTTAATAAAAAAGGGCCCTAATTAGTTGATCTCCATCTAAGATAGTTTATTATATTCTTTTTTTAACAGAGTCCTTTGGCTAATCCAGTTGGCTAAAAGTAAATCACATTTTGGCAAATAGGATTGTAAGCCGGCCCACCATGGTAAGGTAGACTCTATTAGGGCGGGTTAGGTGATGGGAGTGAGAGAGGAATAGAGTATAGTGTTTTGGAGAGGGAAGAGGGGGATAGGTGGTCTTAAAGGGTACCACTCTTACACCCTCAAGTGCAAAGTTGGGGAACACAACGACCACCTGATAATTAATTGGGATCCAGCTGGTCCCCCTTAGGCCGGGTTCAACACTGGGATCGCAAAAGGCAAATCACAATCGCCTAGGGAGTATGATTGCATTTCTACTAAGCAACTGTGGCTCCATGTTGCAGTGATTGCGTTTTTCGGTCTCATTCCAGATAATGAGAATGGTGTTCTAACTGCCAGCAAAATGTTGCACGCAGTGCACTTTTGCAATTTAAGCACATCACAGGCACTGCAAGGATTTACCACAGTGCTTTGCTGAATACCGGCTATCAGCAATGAGCAGAAAAACTACTTATTAAAGCACCCCAAGAGTGAACTGGCCCTTAAGAGAACTTGATTGGTGATTACAAATTGTTGCAACCTGCAGAGTAGAACTCAGGGGTGTATTTAAAATGATTTAAATACACCCCCAAATTCTAATAATGGCCTCCTCCTCCCCATAGCCATACCCATCCTCACCAAAAAGGTATAAAGCATAGAAACGCAAAAAAAACAAAAAAAGATGCAGACCAACAATTGTAATTCTGGAAAATACCAATTGCACTAGAAAAAACCCGGCAATGCAATTTACATGTTCATCGCCGTGCTGTTGCTATTGGCAAAATGAGAACGATACAATTTTTAAATCGAAACGTTCTTAATAAAAAAGGGCCCTAATTAGTTAATCTCCATCTAAGATAGTTTATTATATTCTTTTTTTAACAGAGTCCTTTGGCTAATCCAGTTGGCTAAAAGTAAATCACATTTTGGCCAATAGGATTGTAAGCCGGCCCACCATGGTAAGGTAGACTCTATTAGGGCGGGTTAGGTGATGGGAGTGAGAGAGGAATAGAGTATAGTGTTTTGGAGAGGGAAGAGGGGGATAGGTGGTCTTAAACGGTACCACTCTTACACCCTCAAGTGCAAAGTTGGGGAACACAACGACCACCTGATAATTAATTGGGATCCAGCTGGTCCCCCTTAGGCCGGGTTCAACACAAAGGCAAATCACAATCGCCTACGGAGTATGATTGCATTTCTACTAAGCAACTGTGGCTCAATGTTGCAGTGATTGCGTTTTTCGGTCTCATTCCAGAGAATGAGAATGGTGTTCTAACTGCCAGCAAAATGTTGCACGTAGTGCACTTTTGCGATTTACACACATCACAGGCACTGCAAGGATTTACCGCAGTGCTTTGCTGAATACCGACTATCAGCAAAGAGCAGAAAAACCACTTATTAAAGCACCCCAAGTGTGAACTGGCCCTTAAGAGAACTTTATTGGTGATTACAAATTGTTGCAACCTGCAGAGTAGAACTCAGGGGTGTATTTAAAATGATTTAAATATACCCCCAAATTCTAATAATGGCCTCCTCCTCCCCATAGCCATACCAATCCTCACCAAAAAGGTACAAAGCATAGAAATGCAAACAAAACAAAAAAAATGCAGGCCAACAATTGTAATTCTGGAAAATACCAATTGCACTAGCAAAAACCCGGCAATGCAATTTACATGTTCATCGCCGTGCTGTTGCTATTGGAAAAATGGGAACGATACAATTTTTAAATTGAAACGTGCTTAATAAAAAAGGGCGCTAATTAGTTAATCTCCATCTAAGAGAGTTTATTATCTTCTTTTTTTAACAGAGTCCTTTGGCTAATCCAGTTGGCTAAAACTAAATCACATTTTGGCAAATAGGATTGTAAGCCGGCCCACCATGGTAAGGTAGACTCTATTAGGGCGGGTTAGGTGATGGGAGTGAGAGAGGAATAGAGTATAGCGTTTTGGAGAGGGAAGAGGGGGATAGGTGGTCTTAAAGGGTACCACTCTTACACCCTCAAGTGCAAAGTCGGGGAACACAACGACCACCTGATAAATAATTGGGATCCAGCTGGTCCCCCTTAGGCCGCTTCAACACTGGGATCGCAAAAGGCAAATCACAATCGCCTACGGAGTGTGATTGCATTTCTACTAAGCAACTGTGGCTCCATGTTGCAGTGATTGCGTTTTTCGGTCTCATTCCAGAGAATGAGAATGGTGTTCTAACTGCCAGCAAAATGTTGCACGCAGTGCACTTTTGCGATTTACGCACATCACAGGCACTGCAAGGATTTACTGCAGTGCTTTGCTGAATACCGGCTATCAGCAAAGAGCAGAAACACTACCCACCAAAGCACCCTAAGAGTGAACTGGCCCTTAAGAGAACTTGATTGGTGATTACAAATTGTTGCAACCTGCAGAGTAGAACTCAGGGGCGTATTTAAAATGATTTAAATATACCCCCAAATTCTAATAATGGCCTCCTCCTCCCCATAGCCATACCAATCCTCACCAAAAAGGTACAAAGCATAGAAACGCAAACAAAACAAAAAAAATGCAGGCCAACAATTGTAATTCTGGAAAATACCAATTGCACTAGCAAAAACCCGGCAATGCAATTTACATGTTCATCGCCGTGCTGTTGCTATTGGAAAAATGGGAACGATACAATTTTTAAATTGAAACGTGCTTAATAAAAAAGGGCGCTAATTAGTTAATCTCCATCTAAGAGAGTTTATTATCTTCTTTTTTTAACAGAGTCCTTTGGATAATCCAGTTGGCTAAAACTAAATCACATTTTGGCAAATAGGATTGTAAACCGGCCCACCATGGTAAGGTAGACTCTATTAGGGCGGGTTAGGTGATGGGAGTGAGAGAGGAATAGAGTATAGCGTTTTGGAGAGGGAAGAGGGGGATAGGTGGTCTTAAAGGGTACCACTCTTACACCCTCAAGTGCAAAGTCGGGGAACACAACGACCACCTGATAAATAATTGGGATCCAGCTGGTCCCCCTTAGGCCGGGTTCAACACTGGGATCGCAAAAGGCAAATCACAATCGCCTACGGAGTGTGATTGCATTTCTACTAAGCAACTGTGGCTCCATGTTGCAGTGATTGCGTTTTTCGGTCTCATTCCAGAGAATGAGAATGGTGTTCTAACTGCCAGCAAAATGTTGCACGCAGTGCACTTTTGCGATTCACGCACATCACAGGCACTGCAAGGATTTACCGCAGTGCTTTGCTGAATACAGGCTATCAGCAAAGAGCAGAAACACTACCCACCAAAGCACCCTAAGAGTGAACTGGCCCTTAAGAGAACTTGATTGGTGATTACAAATTGTTGCAACCTGCAGAGTAGAACTCAGGGGTGTATTTAAAATGATTTAAATACACCCCCAAATTCTAATAATGGCCTCCTCCTCCCCATAGCCATACCCATCCTCACCAAAAAGTTATAAAGCATAGAAACGCAAAAAAAAACAAAAAAAGATGCAGACCAACAATTGTAATTCTGGAAAATACCAATTGCACTAGCAAAAACCCGGCAATGCAATTTACATGTTCATCGCCGTGTTGTTGCTATTGGCAAAATGAGAACGATACAATTTGTAAATCGAAACGTTCTTAATAAAAAAGGGCCCTAATTAGTTAATCTCCATCTAAGATAGTTTATTATATTCTTTTTTTAACAGAGTCCTTTGGCTAATCCAGTTGGCTAAAAGTAAATCACATTTTGGCCAATAGGATTGTAAGCCGGCCCACCATGGTAAGGTAGACTCTATTAGGGCGGGTTAGGTGATGGGAGTGAGAGAGGAATAGAGTATAGTGTTTTGGAGAGGGAAGAGGGGGATAGGTGGTCTTAAACGGTACCACTCTTACACCCTCAAGTGCAAAGTTGGGGAACACAACGACCACCTGATAATTAATTGGGATCCAGCTGGTCCCCCTTAGGCCGGGTTCAACACTGGGATCGCAAAAGGCAAATCACAATCGCCTAGGGAGTATGATTGCATTTCTACTAAGCAACTGTGGCTCCATGTTGCAGTGATTGCGTTTTTCGGTCTCATTCCAGATAATGAGAATGGTGTTCTAACTGCCAGCAAAATGTTGCACGCAGTGCACTTTTGCGATTTAAGCACATCACAGGCACTGCAAGGATTTACCACAGTGCTTTGCTGAATACCGGCTATCAGCAATGAGCAGAAAAACTACTTATTAAAGCACCCCAAGAGTGAACTGGCCCTTAAGAGAACTTGATTGGTGATTACAAATTGTTGCAACCTGCAGAGTAGAACTCAGGGGTGTATTTAAAATGATTTAAATACACCCCCAAATTCTAATAATGGCCTCCTCCTCCCCATAGCCATTCCAATCCTCACCAAAAAGGGACAAAGCATAGAAACGCAAACAAAACAAAAAAAGATGCAGGCCAACAATTTTAATTCTGGAAAATACCAATTGCACTAGCAAAAACCCGGCAATGCAATTTACATGTTCATCGCCGTGCTGTTGCTATTGGCAAAATGGGAACGATACAATTTTTGAATCGAAACGTTCTTAATAAAAAAGGGCCCTAATTAGTTAATCTCCATCTAAGATAGTTTATTATATTCTTTTTTTAACAGAGTCCTTTGGCTAATCCAGTTGGCTAAAAGTAAATCACATTTTGGCCAATAGGATTGTAAGCCGGCCCACCATGGTAAGGTAGACTCTATTAGGGCGGGTTAGGTGATGGGAGTGAGAGAGGAATAGAGTATAGTGTTTTGGAGAGGGAAGAGGGGGATAGGTGGTCTTAAACGGTACCACTCTTACACCCTCAAGTGCAAAGTTGGGGAACACAACGACCACCTGATAATTAATTGGGATCCAGCTGGTCCCCCTTAGGCCGGGTTCAACACAAAGGCAAATCACAATCGCCTACGGAGTATGATTGCATTTCTACTAAGCAACTGTGGCTCCATGTTGCAGTGATTGCGTTTTTCGGTCTCATTCCAGAGAATGAGAATGGTGTTCTAACTGCCAGCAAAATGTTGCACGCAGTGCACTTTTGCGATTTACGCACATCACAGGCACTGCAAGGATTTACCGCAGTGCTTTGCTGAATACCGGCTATCAGCAAAGAGCAGAAACACTACCCACCAAAGCACCCTAAGAGTGAACTGGCCCTTAAGAGAACTTGATTGGTGATTACAAATTGTTGCAACCTGCAGAGTAGAACTCAGGGGTGTATGTAAAATGATTTAAATACACCCCCAAATTCTAATAATGGCGTCCTCCTCCCCATAGCCATACCAATCCTCACCAAAAAGGTATAAAGCATAGAAACGCAACAAAAAACAAAAAAAGATGCAGACCAACAATTGTAATTCTGGAAAATACCAATTGCACTAGCAAAAACCCGGCAATGCAATGTGCATGTTCATCGCCGTGCTGTTGCTATTGGCAAAATGGGAACGATACAATTTTTAAATCGGAATGTGCTTAATAAAAAAGGGCCCTAATTAGTTAATCTCCATCTAAGATAGTTTATTATATTCTTTTTTTAACAGAGTCCTTTGGCTAATCCAGTTGGCTAAAAGTAAATCACATTTTGGCAAATAGGATTGTAAGCCGGCCCACCATGGTAAGGTAGACTTTATTAGGGCTGGTTAGGTGATGGGAGTGAGAGAGGAATAGAGTATAGTGTTTTGGAGAGGGAAGAGAGTGATAGGTGGACTTAAAAGGTACCACTCTTACACCCTCAAGTGCAAAGTCGGGGAACACAACGACCACCTGATAAATAATTGGGATCCAGCTGGTCCCCCTTAGGCCGGGTTCAACACTGGGATCGCAAATTGATTCAAGATGGCGCTGGAAGGCTGCCTCGGCACACAGGGCTCTCCTGTTTTTTCTCTTTTATCTCTTTTTTATTTCGTTTTCCAGTCTAGTTAGGTTAGTTTTTAGGTTAGTACAGCAGTTTAGCTTAGGCCAGCCAGATATAAGTTTTACAGCTGCTCGGAAGCTTCTGCAACTACGGCCTCACTGCCCAGACAGCGGCTGCATCCAGCACACGTGGGGCTGTGCTTACCTGCAGGCGAGCTCACCTTCTGCTGCCCGCAACTCTCGCCTGCTGCATCCCTCTCCTCCCCACCAGGAAACTAGCTGGGACGCGGCTGCCTGCCTCCACCAAGTCCTGCACGAGAGACGCGGAGCGGACCACGTGGGAGGCCGACACAGCAAACCGCGTGGCCAGCCTCTACCGCGGCTCAGGGTCCCAAAGAGTCCGCACAGCGGAGTCCCGGGTAGCTGCTGCATGCGACCCCAGCGAGGGGCGCCTACAGCCGGGAGTGTTCGCTGGCCCTGCCAGCACTGCTGCACCACAGAGGAGCCGCTCCAGCTGGCAAACCAACAGCGCTCGGCGAAGGGATCGGAGCCCCCCGCGACCTGCAGCAAGATGGGGCCACCGCAGATGAGCTGACCCTGTCAGCGCACCAGCAGACCACCAACAGCGCCACTCAGGGAGGAGATCGTGGCTCCCTGCAGCCTCCCACTTGGCAAACGTCGGAGCTCCCTGCGGCCTCCCACGTGGTAAATGTCAGCCTGCCTCACGCCACAGCCTGTTGCGGAGCACGCCGAAGGAATCAGCTGACCCGCTCCCCCCCTTGCTGCCGGAATCCGTGTTCCACCCTCCACCCTCCCGGACTGGCCCGGGCATATCCGGGGGCCTCTGTTGGGTGCTGTGGGCATCTAAGGTACACTGCTGCCAGTTTTATGGATTGTGCTGCATTGCTGAATGGGCTGTTGTTTTGTTTTGCACATGTATCTAGTGTGTATTCCTTGCACCCGGGGCACTCTGCGGTTGGGCTGCTGTTGCACATGCCTCCTACATCTGGGTCACGCCGCTGCTAAATAGACTGTTATGTTATTGCACTCGCCTCCACATCTGCGTCGCACGGCGGTTGGACTTGTTAGTGCACTCGCCTCTTACATATGTGTAACACTGCGGATGGTCTGTTATTGCACTCGCCCCTTACATCTGTGTCACACCGCCTCTGATGGACTGTTATTTGCGTATGCCTCTTACATCTGTGTCACACTGCTGATGGTCTGTTATTGCGCATGCCCTTACATCTGTGTCACACCGCTTCTGATGGACTGTTATTTGCACATGCCTCTTACATCTCCGTCACACTGCTGATGGACTGTTATTGCACATGCCTCTTACATCTGTGTCGCACTGCGGATGGACTGTTATTGCACATGCCTCTTACATCTGTGTCACACTGCTGATGGACTGTTATTGCACATGCCCCTTACATCTGTGTCGCACTGCGGATGGACTGTTATTGCACATGCCTCTTACATCTGTGTCACACTGCTGATGGACTGTTATTGCACATGCCTCTTACATCTGTGTCACACCGCTTCTGATGGACTGTTATTTGCACATGCCTCTTACATCTGTGTTACACTGCTGATGGACTGTTATTGCACATGCCCCTTACATCTGTGTCGCACTGCGGATGGACTGTTATTGCACATGCCTCTTACATCTGTGTCACACTGCTGATAGACTGTTATTGCAACACGGCTGATAGACTGTTATTGCACTCGCCTGCACAAGTTTGCTTACCATCCATGCCCCAAATGCCACCCCTCACCCCTCGTACCACCCGCTCCAGAGCACAGCTCCTCAAATGGGAACACATCACAGCCGCACACCCGGAGGATGGGCTCCTGTACAACTCTGTTTGGAGCCACGTCCAGGAAATCACTGCTTCTGCGCCCTGGCCTCCGTGTAGCCAGCGCCGCAGGGGATGTCGGTCAGGCGTCCGGGCAAGGCTGAAGAGGAGAGGCCTGCGGTCAGCCATCCCTGCGGTCCTCCTAGCGAACGTCCGCTCCCTCCCCAACAAGCTAGATGAGCTGAGACTCCTCAGCGACAAAAGGGAACTCGGTAACAACACCCCAGTCTTTTGCTTTACTGAAACGTGGCTCCATGACGACATCCCTGAGAGCGCCCTCCAGCTCCCAGGCTTCAGCCTCATCCGTGCAGACCGGGACAGCACCCTCTCTGGGAAAAAGAAAGGTGGCGGCATCTGCTTCTACATTAGCTCCGCCTGGTGCTCAACCACCTCTGTACTGGCCAAGAAATGCACACCAGAACTTGAACTCTTCCTCATCAATTGCAGGCCAACCTACTCACCCAGGGAGTTCTCCTCCTACGTCCTCGCGGGCGTGTATATCCCTCCTGATGCAGAGGTAAACGCTGCCCTGCGGGATCTCAGTGATACCATCATGCAGTGGGAGACGGCCCTCCCGGACTCGCTGTTCATTATCTTGGGGGATTTTAACAAGGCAAACCTCCGCAAAGAGCTGCCCCGCCTCCATCAGCACATCACCTGCCCCACCAGGAGTGCCAACACCCTCGACCATTGCTACACGGCCCTGAAGGATGCATACAAAGCGACACCGTGGGCAGCCCTAGGCTCATCTGACCACTGCATCATCCACCTGGTACCTACTTATAAAAGGCGCCTGGAAACCTCAAAACCTGTCATTAAGTCATCCAAAGTGTGGTCAAGTGAGGCTAAACTTCAACTTCAGGCCTGCCTTGACTGCACAGACTGGAAGGCTCTGGAATCGCCTAACCTGGACGAGTGGGCAGACAATGTATCCTCGTACATCAGCTTCTGTGAGGACTCCTGTATCCCAACAAAAACCTTCAAACTGTATCCAAATGATAAACCGTGGTTCTCAAAAAGACTACGACAACTACGTCACAGCAAAGAAGCCGCACATAAGTCCGGCAACCAGGTGGAATACAAGAAGGCAAGAAACAACCTAAACAGAGAACTGAGGTCCGCTAAGAGGGGCTACGCGGAAAAGCTGGAACAAAACCTCTCCTCAAACGACTCACGAGCCGTGTGGAAAGGGTTGAAGGCTGCCACCAACTACAAGCCCCCCCCTCAGCATGCCACACCGAGCTCTGAGCTTGCCGAGAGTCTCAGTGAATTCTACTGCAGATTCGAGAGTCAGCCAGCACCTGCAGGTCTCCCACAGCCACCTGCACAATCTGCCACTGTAGCCCTAGGCCCTTACTCACACCCACCATCAGTGAGGGAGGCGGATGTACTGAAACACTTGCTAAGGCTAAATGCTAGGAAAGCCTCAGGTCCGGACGGTGTGTCGCCAGCCTGCCTGAAAACCTGTGCTCGTCAGCTCGCTCCCACCCTCTCTTCCATCTTCACGAGGTCCCTCCAGGAAGGCAAAGTTCCCGCGTGCTTCAAGAGGTCTGCCATTATCCCTGTCCCCAAAAAGCAGGGCATCCTCGACCTCAACAATTTCAGGCCCGTGGCGCTTACATCCGTGATCATGAAAGCTTTTGAAAGCATGGTGCTACCTCTCCTTAAGCACTCTACTGAGGGACTGCTGGACCCACACCAGTTCGCGTACCGGGCGAACAGGTCCACAGACGACGCCATCAACATCTGCTTGGAGCACGTATATGATCACCTGGATAGACCGGACTCCTACGCCAGGATCCTCCTACTGGACTTCAGCTCAGCATTCAATACTATCAGCCCTAAAATACTTCAGGACAATCTCGCTGCGCTAGGAGTCCACCCCACCCTACGCCTGTGGATCACGGACTTCCTCACCAACAGGTCCCAGGTCGTTAGGCTAGGCACCATCTCCTCACAACCTAGGATCACCAACACAGGGGCCCCACAAGGCTGCGTCTTGTCGCCGTTCCTGTTCTCTCTGTATACGAACAATTGCAAATCCACTTCGGACTCGGTAAAAGTAATCAAATTTGCCGATGACACGACCATTGTGGGTCTCATCACCAAAAACGATGAGAAGGCGTACCGCCTCCAGGTCGAAAGCATATGCAGCTGGTGCAGAGAGAACGGTTTGGTCCTAAACACAGCAAAAACGGTGGAGATGATTGTTGATTTCAGGAGGCGCGCCTCTACCCCGCCTCCAATCCACATGGATGGTATGGAAGTGGAAAGAGTCCCCAGTGTCCGCCTTCTGGGCACAACTATCTCCAATGACCTGAGGTGGAACACCAACACCGCCTCAACACAGAGGAAAGCCCAACAGAGACTTTTCTTTCTCCGCCAACTGAAAAAGTTTGGTATGGCCCAAAAACTGCTGACAAATTTCTACTCAGCCACGATCGAATCCGTCCTATGCTCTTCCATCCTGGTCTGGTACTCCAGCTCCTCCGCCAGCGACAAGCTCAAACTGCAGAGGGTCATCAAATCTGCAGAGAGGATCATCGGGAGATCCCTTCCCACTCTGGACCTCCTCTACCACTCCAGGTTGAACACCAGAGCATTAAAGATCGCCAACGACCCCTCACATCCAGGCTACCGTTTCTTTAACCAGCTCCCCTCGAGCCGGAAACTCCGGTTCCGATCCATCTACACCAGGACCTCAAGACATAAGAACAGTTTCTTCCCCTCTGCTGTCAACCTTCTGAACTCTCACCATGGAAATGCCTATCCCCACCCCACAATACCTAGACGCACTAGGGCACTTTGCACATAGCTCAAGCGTACTTCTTGGTTGTTTCTTTTATTGTACTGTAACTTATGCCATTGTCTCCCTCTGCATACATGTTCTATAATGTTCTGTTTTTTTCTGTAAATGTTCTGTTACTACTGCATGCCCTCTATCTGTAACTACTGTATACCGTGTATCAGTACCCTGTACGTGCCAAGCCCAATTCCGGGCACGACCCAGTCGTGCTTGGCGAAATAAAGTTTCTGATTCTGATTCTGATTCTGAAAAGGCAAATCACAATCGCCTACGGAGTGTGATTGCATTTCTACTAAGCAATTGTGGCTCCATGTTGCAGTGATTGCGTTTTTCGGTCTCATTCCAGAGAATGAGAATGGTGTTCTAACTGCCAGCAAAATGTTGCACGTAGTGCACTTTTGCGATTTACACACATCACAGGCACTGCAAGGATTTACCGCAGTGCTTTGCTGAATACCGACTATCAGCAAAGAGCAGAAAAACCACTTATTAAAGCACCCCAAGTGTGAACTGGCCCTTAAGAGAACTTTATTGGTGATTACAAATTGTTGCAACCTGCAGAGTAGAACTCAGGGGCGTATTTAAAATGATTTAAATATACCCCCAAATTCTAATAATGGCCTCCTCCTCCCCATAGCCATACCAATCCTCACCAAAAAGGTACAAAGCATAGAAACGCAAACAAAACAAAAAAAATGCAGGCCAACAATTGTAATTCTGGAAAATACCAATTGCACTAGCAAAAACCCGGCAATGCAATTTACATGTTCATCGCCGTGCTGTTGCTATTGGAAAAATGGGAACGATACAATTTTTAAATTGAAACGTGCTTAATAAAAAAGGGCGCTAATTAGTTAATCTCCATCTAAGAGAGTTTATTATCTTCTTTTTTTAACAGAGTCCTTTGGCTAATCCAGTTGGCTAAAACTAAATCACATTTTGGCAAATAGGATTGTAAGCCGGCCCACCATGGTAAGGTAGACTCTATTAGGGCGGGTTAGGTGATGGGAGTGAGAGAGGAATAGAGTATAGCGTTTTGGAGAGGGAAGAGGGGGATAGGTGGTCTTAAAGGGTACCACTCTTACACCCTCAAGTGCAAAGTCGGGGAACACAACGACCACCTGATAAATAATTGGGATCCAGCTGGTCCCCCTTAGGCCGCTTCAACACTGGGATCGCAAAAGGCAAATCACAATCGCCTACGGAGTGTGATTGCATTTCTACTAAGCAACTGTGGCTCCATGTTGCAGTGATTGCGTTTTTCGGTCTCATTCCAGAGAATGAGAATGGTGTTCTAACTGCCAGCAAAATGTTGCACGCAGTGCACTTTTGCGATTCACGCACATCACAGGCACTGCAAGGATTTACCGCAGTGCTTTGCTGAATACAGGCTATCAGCAAAGAGCAGAAACACTACCCACCAAAGCACCCTAAGAGTGAACTGGCCCTTAAGAGAACTTGATTGGTGATTACAAATTGTTGCAACCTGCAGAGTAGAACTCAGGGGTGTATTTAAAATGATTTAAATACACCCCCAAATTCTAATAATGGCCTCCTCCTCCCCATAGCCATACCCATCCTCACCAAAAAGTTATAAAGCATAGAAACGCAAAAAAAAACAAAAAAAGATGCAGACCAACAATTGTAATTCTGGAAAATACCAATTGCACTAGCAAAAACCCGGCAATGCAATTTACATGTTCATCGCCGTGTTGTTGCTATTGGCAAAATGAGAACGATACAATTTTTAAATCGAAACGTTCTTAATAAAAAAGGGCCCTAATTAGTTAATCTCCATCTAAGATAGTTTATTATATTCTTTTTTTAACAGAGTCCTTTGGCTAATCCAGTTGGCTAAAAGTAAATCACATTTTGGCAAATAGGATTGTAAGCCGGCCCACCATGGTAAGGTAGACTCTATTAGGGCGGGTTAGGTGATGGGAGTGAGAGAGGAATAGAGTATAGTGTTTTGGAGAGGGAAGAGGGGGATAGGTGGTCTTAAAGGGTACCACTCTTACACCCTCAAGTGCAAAGTTGGGGAACACAACGACCACCTGATAATTAATTGGGATCCAGCTGGTCCCCCTTAGGCCGGGTTCAACACTGGGATCGCAAAAGGCAAATCACAATCGCCTAGGGAGTATGATTGCATTTCTACTAAGCAACTGTGGCTCCATGTTGCAGTGATTGCGTTTTTCGGTCTCATTCCAGATAATGAGAATGGTGTTCTAACTGCCAGCAAAATGTTGCACGCAGTGCACTTTTGCGATTTAAGCACATCACAGGCACTGCAAGGATTTACCACAGTGCTTTGCTGAATACCGGCTATCAGCAATGAGCAGAAAAACTACTTATTAAAGCACCCCAAGAGTGAACTGGCCCTTAAGAGAACTTGATTGGTGATTACAAATTGTTGCAACCTGCAGAGTAGAACTCAGGGGTGTATTTAAAATGATTTAAATACACCCCCAAATTCTAATAATGGCCTCCTCCTCCCCATAGCCATACCCATCCTCACCAAAAAGGTATAAAGCATAGAAACGCAAAAAAAAACAAAAAAAGATGCAGACCAACAATTGTAATTCTGGAAAATACCAATTGCACTAGAAAAAACCCGGCAATGCAATTTACATGTTCATCGCCGTGCTGTTGCTATTGGCAAAATGAGAACGATACAATTTTTAAATCGAAACGTTCTTAATAAAAAAGGGCCCTAATTAGTTAATCTCCATCTAAGATAGTTTATTATATTCTTTTTTTAACAGAGTCCTTTGGCTAATCCAGTTGGCTAAAAGTAAATCACATTTTGGCAAATAGGATTGTAAGCCGGCCCACCATGGTAAGGTAGACTCTATTAGGGCGGGTTAGGTGATGGGAGTGAGAGAGGAATAGAGTATAGTGTTTTGGAGAGGGAAGAGGGGGATAGGTGGTCTTAAAGGGTACCACTCTTACACCCTCAAGTGCAAAGTTGGGGAACACAACGACCACCTGATAATTAATTGGGATCCAGCTGGTCCCCCTTAGGCCGGGTTCAACACTGGGATCGCAAAAGGCAAATCACAATCGCCTAGGGAGTGTGATTGCATTTCTACTAAGCAACTGTGGCTCCATGTTGCAGTGATTGCGTTTTTCGGTCTCATTGCAGATAATGAGAATGGTGTTCTAACTGCCAGCAAAATGTTGCACGCAGTGCACTTTTGCGATTTAAGCACATCACAGGCACTGCAAGGATTTACCACAGTGCTTTGCTGAATACCGGCTATCAGCAATGAGCAGAAAAACTACTTATTAAAGCACCCCAAGAGTGAACTGGCCCTTAAGAGAACTTGATTGGTGATTACAAATTGTTGCAACCTGCAGAGTAGAACTCAGGGGTGTATTTAAAATGATTTAAATACACCCCCAAATTCTAATAATGGCCTCCTCCTCCCCATAGCCATTCCAATCCTCACCAAAAAGGGACAAAGCATAGAAACGCAAACAAAACAAAAAAAGATGCAGGCCAACAATTTTAATTCTGGAAAATACCAATTGCACTAGCAAAAACCCGGCAATGCAATTTACATGTTCATCGCCGTGCTGTTGCTATTGGCAAAATGGGAACGATACAATTTTTGAATCGAAACGTTCTTAATAAAAAAGGGCCCTTATTAGTTAATCTCCATCTAAGATAGTTTATTATATTCTTTTTTTAACAGAGTCCTTTGGCTAATCCAGTTGGCTAAAAGTAAATCACATTTTGGCCAATAGGATTGTAAGCCGGCCCACCATGGTAAGGTAGACTCTATTAGGGCGGGTTAGGTGATGGGAGTGAGAGAGGAATAGAGTATAGTGTTTTGGAGAGGGAAGAGGGGGATAGGTGGTCTTAAACGGTACCACTCTTACACCCTCAAGTGCAAAGTTGGGGAACACAACGACCACCTGATAATTAATTGGGATCCAGCTGGTCCCCCTTAGGCCGGGTTCAACACAAAGGCAAATCACAATCGCCTACGGAGTATGATTGCATTTCTACTAAGCAACTGTGGCTCCATGTTGCAGTGATTGCGTTTTTCGGTCTCATTCCAGAGAATGAGAATGGTGTTCTAACTGCCAGCAAAATGTTGCACGCAGTGCACTTTTGCGATTTACGCACATCACAGGCACTGCAAGGATTTACCGCAGTGCTTTGCTGAATACCGGCTATCAGCAAAGAGCAGAAACACTACCCACCAAAGCACCCTAAGAGTGAACTGGCCCTTAAGAGAACTTGATTGGTGATTACAAATTGTTGCAACCTGCAGAGTAGAACTCAGGGGTGTATGTAAAATGATTTAAATACACCCCCAAATTCTAATAATGGCGTCCTCCTCCCCATAGCCATACCAATCCTCACCAAAAAGGTATAAAGCATAGAAACGCAACAAAAAACAAAAAAAGATGCAGACCAACAATTGTAATTCTGGAAAATACCAATTGCACTAGCAAAAACCCGGCAATGCAATGTGCATGTTCATCGCCGTGCTGTTGCTATTGGCAAAATGGGAACGATACAATTTTTAAATCGGAATGTGCTTAATAAAAAAGGGCCCTAATTAGTTAATCTCCATCTAAGATAGTTTATTATATTCTTTTTTTAACAGAGTCCTTTGGCTAATCCAGTTGGCTAAAAGTAAATCACATTTTGGCAAATAGGATTGTAAGCCGGCCCACCATGGTAAGGTAGACTTTATTAGGGCTGGTTAGGTGATGGGAGTGAGAGAGGAATAGAGTATAGTGTTTTGGAGAGGGAAGAGAGGGATAGGTGGACTTAAAAGGTACCACTCTTACACCCTCAAGTGCAAAGTCGGGGAACACAACGACCACCTGATAAATAATTGGGATCCAGCTGGTCCCCCTTAGGCCGGGTTCAACACTGGGATCGCAAAAGGCAAATCACAATCGCCTACGGAGTGTGATTGCATTTCTACTAAGCAATTGTGGCTCCATGTTGCAGTGATTGCGTTTTTCGGTCTCATTCCAGAGAATGAGAATGGTGTTCTAACTGCCAGCAAAATGTTGCACGTAGTGCACTTTTGCGATTTACACACATCACAGGCACTGCAAGGATTTACCGCAGTGCTTTGCTGAATACCGACTATCAGCAAAGAGCAGAAAAACCACTTATTAAAGCACCCCAAGTGTGAACTGGCCCTTAAGAGAACTTTATTGGTGATTACAAATTGTTGCAACCTGCAGAGTAGAACTCAGGGGCGTATTTAAAATGATTTAAATATACCCCCAAATTCTAATAATGGCCTCCTCCTCCCCATAGCCATACCAATCCTCACCAAAAAGGTACAAAGCATAGAAACGCAAACAAAACAAAAAAAATGCAGGCCAACAATTGTAATTCTGGAAAATACCAATTGCACTAGCAAAAACCCGGCAATGCAATTTACATGTTCATCGCCGTGCTGTTGCTATTGGAAAAATGGGAACGATACAATTTTTAAATTGAAACGTGCTTAATAAAAAAGGGCGCTAATTAGTTAATCTCCATCTAAGAGAGTTTATTATCTTCTTTTTTTAACAGAGTCCTTTGGCTAATCCAGTTGGCTAAAACTAAATCACATTTTGGCAAATAGGATTGTAAGCCGGCCCACCATGGTAAGGTAGACTCTATTAGGGCGGGTTAGGTGATGGGAGTGAGAGAGGAATAGAGTATAGCGTTTTGGAGAGGGAAGAGGGGGATAGGTGGTCTTAAAGGGTACCACTCTTACACCCTCAAGTGCAAAGTCGGGGAACACAACGACCACCTGATAAATAATTGGGATCCAGCTGGTCCCCCTTAGGCCGGTTCAACACTGGGATCGCAAAAGGCAAATCGCAATCGCCTATGGAGTGTGATTGCATTTCTACTAAGCAATTGTGGCTCCATGTTGCAGTGATTGCGTTTTTCGGTCTCATTCCAGAGAATGAGAATGGCGCTCTAACTGCCAGCAAAATGTTGCACGCAGTGCACTTTTGCGATATACGCACATCACAGGCACTGCAAGGATTTACCGCAGTGCTTTGCTGAATACCGGCTATCAGCAAAGAGCAGAAACACTTCCCACCAAAGCACCCCAAGAGTGAACTGGCCCTTAAGAGAACTTGATTGGTGATTACAAATTGTTGCAACCTGCAGAGTAGAACTCAGGGGTGTATTTAAAATGATTTAAATACACCCCCAAATTCTAATAATGGCCTCCTCCTCCCCATAGCCATACCAATCCTCACCAAAAAGGGACAAAGCATAGAAACGCAAACAAAACAAAAAAAGATGCAGGCCAACAATTGTAATTCTGGAAAATACCAATTGCACTAGCAAAAACCCAGCAATGCAATTTACATGTTCATCGCCGTGCTGTTGCTATTGGCAAAATGGGAACGATACAATTTTTAAATCGAAACGTTCTTAATAAAAAAGGGCCCTAATTAGTTAATCTCCATCTAAGATAGTTTATTATATTCTTTTTTTAACAGAGTCCTTTGGCTAATCCAGTTGGCTAAAAGTAAATCATATTTTGGCAAATAGGATTGTAAGCCGGCCCACCATGGTAAGGTAGACTCTATTAGGGCGGGTTAGGTGATGGGAGTGAGAGAGGAATAGAGTATAGTGTTTTGGAGAGGGAAGAGGGGGATAGGTGGACTTAAAGGGTACCACTCTTACACCCTCAAGTGCAAAGTCGGGGAACACAACGACCACCTGATAAATAATTGGGATCCAGCTGGTCCCCCTTAGGCCGGGTTCAACACTGGGATCGCAAAAGGCAAATTACAATCGCCTACGGAGTGTGATTGCATTTCTACTAAGCAACTGTGGCTCCATGTTGCAGTGATTGCGTTTTTCGGTCTCATTCCAGAGAATGAGAATGGTGTTCTAACTGCCAGCAAAATGTTGCACGCAGTGCACTTTTGCGATTCACGCACATCACAGGCACTGCAAGGATTTACCGCAGTGCTTTGCTGAATACAGGCTATCAGCAAAGAGCAGAAACACTACCCACCAAAGCACCCTAAGAGTGAGCTGGCCCTTAAGAGAACTTGATTGGTGATTACAAATTGTTGCAACCTGCAGAGTAGAACTCAGGGGTGTATTTAAAATGATTTAAATACACCCCCAAATTCTAATAATGGCCTCCTCCTCCCCATAGCCATACCCATCCTCACCAAAAAGTTATAAAGCATAGAAACGCAAAAAAAAACAAAAAAAGATGCAGACCAACAATTGTAATTCTGGAAAATACCAATTGCACTAGCAAAAACCCGGCAATGCAATTTACATGTTCATCGCCGTGTTGTTGCTATTGGCAAAATGAGAACGATACAATTTTTAAATCGAAACGTTCTTAATAAAAAAGGGCCCTAATTAGTTAATCTCCATCTAAGATAGTTTATTATATTCTTTTTTTAACAGAGTCCTTTGGCTAATCCAGTTGGCTAAAAGTAAATCACATTTTGGCAAATAGGATTGTAAGCCGGCCCACCATGGTAAGGTAGACTCTATTAGGGCGGGTTAGGTGATGGGAGTGAGAGAGGAATAGAGTATAGTGTTTTGGAGAGGGAAGATGGGGAGATAGGTGGACTTAAAGGGTACCACTCTTACACCCTCAAGTGCAAAGTCGGGGAACACAACGACCACCTGATAAATAATTGGGATCCAGCTGGTCCCCCTTAGGCCGGGTTCAACACTGGGATCGCAAAAGGCAAATCGCAATCGCCTATGGAGTGTGATTGCATTTCTACTAAGCAATTGTGGCTCCATGTTGCAGTGATTGCGTTTTCGGTCTCATTCCAGAGAATGAGAATGGCGCTCTAACTGCCAGCAAAATTTTGCACGCAGTGCACTTTTGCGATATACGCACATCACAGGCACTGCAAGGATTTACCGCAGTGCTTTGCTGAATACCGGCTATCAGCAAAGAGCAGTAACACTACCCACCAAAGCACCCCAAGAGTGAACTGGCCCTTAAGAGAACTTGATTGGTGATTACAAATTGTTGCAACCTGCAGAGTAGAACTCAGGGGTGTATTTAAAATGATTTAAATACACCCCCAAATTCTAATAATGGCCTCCTCCTCCCCATAGCCATACCAATCCTCACCAAAAAGGTATAAAGCATAGAAACGCAACAAAAAACAAAAAAAGATGCAGACCAACAATTGTAATTCTGGAAAATACCAATTGCACTAGCAAAAACCCGGCAATGCAATGTGCATGTTCATCGCCGTGCTGTTGCTATTGGCAAAATGGGAACGATACAATTTTTAAATCGAAATGTGCTTAATAAAAAAGGGCCCTAATTAGTTAATCTCCATCTAAGATAGTTTATTATATTCTTTTTTTAACAGAGTCCTTTGGCTAATCCAGTTGGCTAAAAGTAAATCACATTTTGGCAAATAGGATTGTAAGTCGGCCCACCATGGTAAGGTAGACTCTATTAGGGCGGGTTAGGTGATGGGAGTGAGAGAGGAATAGAGTATAGTGTTTTGGAGAGGGAAGAGAGGGATAGGTGGACTTAAAGGGTACCACTCTTACACCCTCAAGTGCAAAGTCGGGGAACACAACGACCACCTGATAAATAATTGGTATCCAGCTGGTCCCCCTTAGGCCGGGTTCAACACTGGGATCGCAAAAGGCAAATCACAATCGCCTACGGAGTGTGATTGCATTTCTACTAAGCAATTGTGGCTCCATGTTGCAGTGATTGCGTTTTTCGGTCTCATTCCAGAGAATGAGAATGGTGTTCTAACTGCCAGCAAAATGTTGCACGCAGTGCACTTTTGCGATTTACACACATCACAGACACTGCAAGGATTTACCGCAGTGCTTTGCTGAATACCGGCTATCAGCAATGAGCAGAAAAACTACTTATTAAAGCACCCCAAGAGTGAACTGGCCCTTAAGAGAACTTGATTGATGATTACAAATTGTTGCAACCTGCAGAGTAGAAGTCAGGGGTGTATTTAAAATGATTTAAATACACCCCCAAATTCTAATAATGGCCTCCTCCTCCCCATAGCCATACCAATCCTCACCAAAAAGGGACAAAGCATAGAAACGCAAACAAAACAAAAAAAGATGCAGGCCAACAATTGTAATTCTGGAAAATACCAATTGCACTAGCAAAAACCCGGCAATGCAATTTACATGTTCATCGCCGTGCTGTTGCTATTGGCAAAATGGGAATGATACAATTTTTAAATGGAAACGTTCTTAATAAAAAAGGGCGCTAATTAGTTAATCTCCATCTAAGAGAGTTTATTATATCCTTTTTTTAACAGAGTCCTTTGGCTAATCCAGTTGGCTAAAACTAAATCACATTTTGGCAAATAGGATTGTAAGCCGGCCCAGCATGGTAAGGTAGACTCTATTAGGGCGGGTTAGGTGATGGGAGTGAGAGAGGAATAGAGTATAGCGTTTTGGAGAGGGAAGAGGGGGATAGGTGGTCTTAAAGGGTACCACTCTTACACCCTCAAGTGCAAAGTCGGGGAACACAACGACCACCTGATAAATAATTGGTATCCAGCTGGTCCCCCTTAGGCCGGGTTCAACACTGGGATCGCAAAAGGCAAATCACAATCGCCTACGGAGTGTGATTGCATTTCTACTAAGCAATTGTGGCTCCATGTTGCAGTGATTGCGTTTTTCGGTCTCATTCCAGAGAATGAGAATGGTGTTCTAACTGCCAGCAAAATGTTGCACGCAGTGCACTTTTGCGATTTACACACATCACAGGCACTGCAAGGATTTACCGCAGTGCTTTGCTGAATACCGGCTATCAGCAATGAGCAGAAAAACTACTTATTAAAGCACCCCAAGAGTGAACTGGCCCTTAAGAGAACTTGATTGATGATTACAAATTGTTGCAACCTGCAGAGTAGAAGTCAGGGGTGTATTTAAAATGATTTAAATACACCCCCAAATTCTAATAATGGCCTCCTCCTCCCCATAGCCATACCAATCCTCACCAAAAAGGGACAAAGCATAGAAACGCAAACAAAACAAAAAAAGATGCAGGCCAACAATTGTAATTCTGGAAAATACCAATTGCACTAGCAAAAACCCGGCAATGCAATTTACATGTTCATCGCCGTGCTGTTGCTATTGGCAAAATGGGAATGATACAATTTTTAAATGGAAACGTTCTTAATAAAAAAGGGCGCTAATTAGTTAATCTCCATCTAAGAGAGTTTATTATATTCTTTTTTTAACAGAGTCCTTTGGCTAATCCAGTTGGCTAAAACTAAATCACATTTTGGCAAATAGGATTGTAAGCCGGCCCAGCATGGTAAGGTAGACTCTATTAGGGCGGGTTAGGTGATGGGAGTGAGAGAGGAATAGAGTATAGCGTTTTGGAGAGGGAAGAGGGGGATAGGTGGTCTTAAAGGGTACCACTCTTACACCCTCAAGTGCAAAGTCGGGGAACACAACGACCACCTGATAAATAATTGGGATCCAGCTGGTCCCCCTTAGGCCGGTTCAACACTGGGATCGCAAAAGGCAAATCGCAATCGCCTATGGAGTGTGATTGCATTTCTACTAAGCAATTGTGGCTCCATGTTGCAGTGATTGCGTTTTTCGGTCTCATTCCAGAGAATGAGAATGGCGCTCTAACTGCCAGCAAAATGTTGCACGCAGTGCACTTTTGCGATATACGCACATCACAGGCACTGCAAGGATTTACCGCAGTGCTTTGCTGAATACCGGCTATCAGCAAAGAGCAGAAACACTACCCACCAAAGCACCCGAAGAGTGAACTGGCCCTTAAGAGAACTTGATTGGTGATTACAAATTGTTGCAACCTGCAGAGTAGAACTCAGGGGTGTATTTAAAATGATTTAAATACACCCCCAAATTCTAATAATGGCCTCCTCCTCCCCATAGCCATACCAATCCTCACCAAAAAGGGACAAAGCATAGAAACGCAAACAAAACAAAAAAAGATGCAGGCCAACAATTGTAATTCTGGAAAATACCAATTGCACTAGCAAAAACCCGGCAATGCAATGTGCATGTTCATCGCCGTGCTGTTGCTATTGGCAAAATGGGAACGATACAATTTTTAAATCGAAATGTGCTTAATAAAAAAGGGCCCTAATTAGTTAATCTCCATCTAAGATAGTTTATTATATTCTTTTTTTAACAGAGTCCTTTGGCTAATCCAGTTGGCTAAAAGTAAATCACATTTTGGCAAATAGGATTGTAAGCCGGCCCACCATGGTAAGGTAGACTCTATTAGGGCGGGTTAGGTGATGGGAGTGAGAGAGGAATAGAGTATAGTGTTTTGGAGAGGGAAGATGGGGAGATAGGTGGACTTAAAGGGTACCACTCTTACACCCTCAAGTGCAAAGTCGGGGAACACAACAACCACCTGATAAATAATTGGGATCCAGCTGGTCCCCCTTAGGCCGGTTCAACACTGGGATCGCAAAAGGCAAATCGCAATCGCCTATGGAGTGTGATTGCATTTCTACTAAGCAATTGTGGCTCCATGTTGCAGTGATTGCGTTTTTCGGTCTCATTCCAGAGAATGAGAATGGCGCTCTAACTGCCAGCAAAATGTTGCACGCAGTGCACTTTTGCGATATACGCACATCACAGGCACTGCAAGGATTTACCGCAGTGCTTTGCTGAATACCGGCTATCAGCAAAGAGCAGAAACACTACCCACCAAAGCACCCCAAGAGTGAACTGGCCCTTAAGAGAACTTTATTGGTGATTACAAATTGTTGCAACCTGCAGAGTAGAACTCAGGGGTGTATTTAAAATGATTTAAATACACCCCCAAATTCTAATAATGGCCTCCTCCTCCCCATAGCCATACCAATCCTCACCAAAAAGGGACAAAGCATAGAAACGCAAACAAAACAAAAAAAGATGCAGGCCAACAATTGTAATTCTGGAAAATACCAATTGCATCTAAGATAGTTTATTATATTCTTTTTTTAACAGAGTCCTTTGGCTAATCCAGTTGGCTAAAAGTAAATCACATTTTGGCAAATAGGATTGTAAGCCGGCCCACCATGGTAAGGTAGACTCTATTAGGGCGGGTTAGGTGATGGGAGTGAGAGAGGAATAGAGTATAGTGTTTTGGAGAGGGAAGAGAGGGATAGGTGGACTTAAAGGGTACCACTCTTACACCCTTAAGTGCAAAGTCGGGGAACACGACCACCTGATAAATAATTGGTATCCAGCTGGTCCCCCTTAGGCCGGTTCAACACTGGGATCGCAAAAGGCAAATCGCAATCGCCTATGGAGTGTGATTGCATTTCTACTAAGCAATTGTGGCTCCATGTTGCAGTGATTGCGTTTTTCGGTCTCATTCCAGAGAATGAGAATGGTGTTCTAACTGCCAGCAAAATGTTGCACGCAGTGCACTTTTGCGATTTACACACATCACAGGCATTGCAAGGATTTACCGCAGTGCTTTGCTGAATACCGGCTATCAGCAATGAGCAGAAAAACTACTTATTAAAGCACCCCAAGAGTGAACTGGCCCTTAAGAGAACTTGATTGATGATTACAAATTGTTGCAACCTGCAGAGTAGAAGTCAGGGGTGTATTTAAAATGATTTAAATACACCCCCAAATTCTAATAATGGCCTCCTCCTCCCCATAGCCATACCAATCCTCACCAAAAAGGGACAAAGCATAGAAACGCAAACAAAACAAAAAAAGATGCAGGCCAACAATTGTAATTCTGGAAAATACCAATTGCACTAGCAAAAACCCGGCAATGCAATTTACATGTTCTTCGCCGTGCTGTTGCTATTGGCAAAATGGGAATGATACAATTTTTAAATCGAAACGTTCTTAATAAAAAAGGGCGCTAATTAGTTAATCTCCATCTAAGAGAGTTTATTATATTCTTTTTTTAACAGAGTCCTTTGGCTAATCCAGTTGGCTAAAACTAAATCACATTTTGGCAAATAGGATTGTAAGCCGGCCCAGCATGGTAAGGTAGACTCTATTAGGGCGGGTTAGGTGATGGGAGTGAGAGAGGAATAGAGTATAGCGTTTTGGAGAGGGAAGAGGGGGATAGGTGGTCTTAAAGGGTACCACTCTTACACCCTCAAGTGCAAAGTCGGGGAACACAACAACCACCTGATAAATAATTGGGATCCAGCTGGTCCCCCTTAGGCCGGTTCAACACTGGGATCGCAAAAGGCAAATCGCAATCGCCTATGGAGTGTGATTGCATTTCTACTAAGCAATTGTGGCTCCATGTTGCAGTGATTGCGTTTTTCGGTCTCATTCCAGAGAATGAGAATGGCGCTCTAACTGCCAGCAAAATGTTGCACGCAGTGCACTTTTGCGATATACGCACATCACAGGCACTGCAAGGATTTACCGCAGTGCTTTGCTGAATACCGGCTATCAGCAAAGAGCAGAAACACTACCCACCAAAGCACCCCAAGAGTGAACTGGCCCTTAAGAGAACTTGATTGGTGATTACAAATTGTTGCAACCTGCAGAGTAGAACTCAGGGGTGTATTTAAAATGATTTAAATACACCCCCAAATTCTAATAATGGCCTCCTCCTCCCCATAGCCATACCAATCCTCACCAAAAAGGGACAAAGCATAGAAACGCAAAAAAAACAAAAAAAGATGCAGGCCAACAATTGTAATTCTGGAAAATACCAATTGCACTAGCAAAAACCCGGCAATGCAATGTGCATGTTCATCGCCGTGCTGTTGCTATTGGCAAAATGGGAACGATACAATTTTTAAATCGAAATGTGCTTAATAAAAAAGGGCCCTAATTAGTTAATCTCCATCTAAGATAGTTTATTATATTCTTTTTTTAACAGAGTCCTTTGGCTAATCCAGTTGGCTAAAAGTAAATCACATTTTGGCAAATAGGATTGTAAGCCGGCCCACCATGGTAAGGTAGACTCTATTAGGGCGGGTTAGGTGATGGGAGTGAGAGAGGAATAGAGTATAGTGTTTTGGAGAGGGAAGAGGGGGATAGGTGGTCTTAAAGGGTACCACTCTTACACCCTCAAGTGCAAAGTTGGGGAACACAACGACCACCTGATAATTAATTGGGATCCAGCTGGTCCCCCTTAGGCCGGGTTCAACACAAAGGCAAATCACAATCGCCTACGGAGTATGATTGCATTTCTACTAAGCAACTATGGCTCCATGTTGCAGTGATTGCGTTTTTCGGTCTCATTCCAGAGAATGAGAATGGTGTTCTAACTGCCAGCAAAATGTTGCACGCAGTGCACTTTTGCGATTTACGCACATCACAGGCACTGCAAGGATTTACCGCAGTGCTTTGCTGAATACCGGCTATCAGCAAAGAGCAGAAACACTACCCACCAAAGCACCCTAAGAGTGAACTGGCCCTTAAGAGAACTTGATTGGTGATTACAAATTGTTGCAACCTGCAGAGTAGAACTCAGGGGTGTATGTAAAATGATTTAAATACACCCCCAAATTCTAATAATGGCGTCCTCCTCCCCATAGCCATACCAATCCTCACCAAAAAGGTATAAAGCATAGAAACGCAACAAAAAACAAAAAAAGATGCAGACCAACAATTGTAATTCTGGAAAATACCAATTGCACTAGCAAAAACCCGGCAATGCAATGTGCATGTTCATCGCCGTGCTGTTGCTATTGGCAAAATGGGAACGATACCATTTTTAAATCGGAATGTGCTTAATAAAAAAGGGCCCTAATTAGTTAATCTCCATCTAAGATAGTTTATTATATTATTTTTTTAACAGAGTCCTTTGGCTAATCCAGTTGGCTAAAAGTAAATCACATTTTGGCAAATAGGATTGTAAGCCGGCCCACCATGGTAAGGTAGACTTTATTAGGGCTGGTTAGGTGATGGGAGTGAGAGAGGAATAGAGTATAGCGTTTTGGAGAGGGAAGAGGGGGATAGGTGGTCTTAAAGGGTACCACTCTTACACCCTCAAGTGCAAAGTCGGGGAACACAACGACCACCTGATAAATAATTGGGATCCAGCTGGTCCCCCTTAGGCCGGGTTCAACACTGGGATCGCAAAAGGCAAATCACAATCGCCTACGGAGTGTGATTGCATTTCTACTAAGCAATTGTGGCTCCATGTTGCAGTGATTGCGTTTTTCGGTCTCATTCCAGAGAATGAGAATGGTGTTCTAACTGCCAGCAAAATGTTGCACGTAGTGCACTTTTGCGATTTACACACATCACAGGCACTGCAAGGATTTACCGCAGTGCTTTGCTGAATACCGACTATCAGCAAAGAGCAGAAAAACCACTTATTAAAGCACCCCAAGTGTGAACTGGCCCTTAAGAGAACTTTATTGGTGATTACAAATTGTTGCAACCTGCAGAGTAGAACTCAGGGGCATATTTAAAATGATTTAAATATACCCCCAAATTCTAATAATGGCCTCCTCCTCCCCATAGCCATACCAATCCTCACCAAAAAGGTACAAAGCATAGAAACGCAAACAAAACAAAAAAAAGATGCAGGCCAACAATTGTAATTCTGGGAACTACCAATTGCACTAGCAAAAACCCAGCAATGCAATTTACATGTTCATCGCCGTGCTGTTGCTAAGGGCAACATGGGAACGATACAATTTTTAAATCGAAACGTGCTTAATAAAAAAGGGCCCTAATTAGTTAATCTCCATCTAAGATCGTTTATTATATTCTTTTTTTAACAGAGTCCTTTGGCTAATCCAGTTGGCTAAAACTAAATCACATTTTGGCCAATAGGATTGTAAGCCGGCCCACCATGGTAAGGTAGACTCTATTAGGGCGGGTTAGGGGATGGGAGTGAGTGAGGAATAGGGGATGGCGTTTTGGAGAGGGAAGATAGGATAGGTGGTCTTAAGGCGTACCATTCTTACACCCTCAAGTGCAAAGTCGGGGGAACACAACGACCACCTGATAAATAATTGGGATCCAGCTGGTCCCCCTTAGGCCGGTTCAACACTGGGATCGCAAAAGGCAAATCGCAATCGCCTATGGAGTGTGATTGCATTTCTACTAAGCAATTGTGGCTCCATGTTGCAGTGATTGCGTTTTTCGGTCTCATTCCAGAGAATGAGAATGGCGCTCTAACTGCCAGCAAAATGTTGCACGCAGTGCACTTTTGCGATATACGCACATCACAGGCACTGCAAGGATTTACCGCAGTGCTTTGCTGAATACCGGCTATCAGCAAAGAGCAGAAACACTACCCACCAAAGCACCCCAAGAGTGAACTGGCCCTTAAGAGAACTTGATTGGTGATTACAAATTGTTGCAACCTGCAGAGTAGAACTCAGGGGTGTATTTAAAATGATTTAAATACACCCCCAAATTCTAATAATGGCCTCCTCCTCCCCATAGCCATACCAATCCTCACCAAAAAGGGACAAAGCATAGAAACGCAAACAAAACAAAAAAAGATGCAGGCCAACAATTGTAATTCTGGAAAATACCAATTGCACTAGCAAAAACCCAGCAATGCAATTTACATGTTCATCACCGTGCTGTTGCTATTGGCAAAATGGGAACGATACAATTTTTAAATCGAAACGTTCTTAATAACAAAGGGCCCTAATTAGTTAATCTCCATCTAAGATAGTTTATTATATTCTTTTTTTAACAGAGTCCTTTGGCTAATCCAGTTGGCTAAAAGTAAATCATATTTTGGCAAATAGGATTGTAAGCCGGCCCACCATGGTAAGGTAGACTCTATTAGGGCGGGTTAGGTGATGGGAGTGAGAGAGGAATAGAGTATAGTGTTTTGGAGAGGGAAGATGGGGAGATATGTGGACTTAAAGGGTACCACCCTTACACCCTCAAGTGCAAAGTCGGGGAACACAACGACCACCTGATAAATAATTGGGATCCAGCTGGTCCCCCTTAGGCCGGGTTCAACACTGGGATCGCAAAAAGCAAATCACAATCGCCTACGGAGTGTGATTGCATTTCTACTAAGCAACTGTGGCTCCATGTTGCAGTGATTGCGTTTTTCGGTCTCATTCCACAGAATGAGAATGGTGTTCTAACTGCCAGCAAAATGTTGCACGCAGTGCACTTTTGAGATTTACGCACATCACAGGCACTGCAAGGATTTACCGCAGTGCTTTGCTGAATACCATCTATCAGCAAAGAGCAGAAACACTACCCACCAAAGCACCCCAAGAGGAGCTGGCCCTTAAGAGAACTTGATTGGTGATTACAAATTGTTGGAACCTGCAGAGTAGAACTCAGGGGCGTATTTAAAATGATTTAAATATGCCCCCAAATTCTAATAATGGCCTCCTCCTCCCCATAGCCATACCAATCCTCACCAAAAAGATACAAAGCATAGAAACGCAAACAAAACAAAAAAAGATGCAGGCCAACAATTGTAATTCTGGAAAATACCAATTGCACTAGCAAAAACCCGGCAATGCAATTTACATGTTCATCGCCGTGCTGTTGCTATTGGCAAAATGAGAACGATACAATTTTTAAATCGAAACGTTCTTAATAAAAAAGGGCCCTAATTAGCTAATCTCCATCTAAGATAGTTTATTATATTCTTTTTTTAACAGAGTCCTTTGGCTAATCCAGTTCGCTAAAAGTAAATCACATTTTGGCAAATAGGATTGTAAGCCGGCCCACCATGGTAAGGTAGACTCTATTAGGCCTGGAACCCACTGAAAACCGCAAACGCAAAACGCAACCGCTAGCGTTTTGTCTGAGCGGTTTGCAAGCGGATTCATGCGCGTTTTTGGTCGTGTTTTGCAACATTGTATTTTTTTCCCCAGCGGGTGCCTAGCGTTTTGCGTTTTGCGTTTTTATCCTGATTGGTCCTGTGAATTATTTTTCATTTTGTTACAGTGTGCTGAACCGCAAAACGCTAGCAAAACCGCTCAGTTTAGGTTTTGCTGAGCGTTTCTGCTAGCGTTTCAATACTTTACATTGAAGCGCTAACGCTCCCAAAATGCTGCAGGTCCTGTGTTTGCGTTTCTGGGAAACGCAAACGCTCCTGTGGAAGTTGCCCCATCCATTAAAATTAGCCCAGCGTTTTGGCAAACTGCTAGCGTATCGCAGTGCTGCCAAAACGCTGCCAAAAGCGCTCCTGTGGGTTCCAGCCCTTAGGGCGGGTTAGGTGATGGGAGTGAGAGAGGAATAGAGTATAGTGTTTTGGAGAGGGAAGAGGGGGATAGGTGGACTTAAAGGGTACCACTCTTACACCCTCAAGTGCAAAGTCGGGGAACACAACGACCACCTGATAAATAATTGGGATCCAGCTGGTCCCCCTTAGGCCGGGTTCAACACTGGGATCGCAAAAGGCAAATCACAATCGCCTACGGAGTGTGATTGCATTTCTACTAAGCAACTGTGGCTCCATGTTTCAGTGATTGCGTTTTTCGGTCTCATTCCAGAGAATGAGAATGGTGTTCTAACTGCCAGCAAAATGTTGCACGCAGTGCACTTTTGCGATTTACGCACATCACAGGCACTGCAAGGATTTACTGCAGTGCTTTGCTGAATACCGGCTATCAGCAAAGAGCAGAAACACTACCCACCAAAGCACCCTAAGAGTGAACTGGCCCTTAAGAGAACTTGATTGGTGATTACAAATTGTTGCAACCTGCAGAGTAGAACTCAGGGGCATATTTAAAATGATTTAAATATACCCCCAAATTATAATAATGGCCTCCTCCTCCCCATAGCCATACCAATCCTCACCAAAAAGGTACAAAGCATAGAAACGCAAACAAAACAAAAAAAGATGCAGGCCAACAATTGTAATTCTGGAAAATACCAATTGCACTAGCAAAAACCCGGCAATGCAATTTACATGTTCATCGCCGTGCTGTTGCTATTGGCAAAATGGGAACGATACAATTTTTAAATCGAAACGTGCTTAATAAAAAAGGGCGCTAATTAGTTAATCTCCATCTAAGATAGTTTATTATATTCTTTTTTTAACAGAGTCCTTTGGCTAATCCAGTTGGCTAAAACTAAATCACATTTTGGCAAATAGGATTGTAAGCCGGCCCACCATGGTAAGGTAGACTCTATTAGGGCGGGTTAGGTGATGGGAGTGAGAGAGGAATAGAGTATAGTGTTTTGGAGAGGGAAGAGAGGGATAGGTGGACTTAAAGGGTACCACTCTTACACCCTTAAGTGCAAAGTCGGGGAACACGACCACCTGATAAATAATTGGTATCCAGCTGGTCCCCCTTAGGCCGGGTTCAACACTGGGATCGCAAAAGGCAAATCACAATCGCCTACGGAGTGTGATTGCATTTCTACTAAGCAATTGTGGCTCCATGTTGCAGTGATTGCGTTTTTCGGTCTCATTCCAGAGAATGAGAATGGTGTTCTAACTGCCAGCAAAATGTTGCACGCAGTGCACTTTTGCGATTTACACACATCACAGGCACTGCAAGGATTTACCGCAGTGCTTTGCTGAATACCGGCTATCAGCAATGAGCAGAAAAACTACTTATTAAAGCACCCCAAGAGTGAACTGGCCCTTAAGAGAACTTGATTGATGATTACAAATTGTTGCAACCTGCAGAGTAGAAGTCAGGGGTGTATTTAAAATGATTTAAATACACCCCCAAATTCTAATAATGGCCTCCTCCTCCCCATAGCCATACCAATCCTCACCAAAAAGGGACAAAGCATAGAAACGCAAACAAAACAAAAAAAGATGCAGGCCAACAATTGTAATTCTGGAAAATACCAATTGCACTAGCAAAAACCCGGCAATGCAATTTACATGTTCTTCGCCGTGCTGTTGCTATTGGCAAAATGGGAATGATACAATTTTTAAATCGAAACGTTCTTAATAAAAAAGGGCGCTAATTAGTTAATCTCCATCTAAGAGAGTTTATTATATTCTTTTTTTAACAGAGTCCTTTGGCTAATCCAGTTGGCTAAAACTAAATCACATTTTGGCAAATAGGATTGTAAGCCGGCCCAGCATGGTAAGGTAGACTCTATTAGGGCGGGTTAGGTGATGGGAGTGAGAGAGGAATAGAGTATAGCGTTTTGGAGAGGGAAGAGGGGGATAGGTGGTCTTAAAGGGTACCACTCTTACACCCTCAAGTGCAAAGTCGGGGAACACAACAACCACCTGATAAATAATTGGGATCCAGCTGGTCCCCCTTAGGCCGGTTCAACACTGGGATCGCAAAAGGCAAATCGCAATCGCCTATGGAGTGTGATTGCATTTCTACTAAGCAATTGTGGCTCCATGTTGCAGTGATTGCGTTTTTCGGTCTCATTCCAGAGAATGAGAATGGCGCTCTAACTGCCAGCAAAATGTTGCACGCAGTGCACTTTTGCGATATACGCACATCACAGGCACTGCAAGGATTTACCGCAGTGCTTTGCTGAATACCGGCTATCAGCAAAGAGCAGAAACACTACCCACCAAAGCACCCCAAGAGTGAACTGGCCCTTAAGAGAACTTGATTGGTGATTACAAATTGTTGCAACCTGCAGAGTAGAACTCAGGGGTGTATTTAAAATGATTTAAATACACCCCCAAATTCTAATAATGGCCTCCTCCTCCCCATAGCCATACCAATCCTCACCAAAAAGGGACAAAGCATAGAAACGCAAAAAAAACAAAAAAAGATGCAGGCCAACAATTGTAATTCTGGAAAATACCAATTGCACTAGCAAAAACCCGGCAATGCAATGTGCATGTTCATCGCCGTGCTGTTGCTATTGGCAAAATGGGAACGATACAATTTTTAAATCGAAATGTGCTTAATAAAAAAGGGCCCTAATTAGTTAATCTCCATCTAAGATAGTTTATTATATTCTTTTTTTAACAGAGTCCTTTGGCTAATCCAGTTGGCTAAAAGTAAATCACATTTTGGCAAATAGGATTGTAAGCCGGCCCACCATGGTAAGGTAGACTCTATTAGGGCGGGTTAGGTGATGGGAGTGAGAGAGGAATAGAGTATAGTGTTTTGGAGAGGGAAGAGGGGGATAGGTGGTCTTAAAGGGTACCACTCTTACACCCTCAAGTGCAAAGTTGGGGAACACAACGACCACCTGATAATTAATTGGGATCCAGCTGGTCCCCCTTAGGCCGGGTTCAACACAAAGGCAAATCACAATCGCCTACGGAGTATGATTGCATTTCTACTAAGCAATTGTGGCTCCATGTTGCAGTGATTGCGTTTTTCGGTCTCATTCCAGAGAATGAGAATGGTGTTCTAACTGCCAGCAAAATGTTGCACGCAGTGCACTTTTGCGATTTACGCACATCACAGGCACTGCAAGGATTTACCGCAGTGCTTTGCTGAATACCGGCTATCAGCAAAGAGCAGAAACACTACCCACCAAAGCACCCTAAGAGTGAACTGGCCCTTAAGAGAACTTGATTGGTGATTACAAATTGTTGCAACCTGCAGAGTAGAACTCAGGGGTGTATGTAAAATGATTTAAATACACCCCCAAATTCTAATAATGGCGTCCTCCTCCCCATAGCCATACCAATCCTCACCAAAAAGGTATAAAGCATAGAAACGCAACAAAAAACAAAAAAAGATGCAGACCAACAATTGTAATTCTGGAAAATACCAATTGCACTAGCAAAAACCCGGCAATGCAATGTGCATGTTCATCGCCGTGCTGTTGCTATTGGCAAAATGGGAACGATACCATTTTTAAATCGGAATGTGCTTAATAAAAAAGGGCCCTAATTAGTTAATCTCCATCTAAGATAGTTTATTATATTATTTTTTTAACAGAGTCCTTTGGCTAATCCAGTTGGCTAAAAGTAAATCACATTTTGGCAAATAGGATTGTAAGCCGGCCCACCATGGTAAGGTAGACTTTATTAGGGCTGGTTAGGTGATGGGAGTGAGAGAGGAATAGAGTATAGCGTTTTGGAGAGGGAAGAGGGGGATAGGTGGTCTTAAAGGGTACCACTCTTACACCCTCAAGTGCAAAGTCGGGGAACACAACGACCACCTGATAAATAATTGGGATCCAGCTGGTCCCCCTTAGGCCGGGTTCAACACTGGGATCGCAAAAGGCAAATCACAATCGCCTACGGAGTGTGATTGCATTTCTACTAAGCAATTGTGGCTCCATGTTGCAGTGATTGCGTTTTTCGGTCTCATTCCAGAGAATGAGAATGGTGTTCTAACTGCCAGCAAAATGTTGCACGTAGTGCACTTTTGCGATTTACACACATCACAGGCACTGCAAGGATTTACCGCAGTGCTTTGCTGAATACCGACTATCAGCAAAGAGCAGAAAAACCACTTATTAAAGCACCCCAAGTGTGAACTGGCCCTTAAGAGAACTTTATTGGTGATTACAAATTGTTGCAACCTGCAGAGTAGAACTCAGGGGCATATTTAAAATGATTTAAATATACCCCCAAATTCTAATAATGGCCTCCTCCTCCCCATAGCCATACCAATCCTCACCAAAAAGGTACAAAGCATAGAAACGCAAACAAAACAAAAAAAAGATGCAGGCCAACAATTGTAATTCTGGGAACTACCAATTGCACTAGCAAAAACCCAGCAATGCAATTTACATGTTCATCGCCGTGCTGTTGCTAAGGGCAACATGGGAACGATACAATTTTTAAATCGAAACGTGCTTAATAAAAAAGGGCCCTAATTAGTTAATCTCCATCTAAGATCGTTTATTATATTCTTTTTTTAACAGAGTCCTTTGGCTAATCCAGTTGGCTAAAACTAAATCACATTTTGGCCAATAGGATTGTAAGCCGGCCCACCATGGTAAGGTAGACTCTATTAGGGCGGGTTAGGGGATGGGAGTGAGTGAGGAATAGGGGATGGCGTTTTGGAGAGGGAAGATAGGATAGGTGGTCTTAAGGCGTACCATTCTTACACCCTCAAGTGCAAAGTCGGGGGAACACAACGACCACCTGATAAATAATTGGGATCCAGCTGGTCCCCCTTAGGCCGGTTCAACACTGGGATCGCAAAAGGCAAATCGCAATCGCCTATGGAGTGTGATTGCATTTCTACTAAGCAATTGTGGCTCCATGTTGCAGTGATTGCGTTTTTCGGTCTCATTCCAGAGAATGAGAATGGCGCTCTAACTGCCAGCAAAATGTTGCACGCAGTGCACTTTTGCGATATACGCACATCACAGGCACTGCAAGGATTTACCGCAGTGCTTTGCTGAATACCGGCTATCAGCAAAGAGCAGAAACACTACCCACCAAAGCACCCCAAGAGTGAACTGGCCCTTAAGAGAACTTGATTGGTGATTACAAATTGTTGCAACCTGCAGAGTAGAACTCAGGGGTGTATTTAAAATGATTTAAATACACCCCCAAATTCTAATAATGGCCTCCTCCTCCCCATAGCCATACCAATCCTCACCAAAAAGGGACAAAGCATAGAAACGCAAACAAAACAAAAAAAGATGCAGGCCAACAATTGTAATTCTGGAAAATACCAATTGCACTAGCAAAAACCCAGCAATGCAATTTACATGTTCATCACCGTGCTGTTGCTATTGGCAAAATGGGAACGATACAATTTTTAAATCGAAACGTTCTTAATAACAAAGGGCCCTAATTAGTTAATCTCCATCTAAGATAGTTTATTATATTCTTTTTTTAACAGAGTCCTTTGGCTAATCCAGTTGGCTAAAAGTAAATCATATTTTGGCAAATAGGATTGTAAGCCGGCCCACCATGGTAAGGTAGACTCTATTAGGGCGGGTTAGGTGATGGGAGTGAGAGAGGAATAGAGTATAGTGTTTTGGAGAGGGAAGATGGGGAGATATGTGGACTTAAAGGGTACCACCCTTACACCCTCAAGTGCAAAGTCGGGGAACACAACGACCACCTGATAAATAATTGGGATCCAGCTGGTCCCCCTTAGGCCGGGTTCAACACTGGGATCGCAAAAAGCAAATCACAATCGCCTACGGAGTGTGATTGCATTTCTACTAAGCAACTGTGGCTCCATGTTGCAGTGATTGCGTTTTTCGGTCTCATTCCACAGAATGAGAATGGTGTTCTAACTGCCAGCAAAATGTTGCACGCAGTGCACTTTTGAGATTTACGCACATCACAGGCACTGCAAGGATTTACCGCAGTGCTTTGCTGAATACCATCTATCAGCAAAGAGCAGAAACACTACCCACCAAAGCACCCCAAGAGGAGCTGGCCCTTAAGAGAACTTGATTGGTGATTACAAATTGTTGGAACCTGCAGAGTAGAACTCAGGGGCGTATTTAAAATGATTTAAATATGCCCCCAAATTCTAATAATGGCCTCCTCCTCCCCATAGCCATACCAATCCTCACCAAAAAGATACAAAGCATAGAAACGCAAACAAAACAAAAAAAGATGCAGGCCAACAATTGTAATTCTGGAAAATACCAATTGCACTAGCAAAAACCCGGCAATGCAATTTACATGTTCATCGCCGTGCTGTTGCTATTGGCAAAATGAGAACGATACAATTTTTAAATCGAAACGTTCTTAATAAAAAAGGGCCCTAATTAGCTAATCTCCATCTAAGATAGTTTATTATATTCTTTTTTTAACAGAGTCCTTTGGCTAATCCAGTTCGCTAAAAGTAAATCACATTTTGGCAAATAGGATTGTAAGCCGGCCCACCATGGTAAGGTAGACTCTATTAGGCCTGGAACCCACTGAAAACCGCAAACGCAAAACGCAACCGCTAGCGTTTTGTCTGAGCGGTTTGCAAGCGGATTCATGCGCGTTTTTGGTCGTGTTTTGCAACATTGTATTTTTTTCCCCAGCGGGTGCCTAGCGTTTTGCGTTTTGCGTTTTTATCCTGATTGGTCCTGTGAATTATTTTTCATTTTGTTACAGTGTGCTGAACCGCAAAACGCTAGCAAAACCGCTCAGTTTAGGTTTTGCTGAGCGTTTCTGCTAGCGTTTCAATACTTTACATTGAAGCGCTAACGCTCCCAAAATGCTGCAGGTCCTGTGTTTGCGTTTCTGGGAAACGCAAACGCTCCTGTGGAAGTTGCCCCATCCATTAAAATTAGCCCAGCGTTTTGGCAAACTGCTAGCGTATCGCAGTGCTGCCAAAACGCTGCCAAAAGCGCTCCTGTGGGTTCCAGCCCTTAGGGCGGGTTAGGTGATGGGAGTGAGAGAGGAATAGAGTATAGTGTTTTGGAGAGGGAAGAGGGGGATAGGTGGACTTAAAGGGTACCACTCTTACACCCTCAAGTGCAAAGTCGGGGAACACAACGACCACCTGATAAATAATTGGGATCCAGCTGGTCCCCCTTAGGCCGGGTTCAACACTGGGATCGCAAAAGGCAAATCACAATCGCCTACGGAGTGTGATTGCATTTCTACTAAGCAACTGTGGCTCCATGTTTCAGTGATTGCGTTTTTCGGTCTCATTCCAGAGAATGAGAATGGTGTTCTAACTGCCAGCAAAATGTTGCACGCAGTGCACTTTTGCGATTTACGCACATCACAGGCACTGCAAGGATTTACTGCAGTGCTTTGCTGAATACCGGCTATCAGCAAAGAGCAGAAACACTACCCACCAAAGCACCCTAAGAGTGAACTGGCCCTTAAGAGAACTTGATTGGTGATTACAAATTGTTGCAACCTGCAGAGTAGAACTCAGGGGCATATTTAAAATGATTTAAATATACCCCCAAATTATAATAATGGCCTCCTCCTCCCCATAGCCATACCAATCCTCACCAAAAAGGTACAAAGCATAGAAACGCAAACAAAACAAAAAAAGATGCAGGCCAACAATTGTAATTCTGGAAAATACCAATTGCACTAGCAAAAACCCGGCAATGCAATTTACATGTTCATCGCCGTGCTGTTGCTATTGGCAAAATGGGAACGATACAATTTTTAAATCGAAACGTGCTTAATAAAAAAGGGCGCTAATTAGTTAATCTCCATCTAAGATAGTTTATTATATTCTTTTTTTAACAGAGTCCTTTGGCTAATCCAGTTGGCTAAAACTAAATCACATTTTGGCAAATAGGATTGTAAGCCGGCCCACCATGGTAAGGTAGACTCTATTAGGGCGGGTTAGGTGATGGGAGTGAGAGAGGAATAGAGTATAGCGTTTTGGAGAGGGAAGAGGGGGATAGGTGGTCTTAAAGGGTACCACTCTTACACCCTCAAGTGCAAAGTCGGGGAACACAACGACCACCTGATAAATAATTGGGATCCAGCTGGTCCCCCTTAGGCCGGTTCAACACTGGGATCGCAAAAGGCAAATCGCAATCGCCTATGGAGTGTGATTGCATTTCTACTAAGCAATTGTGGCTCCATGTTGCAGTGATTGCGTTTTTCGGTCTCATTCCAGAGAATGAGAATGGTGCTCTAACTGCCAGCAAAATGTTGCACGCAGTGCACTTTTGCGATATACGCACATCACAGGCACTGCAAGGATTTACCGCAGTGCTTTGCTGAATACCGGCTATCAGCAAAGAGCAGAAACACTACCCACCAAAGCACCCCAAGAGTGAACTGGCCCTTAAGAGAACTTGATTGGTGATTACAAATTGTTGCAACCTGCAGAGTAGAACTCAGGGGTGTATTTAAAATGATTTAAATACACCCCCAAATTCTAATAATGGCCTCCTCCTCCCCATAGCCATACCAATCCTCACCAAAAAGGGACAAAGCATAGAAACGCAAACAAAACAAAAAAAGATGCAGGCCAACAGTTGTAATTCTGGAAAATACCAATTGCACTAGCAAAAACCCGGCAATGCAATTTACATGTTCATCGCCGTGCTGTTGCTATTGGCAAAATGGGAACGATACAATTTTTAAATTCGAAACGTTGTTAATAAAAAAGGGCCCTAATTAGTTAATCTCCATCTAAGATAGTTTATTATATTCTTTTTTTAACAGAGTCCTTTGGCTAATCCAGTTGGCTAAAAGTAAATCACATTTTGGCAAATAGGATTGTAAGCCGGCCCACCATGGTAAGGTAGACTGTATTAGGGCGGGTTAGGTGATGGGAGTGAGAGAGGAATAGAGTATAGTGTTTTGGAGAGGGAAGATGGGGAGATAGGTGGACTTAAAGGGTACCACTCTTACACCCTCAAGTGCAAAGTCGGGGAACACAACGACCACCTGATAAATAATTGGGATCCAGCTGGTCCCCCTTAGGCCGGTTCAACACTGGGATCGCAAAAGGCAAATCGCAATCGCCTATGGAGTGTGATTGCATTTCTACTAAGCAATTGTGGCTCCATGTTGCAGTGATTGCGTTTTTCGGTCTCATTCCAGAGAATGGCGCTCTAACTGCCAGCAAAATGTTGCACGCAGTGCACTTTTGCGATTTACGCACATCACAGGCACTGCAAGGATTTACCGCAGTGCTTTGCTGAATACCGGCTATCAGCAAAGAGCAGAAACACTACCCCCCAAAGCACCCCAAGAGTGAACTGGCCCTTAAGAGAACTTGATTGGTGATTACAAATTGTTGCAACCTGCAGAGTAGAACTCAGGGGTGTATTTAAAATGATTTAAATACACCCCCAAATTCTAATAATGGCCTCCTCCTCCCCATAGCCATACCAATCCTCACCAAAAAGGTACAAAGCATAGAAACGCAAACAAAACAAAAAAAGATGCAGGCCAACAATTTTAATTCTGGAAAATACCAATTGCACTAGCAAAAACCCGGCAATGCAATTTACATGTTCATCGCCGTGCTGTTGCTATTGGCAAAATGGGAACGATACAATTTTTGAATCGAAACGTTCTTAATAAAAAAGGGCCCTAATTAGTTAATCTCCATCTAAGATAGTTTATTATATTCTTTTTTTAACAGAGTCCTTTGGCTAATCCAGTTGGCTAAAAGTAAATCACATTTTGGCCAATAGGATTGTAAGCCGGCCCACCATGGTAAGGTAGACTCTATTAGGGCGGGTTAGGTGATGGGAGTGAGAGAGGAATAGAGTATAGTGTTTTGGAGAGGGAAGAGGGGGATAGGTGGTCTTAAACGGTACCACTCTTACACCCTCAAGTGCAAAGTTGGGGAACACAATGACCACCTGATAATTAATTGGGATCCAGCTGGTCCCCCTTAGGCCGGGTTCAACACAAAGGCAAATCACAATCGCCTACGGAGTATGATTGCATTTCTACTAAGCAACTGTGGCTCCATGTTGCAGTGATTGCGTTTTTCGGTCTCATTCCAGAGAATGAGAATGGTGTTCTAACTGCCAGCAAAATGTTGCACGCAGTGCACTTTTGCGATTTACGCACATCACAGGCACTGCAAGGATTTACCGCAGTGCTTTGCTGAATACCGGCTATCAGCAAAGAGCAGAAACACTACCCACCAAAGCACCCTAAGAGTGAACTGGCCCTTAAGAGAACTTGATTGGTGATTACAAATTGTTGCAACCTGCAGAGTAGAACTCAGGGGTGTATGTAAAATGATTTAAATACACCCCCAAATTCTAATAATGGCGTCCTCCTCCCCATAGCCATACCAATCCTCACCAAAAAGGTATAAAGCATAGAAACGCAACAAAAAACAAAAAAAGATGCAGACCAACAATTGTAATTCTGGAAAATACCAATTGCACTAGCAAAAACCCGGCAATGCAATGTGCATGTTCATCGCCGTGCTGTTGCTATTGGCAAAATGGGAACGATACAATTTTTAAATCGGAATGTGCTTAATAAAAAAGGGCCCTAATTAGTTAATCTCCATCTAAGATAGTTTATTATATTCTTTTTTTAACAGAGTCCTTTGGCTAATCCAGTTGGCTAAAAGTAAATCACATTTTGGCAAATAGGATTGTAAGCCGGCCCACCATGGTAAGGTAGACTTTATTAGGGCTGGTTAGGTGATGGGAGTGAGAGAGGAATAGAGTATAGTGTTTTGGAGAGGGAAGAGAGGGATAGGTGGACTTAAAGGGTACCACTCTTACACCCTCAAGTGCAAAGTCGGGGAACACAACGACCACCTGATAAATAATTGGGATCCAGCTGGTCCCCCTTAGGCCGGGTTCAACACTGGGATCGCAAAAGGCAAATCACAATCGCCTACGGAGTGTGATTGCATTTCTACTAAGCAATTGTGGCTCCATGTTGCAGTGATTGCGTTTTTCGGTCTCATTCCAGAGAATGAGAATGGTGTTCTAACTGCCAGCAAAATGTTGCACGTAGTGCACTTTTGCGATTTACACACATCACAGGCACTGCAAGGATTTACCGCAGTGCTTTGCTGAATACCGACTATCAGCAAAGAGCAGAAAAACCACTTATTAAAGCACCCCAAGTGTGAACTGGCCCTTAAGAGAACTTTATTGGTGATTACAAATTGTTGCAACCTGCAGAGTAGAACTCAGGGGCGTATTTAAAATGATTTAAATATACCCCCAAATTCTAATAATGGCCTCCTCCTCCCCATAGCCATACCAATCCTCACCAAAAAGGTACAAAGCATAGAAACGCAAACAAAACAAAAAAAATGCAGGCCAACAATTGTAATTCTGGAAAATACCAATTGCACTAGCAAAAACCCGGCAATGCAATTTACATGTTCATCGCCGTGCTGTTGCTATTGGAAAAATGGGAACGATACAATTTTTAAATTGAAACGTGCTTAATAAAAAAGGGCGCTAATTAGTTAATCTCCATCTAAGAGAGTTTATTATCTTCTTTTTTTAACAGAGTCCTTTGGCTAATCCAGTTGGCTAAAACTAAATCACATTTTGGCAAATAGGATTGTAAGCCGGCCCACCATGGTAAGGTAGACTCTATTAGGGCGGGTTAGGTGATGGGAGTGAGAGAGGAATAGAGTATAGCGTTTTGGAGAGGGAAGAGGGGGATAGGTGGTCTTAAAGGGTACCACTCTTACACCCTCAAGTGCAAAGTCGGGGAACACAACGACCACCTGATAAATAATTGGGATCCAGCTGGTCCCCCTTAGGCCGCTTCAACACTGGGATCGCAAAAGGCAAATCACAATCGCCTACGGAGTGTGATTGCATTTCTACTAAGCAACTGTGGCTCCATGTTGCAGTGATTGCGTTTTTCGGTCTCATTCCAGAGAATGAGAATGGTGTTCTAACTGCCAGCAAAATGTTGCACGCAGTGCACTTTTGCGATTTACGCACATCACAGGCACTGCAAGGATTTACCGCAGTGCTTTGCTGAATACCGGCTATCAGCAAAGAGCAGAAACACTACCCACCAAAGCACCCTAAGAGTGAACTGGCCCTTAAGAGAACTTGATTGGTGATTACAAATTGTTGCAACCTGCAGAGTAGAACTCAGGGGCATATTTAAAATGATTTAAATATACCCCCAAGTTCTAATAATGGCCTCCTCCTCCCCATAGCCATACCAATCCTCACCAAAAAGGTACAAAGCATAGAAACGCAAACAAAACAAAAAAAGATGCAGGCCAACAATTGTAATTCTGGAAAATACCAATTGCACTAGCAAAAACCCGGCAATGCAATTTACATGTTCATCGCCGTGCTGTTGCTATTGGCAAAATGGGAACGATACAATTTTTAAATCGAAACGTGCTTAATAAAAAAGGGCGCTAATTAGTTAATCTCCATCTAAGATAGTTTATTATATTCTTTTTTTAACAGAGTCCTTTGGCTAATCCAGTTGGCTAAAAGTAAATCACATTTTGGCAAATAGGATTGTAAGCCGGCCCACCATGGTAAGGTAGACTCTATTAGGGCGGGTTAGGTGATGGGAGTGAGAGAGGAATAGAGTATAGTGTTTTGGAGAGGGAAGATGGGGAGATAGGTGGACTTAAAGGGTACCACTCTTACACCCTCAAGTGCAAAGTCGGGGAACACAACGACCACCTGATAATTAATTGGGATCCAGCTGGTCCCCCTTAGGCCGGGTTCAACACAAAGGCAAATCACAATCGCCTACGGAGTATGATTGCATTTCTACTAAGCAACTGTGGCTCCATGTTGCAGTGATTGAGTTTTTCAGTCACATTCCAGAGAATGAGAATGGTGTTCTAACTGCCAGCAAAATGTTGCACGCAGTGCACTTTTGCGATTTAAGCACATCACAGGCACTGCAAGGATTTACCGCAGTGCTTTGCTGAATACCGGCTATCAGCAATGAGCAGAAAAACTACTTATTAAAGCACCCCAAGAGTGAACTGGCCCTTAAGAGAACTTTATTGGTGATTACAAATTGTTGCAACCTGCAGAGTAGAACTCAGGGGCATATTTAAAATGATTTAAATATACCCCCAAATTCTAATAATGGCCTCCTCCTCCCCATAGCCATACCAATTCTCACCAAACAGGTACAAAGCATAGAAACGCAAACAAAACAAAAGAAAGATGCAGGCCAACAATTGTAATTCTGGGAACTACCAATTGCACTAGCAAAAACCCAGCAATGCAATTTACATGTTCATCGCCGTGCTGTTGCTAAGGGCAACATGGGAACGATACAATTTTTAAATCGAAACGTGCTTAATAAAAAAGGGCCCTAATTAGTTAATCTCCATCTAAGATCGTTTATTATATTCTTTTTTTAACAGAGTCCTTTGGCTAATCCAGTTGGCTAAAACTAAATCACATTTTGGCCAATAGGATTGTAAGCCGGCCCACCATGGTAAGGTAGACTCTATTAGGGCGGGTTAGGGGATGGGAGTGAGTGAGGAATAGGGGATGGCGTTTTGGAGAGGGAAGATAGGATAGGTGGTCTTAAGGCGTACCATTCTTACACCCTCAAGTGCAAAGTCGGGGAACACAACGACCACCTGATAAATAATTGGGATCCAGCTGGTCCCCCTTAGGCCGGTTCAACACTGGGATCGCAAAAGGCAAATCGCAATCGCCTATGGAGTGTGATTGCATTTCTACTAAGCAATTGTGGCTCCATGTTGCAGTGATTGCGTTTTTCGGTCTCATTCCAGAGAATGAGAATGGCGCTCTAACTGCCAGCAAAATGTTGCACGCAGTGCACTTTTGCGATATACGCACATCACAGGCACTGCAAGGATTTACTGCAGTGCTTTGCTGAATACCGGCTATCAGCAAAGAGCAGAAACACTACCCACCAAAGCACCCCAAGAGTGAACTGGCCCTTAAGAGAACTTGATTGGTGATTACAAATTGTTGCAACCTGCAGAGTAGAACTCAGGGGTGTATTTAAAATGATTTAAATACACCCCCAAATTCTAATAATGGCCTCCTCCTCCCCATAGCCATACCAATCCTCACCAAAAAGGGACAAAGCATAGAAACGCAAACAAAACAAAAAAAGATGCAGGCCAACAATTGTAATTCTGGAAAATACCAATTGCACTAGCAAAAACCCAGCAATGCAATTTACATGTTCATCGCCGTGCTGTTGCTATTGGCAAAATGGGAACGATACAATTTTTAAATCGAAACGTTCTTAATAAAAAAGGGCCCTAATTAGTTAATCTCCATCTAAGATAGTTTATTATATTCTTTTTTTAACAGAGTCCTTTGGCTAATCCAGTTGGCTAAAAGTAAATCATATTTTGGCAAATAGGATTGTAAGCCGGCCCACCATGGTAAGGTAGACTCTATTAGGGCGGGTTAGGTGATGGGAGTGAGAGAGGAATAGAGTATAGTGTTTTGGAGAGGGAAGAGGGGGATAGGTGGACTTAAAGGGTACCACTCTTACACCCTCAAGTGCAAAGTCGGGGAACACAACGACCACCTGATAAATAATTGGGATCCAGCTGGTCTCCCTTAGGCCGGGTTCAACACTGGGATCGCAAAAGGCAAATCACAATCGCCTACGGAGTGTGATTGCATTTCTACTAAGCAACTGTGGCTCCATGTTGCAGTGATTGCGTTTTTCGGTCTCATTCCAGAGAATGAGAATGGTGTTCTAACTGCCAGCAAAATGTTGCACGCAGTGCACTTTTGCGATTCACGCACATCACAGGCACTGCAAGGATTTACCGCAGTGCTTTGCTGAATACAGGCTATCAGCAAAGAGCAGAAACACTACCCACCAAAGCACCCTAAGAGTGAACTGGCCCTTAAGAGAACTTGATTGGTGATTACAAATTGTTGCAACCTGCAGAGTAGAACTCAGGGGTGTATTTAAAATGATTTAAATACACCCCCAAATTCTAATAATGGCCTCCTCCTCCCCATAGCCATACCCATCCTCACCAAAAAGTTATAAAGCATAGAAACGCAAAAAAAAAACAAAAAAAGATGCAGACCAACAATTGTAATTCTGGAAAATACCAATTGCACTAGCAAAAACCCGGCAATGCAATTTACATGTTCATCGCCGTGTTGTTGCTATTGGCAAAATGAGAACGATACAATTTTTAAATCGAAACGTTCTTAATAAAAAAGGGCCCTAATTAGTTAATCTCCATCTAAGATAGTTTATTATATTCTTTTTTTAACAGAGTCCTTTGGCTAATCCAGTTGGCTAAAAGTAAATCACATTTTGGCAAATAGGATTGTAAGCCGGCCCACCATGGTAAGGTAGACTCTATTAGGGCGGGTTAGGTGATGGGAGTGAGAGAGGAATAGAGTATAGTGTTTTGGAGAGGGAAGATGGGGAGATACGTGGACTTAAAGGGTACCACCCTTACACCCTCAAGTGCAAAGTCGGGGAACACAACGACCACCTGATAAATAATTGGGATCCAGCTGGTCCCCCTTAGGCCGGGTTCAACACTGGGATCGCAAAAGGCAAATCACAATCGCCTACGGAGTGTGATTGCATTTCTACTAAGCAACTGTGGCTCCATGTTGCAGTGATTGCGTTTTTCGGTCTCATTCCACAGAATGAGAATGGTGTTCTAACTGCCAGCAAAATGTTGCACGCAGTGCACTTTTGCGATTTACGCACATCACAGGCACTGCAAGGATTTACCGCAGTGCTTTGCTGAATACCATCTATCAGCAAAGAGCAGAAACACTACCCACCAAAGCACCCCAAGAGGAGCTGGCCCTTAAGAGAACTTGATTGGTGATTACAAATTGTTGGAACCTGCAGAGTAGATTTCAGGGGCGTATTTAAAATGATTTAAATATACCCCCAAATTCTAATAATGGCCTCCTCCTACCCATAGCCATACCAATCCTCACCAAAAAGATACAAAGCATAGAAACGCAAACAAAACAAAAAAAGATGCAGGCCAACAATTGTAATTCTGGAAAATACCAATTGCACTAGCAAAAACCCGGCAATGCAATTTACATGTTCATCGCCGTGCTGTTGCTATTGGCAAAATGAGAACGATACAATTTTTAAATCGAAACGTTCTTAATAAAAAAGGGCCCTAATTAGCTAATCTCCATCTAAGATAGTTTATTATATTCTTTTCTTAACAGAGTCCTTTGGCTAATCCAGTTGGCTAAAAGTAAATCACATTTTGGCAAATAGGATTGTAAGCCGGCCCACCATGGTAAGGTAGACTCTATTAGGCCTGGAACCCACTGAAAACCGCAAACGCAAAACGCAACCGCTAGCGTTTTGTCTGAGCGGTTTGCAAGCGGATTCATGCGCGTTTTTGGTCGTGTTTCGCAACATTGTATTTTTTTCCCCAGCGGGTGCCTAGCGTTTTGCGTTTTGCGTTTTTATCCTGATTGGTCCTGTGAATTATTTTTCATTTTGTTACAGTGTGCTGAACCGCAAAACGCTAGCAAAACCGCTCAGTTTAGGTTTTGCTGAGCGTTTCTGCTAGCGTTTCAATACTTTACATTGAAGCGCTAACGCTCCCAAAATGCTGCAGGTCCTGTGTTTGCGTTTCTGGGAAACGCAAACGCTCCTGTGGAAGTTGCCCCATCCATTAACATTAGCCCAGCGTTTTGGCAAACTGCTAGCGTATCGCAGTGCTGCCAAAACGCTGCCAAAAGCGCTCCTGTGGGTTCCAGCCCTTAGGGCGGGTTAGGTGATGGGAGTGAGAGAGGAATAGAGTATAGTGTTTTGGAGAGGGAAGAGGGGGATAGGTGGACTTAAAGGGTACCACTCTTACACCCTCAAGTGCAAAGTCGGGGAACACAACGACCACCTGATAAATAATTGGGATCCAGCTGGTCCCCCTTAGGCCGGTTCAACACTGGGATCGCAAAAGGCAAATCACAATCGCCTACGGAGTGTGATTGCATTTCTACTAAGCAACTGTGGCTCCATGTTTCAGTGATTGTGTTTTTCGGTCTCATTCCAGAGAATGAGAATGGTGTTCTAACTGCCAGCAAAATGTTGCACGCAGTGCACTTTTGCGATTTACGCACATCACAGGCACTGCAAGGATTTACCGCAGTGCTTTGCTGAATACCATCTATCAGCAAAGAGCAGAAACACTACCCACCAAAGCACCCCAAGAGGAGCTGGCCCTTAAGAGAACTTGATTGGTGATTACAAATTGTTGGAACCTGCAGAGTAGAACTCAGGGGTGTATGTAAAATGATTTAAATACACCCCCAAATTCTAATAATGGCGTCCTCCTCCCCATAGCCATACCAATCCTCACCAAAAAGGTATAAAGCATAGAAACGCAACAAAAAACAAAAAAAGATGCAGACCAACAATTGTAATTCTGGAAAATACCAATTGCACTAGCAAAAACCCGGCAATGCAATTTACATGTTCATCGCCGTGCTGTTGCTATTGGCAAAATGAGAACGATACAATTTTTAAATCGAAACGTTCTTAATAAATAAGGGCCCTAATTAACTAATCTCCATCTAAGATAGTTTATTATATTCTTTTTTTAACAGAGTCCTTTGGCTAATCCAGTTGGCTAAAAGTAAATCACATTTTGGCAAATAGGATTGTAAGCCGGCCCACCATGGTAAGGTAGACTCTATTAGGCCTGGAATCCACTGAAAACCGCAAACGCAAAACGCAACCGCTAGCGTTTTGTCTGAGCGGTTTGCAAGCGGATTCATGCGCGTTTTTGGTCGTGTTTTGCAACATTGTATTTTTTTCCCCAGCGGGTGCCTAGCGTTTTGCGTTTTGCGTTTTTATCCTGATTGGTCCTGTGAATTATTTTTCATTTTGTTACAGTGTGCTGAACCGCAAAACACTAGCAAAACCGCTCAGTTTAGGTTTTGCTGAGCGTTTCTGCTAGCGTTTCAATACTTTACATTGAAGCGCTAACGCTCCCAAAATGCTGCAGGTCCTGTGTTTGCGTTTCTGGGAAACGCAAACGCTCCTGTGGAAGTTGCCCCATCCATTAACATTAGCCCAGCGTTTTGGCAAACTGCTAGCGTATCGCAGTGCTGCCAAAACGCTGCCAAAAGCGCTCCTGTGGGTTCCAGCCCTTAGGGCGGGTTAGGTGATGGGAGTGAGAGAGGAATAGAGTATAGTGTTTTGGAGAGGGAAGAGGGGGATAGGTGGACTTAAAGGGTACCACTCTTACACCCTCAAGTGCAAAGTCGGGGAACACAACGACCACCTGATAAATAATTGGGATCCAGCTGGTCTCCCTTAGGCCGGGTTCAACACTGGGATCGCAAAAGGCAAATCACAATCGCCTACGGAGTGTGATTGCATTTCTACTAAGCAACTGTGGCTCCATGTTGCAGTGATTGCGTTTTTCGGTCTCATTCCAGAGAATGAGAATGGTGTTCTAACTGCCAGCAAAATGTTGCACGCAGTGCACTTTTGCGATTCACGCACATCACAGGCACTGCAAGGATTTACCGCAGTGCTTTGCTGAATACAGGCTATCAGCAAAGAGCAGAAACACTACCCACCAAAGCACCCTAAGAGTGAACTGGCCCTTAAGAGAACTTGATTGGTGATTACAAATTGTTGCAACCTGCAGAGTAGAACTCAGGGGTGTATTTAAAATGATTTAAATACACCCCCAAATTCTAATAATGGCCTCCTCCTCCCCATAGCCATACCCATCCTCACCAAAAAGTTATAAAGCATAGAAACGCAAAAAAAAAACAAAAAAAGATGCAGGCCAACAATTGTAATTCTGGAAAATACCAATTGCACTAGCAAAAACCCGGCAATGCAATTTACATGTTCATCGCCGTGTTGTTGCTATTGGCAAAATGAGAACGATACAATTTTTAAATCGAAACGTTCTTAATAAAAAAGGGCCCTAATTAGTTAATCTCCATCTAAGATAGTTTATTATATTCTTTTTTTAACAGAGTCCTTTGGCTAATCCAGTTGGCTAAAAGTAAATCACATTTTGGCAAATAGGATTGTAAGCCGGCCCACCATGGTAAGGTAGACTCTATTAGGGCGGGTTAGGTGATGGGAGTGAGAGAGGAATAGAGTATAGTGTTTTGGAGAGGGAAGATGGGGAGATATGTGGACTTAAAGGGTACCACCCTTACACCCTCAAGTGCAAAGTCGGGGAACACAACGACCACCTGATAAATAATTGGGATCCAGCTGGTCCCCCTTAGGCCGGGTTCAACACTGGGATCGCAAAAGGCAAATCACAATCGCCTACGGAGTGTGATTGCATTTCTACTAAGCAACTGTGGCTCCATGTTGCAGTGATTGCGTTTTTCGGTCTCATTCCACAGAATGAGAATGGTGTTCTAACTGCCAGCAAAATGTTGCACGCAGTGCACTTTTGCGATTTACGCACATCACAGGCACTGCAAGGATTTACCGCAGTGCTTTGCTGAATACCATCTATCAGCAAAGAGCAGAAACACTACCCACCACAGCACCCCAAGAGGAGCTGGCCCTTAAGAGAACTTGATTGGTGATTACAAATTGTTGGAACCTGCAGAGTAGATTTCAGGGGCGTATTTAAAATGATTTAAATATACCCCCAAATTCTAATAATGGCCTCCTCCTACCCATAGCCATACCAATCCTCACCAAAAAGATACAAAGCATAGAAACGCAAACAAAACAAAAAAAGATGCAGGCCAACAATTGTAATTCTGGAAAATACCAATTGCACTAGCAAAAACCCGGCAATGCAATTTACATGTTCATCGCCGTGCTGTTGCTATTGGCAAAATGAGAACGATACAATTTTTAAATCGAAACGTTCTTAATAAAAAAGGGCCCTAATTAGCTAATCTCCATCTAAGATAGTTTATTATATTCTTTTCTTAACAGAGTCCTTTGGCTAATCCAGTTGGCTAAAAGTAAATCACATTTTGGCAAATAGGATTGTAAGCCGGCCCACCATGGTAAGGTAGACTCTATTAGGCCTGGAACCCACTGAAAACCGCAAACGCAAAACGCAACCGCTAGCGTTTTGTCTGAGCGGTTTGCAAGCGGATTCATGCGCGTTTTTGGTCGTGTTTCGCAACATTGTATTTTTTTCCCCAGCGGGTGCCTAGCGTTTTGCGTTTTTATCCTGATTGGTCCTGTGAATTATTTTTCATTTTGTTACAGTGTGCTGAACCGCAAAACGCTAGCAAAACCGCTCAGTTTAGGTTTTGCTGAGCGTTTCTGCTAGCGTTTCAATACTTTACATTGAAGCGCTAACGCTCCCAAAATGCTGCAGGTCCTGTGTTTGCGTTTCTGGGAAACGCAAACGCTCCTGTGGAAGTTGCCCCATCCATTAACATTAGCCCAGCGTTTTGGCAAACTGCTAGCGTATCGCAGTGCTGCCAAAACGCTGCCAAAAGCGCTCCTGTGGGTTCCAGCCCTTAGGGCGGGTTAGGTGATGGGAGTGAGAGAGGAATAGAGTATAGTGTTTTGGAGAGGGAAGAGGGGGATAGGTGGACTTAAAGGGTACCACTCTTACACCCTCAAGTGCAAAGTCGGGGAACACAACGACCACCTGATAAATAATTGGGATCCAGCTGGTCCCCCTTAGGCCGGTTCAACACTGGGATCGCAAAAGGCAAATCACAATCGCCTACGGAGTGTGATTGCATTTCTACTAAGCAACTGTGGCTCCATGTTTCAGTGATTGTGTTTTTCGGTCTCATTCCAGAGAATGAGAATGGTGTTCTAACTGCCAGCAAAATGTTGCACGCAGTGCACTTTTGCGATTTACGCACATCACAGGCACTGCAAGGATTTACCGCAGTGCTTTGCTGAATACCATCTATCAGCAAAGAGCAGAAACACTACCCACCAAAGCACCCCAAGAGGAGCTGGCCCTTAAGAGAACTTGATTGGTGATTACAAATTGTTGGAACCTGCAGAGTAGAACTCAGGGGCGTATTTAAAATGATTTAAATATACCCCCAAATTCTAATAATGACCTCCTCCTCCCCATAGCCATACCAATCCTCACCAAAAAGATACAAAGCATAGAAACGCAAACAAAACAAAAAAAGATGCAGGCCAACAATTGTAATTCTGGAAAATACCAATTGCACTAGCAAAAACCCGGCAATGCAATTTACATGTTCATCGCCGTGCTGTTGCTATTGGCAAAATGAGAACGATACAATTTTTAAATCGAAACGTTCTTAATAAAAAAGGGCCCTAATTAACTAATCTCCATCTAAGATAGTTTATTATATTCTTTTTTTAACAGAGTCCTTTGGCTAATCCAGTTGGCTAAAAGTAAATCACATTTTGGCAAATAGGATTGTAAGCCGGCCCACCATGGTAAGGTAGACTCTATTAGGCCTGGAATCCACTGAAAACCGCAAACGCAAAACGCAACCGCTAGCGTTTTGTCTGAGCGGTTTGCAAGCGGATTCATGCGCGTTTTTGGTCGTGTTTTGCAACATTGTATTTTTTTCCCCAGCGGGTGCCTAGCGTTTTGCGTTTTGCGTTTTGCGTTTTTATCCTGATTGGTCCTGTGAATTATTTTTCATTTTCTTACAGTGTGCTGAACCGCAAAACACTAGCAAAACCGCTCAGTTTAGGTTTTGCTGAGCGTTTCTGCTAGCGTTTCAATACTTTACATTGAAGCGCTAACGCTCCCAAAATGCTGCAGGTCCTGTGTTTGCGTTTCTGGGAAACGCAAACGCTCCTGTGGAAGTTGCCCCATCCATTAACATTAGCCCAGCGTTTTGGCAAACTGCTAGCGTATCGCAGTGCTGCCAAAACGCTGCCAAAAGCGCTCCTGTGGGTTCCAGCCCTTAGGGCGGGTTAGGTGATGGGAGTGAGAGAGGAATAGAGTATAGTGTTTTGGAGAGGGAAGAGGGGGATAGGTGGACTTAAAGGGTACCACTCTTACACCCTCAAGTGCAAAGTCGGGGAACACAACGACCACCTGATAAATAATTGGGATCCAGCTGGTCCCCCTTAGGCCGGTTCAACACTGGGATCGCAAAAGGCAAATCACAATCGCCTACGGAGTGTGATTGCATTTCTACTAAGCAATTGTGGCTCCATGTTGCAGTGATTGCGTTTTCGGTCTCATTCCAGAGAATGAGAATGGTGTTCTAACTGCCAGCAAAATGTTGCACGCAGTGCACTTTTGCGATTTACGCACATCACAGGCACTGCAAGGATTTACCGCAGTGCTTTGCTGAATACCATCTATCAGCAAAGAGCAGAAACACTACCACCACAGCACCCCAAGAGGAGCTGGCCCTTAAGAGAACTTGATTGGTGATTACAAATTGTTGGAACCTGCAGAGTAGATTTCAGGGGCGTATTTAAAATGATTTAAATATACCCCCAAATTCTAATAATGGCCTCCTCCTACCCATAGCCATACCAATCCTCACCAAAAAGATACAAAGCATAGAAACGCAAACAAAACAAAAAAAGATGCAGGCCAACAATTGTAATTCTGGAAAATACCAATTGCACTAGCAAAAACCCGGCAATGCAATTTACATGTTCATCGCCGTGCTGTTGCTATTGGCAAAATGAGAACGATACAATTTTTAAATCGAAACGTTCTTAATAAAAAAGGGCCCTAATTAGCTAATCTCCATCTAAGATAGTTTATTATATTCTTTTCTTAACAGAGTCCTTTGGCTAATCCAGTTGGCTAAAAGTAAATCACATTTTGGCAAATAGGATTGTAAGCCGGCCCACCATGGTAAGGTAGACTCTATTAGGCCTGGAACCCACTGAAAACCGCAAACGCAAAACGCAACCGCTAGCGTTTTGTCTGAGCGGTTTGCAAGCGGATTCATGCGCGTTTTTGGTCGTGTTTCGCAACATTGTATTTTTTTCCCCAGCGGGTGCCTAGCGTTTTGCGTTTTGCGTTTTTATCCTGATTGGTCCTGTGAATTATTTTTCATTTTGTTACAGTGTGCTGAACCGCAAAACGCTAGCAAAACCGCTCAGTTTAGGTTTTGCTGAGCGTTTCTGCTAGCGTTTCAATACTTTACATTGAAGCGCTAACGCTCCCAAAATGCTGCAGGTCCTGTGTTTGGGTTTCTGGGAAACGCAAACGCTCCTGTGGAAGTTGCCCCATCCATTAACATTAGCCCAGCGTTTTGGCAAACTGCTAGCGTATCGCAGTGCTGCCAAAACGCTGCCAAAAGCGCTCCTGTGGGTTCCAGCCCTTAGGGCGGGTTAGGTGATGGGAGTGAGAGAGGAATAGAGTATAGTGTTTTGGAGAGGGAAGAGGGGGATAGGTGGACTTAAAGGGTACCACTCTTACACCCTCAAGTGCAAAGTCGGGGAACACAACGACCACCTGATAAATAATTGGGATCCAGCTGGTCCCCCTTAGGCCGGTTCAACACTGGGATCGCAAAAGGCAAATCACAATCGCCTACGGAGTGTGATTGCATTTCTACTAAGCAACTGTGGCTCCATGTTTCAGTGATTGTGTTTTTCGGTCTCATTCCAGAGAATGAGAATGGTGTTCTAACTGCCAGCAAAATGTTGCACGCAGTGCACTTTTGCGATTTACGCACATCACAGGCACTGCAAGGATTTACCGCAGTGCTTTGCTGAATACCATCTATCAGCAAAGAGCAGAAACACTACCCACCAAAGCACCCCAAGAGGAGCTGGCCCTTAAGAGAACTTGATTGGTGATTACAAATTGTTGGAACCTGCAGAGTAGAACTCAGGGGCGTATTTAAAATGATTTAAATATACCCCCAAATTCTAATAATGGCCTCCTCCTCCCCATAGCCATACCAATCCTCACCAAAAAGATACAAAGCATAGAAACGCAAACAAAACAAAAAAAGATGCAGGCCAACAATTGTAATTCTGGAAAATACCAATTGCACTAGCAAAAACCCGGCAATGCAATTTACATGTTCATAGCCGTGCTGTTGCTATTGGCAAAATGAGAACGATACAATTTTTCAATCGAAACGTTCTTAATAAAAAAGGGCCCTAATTAACTAATCTCCATCTAAGATAGTTTATTATATTCTTTTTTTAACAGAGTCCTTTGGCTAATCCAGTTGGCTAAAAGTAAATCACATTTTGGCAAATAGGATTGTAAGCCGGCCCACCATGGTAAGGTAGACTCTATTAGGCCTGGAATCCACTGAAAACCGCAAACGCAAAACGCAACCGCTAGCGTTTTGTCTGAGCGGTTTGCAAGCGGATTCATGCGCGTTTTTGGTCGTGTTTTGCAACATTGTATTTTTTTCCCCAGCGGGTGCCTAGCGTTTTGCGTTTTGCGTTTTGCGTTTTTATCCTGATTGGTCCTGTGAATTATTTTTCATTTTGTTACAGTGTGCTGAACCGCAAAACACTAGCAAAACCGCTCAGTTTAGGTTTTGCTGAGCGTTTCTGCTAGCGTTTCAATACTTTACATTGAAGCGCTAACGCTCCCAAAATGCTGCAGGTCCTGTGTTTGCGTTTCTGGGAAACGCAAACGCTCCTGTGGAAGTTGCCCCATCCATTAACATTAGCCCAGCGTTTTGGCAAACTGCTAGCGTATCGCAGTGCTGCCAAAACGCTGCCAAAAGCGCTCCTGTGGGTTCCAGCCCTTAGGGCGGGTTAGGTGATGGGAGTGAGAGAGGAATAGAGTATAGTGTTTTGGAGAGGGAAGAGGGGGATAGGTGGACTTAAAGGGTACCACTCTTACACCCTCAAGTGCAAAGTCGGGGAACACAACGACCACCTGATAAATAATTGGGATCCAGCTGGTCCCCCTTAGGCCGGTTCAACACTGGGATCGCAAAAGGCAAATCACAATCGCCTACGGAGTGTGATTGCATTTCTACTAAGCAACTGTGGCTCCATGTTTCAGTGATTGCGTTTTTCGGTCTCATTCCAGAGAATGAGAATGGTGTTCTAACTGCCAGCAAAATGTTGCACGCAGTGCACTTTTGCGATTTACGCACATCACAGGCACTGCAAGGATTTACCGCAGTGCTTTGCTGAATACCGGCTATCAGCAAAGAGCAGAAACACTACCCACCAAAGCACCCCAAGAGTGAACTGGCCCTTAAGAGAACTTGATTGGTGATTACAAATTGTTGCAACCTGCAGAGTAGAACTCAGGGGTGTATTTAAAATGATTTAAATACACCCCCAAATTCTAATAATGGCCTCCTCCTCCCCATAGCCATACCAATCCTCACCAAAAAGGGACAAAGCATAGAAACGCAAAAAAAAAAAACAAAAAAAGATGCAGACCAACAATTGTAATTCTGGAAAAAACCAATTGCACTAGCAAAAACCCGGCAATGCAATGTGCATGTTCATCGCCGTGCTGTTGCTATTGGCAAAATGGGAACGATACAATTTTTAAATCGAAATGTGCTTAATAAAAAAGGGCCCTAATTAGTTAATCTCCATCTAAGATAGTTTATTATATTCTTTTTTTAACAGAGTCCTTTGGCTAATCCAGTTGGCTAAAAGTAAATCACATTTTGGCAAATAGGATTGTAAGCCGGCCCACCATGGTAAGGTAGACTCTATTAGGGCGGGTTAGGTGATGGGAGTGAGAGAGGAATAGAGTATAGTGTTTTGGAGAGGGAAGAGGGGGATAGGTGGACTTAAAGGGTACCACTCTTACACCCTCAAGTGCAAAGTCGGGGAACACAACGACCACCTGATAAATAATTGGGATCCAGCTGGTCCCCCTTAGGCCGCGTTCAACACTGGGATCGCAAAAGGCAAATCACAATCGCCTACGGAGTGTGATTGCATTTCTACTAAGCAACTGTGGCTCCATGTTGCAGTGATTGCGTTTTTCGGTCTCATTCCAGAGAATGAGAATGGTGTTCTAACTGCCAGCAAAATGTTGCACGCAGTGCACTTTTGCGATTTACGCACATCACAGGCACTGCAAGGATTTACCGCAGTGCTTTGCTGAATACCGGCTATCAGCAAAGAGCAGAAACACTACCCACCAAAGCACCCTAAGAGTGAACTGGCCCTTAAGAGAACTTGATTGGTGATTACAAATTGTTGCAACCTGCAGAGTAGAACTCAGGGGTGTATTTAAAATGATTTAAATACACCCCCAAATTCTAATAATGGCCTCCTCCTCCCCATAGCCATACCAATCCTCACCAAAAAGGTATAAAGCATAGAAACGCAAAAAAAACAAAAAAAGATGCAGACCAACAATTGTAATTCTGGAAAATACCAATTGCACTAGCAAAAACCCGGCAATGCAATTTACATGTTCATCGCCGTGCTGTTGCTATTGGCAAAATGAGAACGATACAATTTTTAAATCGAAACGTTCTTAATAAAAAAGGGCCCTAATTAGTTAATCTCCATCTAAGATAGTTTATTATATTCTTTTTTTAACAGAGTCCTTTGGCTAATCCAGTTGGCTAAAAGTAAATCACATTTTGGCAAATAGGATTGTAAGCCGGCCCACCATGGTAAGGTAGACTCTATTAGGGCGGGTTAGGTGATGGGAGTGAGAGAGGAATAGAGTATAGTGTTTTGGAGAGGGAAGATGGGGAAATATGTGGACTTAAAGGGTACCACTCTTACACCCTCAAGTGCAAAGTCGGGGAACACAATGACCACCTGATAAATAATTGGGTTCCAGCTGGTCCCCCTTAGGCCGGGTTCAACACTGGGATCGCAAAAGGCAAATCACAATCGCCTACGGAGTGTGATTGCATTTCTACTAAGCAATTGTGGCTCCATGTTGCAGTGATTGCGTTTTTGGGTCTCATTCCAGAGAATGAGAATGGCGCTCTAACTGCCAGAAAAATGTTGCACGCAGTGCACTTTTGCGATATACGCACATCACAGGCACTGCAAGGATTTACCGCAGTGCTTTGCTGAATACCGGCTATCAGCAAAGAGCAGAAACACTACCCACCACAGCACCCCAAGAGTGAACTGGCCCTTAAGAGAACTTGATTGGTGATTACAAATTGTTGCAACCTGCAGAGTAGAACTCAGGGGTGTATTTAAAATGATTTAAATACACCCCCAAATTCTAATAATGGCCTCCTCCTCCCCATAGCCATACCAATCCTCACCAAAAAGGGACAAAGCATAGAAACGCAAACAAAACAAAAAAAGATGCAGGCCAACAATTGTAATTCTGGAAAATACCAATTGCACTAGCAAAAACCGGGCAATGCAATTTACATGTTCATCGCCGTGCTGTTGCTATTGGCAAAATGGGAACGATACAATTTTTAAATCGAAACGTGCTTAATAAAAAAGGGCCCTAATTAGTTAATCTCCATCTAAGATAGTTTATTATATTCTTTTTTTAACAGAGTCCTTTGGCTAATCCAGTTGGCTAAAACTAAATCACATTTTGGCAAATAGGATTGTAAGCCGGCCCACCATGGTAAGGTAGACTCTATTAGGCCTGGAACCCACTGAAAACCGCAAACGCAAAACGCAACCGCTAGCATTTTGTCTGAGCGGTTTGCAAGCGGATTCATGCGCGTTTTTGGTCGTGTTTTGCAACATTGTATTTTTTTCCCCAGCGGGTGCCTAACGTTTTGCGTTTTGCGTTTTTATCCTGATTGGTCCTGTGAATTATTTTTCATTTTGTTACAGTGTGCTGAACCGCAAAACGCTAGCAAAACCGCTCAGTTTAGGTTTTGCTGAGCGTTTCTGCTAGCAATACTTTACATTGAAGCGCTAACGCTCCCAAAATGCTGCAGGTCCTGCGTTTGCGTTTCTGGGAAACGCAAACGCTCCTGTGGAAGTTGGCCCATCCATTAACATTAGCCCAGCGTTTTGGCAAACTGCTAGCGTATCGCAGTGCTGCCAAAACGCTGCCAAAAGCGCTCCTGTAGGTTCCAGCCCTTAGGGCGGGTTAGGTGATGGGAGTGAGAGAGGAATAGAGTATAGTGTTTTGGAGAGGGAAGATGGGGAGATAGGTGGACTTAAAGGGTACCACTCTTACACCCTCAAGTGCAAAGTCGGGGAACACAACGACCACCTGATAAATAATTGGGATCCAGCTGGTCCCCCTTAGGCCGGTTCAACACTGGGATCGCAAAAGGCAAATCGCAATCGCCTATGGAGTGTGATTGCATTTCTACTAAGCAATTGTGGCTCCATGTTGCAGTGATTGCGTTTTTCGGTCTCATTCCAGAGAATGAGAATGGCGCTCTAACTGCCAGCAAAATGTTGCACGCAGTGCACTTTTGCGATATACGCACATCACAGGCACTGCAAGGATTTACCGCAGTGCTTTGCTGAATACCGGCTATCAGCAAAGAGCAGAAACACTACCCACCAAAGCACCCCAAGAGTGAACTGGCCCTTAAGAGAACTTGATTGGTGATTACAAATTGTTGCAACCTGCAGAGTAGAACTCAGGGGTGTATTTAAAATGATTTAAATACACCCCCAAATTCTAATAATGGCCTCCTCCTCCCCATAGCCATACCAATCCTCACCAAAAAGGGACAAAGCATAGAAACGCAACAAAAAACAAAAAAAGATGCAGACCAACAATTGTAATTCTGGAAAATACCAATTGCACTAGCAAAAACCCGGCAATGCAATTTACATGTTCATCGCCGTGCTGTTGCTATTGGCAAAATGGGAACGATACAATTTTTAAATCGAAATGTGCTTAATAAAAAAGGGCCCTAATTAGTTAATCTCCATCTAAGATAGTTTATTATATTCTTTTTTTAACAGAGTCCTTTGGCTAATCCAGTTGGCTAAAAGTAAATCACATTTTGGCAAATAGGATTGTAAGCCGGCCCACCATGGTAAGGTAGACTCTATTAGGGCGGGTTAGGTGATGGGAGTGAGAGAGGAATTAGAGTATAGTGTTTTGGAGAGGGAAGAGGGGGATAGGTGGTCTTAAAGGGTACCACTCTTACACCTTCAAGTGCAAAGTTGGGGAACACAACGACCACCTGATAATTAATTGGGATCCAGCTAGTCCCCCTTAGGCTGGGTTCAACACTGGGATCGCAAAAGGCAAATCACAATCAACTACGGAGTGTGATTGCATTTCTACTAAGCAACTGTGGCTCCATGTTGCAGTGATTGCGTTGAATGGTGTTCTAACTGCCAGCAAAATGTTGCACGCAGTGCACTTTTGCGATATACGCACATCACAGGCACTGCAAGGATTTACCGCAGTGCTTTGCTGAATACCGGCTATCAGCAAAGAGCAGAAAAACTACTTATTAAAGCACCCCAAGTGTGAACTGGCCCTTAAGAGAACTTGATTGGTGATTACAAATTGTTGCAACCTGCAGAGTAGAACTCAGGGGCATATTTAAAATGATTTAAATATACCCCCAAATTCTAATAATGGCCTCCTCCTCCACATAGCCATACCAATCCAATTTACATGTTCATCGCCCTGCTGTTGCTATTAGAAGAATGTAAACGATACAATTTTTTAAATCGAAACGTGTTTAATAAAAAAGGGCCCTAATTAGTTAATCTCCATCTAAGATATTTCATTATATTCTTTTTTTAACAGAGTCCTTTGGCTAATCCAGTTGGCTAAAACTAAATCACATTTTGGCCAATAGGATTGTAAGCCGGCCCACCATGGTAAGGTAGACTCTATTAGGGCGGGTTAGGGGATGGGAGTGAGAGAGGAATAGGGGATGGCGTTTTGGAGAGGAAAGAGGGGGATAGTTGGTCTTAAGGGGTACCACTCTTACACCCTCAAGTGCAAAGTCGGGGAACACAACGACCACCTGATAAATAATTGGGATCCAGCTGGTCCCCCTTAGGCCGGGTTCAACACTGGGATCGCAAAAGGCAAATCGCAATCGCCTGTGGAGTGTGATTTTTGTTGCACGATTGTGGCTCCATGTTTTCGATTACTATTCCAAAGAATGAGAATTGCATTCCAACTGCTAGCAAAATGTTGTATGGAGTGCGTCTTTGCTATATATGCACATCGCAAGCACTGCAGGGATTTACCAAAGTGCTTTGCTGAATACCGGCTATCAGCAAAGAGCAAAAACATTCCCCACCAAAAGCACCCCAAATGCCAACAAATTTCTGTGTGCGATACAAAGTAAGGAAAAACAGAGAGTGCATTGTAATACAGAAATTGGTAAACATCATAAATAAACAATGGCTCAAAATACAGAATTGGTTGACAAAGTAAGTACAGTGACAAATGTTACATGATGAATAAAATGTAGAACACATTACACACAAAATGGTGAGAGAGCCTTGTCCTTGTGAGCTTCCTATCTACAGGAATGGGAGGATGGGGTAGTAAACAATATGTACAGTATACCAAGAGGTGATGTGTTTTTAGGTTACCTAATGAGGAGCAAAACTTGGCCAAAGACTGATGAGGGAATGGTCTAAGTTGGAGTTTGTTTCTCTGTTGTATGAAAGAACTGGAAAATTATCACCACCTTGTCATCCTTTAAGTTGTGACCTCAGACTACTATTGAGTGTGACCATTATTTTAGGGTCATATACAGTTGTCAATCATTTGTAAATGGTGGTGATAAATGACTTTGGGTACCTCTTCCATTTGTAGTGCTGCAAGACTGTCTTACAGGATGTATTCTCTGCAGAATCCTGCACCTGGCCTCCAGTACTACAGAGTGAACAGGAGCTGCTTTCCATTCCTCCCTCTTCCCCAATGTGTATCCAGACTAGAACAGCAGTGAAAAGCACCACCTGAGAGGGTGTGTGCCAGAGACTCCCAGCATCCTCTATCTATGCCCAGCTTAGTATTGTGAGGCCATAAAGAAATCCCAGCATCCTCCTAGCTGAGTATTGTGAGGCCATCAGGTAATCCCAGCATCCTCTATCTATACCCAGCTTAGTATTGTGAGGTTATAAGGTAATCCCAGCATCCTCCTAGCTGAGTATTGTGAGGCCATCAGGTAATCCCAGCATCCTCTATCTATACCCAGCTGAGTATTGTGAGGCCATCAGGTAATCCCAGCATCCTCTATCTATACCCATCTTAGTATTGTGAGGCCATAAAGAAATTCCAGCATCCTCCTAGCTGAGTATTGTGAGGCCATCAGGTAATCCCAGCATCCTCTATCTATACCCAGCTGAGTACTGTGAGGCCATCAGGTAATCCCAGCATCCTCTATCTATACCCAGCTTAGTATTGTGAGGCCATAAAGAAATTCCAGCATCCTCCTAGCTGAGTATTGTGAGGCCATCAAGTAATCCCAGCATCCTCGATCTATACCCAGCTGAGTATTGTGAGGCCATCAGGTAATCCCAGCATCCTCTATTTTTATCCAGCTGAGTATTGTGAGGTTATAAGGTAATCCCAGCATCCTATTTTCATACCCAAGTTGAGTATTGTGAGGTCATCAGGTAATACATAAAACAGCTGTATCTGGTTGGTGATTTTTTTTATCTGGAAACACATCAGGATTGCAGCACATCAGGATTGTTTGAATTTCATTGATAGTCTGTTCTGTATTGGAGATAGGCAATTTGATGCAAATAAAGCCAAGTTGGTGCAAAATTATGCAACTCTAATGCAAATATATGGCTTGGCCAAATAAATGAAGGCTAGGTGGGATTTGATTGCTTACTAAAGTTTGCATAATTCTGCATCAACTCAGAACTATTTGCATCTCATTGATCATCCTCATTCTGACCCAGATCATCCCATAACCAGACAGGAAGAAACAAGTGGGATAATACCTGACGTAATACCTATCACTTGAGGAGGTGGGAAATAATTCTGAATTGATGCAGAATTATGCAGCTTAAAAATTGACCTATTACATTCCCCCAAGGTTGAATACTATTGGTCCATTTTTAAAATGCATACATTCACATAATTCTACATCATCTTAGAATTATTCCTTTAGAACTAGGTTAAGGTCAATGAGATGCAAAGAATTCCAACCTGATGCAAACTTTGTATGCAGCTAAATGACCACTGGAATTCCAGCTTGTCAGGATTCTATTGGTCTATTTTTCAAACTGCATAAATGTACATACAAAACCTGCATCAACTCATAATTATTTGCATCTCAATTGCCACGCCCAATTTCTAACCTGACACTGTAGGAAAATATGATCTTCCTACCTTTCACAGGTTAAAAATGAAAAGCACCACCTCAGATTTCTGGTCTCTCACACTGTGTGGATCTGTGAGCAGAGACAGGGTGAAGTCCCCCTCAGGATAAAGACACTGATCATTTATATTTGCTATCAAAAGGAATTCAAGGCTGTTTTTTTTTTTTTTTTTTTTTAAGTAATCGATCAACTCAGGATAGCTGCCATAAACCCATTTATGTTATTAGAAATCTAATGCTATCGCCTCTATCCTACCTCACTGTGTAATTCCTGCTACCGGCCGCTAGGAGGAGCTCCGGGATAACTGCTGGTTCCTTCCTGGAGCTTCTGCCGGAGAATGTCGGGGCTGAGAGCTCCTGGCTATCGGGGATACAGAGAGAGACGCAGCACGTCTGTCTCTAATGCTGCCGCAGCTCTGTCTGTGAGGAGGATGAGTGCCTGGGTGACATCATAGAAGCTATTGTGACGCATGTGTGCAGGTGGGCCTCACGTGTACCGCTGAGGATGGCACCTGCAGTGACACGTGGCCACGCCCCTCTGCTATTGCTGTGCCAATGCTAGTGGATGGAGGTGAGGCATTATGTGCAATAGGGAAAGGTGAGGGAGCGCGTGCTGCGCTGTATATTCTGCTGTACATGCATCATGCAGCTATGTACTCAGTGAAGTGCATATGCCTATCCACACTCAAGCTTGATACACACATCCAATTCTGATTGGCCAATCTTATCACTGCCATGTCGTATGAGAGGCTTACTTGCACAAGCTGGTCTTAGTATTTAAAGTCTCTCACTCTACATTGAGGTGGTAAAAGTGGCTAGCAATTGGCCAATCAATTTTGGATGTGTGTATGCACCCAAAGTTACTTTCCCTCTATCTTCAATGCTGGGGTTATGTGATATACACAGGGCTCGGCTGTCTAGAGTACTCTGGCCCGCCCCTTAGAATGTGGCTGCTCCTCCCCTTCTTAGGCCTCTATTCATAAAACTTTTTCCGCCAGTTTAACGCTCAAAACAGCTGACTTTCCCGTCCATTTAGCAAAATGGGCATTCATAAAAGCTGTTTCCGCATGATAAGCTACTATTCCCCAGCAGAGCGAGAAATTTCCGCCTTGTGCTGTGTTTTTCTAGATTTATCTAGAAAAAGTTACAAAACGTCAGTTCATAAAGATTAGAGGAAGCGTTATGCGGACGGGAAATGCTGCTTCCTATGATGTAGCGAGCAGAGTTCGGATTACATGAAAGTGAATGGGACAGACCTCCCAGAGAGAGCAGCGCACGGAGGGACTGCCGGCTTCAGTGTTTCCGCATGCCTTCCGACAGCTTACCGTCACCCTACAGTGGGAGATCTCCGCACTTGTATCACAGCGGGCAACATTTTTATGAATAACCACCCAGAAGTCTAAAATACCGCTGCGGTATTTTACCTCCACGAGTTTTTTCTCTACTTTTGTTTTATGAATAGAGGCCTTAGTGCTGTCAGACTGGGCAGCTCCGCCCCCTGATCTCCAAACAATACAGCAGAAGCTGTCACCTTGTTAGCCACAGCTTGGCACTGACACACTGGCCTGCCCTTCAGTATGTCGCTGCTCCTCCCCTCCTCAATGCTGCTGGTGCACCCAGAGAAGCATATAGTAAAATATCTGTAGATTTAAGGCCTGTATACACTGAAAATCACCAAACGCAGTGTGGTGCATTTTGCTGAGGCTATCTGTTGCTGGTTTTGTGATTGTTACGTTATAAAATGCAATGAAAAGTACCAGTATGAGCTGCTGGGCGGCGGGGAGAGCACTACTGTCTGCTCAGTGAGAGGCGACCTGCAGCCATACTACAGAGGCAGTATCAGGAAGCTTGGAAGGCCCCATTCACCTGTAGTGTCGGCGGTTGGGGTGAGCAGCACAGGCAGCCTGCTGTGGACAGTACTTCTTCCCTGCAGTGACCTGCGCCACCAACACAGGCCTACCCTGCAGTCACTGATGTACCCAGCAGTCACCTTGCTTTGATGATTGAACCCCCATTGCACTGTGTTTACCTAAGCAGCCTGCCATGTGCAGCATCAGCGCCCCTGATCACGTGCAGCTCAGTCTGCAGCCACTTGCATCCATATACAGCCGCCCTGTCCCTTCCAGCAGCCTAACTACTGTATTCCCCAGACTCACACCATACACAGGTTCTCAGAGGGCTCCCATAGAACTGGCTCCTAACAGCATCTATTTACATCAATAAGACATTCTATAGCGGCCACACGGGGGAGCTCCGCACACAAGTTCCATGGACATTTTTACAGTCCGGCCACAAGAGGGAGCTCCGCACACAATGCTGCCAGCTTACATACGCGATCCTGGTTCCTGGCTGCTCCGTTTGATGCCTCCAGAAGGTAGGCGGATTCTCGTCCTCGGCTGTGCAGAGCGGAGACTCGTCCACCTCCTCCGGCTGTCAGTCTCTTGAGCATGCTGTGTCCACGGAGGGCGTGTTTCCGGTCACCTCACCTGTTGCAGATGCCTCGCGCTTCCAGCTCACCCGGCCAGTGCTATATGTAACGTATGCAATAGCATTGCTGACTATACTGTAATATATATGCTGTATATTAATAGAAGATTAATACTAGGCACAACATATATTGTCAGGCTGTATAATGGTAAAGCACAGCTTTTATGCAATGATGTAACACTTGTTTCTGCAACTAGGTTTACAATCATTACCTTTGTGCTGTTACTGTGGACTTATCATTCTGGTGGACTATATTTACATTGATAACACAGTCCACTTCAGCTTATAGGAGGGCTATCTAACTCTGGGCTCACCTCCATCTCTTTCCCTGAACTCTAGCAATCATTAGGGCTCTTTCACATCACAGAACGTGTGCAGGAACCAATTTCGTGCACGCATTATTACCTGCGGCATGAAAGTCGTGAAGTTGCGGTGCAACGCTCATTAGTGGCGGTAGTTCTAATTCACCCGACAGGAGAACGCCGAGGCTGGACGTTACGAAGCTCCCACATGTGTTGCAGCGTATTTGCTCTGGAATGCTTTGTCTAATGTGAAAGTTAACATGAAAGTCAAATAGGATTTCATGTTACCTTCCTAAACACAGCCTAGGAGGGATCCGTCAAAACGCACAGTGCAGCTCCTAGTGTGAAAGAGCCCTTACTGGTTCAGCTGCAGATCAAGTTGCACAGCTGCTGAGTCATAAAACATCACCTGCAATTCTTCTTAGGGCTCATTTACACTAAGTGCTGCGCTGTCAGTTTTGACGCATTGCACATAGTGTGCCATCCACATGGTAACATGAAAGCCCATAGACTTTCATGTTACTATTCACCGTACAGCTGTGCGTTCCCTGGCATTGCGATATAACGCGACTGGGAACATCTTATCACACAACGAATGCGTTTTCCCAATGGGTTCTACTGTGTTGCTGCTGCCAATGTCTGCGCTTTGAGACCCCTCGATGTGCATTCCGTGTGATGGAGACGCATGCACAAAATCGCATTCATGCATGTGTTCTGTAGTGTGACTGAGCTCTTAGCAATGATGCTGGGGATATCATGTTTAACAGAGGCCTCCTGACCTGAATCTTGGGCCTGTCATCTGGCATACTGTGATCTTCTAGGCTGTGTCTATAACCTGAGGTCCGTGTATGGGGTGATGCTGAGCGATATTATACCTGAGGTCTGTGTATGGGGCGATGCTGAGCGATATTATACCTGAGTTCTGTGTATGGGGCGATGCTGAGCGATATTATACATGAGGTCTGTGTATGGGGCGATGCTGAGCGATATTATACCTGAGGTCTGTGTATGGGGCGATGCTGAGCGATATTATACCTGAGGTCTGTGTATGGGGCGATACTGAGCGATATTATACCTGAGGTCTGTGTATGGGGTGATGCTGAGCGATATTATACCTGAGGTCTGTGTATGGGGTGATGCTGAGCGATATTATACCTGAGTTCTGTGTATGGGGCGATGCTGAGCGATATTATACATGAGGTCTGTGTATGGGGCGATGCTGAGCGATATTATACCTGAGGTCTGTGTATGGGGTGATGCTAAGCGATATTATACCTGAGGTCTGTGTATGGGGTGATGCTGAGCGATATTATACCTGAGGTCTGTGTATGGGGCAATGCTGAACGATATTATACCTGAGGTCTGTGTATGGGGCGATGCTGAGCGATATTATACCTGAGGTCTGTGTATGGGGCCATGCTGAGTGATATTATACCTGAGGTCTGTGTATGGGGTGATGCTGAGCAATATTATACCTGAGGTCTGTGTATGGGGCCATGCTAAGCGATATTATACATGAGGTCTGTGTATGGGGCGATGCTGAGCGATATTATACCTGAGGTCTGTGTATGGGGCGATGCTGAGCAATATTATACCTGAGGTCTGTGTATGGGGCGATGCTGAGCGATATTATACCTGAGGTCTGTGTATGGGGCGATGCTGAGCGATATTATATCTGAGGTCTGTGTATGGGGCCATGCTGAGCGATATTATACCTGAGGTCTGTGTATGGAGCGATGCTGAGCGATATTATACCTGAGGTCCGTGTATGGGGCGATGCTGAGTAATATTATACCTGAGGTCTGTGTATGAGGCCATGCTGAGCGATATTATACCTGAGGTCTGTGTATGGGGCAATGCTGAACGATATTATACCTGAGGTCTGTGTATGGGGCGATGCTGAGTGATATTATACCTGAGGTCCGTGTATGGGGCGATGCTGAGTAATATTATACCTGAGGTCTGTGTATGGGGTGATGCTGAGCGATATTATACCTAAGGTCTGTGTATGGGGCAATACTGAGCGATATTATACCTGAGGTCTGTGTATGGGGCGATGCTGAGCAATATTATACCTGAGGTCCGTGTATGGGGCGATGCTGAGCGATATTATACCTGAGGTCTGTGTATGGGGCGATGCTGAGCAATATTATACCTGAGGTCCGTGTATGGGGCGATGCTGAGCGATATTATACCTGAGGTCTGTGTATGGGGCGATGCTGAGCGATATTATACCTGAGGTCTGTGTATGGGGCAATACTGAGTGATATTATACCTGAGGTCCGTGTATGGGGCGATGCTGAGTAATATTATACCTGAGGTCTGTGTATGGGGCGATGCTGAGTGATATTATACCTGAGGTCCGTGTATGGGGCGATGCTGAGCGATATTATACCTGAGGTCTGTGTATGGGGCGATGCTGAGCGATATTATACATGAGGTCTGTGTATGGGGCGATGCTGAGCGATATTATACCTGAGGTCTGTGTATGGGGCGATGCTGAGCGATATTATACATGAGGTCTATGTATGGGGCGATGCTGAGCGATATTATACCTGAGGTCTGTGTATGGGGCCATGCTGAGCGATATTATACCTGAGGTCTGTGTATGAAGCCATGCTGAGCGATATTATACCTGAGGTCTGTGTATGGGGCGATGCTGAGCGATATTATACCTGAGGTCTGTGTATGGGGCAATGCTGAGCGATATTATACTTGAGATCTGTGTATGGGGCGATGCTGAGTGATATTATACCTGAGGTCTGTGTATAGGGCGATGCTGAGCGATATTATACCTGAGATCTGTGTATGGGGCGATGCTGAGTGATATTATACCTGAGGTCTGTGTATAGGGCGATACTGAGCGATATTATACCTGAGGTCTGTGTATGGGGTGATGCTGAGCGATATTATACCTGAGGTCTGTGTATGGGGCCATGCTGAGCGATATTATACCTGAGATCTGTGTATGGGGTGATGCTGAGCGATATTATACCTGAGGTCTGTGTATGGGGTGATGCTGAGCGATATTATACCTGAGGTCTGTGTATGGGGCGCTACTGAGCGATATTATACCTGAGGTCTGTGTATGGGGCCATGCTGAGCGATATACCTGAGGTCTGTGTATGGGGCGATGCTGAGCCATATTATGGTGCAGTTTGGGAAGGGGAGGTGGGGAGTTTAGCTGGCAGTGTGTAGGGCCGGATCATATTCCACAAGGTGGCTGCTATGGTTTCAATACGCTAAAGCTACGTACACACATGCGAGAAATGTCACCCATAAGAGATCGAGAAACGATCCCTCGGGCAATAATTCGGGGAATGATGTTGTACAGACATGCCCCTAGCCTTGAGGCCAGCAATGTGCTCTGTTGCTATGTAGGAGGGCAGAGGGACAACAATCAGCGTATGACGGAGGTGCTTTAATTAATGGGCGGGGCTAGTAAAAAGCATTGTGAATAGTTGTGCTCAGGCATCGGGGATCGTTAAAAATCCTACAGGACGGATCTTCAATGTTGCCCGAGCAATAGCGATCTGCAGCCTCTGTACACACATAATGATCGTCAGTTGAAACTGAAACAGCGGATAACGACAGACGCATGTGTGTGCGTAGCTTTAGGGTGCATATACACATGCAGTTTTGATTGGACAATAATTGACATATTTTTCCACCTCTATGTAGTGTGAGGGCCAATAGACTGCATAATATGAGCAGACTGTGTAGGTAAAACCTCATACTGCACGGAAGTAGTAAAATTGGTCGATCAGAAGTGAAGCAGGCATGTACAGGGAGCAGTCCTCATGCTCACTGCCCCCCCCCCCTATTCACCTCTGTCCCCCCTGTTCTCTCCTAAATGCCAGCAGAAGCTGCTTCAGGGTTGGTAGGCACTAGGCCCGGCGTGTGCGCGTCATTGACTTGTGCACAATGATGTGTGCTGCCGGGCCTAACGCTTGCGCACTGCTGCTGACCCGGAAGCAGCTTTTGCTGGCTTCTAGGAGAGAGCAGAGGGGGATAGAAGTGAATGGGGAGGGGGCGGGGGGGGGGGGGGGACAGTGGGCATGAGGACTACTCCCTGTACCTGCCTGCTTCAATTCTGATTGGCCAATTTTACTACTTCCATGCAGTATGAGGTTTGAGGCTTAAGAGCCCCTTGAAAGCGGATCAGAGATGAAAAACTAACTATAACAAGTAACTTGTTTATATATCTTATCTAAAGTTTAGATAGTTCACACAGCATATCTAGCTGCAAACAGCTTCAAAAGTTTATGATTATTTATTCCTATGATACAATGAGGGAAGCCATGTTCTGTTTGTCACATTGTCACAGGCTGAGGGCTGGAGATGCTATCAGTCTATAGCGGCGCTCAGTGAGTAACGTCGGCTCCGTCAGAAGACGGAGCCGAAGTTGCTTAAAAAACACAATAATTCGGCCTCCAGCAATCGCTGGAAGCCAAATTATTTCATTCCCCCACTATCCATGGCGACCTGGAGGGGGAATAGTAATTAAAATGGCCCGGACTTGTGCAGCAGCAGGATCAGCCATATACCGCTGTATCCTGCGCCCAAGTCTACCGGCGCCGATTTGAAATGTACTCTATTGAGGAGCCGCATGTGCGCAGTGGCCAGTCAGTCTGGAAGAGGATCGCTGAGGGGGACTGGAGGGCAGCTTAGTGACAGCGTGGGCACAGGCCAGCTGCAGGGGGCTGGTAGAAGCCCAAGGTAAATTAAACCTGCTTTGATTTCTTTTTTTTCTTTTTTTACTTAATACGATTCCCTTTAACTCACCTCTCCAAGTTTGCATCCAGCTGCACACAAGCATATGACTGTAGGCGGAGCATAACAGACATTGGAGGTGGGGCTTATTGTGGTCTAGCGGGGGACGGGGCTGTGGTTCGATTTAGAGGCAGAGATTTGCAAGGGGACATTGGGCTCTATTCTCAAAGACTTCCCGCATGCGGTAAAGTGCATGCGGGAAGTTACTGACCAAAACACCGCCACATTGAAATTCTGAAAAGGTTCCGCATGTTTTTTCCGCATGCGGAAAAAAAGTGTGGTAAAAGTGCGGGATTCATGCAGAAAAATTTCCGCAAAAGTCGGTATTTTCCGTAATAAAAGATCAATTCTCAAAAATGTTCAGGCGCATCATTTCGTCGTTAATTACCGATTTCTCATCACCTACAAGTAGTAGGTGATATATTCCGCCTCCCATTGACTTTAATGAAGTGTGGAGGCTTAAGGGCTGTGCTTGCTGGACTTTAACTTTTTTTTAAACACTTTTTCATGCGACCTTTTTACTGCATGATTCCCGCATGAATAATGGCTGTTTCCGCATCTTTTTTTCCCTCATGCGGAAAATATTAATGAAATGTGGAAAAAATGCGGAGTTTACCGCTGGCGGGAATATAGCAGTAAAATTTTGCGGAAAATTTGGCTCTTTGAGAATAGAGCCCATTGTGGTCAATGACCGCTGCTCAGGGTAAAGTCCCCCTCAGGATAAAGACCCTAACCATGTATATTTGCTACCAAAACGATTCAAGGCAGTTTTTTTTTTTTAAGTAATTGACCAGCCCAGGATGGGTGCCATAAACCTATTTCTACTAGACATCTAATTGTATCGTATCCATCCTACCTCACTGTGTAATTCCTGCTACCGGCCGCTAGGGGGAGCTCCGGTATAACTGCTTGTTCCTTCCTGGAGCTTCTGCCTGAGAATGTCGGGGCTGAGAGAGCTCCTGGCTATCGGGGATGCAGAGAGAGAGGCCGCACGTCTGCCTCCGATGTTGCTGCTGCTCCGTCTGCGAGCCGAGGAGGCTGAGGGCCGGGTGACGTCATAGAAGCTATTGTGACGCGTGTGCAGGTGGACCGCTCGAGACCGCTGAGGATGGCACCTGCAGTGACACGTGACCACGCCCCTCTGCTATTGCTGAGTCATGCTAGTGGATGGTAGAGATGGGAAGTTCGGATCTTTTCAATGATCCGGATGATTCGAATCGGATCATTGAAAAGATCCGGATCTTAGATCCGAATCTCGGATCATTTTACTACCGAAGCATTCGGGGTGAGATGACTAGCAGGACAGGTCTTTCCGTGCTGTGGACAGGAGAAGGGGAGGGAGGTGGACACACAGAGAGAAGGGGAGAAGATGGACAGAGGGCAGGGAGTGGACAGAGAAGGGAGGAGGGACGAGCAGAGAGCAGAAATGTTTGTGCACACAATACCCACATGCTGCAATCATATGCTTTACATGTATTTATTTCACCTATATGCTCATCTGTGTACTTTCCATGCAAACGTCACACAGTGAAGGAAAGCATTCCCAGAAGATAAGTGCAGCTGTTTAGTGCCGAGTGGAGGAGGATCATATTACGCTGCAATCACACTGTCTGCAAAGTTACTGAGCTGTGCTGAGCCAAAAGCTTCAAATGTGTTCACTGTGCAGTACTACGGAACAGACAGCCTATAATGGGCAGCAGATTATAGCCAGTGTGTGCTCTACACATATCTGGCAGTGGTACCGATGTCCCCTCTCTCTCATCTACCTGTCTCCCTGCAAGGCTGCCTCCCATCCAACAGAGCGATCCATCTCAGCTCTGCTTCCAGGAGCCCGCTGCCCGCTGAGAGGGGGGCGTGTCGCTCCTGGCCCCGCCCCTTTTGCGATCCGAATCGTTCATTTTGATGATTCGGATGATCGACTCATTAAATAGATTCGGATCAAAGATCCGAATCGTTCATGATCCGGACAACACTAGTGGATGGAGGTGACGTCATATCAGCTATTGTGACGCGCGTGTGCAGGTGGGCAGCTGGAGCACCGCTGAGGATGGCACCTGCAGTGACACGTGACCACGCCCCTCTGGTATTGCTGAGTCATGCTAGTGGATTGGTGAGGCATTATGTACAGTAGGGAAAGGTGAGGGAGCGCGTGTGCTGCGCTGTATATACTGCTGTACATGCATCATGCAGTTATGTACTCAGTGAGGTGCATATGCCTATCCACACTCAAGCTTGGGACACACATCCAATTTTGATTGGCCAATCATTGGCCAATTTTATCACAGTCATGTCACGAGAGGCTTACTTGCACAAGCTGGTCTCAGTATTTATAGTCTCTCACTCTACCTTGAGGTGGTAAAAGTGGCTAGCAATTGGCCAATCAATGTTGGATGTGTGTAGGCACCCTAAGTTACTTTCCCTCTATCTGCAATGCTGGGGTTATGTGATATACACAGGGCCCGGCTGTCTAGAGTATTCTGGCCCGCTCCTTAGAATGTGGCTGCTCCTCCCCTCAGTGCTGTCATACTGGGTAGCTCCGCCCCCTGATCTCCCAGCAATACAGCAGAAGCTGTCACCTTGTTAGCCACAGCTTGGCACTGACACACTGGCCTGCCCTTCAATATGTCGCTGCTCCTCCCCTCCTCAATGCTGCCGGTGCACCCAGAGCAGCATATAGTAACATGTCTGTAGATGTAAGGCCTGTATACAGTGAACATCACTAAACGCTAGGCCTGAACGATTTTAGGAAAAGATTGAATTGAACGATTTCTGCCAGAAATTGCGATTTCGATTCAATACACGATTTTCTACTCACAACGATGGATCAGATCGCTCTGACCATCCATGACACAAAACCTCAACGTGTGTGAACCCAGGCTTAACCCAGGTGTAGAATTTAGTAATAGGTGCCCCTTTTATGCAGCTTATTACTACTGGAAGAAAAAAATATATATAAGGCAGCACAGTGGCGTAGTGGTTAGTGCTCTTGCCTTGCAGCGCTGGGTCCCTGGTTCAAATTCTAGCCTGGTCCTAGCCCTGCGAGGAGTTTGTATGTTCTCTCCATGTCTGTTTGGGTTTCCTCTGGACACTTCGGTTTCCCCCCACATCCCAAAAAAACTACAGTTAAGTTAAAACCACCCTGGCGTTCTGATAAGATCGCCAGGGTGGCTGCGGGAGGATTTTTTTTAAATAAAAAAAAACCTATTCCATGCAGCCAACTGAAAGTTGGCTGCATGAAAGCCCACTAGAGGGCGCTCCGGAGGCGTTCTTCAGATCGCCTCCGGCGGCCAGAAGTAACACGGAAGGCCGCAATGAGCGGCCTTCCGTGTTTCGCTTACCTCGTCGCCATGGCGACGAGCGGAGTGACGTCATGGACGTCAGCCGCCTCCGATCCAGCCCTTAGCGCTGGCCGGAACTGTTTGTTCCGGCTACGCTGGGCTCGGGCGGCTGGGGGGACCCTCTTTCGCCGCTGCACGCGGCGGATCGCCGCGCTGCAGCAGCGATCAGGCAGCACGCGGCTGGCAAAGTGCCGGCTGCGTGTGCTGCTTTTTATTTCATTCAAATCGGCCCAGCAGGGCCTGAGCGGCAGCCTCCGGCGGTGTTGGACGAGCTGAGCTCGTCCAGACCGCTCAGGTGGTTATTAATTGGCTACTGAAAATTAGGGTCAGGAAAATATGGCGTGGGGAAAAAATGGCGCACAGTGATAAATCTTTTAAACGGTATTTATAGTTTTAAGGATATGCAGTAACTTTATTTAAAACGCTATTTATCGTTGGTCTGACCCCCGCCCCTCATGTCCTGCGGTGTCCCCCGGTTCCTGTCTTCTGCCTCCCCCGCCCCCCCTCGCACGTCCAATTTTGTCTCCCAGTGATTTCATCTCTGCCCCGGACTGGAGTGTAATGCTACAACAGTCCTACCTAAGCAGATCTTACGAACAGCTGGTGGATGTATCTGCTCGCTGCCGCTGGAGACTTTCTGATGCACCAATCACGCTGGGGGCGCTGCTCCAGAATTGCCAATCACCGCTGCTCATTTCTCTGCTCCGTCTGCTAATTGGACCCAATGCTCCCGCCTCCGAGACCATCGCGTCCAATTAGCAGACGGAGCAGAGACATGAGCAGCGGTGATTGGCAGTTCTGGAGCAGCGCCCCCAGCGTGATTGGTGCATCAGAAAGTCATCAGCGGCAGCGAGCAGATACATCCACCAGCTGTTCGTAAGATCTGCTTAGGTAGGACTGTTGTAGCATTACACTCCAGTCCGGGGCAGAGATGAAATCACTGGGAGACAAAATTGGACGTGCGAGGGGGGGGGCGGGGGAGGCAGAAGACAGGAACCGGGGGACACCGCAGGACATGAGGGGCGGGGGTCAGACCAACGATAAATAGCGTTTTAAATAAAGTTACTGCATATCCTTAAAACTATAAATACCGTTTTAAAAGATTTATCACTGCGCCATTTTTTCCCCACGCCATTTTTGACTGTACGCTGAAAATTGGCCCTATACTATGGTACATATATTGACATATGACTATGGTAGGAATTAGATTGTGAGCTCCTCTGAGGGACAGTTAAGTGACAAGACAATATAACCTGTACAGCGCTGCGTAAGAGATAGAGATATATCTATATATTTATAATCTATATTACTATACATTTCTCAGTACTGTGTGACATCACATGACAACAATGACTCCCCATGTAGCCTATCAGGGTGACATTTTCAGTGTCAGTCACTGTCACCCAGGCACGCAGCAGCACACACCACAGGGCATGCAGAGAGGGGACCACAGTAATGGCCCGTACTCACGGGCTGCAGAAGTGGCCTGTCGCCAGCACACGTGAGCGTGTGGGCGACAGGCCGGCGACAGCTCCTCGCCAGGTCCCTCCGCGTACACACGCGGAAGAGGGACCAGCGGTGAGACGGAAGCTGTCGCCGACGTTCCTCCTCCCCCCGCCGGAAGCTCCATTTACCACAATGGAGGTTGCTGTCGCTAGTCCGCGTACTCACGCGGACTAGCGACAGTTGCGGGGGAGGTGCGGCGGCGACTGTCGCCATGCGATTGAAACTTTCAATCGCATGGCGACATGAGCGACGGGCGACAGTTCGGGGTGCGCGCGCGACGGCCCATGCTCACGGGCGACCTGTCGCCGCAACACGCGCGCGCCGCGTGTTGAGGCGACAAAAGTCCCTCGTGAGTATGGGCCATAATAGTAGTTTGCTGACTGTCTCCTGCCAGGTAGAGAGCAGACAGAAGTGTTAATTAATTACTGCGTGAATGGCTCGGCTCCCCGGGCAGTGCGTGCGTCTCTCAGGCTCTTCTCATTTTCCGGGCGACGGGCGGGCGGGACAAGCCCATCCTTCCTGTGTATGCCTGTCTGCCCCATTAACCAGCCTGGCTGTCACCCGGAGAGGGAGGGGGAATGATCCGACTCATTAACCCCTCACTGGCCTCCTCTCCAGCACCTACAGGGAGCATTTCTGCTTTTGCTATACGCGACTGAGGAGGAGGGAGCCGGAAGCAGAGCAGGAATCAGCAGCTGCAAAAACTGCAGCTCTGACGATCTCAAGATCGTCACACTGCTGATCGCGATTTTCGGTTTAAAACCGAAAATCGTTCAGCCCTACTAAACGCAGTGTGATGCAATGTTGCTGAGGCTATCTGTTGCTGGTTTCATAATTGTTAGGGCCCGCTCAGATCACAAATGCGGATGGCCAGCGTGCGGAACGCGTGCGGACCGCAACGCGTACGAACGCATGGCCATCCGCGTTTGTGTGCGTTGCGTGGCTGATCCCATCACTGAAAAGTGAATGGGACAGCCACGCGTTTTGTCAAAATCTGCGTGCAGCATGCGTTCCCGGACCGCACAGGTCCGGAACGCATGCAGTGTGAACATCAGACATTGCACTCTATGCAATGTCTGATGTCGTGCGTGTCGGCCTCCTGCACGCGTTTCCAAAATGCGGCTGGAAATGCGTGCAGTGTGAACGGACTATAAAACACAATGCAAAGTACCAGTATGGGCTGCTGGCCGGGGGAGAGCACTCCTGTCTGCTTAGCCTGCCATGTGCAGCAGCAGCGCCCCTGACCACGTGCAGCTCAGTCTGCAGCCACCTGCATCCATATACAGCAGCCCTGTCCCTTACAGCAGGCTCAATCACTACTGTATTCCCCAGACTCACAATATATACACAGCCCTCCCATAGAACTGGCTCCTAACAGTGTCTATGTACATCAATAAGTCTTCTATAGCGGCCAGACGGGGGAGCTCCGCACACAAGTTCCATGGACATTTTACAGTCCGGCCACAAGAGGGAGCTCCGCACACAATGTTGCCAGCTTACATACGCGATCCTGGTTCCTGGCTGCTCCGTGTGATGCCTCCAAGGGCGTAGGCGGGACTCTCCTCCTCGGCTGTGCAGAGCGGTGACTCGTCCACCTCCTCTGGCTGTCAGTGTCTCGAGCGTGCTGTGTCTGCAGAGGGCATGTTTCCGGTCACCTCACCTGCTGCAGATGCCTCGCGCTTCCAGCTCACCCGGCCAGTGCTATATGTAATGTATGCAATAGCATTGCTGACTATACTGTAATATATATATGCTGTATATTAATAGAAGATTAATACTAGGCACAGCATATATTGTCAGGCTGTATAATGGTAAAGCACAGCTTTTATGCAATGATGTAACACTTGTTTCTGCAACTAGGTTTACAATCATTACCTTTGTGCTGTTACTGTGGACTTATCATTCTGGTGGACTATATTTACATTGATAACACAGTCCACTTCAGCTTATAGGAGGGCTATCTAATTCTGGGCTCACCTCCATCTCTTTACCTGAACTCTAGCAATCATTAGGGCTCTTTCACATCACAGAACGTGTGCAGGAACCAATTTCGTGCACGCATTATTACCTGCGGCGTGAACGTCGGGAAGTTGCGGTGCAACGCTCATTAGTGGCGGTAGTTCTAATTCACCCGACGGGAGAACGCCGAGGCTGGACGTTACAAAGCTCCCACATGTGTTACAGCGTATTTGCTCTGGAATGCTTTGTCTGATGTGAAAGTTAGCTCAAAAGTCAAATAGGATTTCATGTTACCTCTCTAAACACAGCCAGGGAGCGGTCCGTCAAAACGCACACTGCAGCTCCTAGTGTGAAAGAGCCCTTACTGGTTCAGCTGTATCACACTGCAGACCAAGTTGCACAGCTGCTGAGCCATAAAACATCACCTGCAATTCTTCTTAGGGCTCATTCACACTAAGTGCTGCGCTGTCAGTTTTGACACATTGCACATAGTGTGCCATCGACATGGTCTATTGACTTTCATGTTACTTTTCACCTTTTCACTGTACACATTTTCCCAATGGGTTCTATTGTGTTGCTGCTGGCAATGTCTGCGCTTTGAGACACCTCAATGTGCATTCCATGCAATTGAAACGCATGCACAAAATTGCATTCATGCATGTGTTCTGTAGTGTGAATGAGCCCTTAGCAATGATGCTGGGGAAATCATGTTTAACAGAGGCCTCCTGACCTGAATCTCGGGCCTGTCATCTGGCATACTGTGATCTTCTGGGCTGTGTCTGTAACCTGAGGTCTGTGTATGGGGCGATGCTGAGCGATATTATACCTGAGGTCTGTGTATGGGGCGATGCTGAGCGATATTATACCTGAGGTTTGTGTATGGGGCGATGCTGAGCGATATTATACCTGAGGTCTGTGTATGGGGCGATACTGAGCGATATTATACCTGAGGTCTGTGTATGGGGCGATGCTGAGCGATATTATACCTGAGGTCTGTGTATGGGGCAATGCTGAGCGATATTATACCTGAGGTCTGTGTATGGGGCGATGCTGAGCGATATTATACCTGAGGTCTGTGTATGGGGCGATGCTGAGCGATATTATACCTGAGGTCTGTGTATGGGGCGATGCTGAGCGATATTATACCTGAGGTCTGTGTATGGGGCCATGCTGAGCGATATTATACCTGAGGTCTGTGTATGGGGCCATGCTGAGCGATATTATACCTGAGGTCTGTGTATGGGGCGATACTGAGCGATATTATACCTGAGGTCTGTGTATGGGGCCATGCTGAGCGATATTATACCTGAGGTCTGTGTATGGGGCCATGCTGAGCGATATTATACCTGAGGTCTGTGTATGGGGCGATGCTGAGCGATATTATACCTGAGGTCTGTGTATGGGGCCATGCTGAGCGATATTATACCTGAGGTCTGTGTATGGGGCGATGCTGAGCGATATTATACCTGAGGTCTGTGTATGGGGCCATGCTGAGCGATATTATACCTGAGGTCTGTGTATGGGGCAATACTGAGCGAAATTATACCTGAGGTCTGTGTATGGGGCAATGCTGAGCGATATTATACCTGAGGTCTGTGTATGGGGCAATGCTGAGCGATATTATACCTGAGGTCTGTGTATGGGGCAATACTGAGCGATATTATACCTGAGGTCTGTGTATAGGGCCATGCTGAGCGATATTATACCTGAGGTCTGTGTATGGGGCGATGCTGAGCGATATTATACCTGAGGTCTGTGTATGGGGCGATGCTAAGCGATATTATACCTGAGGTCTGTGTATGGGGCAATACTGAGCGATATTATACCTGAGGTCTGTGTATAGGGCCATGCTGAGCGATATTATACCTGAGGTCTGTGTATGGGGCGATGCTGAGCGATATTATACCTGAGGTCTGTGTATGGGGCAATGCTGAGCGATATTATACCTGAGGTCTGTGTATGGGGCAATACTGAGCGATATTATACCTGAGGTCTGTGTATAGGGCCATGCTGAGCGATATTATACCTGAGGTCTGTGTATGGGGCGATGCTGAGCGATATTATACCTGAGGTCTGTGTATGGGGCGATGCTGAGCGATATTATACCTGAGGTCTGTGTATAGGGCGCTACTGAGCGATATTATACCTGAGGTCTGTGTATGGGGCGATGCTGAGCAATATTATACCTGAGGTCTGTGTATGGGGCGATGCTGAGCGATATTATACCTGAGGTCTGTGTATGGGGTGATGCTCAGCCATATTATGGTGCAGTTTGGGAAGGGGAGGTGGGGAGTTTAGCTGGCAGTGTGTAGGGCTGGCTCATATTCCACAAGGTGGCTGCTATGGCTTCGATATGCTGAAGCTATGTACACACATGCGAGAAATGTCACCCATAAGAGATCGAGAAACGATCCCTCGGGCAATAATTCGGGGAATGATGTTGTACAGACATGCCTCTAGACTTGAGGCCAGCAATGTGCTCTGTTGCTATGGAGGTGGGCAGAGGGGACGACAATCTGCGTATGACGGAGGCGCTTTAATTAGTGGGTGGGGCTAGTAAAAAGCATTGTGAATGGTTGTGCTTGGGCATCGGGGATCATTAAAAATCCTACCGGACGGAACTTTACTGTTGCCCGAGCAATAGCGATCTGCGGCCTCTGCACACACATAATGATCGTCAGTTGAAACTGAAACAGCGGATAACGACAGACGCATGTGTGTCCCCATTCACCTCTATCCCCCTCTGTTCTCTCCTAAATGCCAGCAGGAGCTGCTTCAGGGTTGGCAGGCACTAGACCCGGCAGCAGGGCCGGGCCGAGGCAGAGGCTGAAGAGGCTCCAGCCTCAGGGCGCAGTGTAGGAGGGGGCGCACAATTCATTCAGCTGTCATTCCCAATTGTGTTTGAAGCACAAAGAAATAACAAAAGGGCATACATAGCAGTGACTGCAAGCCAGATAACTAGAGATTAAGGTGTTGGGGACGTTAGGGGCCCTGGGGCGCCTCTTAGTCTAATAGCAATTAGTGTGTGATGGCTGGGGTGGGAGGGATGCAGGGGCGCACTTTGCTGTCTCTGCCTTGGGTGCTGAAGGACCTTGTCCCGGCTCTGTGCTGCCAGGCCTAACGCTTGTGCACTGCTGCTGACCCAGATCAGCTTTTGCTGGCTCCTAGGAGAGAGCAGAGGGGGATGGAAGTGAATGTGGAGGGGGGGGGGGGGCAGTGGGCATGAGGACTACTCACTGTACCTGCTTCAATTCTGATTGGCCAATTTTACTACTTCCATGCAGTATGAGGTTTGAGGCTTAAGTGCCTCTTTAAAGGACTTACGAGGCGAAATTAAGAAAAAAAGTTAATCACCTGCCTCATCTTTTAAGGCACGGAGGACGCTCTCCGCACCCTCCGTGCCGATCTGCCGGGTCCCCCCGCTCATTAGCCCCCCGGGCCGGCTGCCGACCCCACGGCCCGGGTCGGGCTCTCCTGCCTCTCGTAAAATGGCCGCTTGCTCTGGCCGCGGCTGCATAGCGTGGATCGGGGGGGATGGCCCTAGAGCTGCGCAGCCGCACTCGCGGCTATGCGGACTGCTCAGCCGCAGCCAGAGCAAGCGGCCATTTTACGAGAGGCAGGAGAGCTCGACCCGGGCCGTGGGGTCGGCAGCCGGCCCGGGGGGCTAATGAGCGGGGGGACCCGGCGGATCGGCACAGAGGGCGCGGACGGCGTCCTCCGTGCCTTAAAAGATGAGGCAGGTCATTAACTTTTTTTCTTAACTTCGCCTCGTAAGTCCTTTAACCTCCCTGGCGGTAAGCCCGAGCTGAGCTCGGGCTATGCCGCGCAGGGGGAGATCTCAGCCCCTGGTGCGGCGATTTACAAGCTGTAAAGTGCTGTGCGCGCAGCCAACACTTTGCTAGCCGCGCGCACAGCTTGATCGCCGCCGCTCTGCGGCGATCGGCCGCACGCAGCGGCTAAAGAGGGCCCCCCCCCCGCCAGAGCCCTGCGCTGCCCGGATCAATGAGTTCCGGGCAGCGCTATGGGCTGGATCGGGTGTGCCTGACGTCAGGACGTCGGCTGACGTCCATGACGTCATCCCGATCGTCGCCATGGCGACAGAAGAAGCCAAACAGGGGAACGTGTTATATACGCGTTCCCCTGTTTGCAATAGATGCCGGCGACGATCGGACTAGAGGGCCACATGCGCCCTCTAGTGGTGTTTCATGTAGCTACCACTCTGGTAGCTTTACATGAAACAAAAATTTTTTTTTTTTTAAAAAAAGGATTTTTTCAATTTGGAAAAAAAAAATTAACCGCCAGGGAGGTTAAAGCAGATCCGAGATGAAAAACTAACTATAACAAGTAACTTGTCTATATATCTTATCTAAAGTTTAGATAGTTTACACAGCATATCTAGCTGCAAACAGGTTCAAACGTTTATGATTATTTATTCCTGTGATACAATGAGGGCAGCCATGTTCTGTTTGTCACATTGTCACAGGCTAAGGGCTGGAGATGCTATCAGCTTGCCTGTGTGTAAATGTAGTCCCCTCTCCCCCTCCATCCTCCCCTCTGCCTCTGAAATCAATGGCTAGTAACAACCTCCTCCTCCTCCTGCCCAGACTGAGCTCCCATAAGCCCTTGCTACAGTGCCAAGGCACAATAGGAGCTGTGGGCGAGGCCTGTTTAGTTTTAGGGAATTTAGAGTATTAAAACAAAACAAAAAAGTATTTGGCTTGAGGAATGCCCCATAAACTAAATGAAAGGAACACAATTATGCAATGAGTAAAAGTTTATCTCGGATCCACGTTAAGTTTTGGGTAGGTTGGAAAATGAGAAGCGCCTTTAAAGACCCTTGATGTGACAGAAAATGAGAGAATGTATCTAGGTTCCAGCAACTGAAAATTTCAAATGCAAATAAACTTTTTTATTGTTGATTGTGTCCTCACTTTTATAACAGTCCGGTATAACAGGGAGGTCGAGTGTGTAATATGAAGCTGCTGTAGCCCCCTTCTGGTTACTTATATTTTATTTAGGCTAATTTCACACCAGGACGTTGCGTTAGAGGTTAAGGTTAAGGTCGCATAACGTCCCCCTAACGGAACGCCTGGGGGTGCTGGATCTGGACGTCAGAGTGAGCCGCGTTGTGCAGCTCACTCTGGCGTCAGTGATGCCGTGATGCGCACTCTTATGCGCATGCGGCATCACGTGGTCCCGCCGGCCAATCACCGCACAGAGCGGCTGCTCCAGGAAGTAAACACTGCACGTCATAATGTGCAGTGAATATTAATTAGCCATGTGCCTGGCCGCTCTCCGTTCCTCCCCCACATTACTGAGCATGTGCAAGCAGTCTAACGCGGCTCAGCCGCGTCCAAAGTACTGCATGCAGTACGTTGTCTTGTGACGCAGCATTACAATGTAACGCAACGTCCGCACTGTGAACAGCCCCATTGATTTTTCATTACTGTGCGGTGGGCTGCGTTACAGGCTGCTCTAACGTGCGCCTGTAACGTCCCACTGTGAAACCAGCCTTAGTAACTTCAGATCCAGATAGACATCTGCTGATGGTTGTGTAGCCTTAGGGCTTCTTTCCATTGAAGCGCAGAGCCCAGTGGCTACACGTCACACTCGGCGGATGAGCGGGGCTTGCGACGGGCTAAAGCACCCCGAAATGCAGCAAACCATGAGCGATTCAGCGCTGAATCACCGTGCATGAATGGTAATGGCAGACAGTGCAGTCTATGCACTGTCTGCTGTCCCTGCGATTGCATTTCCATAAGTGTACATAAAAGTGCACTATATGGAAACGAGCCCTTATTTTGTATTTAGTGCCAGTAGAGAGGGTTAGCACACAGCTGACTTCCATGCATCCAGATTTGCTTGCTAATGCTGTCCCTTTCTTCTGTATCAATACAGATGTCTCTAAATATCTGTTTTTGCCTAGAAAAAGTGTGATCACCTGACCAGCCTGAACCGCAATGTTCATCCCACTAGCATTCTGGGACATACAAATCTGCCATGGCACTCTATGGGGCTCTACATCATTACCTTTGGATGCAGCCCCTGGCTCACAAGAAACAAGATACACGGAGGACAACATTATCTCTGAGAAAAAAAAGGTATGAAAGACCATCTTTCAGTAAAACAAAGCAGAAAAAAATGAATACCTTAAAGAGAACCCGAGGTGTGTTTAAAGAATGTTATCTGCATACAGAGGCTGGATCTGCCTATACAGCCCAGCCTCTGTTGCTATCCCAAACCCCACTAAGGTCCCCCTGCACTCTGCAATCCCTCATAAATCACAGCCATGCTGTGAGGCTGTGTTTACATCTGTAGTGTCAGTCTCAGCTGCTCCCCCGCCTCCTGCATAGCTCCGGTCCCTGCCCCCATCCCTTCCCTCCAATCAGCAGAGAGGGAAGGGATGCAGGTGGAGACTGGAGTTCTGCAGGAGGTGGGGAGAGCAGCAGACTGACACTATAGAGATAAACACAGCCAGCTCTGACAAGCTGTTTGTCAGCAGCGTGGCTGTGATTTATGAGGGATTGCAGAGTGCAGGGGGACCTTAGGGGGGTTTGGGATAGCAACAGAGGCTGGGCTGTATAGGCAGATCCAGCCTCTGTATGCAGATAATATTCTTCAAACCCACCTCGGGTTCTCTTTAAGGCCCCTGTTTCCGTTAGGGTTTTTTTGTGTCTGACTTCACATGCAGTGATGCTCAAATCCGGATCCAGAAGGCATCCGGATAGTTCTATCCGAATATCTCCCCGTTAACTGTGCGGGGGGGGGGGTCAATCTTACCTGTCTGATGTCTTCTTTGGTCCGTCCCTCGGTGCCTCCCACGATGCGGTCCAAGCGGCGGTCACGTGATTACAAACACGTCCTCCTTCCGGGTTGAAGGAGGAAGTGTTTGTAATCATGTGACGCGTGTGGAACGCATCGTGCGAGGCACCGAGGGACGGACGAAAAAGACTTCAGACAGATAAGATTGACCCCCCCCGCACAGGTTTACTGGGAGATATCCAGATAGCAACTATCCGGGCATCTCCCGGATCCGGATTTGAGCAGCACTGTTCACATGCACACATCTAAATTCAGAATTGCAGCCTATTGAAATCAATGGGCTGCTTCACAATTTGTGTGCATGAAGAAAAACAGAAGCACTGCTTTTCTTCTTTCTCTGCCTGAAAGAGGTAATATTGTATTATGCAACTAAAAGTGCCCATACATCAGGCTATTTGGCGGTCCATTGACCAACCAATCCGATTATTATCGAATTGGTTGAAAATCGGTGCCATCAAGTGCAGACCCAATCGATGATACAACCAATTTGAGACCGAAAGTTGGTTGCTCGGGTATGCGGCGGTATGGCGGCCGATTTTGAAATGAGCACGAAACCCCCGCCGCTGCCGCCTTAATGTATAAATGTGCCCACCTGTGTGTGCATTTTTACATTACCTGTCCTGTAGCAGCCTCCTCACGGTGTCTGTAACCTCCGGGTGGCCTCCGTACACGCCACCAGCGCACAGCGTGCAACGCCAGACACTATGCGCCAGTGGCGTGTACAGAGAGCCGCTCGGACGTTACGGACACTGCGCAGAGGCTGCTACAGGACAGGTAATGTATAAATGCACACACTGGGGGGGCACATTTATACATTAGGGGGGCAGCGGCTGGGCGGACGCGGTGGGCACAGCCGATTCCCTTAAGATTTCATGCTTAAATCGGACGGGAATTGGCCTGCAGTATATGGGCAGCTTTGGTTAACAGACAAATTTATCTAATCAAATTCGATTAGAGTTAAATTTGTCTTTGTCGAACCTGCCCATGATCTCCTGATATATGGGCACCTTAACAGTTTTTCTCCAGTCAGGACCCAGTGAGACTACTGATAAGGAATTACAGAGCCATAAACTACTTTATTCTAGGAAGCCCAGTTCTCTGCCAGGAGAGGATAGAAATATAAAAAGGTCAATATTTCATATTTCTGAATAGAGCACTAGTGGCTGGATAGTGTACTGGTTAAGGGCACTGCCTTTGACATGGGAGACCAGGGTTTGAATCCTGGCTAGGGTCAGTACCTATTCAGTAAGAAGTTCAAGGCAAGACTCCCTAACACTGCAGGGTGGCCTCTTGAATGCGTCCCAGTGGCTGCAGCTCTTGAGCGCTTAGAGTCTGAAAGGAGAAAAGCGCTATATAAATGTTCGGTTTATTATTATATATTTCAGCACTCTGAGGCACAGAGACAGACTGTTACATTCAGCTGAGACAAAACAATAAATACGCTTTCTTTAAGTTTTTAAAAATAGAACACAAAACCGTGGGATATCTAAAAGTCATTTTACCTCTTCACTTAAGTGGCACTTTAAATGACTGGTAGCGTGTCCCTTGAATAACATCAGTATGTCCTGCAAATCAGGTGATTAAGGGCCCTTTTCCACGAGCAGTTGATAAGCAGTGAAAAGCGCGCAGTTCAGCCGCTTGTGGAAAAGGGCCTTGAAGGAAACCTAAAGCAAAAAGAAAACGGTTTCACTTCTACCAACAGCCTGCAGATGCCCTGTGCTCGTGCCGTGATCCTGCCATGCTCCAGTCACCTGCAGTGCCGCAGCTGGATTCATAGGCCCGGTCTACGCACCTCCTGATTGCATCCCCATGGATTTGTGTAGTATGGGAAAATCTATACTTCATATGCACAGAGCAAAGCAACCAGCATTGTTTACAAGGAAATAAATATGGCAGCCTCCATGTGCTGCTTTTATCATAATTTAGGCTTCGTCTTTTAATGGCGCCCAAATTACTGGCTGAGCGCTGCTATAGCCGTAATTCACATGGCACCTATTGCAGCTCCCAAATCTCCAGCGCTGTTCTTGCCCGATTACCCCTGAGACTGATCCCCGTCCATCCAGGAAACTGCATACTGCATTAGAGGACCCTTTGTTTCTCATAAATCTACCCCCTTCGGGTCCCGAACCAGCTGCAGAGTGAACTCACCAGTCCGGCGACACGCTCCTCCATCAGTCCATGCGCTGCTGTCTTCCTCTCTGCAGGGGCCCCTCTGCACCGTGACCTGGCGGTATGTTGTTATGTAATAATATGCCATGAAGAGGCAGCTAGAGGAAAGACGGGAGCACACATACTAACGGAGGAGCGAGCCGGCCGGACAGGGGAGTTCACTTTGCAGCTGAACACTCTGCAGAGTACAAGAAAGTTGGGGAGACCTGGGGGTGTGGCAGCGGGCTCAGGAGCCCTTAGCTTTACCCTATGAAAATGCCGGCTCTGGGTTTGTGAGGCAGAACCTGAATTTTGCAGAAGCTAAACCGATATGGGAGCTGCAGAGTTACACCGCCGGCAGATAACGCATCTTAATTGTACAGTTGTTCTGCACTCTCTATTAGTCGCTGTGCATTTTCCTGCACATTTGTATGTATTGGGCCATAATGCATAAAAAGTACATGCAGCAGTGGGTTATGAAAAGCTTTTATTTAAAGGAATGCTGAGCAGTCGTAAAAAATTAAATTAGTACTCACCTGGGGCTTCCTCCAGCCCACCATAGGCTGCAAGGTCCCCCGGTGTCCTACTGGCTCCTCTCCCAGCCCTGCTGGTGGCTCTGGTAATGGCGACTTTTGGGCTGAAAGTTGTCCGTATACTTCCAGGAAGACCATGCTCTGCGTCCTCATGCCAGCCGCTACGCATCATCACGCTGGCCGGAGTGACAATCCTGCGTCAGACTGTAACATTGGCCGTCATGCTGACGCGGAACGTGAACTTCCTGGAAGTATATGGACAACTTTCAGCCCAAAAGTCACTGTTAACAGAGCCACCAGCAGGACTGGGAGAGGAGCCAAGAGGACCCTGGGGGACCTCGCAGCCTACGGTGGGCTGGAGGAAGCCCCAGGTAAGTACCAATATCATTTTTAATTCAGGGTCCCTTTAAAAACACATAGATGCAGGGCTGGTTTACACTGAATCAGCTGCTTTCAGCTATATCGCAATGTACAATTAATGCTCAGTGCAGGTAAAGGAATTTTCCATGTTTCCCTAAAGCCCGGTACACACTTTCAATCTTGATTGGACAATCACTGACCAATTTTATCATCTCCATGTAGTATGAGTTTCAACAGATATTGAAAACTACGAACAGATTGGGTAGGTAATCTCTCATTACTACACCCATTTGGTAAAATTGGTCAGTGATTGGCCAATCATAATTGAAAGTGTGGTGATGCGCTGATCCTACTTTTTTGCGCAATTTTCAATTTTACTTGGTAGCGCGCCCAGGCTATGCATATGCATAGGTAGGATTTAGTTAGTGTTAGGTCCCCTCCCATGGAGGAAAGACTTCTTCGACAGTGGGAGGGACGAGTACTTAACAAGTTGCATGCAAACTGTTAAAGGAAACCAACATCCTCCAAGTGGTAGACAGGTCATGTGTATGCTCAGTGTGTATTTTATCCCATAAGTGGGGCTTGCACTCTTTTGCAGGTAGGCACTCATCTGTTTTTAAGTAGCGCTGTTCATTTCTTTGCTATGTACTAATTTAATTTATTTTTGGTCAGCTGCTCCCTCTTAACAGCTTTGCTTTTGGTGTATATGCAGAGCCTCTGTTTGGGTTCAAGGTGCGTTTGTAGTTTCTGGGGGGGCTCAGCGCATCTCTGAGCAGAGGCCATTCGGAGGCGGCCTGGTGATGTTCTGCTCCCACTTTTTTGCGCAATTTTCAATTTTACTTGGTAGCGCGCCCAGGCTATGCATATGCATAGGTAGGATTTAGTTAGTGTTAGGTCCCCTCCCATGGAGGAAAGACTTCTTCGACAGTGGGAGGGACGAGTACTTAACAAGTTGCATGCAAGCTGTTAGGGCTCGTTTCCACTAGTGCGGCGTGCGTCTCGTAGACGCACGCCGGCACTGAGCGGGTGGGCGGGATCGCAGGCGATTCCCATCAGCCGTGCCATGCACGGCTATGGGAATCGCAGCCTCCGCCGCGAATTCTGTGGGGGTTTCCGGCCGAATCGCTACTGCAAGCGATTCGGCCGGCGGCGCCGTTGTCCCCTATGGCAGAGTTTCCCCGCGCGATTTGCCTGCGGGGAAACTCTGCGGATTCGCGGCCGTTTCCGCGAGAGTGGAAACGGGCCCTTACAGGAAACCAACATCCTCCAAGTGGTAGACAGGTCATGTGTATGCTCAGTGTGTATTTTATCCCATAAGTGGGGCTTGCACTTTTTTGCAGGTAGGCACGCATCTGTTTTTAAGTAGCGCTGTTCATTTCTTTGCTATGTAAGTGCCATTTATTACAAAGTGATTTACAACTTACCACGAATTTACCAAGCATTCACCCAGGAATTCAAACAGGATTCAACAGCCACAGGACTCTGCTGGAAACTACTACTCTGTATCCACAACTGCCTCCAATGCTATTGCTAAAAATGCCACTGCTGGACATATGTTGCACAGCCAGGTACACTCTGCTTCTTCATTTACACAGGTTTGCTTGCACTAACTGCATACTCATATAAACTGTTTAGGATTTACTGCAGTGCTTTGCTAAATACCGGCTATCAGCAAAGAGCAGAAACGCTACCCACCAAAGCACCCCAAGTGTGAACTGGGGTGCTAACTGCATTTTGCAAAATGTTGCATGCAGCGCACTTTTGCGATATACGCACATCACAGGCACTGCAAGGATTTACTGCAGTGCTTTGCTGAATACCGGCTATCAGCAAAGAGCAGAAAAACTACTTACCAAAGCACCCCAAGTGTGAACTGGCCCTTAAGGGCCCTTTCACACCAGAGGACTTTTTCGGCGTTTTAACGTCACAGCCGAAGTTGGTGTTTTCTAGTGTTGGGCGAACAGTGTTCGCCACTGTTCGGGTTCTGCAGAACATCACCCTGTTCGGGTGATGTTCGAGTTCGGCCGAACACCTGACGGTGCTCGGCCAAACCGTTCGGCCATATGGCCGAACTAAGAGCGCATGGCCGAACGTTCCCCGAACGTTCGGCTAGCGCTGTGATTGGCCGAACGGGTCACGTGGTTCGGACCCGAACGCGCTCTGATTGGCCGAACTGTCACGTGGTTCGGGTAAATAAATACCCGAACCACGTCATATCTCCGCCATTTGTCTGTGGGTTTAGCTTTGGGTAGGCAGGCAGGGTAGTTCGCGCTCCAGCCACGCTAGCCAGGGTCCCCCCCAGTCATTGTGTGTCGCTGCTGGGAATAGTAGTACACCGCTCGCTCAGCATTCTGTTTACTGCCACTCTGTGTACCTCGCTCAGCCACACTATATAGCATTCTGTTTACTGCCACTCTGTGTCTGCTGGGAATAGTAGTACACCGCTTGCACAGCCACACTATATAGCATTCTGTTTACTGCCACTCTGTGTACCTCGCTCAGCCACACTATATAGCATTCTGTTTACTGCCACTCTGTGTCTGCTGGGAATAGTGGTACACCGCTCGCTCAGCCACACTATATAGCATTCTGTTCACTGTTCTGTGTCTGCTTGGAATAGTGGTACACCGCTCGTTCAGCCACACTATATAGCATTCTGTGTACTGTTCTGTGTCTGCTGGGAACAGTAGTACACCGCTCGTTCAGCCACACTATATAGCATTCTGTGTACTGTTCTGTGTCTGCTGGGAACAGTAGTACACCGCTCGCTCAGCCACACTATATAGCATTCTGTTCACTGTTCTGTGTCTGCTGGGAATAGTGGTACACCGCTCGCTCAGCCACACTATATAGCATTCTGTTCACTGTTCTGTGTCTGCTGGGAATAGTGGTACACCGCTCGCTCAGCCACACTATATAGCATTCTGTTTACTGTTCTGTGTCTGCTGGGAATAGTGGTACACCGCTCGCTCATCCACACTATATAGCATTCTGTTCACTGTTCTGTGTCTGCTGGGAATAGTGGTACACCGCTCGCTCAGCCACACTATATAGCATTCTGTTCACTGTTCTGTGTCTGCTGGGAATAGTGGTACACCGCTCGCTCAGCCACACTATATAGCATTCTGTTCACTGTTCTGTGTCTGCTGGGAATAGTGGTACACCGCTCGCTCAGCCACACTATATAGCATTCTGTTTACTGTTCTGTGTCTGCTGGGAATAGTGGTACACCGCTCGCTCAGCCACACTATATAGCATTCTGTTCACTGTTCTGTGTCTGCTGGGAATAGTGGTACACCGCTCGCTCAGCCACACTATATAGCATTCTGTTCACTGTTCTGTGTCTGCTGGGAATAGTGGTACACCGCTCGCTCAGCCACACTATATAGCATTCTGTTCACTGTTCTGTGTCTGCTGGGAATAGTGGTACACCGCTCGCTCAGCCACACTATATAGCATTCTGTTCACTGTTCTGTGTCTGCTGGGAATAGTGGTACACCGCTCGCTCAGCCACACTATATAGCATTCTGTTTACTGTTCTGTGTCTGCTGGGAATAGTGGTACACCGCTCGCTCATCCACACTATATAGCATTCTGTTCACTGTTCTGTGTCTGCTGGGAATAGTGGTACACCGCTCGCTCAGCCACACTATATAGCATTCTGTTCACTGTTCTGTGTCTGCTGGGAATAGTGGTACACCGCTCGCTCAGCCACACTATATAGCATTCTGTTCACTGTTCTGTGTCTGCTGGGAACAGTAGTACACCGCTCGTTCAGCCACACTATATAGCATTCTGTGTACTGTTCTGTGTCTGCTGGGAACAGTAGTACACCGCTCGTTCAGCCACACTATATAGCATTCTGTGTACTGTTCTGTGTCTGCTGGGAACAGTAGTACACCGCTCGTTCAGCCACACTATATAGCATTCTGTTCACTGTTCTGTGTCTGCTGGGAATAGTGGTACACCGCTCGCTCAGCCACACTATATAGCATTCTGTTCACTGTTCTGTGTCTGCTGGGAATAGTGGTACACCGCTCACCCGTCACTGTATAGCATTGTGCTCTGTGTCGCTGCTGGGAATAGTGGTACTGTATAGCATTTCTGTACTGCCACTGTACTGCTGCCAGTCAGCGTGTACTGTAAGGATAAGTGAAATGAGGAAGAAATCCGGTGAAAGAGGGAGGGGCAAGGGAAGAGGTGTTTCCCCTGACGGTTCACGTACAGGCCACAGGGGAGCACCCAAGAAAACCCACTCAATACCACCCATGTTGTCCAGGACAACAACCCTCACAAATCCAAAAGAACAGGACCAGATAATTACTTGGATGACCTCTCAAGCGTCCAGCAGTGGGTTAAGCAGCACCAGCACATCACGCACGAGGTCCGAGTCCTCAGCCAGTTACAAGGAGCCAGTGGGCACAAAGCTGACACAACCGGCAGCGACACCACGCACACAACTGCCAGATAACCAGTCCGATGAATTACCTCAGGACACAATGGGGTATTCGCAGGAGCTATTCCCAGCCCAACAAACTTCCACCTTTCAAAGGTCAATGGAGGAACAGCCAGAAATGTTGTGCCTGGATTCACAACCGTTAACTGTGGGAAATGTACCGCGCACTGAAATACGAGGCGAGTCCGAAGAGGACTCGGAAACCCAAATCCCAGAGCAATTTGGGCAGGAGGGGTTGCAATTGCAGGAGGTCGGCCGACAAGATCTGGAAGACGACGTTGGAGTGTGCTGCGCAGAGGTTGTTGTGGGGAGCTCTACTCCACGGCGGTGGCCCACAATGACATATGACGAGTTTGAGGAGATGGAAGAGGAGGGTATGGACAATGTGGACAGAGACCCAGATTTTGTTTGTGAACGAGAACATCGCCGTCGTAGCAGCAGCACAGATGAGTCTGTTGAAGAACACACTGCTGCACGAGTTCGCCTTGTGCCACAAGGTAGGCGGCGCGCAATTTCAGGCACCACAAGCGTGGAAGTTCAAGTGAGAGGCAAAAGAGGAGCAAACAGAAATCGCCAGCAAGGAGGCAGGTGCTCCAAAGTCTGGGCTTTCTTTGAAGACTGCACTGAGGATGTTACCATGGCGATTTGCAAGGTGTGCAAGACCCGCCTGAGCAGGGGGAAAAATATTAACAACCTCTCCACCACCAGCATGAGCCGTCACATGCTATCCAAACATCCCACTCTTTGGGCAAACGCGTCAGGACAGGGTACCAGAAACAACACTGCCTCCCTTGGGTTCACCAGACCCGCCTCAGCAGCAGCAGTAGCCCAGCCATTGCGTGGTTCACAACATTCACAAACATCAGACGACGCTGACACTGTCACTTTCCGGAGTAGTGCTCTTGAGGTCTCCCAGTGTTCATCAAACACAACAACCAACAGCCCTTCCGTGTGCAGCGCTACGGTTCAGTTGTCTGTGTCGGAGATGTTTGAGCGCAAGAGGAAATTGCCAGCAAATGACCCCCGGGCCGTGGCAGTAACAGCCAGCATAGCCAAGCTTCTGGCCTGCGAAATGCTGCCATATCGATTGGTGGAGACAAACAGCTTCAAGGGCATGATGTCAGTGGCCATCCCACGTTACGTGGTTCCCAGCCGCTACCATTTTGCACGCTCTGCAGTGCCTGAGTTGCATGAGCACGTGGTCAGCAAAATAACCCGAAGCTTGAAGAATGCCGTTGCCTGCAAGGTTCACCTCACCACTGACACCTGGACGAGTGCGTTCGGCCAGGGTCGATACATCTCCCTTACCGCGCACTGGGTGAACCTTGTGGAGCCTGGCAGCGATTCCTCACCTGCTACGGCACGGGTGTTGCCCACGCCACAAACAGCTGCACCGCCGTCCCTCCCACTGGATAACAGCAGCACCTACCTCTCTGACTCCTTCTCCTCCAACGCATCTCAAAGCTGTACCTCATCCGGAAACGCTAACCCAGCAGCAGTAGGATCGTGGAAGCAGTGCAGCACAGCTGTTGGCATGCGTCAGCAAGCGTTGCTGAAGCTAATCTGCCTTGGGGATAAGCAGCACACAGGGGAGGAAATTTGGAGGGGAATAAAGGAACAGACGGATTTGTGGCTGGCACCGCTGGACCTGAAACCGGGCATGGTTGTGTGTGATAATGGGAGTAATCTCATTCGCGCTTTAAGGTTGGCTAAGCTGACACACATCCCTTGCCTGGCGCACGTGATGAACCTAGTAGTTCAGCGGTTCCTGAGGACATACCCAGGCGTGCCCGATCTGCTGTTGAAGGTGCGTCGAGTGTCCAAACATTGTAGAAATTCCAGTACTGCTTCGGGGGCACTCGCCAAGATGCAGGAGCGCTTCAATCTCCCCCACCATCGCTTGCTGTGTGATGTCCCTACGCGCTGGAATTCTACGCTGCACATGCTAGCCCGCTTTTGCGAGCAGAAGAGTGCAGTGGTCCAGTACATGACGGCGCAGTACCGAGGCGCATCCGGCCAGCTGCCAAGCTTCTGTGGATCCGATTGGGCCAACATGTTGGACCTCTGCCAAGTCCTCCAAAATTTTGAGCAATCCACGTTGCTTGTGAGCAGTGACAACTCTTCAGTCAGCATTACCATACCACTGCTGTGTTTACTGAAGAGGTCGATGTTAAAAATCAAGGAAACAGCTGTCATGATGCAACTGGGGGAATCTGAAGGAGAAAACGATCAGCGTGATGGTACCAACATCAGGCCATCCGCCTCAGGGAACGCTGGCCCCAGCAGCTATGACGAAGAAGAGGAGGAGGAACAGCTGGAGTTGGAGCAGGAATTTCATGCCACCACTGACGAGGGCCAGAGCGGTGCACGTTGGACTTCCACAATTCAACGCGAATGGTCAGCAGAAGCAGACCAGGAGGAAGGTGACGACTATGATGCATCACAACAACTATCACAACGCTCACAAGAGGATGATGAGGATTCTGGTAGGACTCTGGCACACATGGCTCAATTCATGCTAGACTGCATTGAACGTGACCCACGCATTGTGCGCATTCTGGACAACACCAATTACTGGGTTTATACCCTTCTGGATCCACGGTACAAACACAATGTTCCAAAACTGCTTGAAGAAAGAGTCAGACAGGTCAAAATGGAAGAATACCAGCAGGCCCTTGTGGAGACTTTAGAGAGGAGATTGACATCCTCCCCCTCCTCTAGCCAGTTGTACGCAGACAGACTGACTTCCGCAAACCCAGGACGACCAGGAGGGCAGCAAACAACGCAAGCCGCAGCTAGTACCCAAAAGGGAATGGTATCGGCAGTGTCCTTGGAGTGGGAAAATTTTCTGACACCCATGCAGCCGCAGCCCACTGAACAGCAAGCGTGCAGATCCACCTCCAACACCGATCGCCTGGAGAAGATGGTCAAGGACTACATGTCAGATGGCGTAGCTGTGTCGAACCATCCATCTGCACCCTTCAACTATTGGGTATCGAAGCTAGACACCTGGCACGAACTGGCAATGTACGCAATAGAGGTGCTGGCTTGCCCGGCAGCCAGCGTTATGTCGGAACGCTGTTTCAGTGCTGCCGGAGGCATCGTCACAGATCGGCGTATCCGCCTCTCTACAGACAATGCAGACCGTCTGACTCAAATTAAAATGAATCAATCCTGGATTGGAAATGACTACGCAACACTCCAGGACCCCAACCAAGTAACATGACCAATGAACATCTGGGATGGTGTTGCGTTTCCGGGCCCTGTTTATTGAACCTCTCATCTGTATTACATTTATGACTGCATGGCGGCAAAAAGCATTGCTGCTATATCCGCACGCTTTTTGTCCACATGCAAGGCCTGGGTTGTTGTGTCTCACAAAGCGTGGCCTTCTCCTCCTGCGCCTGCTCCTGTTCCATCACGTCTGCTGCTGCTGGGTTAGCGTTGCCGCGTGGTCCCTGTTTATTGAACCACTTATCTTTATTACATTTATGACTGCATGGCGGTACAAAGCATGCTATCCGCACGCTTCTTGCCCTCATGCAAGGCCTGGGTTGTTGTGTCTCACAAAGCGTGGCCTTCTCCTCCTGCGCCTCCTCCTGTTCCATCACGTCTGCTGCTGCTGGGTTAGCGTTGCCGCGTGGTCCCTGTTTATTGAACCACTTATCTTTATTACATTTATGACTGCATGGCCGTACAAAGCCTGCTATCCGCACGCTTCTTGCCCTCATGCAAGGCCTGGGTTGTTGTGTCTCACAAAGCGTGGCCTTCTCCTCCTGCGCCTGCTCCTGTTCCATCACGTCTGCTGCTGCTGGGTTAGCGTTGCCGCGTGGTCCCTGTTTATTGAACCACTTATCTTTATTACATTTATGACTGCATGGCGGTACAAAGCCTGCTATCCGCACGCTTCTTGCCCTCATGCAAGGCCTGGGTTGTTGTGTCTCACAAAGCGTGGCCTTCTCCTCCTGCGCCTGCTCCTGTTCCATCACGTCTGCTGCTGCTGGGTTAGCGTTGCCGCGTGGTCCCTGTTTATTGAACCACTTATCTTTATTACATTTATGACTGCATGGCGGTACAAAGCCTGCTATCCGCACGCTTCTTGCCCTCATGCAAGGCCGGGGTTGTTGTGTCTCACAAAGCGTGGCCTTCTTCTCCTCCTGCGCCACCCTCCTCCTGTTCCATCACGTGTGCTGCTGCTGGGTTAGCGTTACCGGTCCCTTTTCCTGGAACCTCTTATATGTATTACATTTATGACTGCATGCCGACAAAAAACATGTTACCTGTGCAAAGAAAACAGACATTTCCCGCATTTAAAAGACAGTTTTCCCTTTGAAACTTTAAAATCGATTTTCTCAAAAACTATAAGCTCTTTTTGCTAATTTTTTTTTCCTCTTGTACCCACTCCCAAGGTGCACATACCCTGCAAATTTGGGGTATGTAGCATGTAAGGAGGCTTTACAAACCACAAAAGTTCGGGTCCCCATTGACTTCCATTATGTTCGGAGTTCGGGTCGAACACCCGAACATCGCGGCCATGTTCGGCCTGTTCGGCCCGAACCCGAACATCTAGATGTTCGCCCAACACTAGTGTTTTCTAAGGTGAAATGAAAGTCCATAGACTTTCATTTTACCTTTCACATCTAACTCGGCGTTTTGGAGCGTTGCGTTTCAACGCTCCCAGGAGCTTTTTCAGGGCTGTTTACAGCCGAAGTTGGCTGTTGGCGTTTCAATGATAGTCAATGGAAAACGCCAACTTCAGCGTTTTCAAAGCATTTTACAGCTGACTTGTTCACTTATTTTTATAGAAATAAAAAGGACGTTTTCATATGAGCTGTAAAACTCTTTGAAAACGCTATGTATTGGCGTTAAGCAAAAGGCTGACTTTCAGCCTTTTCTACCGCAGCCTCTAGTGTGAAAGAGCCCTAAGGGAACTTGATTGGTGATTACAAATTGTTGCAACCTACAGAGTAGAACTCAGGGGTGTATTTAAAATGATTTAAATACACCCCCAAATTCTAATAATGGCCTCCTCCTCCCCATAGCCATACCAATCCTCACCAAAAAGGTACAAAGCATAAAAACACAAACAAAACAAAAAAAGAAGCAGGCCAACAATTGTAATTCTGGAAAATACCAATTGCACTAGCAAAAACTCAGCAATGCAATTTACATGTTCATCGCCGTGCTGTTACTAAGGGCAAAATGGGAACGATACAATTGTTAAATCGAAACGTGATTAATAAAAAAGGGCCCTAATTAGTTAATCTCCATCTAAGATCGTTTATTATATTCTTTTTTTTACAGAGTCCTTTGACTAATCCAGTTGGCTAAAACTAAATCACTTTTTTGGCAAATAGGATTGTAAGCTGGCCCACCATGGTAAGGTAGACTCTATTAGGGCGGGTTAGCACCTATACCATTTATACCAATATGCATTTATACCAAGCAATTGTGGCTCCATGTTAACAGTGATTGAGTTTTTCGGTCACATTCCAGAGAATGAGTATGGTGTTCTAACTGCCAGCAAAATGTTGCACGCAGTGCACTTTTGCGATATACGCACAGGCACTGCAAGGATTTACTGCAGTGCTTTGCTGAATACCGGCTATCAGCAAAGAGCAGAAACACTACCCACCAAAGCACCCCAAGTGTGAACTGGCCCTTAAGAGAACTTGATTGGTGATTACAAATTGTTGCAACCTACAGAGTAGAACTCAGGGGCGTATTTAAAATGATTTAAATACACCCCCAAATTCTAATAATGGCGTCCTCCTCCCCATAGCCATACCAATCCTCACCAAAAAGGTACAAAGCATAGAAACGCAAACAAAACAAAAAAAGATGCAGGCCAACAATTGTAATTCTGGAAAATACCAATTGCACTAGCAAAAACCCGGCAATGCAATTTACATGTTCATCGCCGTGCTGTTGCTATTGGCAAAATGGGAACGATACAATTTTTAAATCGAAACGTGCTTAATAAAAAAGGGCCCAAATTAGTTAATCTCCATCTAAGATCGTTTATTATATTATTTTTTTTAGTCCTTTGGCTAATCCAGTTGGCTAAAACTAAATTACATTTTGTCCAATAGGATTGTAAGCTGGCCCACCATAGTAAGGTAGACTCTATTAGGTCGGGTTAGGGAATGGGAGTGAGAGAGGAATAGGGGATCGTTTTGGAGAGGGAAGATGGGGATAGGTGGTCTTAAAGAGACTCTGAAGCGAGAATAAATCTCGCTTCAGAGCTCAAAGTTAGCAGGGGCACGTGTGCCCCTGCTAAACCGCCGCTATCTCGACGCTAAACGGGGGTCCCTTCACCCCCAAACCCACCACTGCAACACTTGGTTGCAGACTTGGTCGCTCCTGGAGGCAGGGCTAACCGCCGCAGCCCTGCCTCCAGTCGTGTCTATCAGCGGCGCATCGCCGCCTCTACCCCGCCCCTCTCAGTGAAGGAAGACTGAGAGGGGCGGGGGAGAGGCGGAGATACGCGCTGACAGACGCGCGTGGGGCAGGGCTGCGGCGGTTAGCCCTGCCCCAACCAGGAAGCGCTCCCCCTCTGCACCGAGGGGATTTGGGGGATCAGGGCCCCCCGTTAAGCCGCGGGATAGCGGCGGTTTAGCAGGGGCACACATGCCCCTGCTATTTATGAGGTCTAAAGTGAGATTTATTCTCGCTTCAGGCTCTCTTTAAGGGGTACCACTCTTACACCATCAAGTGCAAAGTCAGGGAACACAACGACCACCAGATAAATAAATGGGATCCAGCTGGTCCCCCTTAGGCCGGGTTCAACACTGGCATCGCAAAAGGCAAATCGCAATCACCTATGGAGTGTAATTGCATTTCTACCAAGCAATTGTGGCTCCATGTTACAGTGATTGCGTTTTTCGGTCTTATTCCAGAGAATGAGAATGGCGTTCTAACTGCCAGCAAAATGTTGAACGCAGTGCACTTTTGCGATATACGCACATCACAGGCACTGCAAGGATTTACTGCAGTGCTTTGCTGAATACTGGCTATCAGCAAAGAGCAGAAACACTACCCACCAAAGCACCCCAAGTGTGAACTGGCCCTTAAGAGAACTTGATAAGTGATTACAAATTGTTGCAACCTGCAGAGTAGAACTCAGGGGCATATTTAAAATGATTTAAATATACCCCCAAATTCTAATAATGGGAAACAGTAAATTCGGGCGCCTGAGGCTAGTGGACAAATCGGGCGCCGCCATTCACTCCTATAATAAATATCGTTTAATGGGCGCCCGATAGGAAAAAAGGGCGCCGGTGAAAAATAACGTTTTAAAAGCGGCGCCCGGAGACTTAATGTTTTATTACTGCTTCTCATGATTACACATTATTTAATGATTTATACATTTTAAATATTATTTTTAAACGAAAAACAGTACAATATTTTTTTTCAAACATTATTTTTAAACGAAAAAAAGTACATTTTTTTTTTTACATTATTTTTAAACGAAAAAACCAACAGGGGGGTCTTAGGTTTAGGCACCAACAGGGGGGTCTTAGGTTTACGAATCAACAGGGGGGGTCTTAGGTTTAGGCACCAACAGGGGGTCTTAGGTTTAGGCACCAAAAGGGGGGTCTTAGGTTTAGGCACCAACAGGGGGGTCTTAGGTTTAGGCACCAACAGGGGGGTCTTAGGTTTAGGCACCAACAGGGGGGTCTTAGGTTTAGGCACCAACAGGGGGGTCTTAGGTTTAGGCACCCACAGGGGGGTCTTAGGTTTAGGCACTAACAGGGGGGTCTAGGGGTTAGGGGTAGGTACAGGGAGGGTTACTTAGTAATTTTTTTTTTTTTAACGTTATTATACGTTTCAGTATTTAAACGAAAGATTAACGTTTTTACAATTGCCGATTTAATGCACATTATTTAATGATTTATAACTTTAAAAAACATTAATTTTAAACGAAATATAGTACAATACATTTTTAAACGTTATCCATGCTTATCGTTAAAAACCCGGCGCCCTTTTTTCCCAGCGCCCCTTTTTAACGTACGCCTAATAATGGCCTCCTCCTCCCCATAGCCATACCAATACTCACCAAAAAGATACAAAGCATAGAAACGCAAACAAAACAAAAAAAGATGCAGGCCAACAATTGTAATTCTGGAAAATACCAATTGCACTAGCAAAAACCCGGCAATGCAATTTACATGTTCATCGCCGTGCTGTTGCTATTGGCAAAATGGGAACGATACAATTTTTAAATCGAAACTTGCTTAATAAAAAAGGGCGCTAATTAGTTAATCTCCATCTAAGATCGTTTATTATATTCTTTTTTAACAGAGTCCTTTGGCTAATCCAGTTGGCTAAAACTAAATTACATTTTGGCCAATAGGATTGTAAGCCGGCCCACCATGGTAAGGTAGACTCTATTAGGGCGGGTTGGGGAATGGGAGTGAGAGAGGAATAGGGGATAGCGTTTTGGAGAAGGAAGATGGGGATAGGTGGTCTTAAAGGGTACCACTCTTACACCCTCAAGTGCAAAGTTGGGGAACACAACGACCACCTGATAATTAATTGGGATCCAGCTGGTCCCCCTTAGGCCAGGTTCAACACTGGGATCGCAAAAGGCAAATCACAATCGCCTACGGAGTATGATTGCATTTCTACTAAGCAACTGTGGCTCCATGTTGCAGTGATTGCGTTTTTCGGTCTCATTCCAGAGAATGAGAATGGTGTTCTAACTGCCAGCAAAATGTTGCACGCAGTGCACTTTTGCGATTTACGCACATCACAGGCACTGCAAGGATTTACCGCAGTGTTTTGCTGAATACCGGCTATCAGCAAAGAGCAGAAACACTACCCACCAAAGCACCCTAAGAGTGAACTGGCCTTTAAGAGAACTTGATTGGTGATTACAAATTGTTGCAACTTGCAGAGTAGAACTCAGGGGTGTATGTAAAATGATTTAAATACACCCCCAAATTCTAATAATGGCGTCCTCCTCCCCATAGCCATACCAATCCTCACCAAAAAGGTATAAAGCATAGAAACGCAAAAAAAAACAAAAAAAGATGCAGACCAACAATTGTAATTCTGGAAAATACCAATTGCACTAGCAAAAACCCGGCAATGCAATGTGCATGTTCATCGCCGTGCTGTTGCTATTGGCAAAATGGGAACGATACAATTTTTAAATCGAAATGTGCTTAATAAAAAAGGGCCCTAATTAGTTAATCTCCATCTAAGATAGTTTATTATATTCTTTTTTTAACAGAGTCCTTTGGCTAATCCAGTTGGCTAAAAGTAAATCACATTTTGGCAAATAGGATTGTAAGCCGGCCCACCATGGTAAGGTAGACTCTATTAGGGCGGGTTAGGTGATGGGAGTGAGAGAGGAATAGAGTATAGTGTTTTGGAGAGGGAAGAGGGGGATAGGTGGTCTTAAAGGGTACCACTCTTACACCTTCAAGTGCAAAGTTGGGGAACACAACGACCACCTGATAATTAATTGGGATCCAGCTGGTCCCCCTTAGGCCGGGTTCAACACTGGGATCGCAAAAGGCAAATCACAATCGCCTACGGAGTGTGATTGCATTTCTACTAAGCAACTGTGGCTCCATGTTGCAGTGATTGCGTTTTTCGGTCTCATTCCAGAGAATGAGAATGGTGTTCTAACTGCCAGCAAAATGTTGCACGCAGTGCACTTTTGCGATTTACGCACATCACAGGCACTGCAAGGATTTACCGCAGTGCTTTGCTGAATACCGGCTATCAGCAAAGAGCAGAAACACTACCCACCAAAGCACCCTAAGAGTGAACTGGCCCTTAAGAGAACTTGATTGGTGATTACAAATTGTTGCAACCTGCAGAGTAGAACTCAGGGGTGTATTTAAAATGATTTAAATACACCCCCAAATTCTAATAATGGCCTCCTCCTCCCCATAGCCATACCCATCCTCACCAAAAAGGTATAAAGCATAGAAACGCAAAAAAAACAAAAAAAGATGCAGACCAACAATTGTAATTCTGGAAAATACCAATTGCACTAGCAAAAACCCGGCAATGCAATTTACATGTTCATCGCCGTGCTGTTGCTATTGGCAAAATGAGAACGATACAATTTTTAAATCGAAACGTTCTTAATAAAAAAGGGCCCTAATTAGTTAATCTCCATCTAAGATAGTTTATTATATTCTTTTTTTAACAGAGTCCTTTGGCTAATCCAGTTGGCTAAAAGTAAATCACATTTTGGCAAATAGGATTGTAAGCCGGCCCACCATGGTAAGGTAGACTCTATTAGGGCGGGTTAGGTGATGGGAGTGAGAGAGGAATAGTGTTTTGGAGAGGGAAGAGGGGGATAGGTGGTCTTAAAGGGTACCACTCTTACACCCTCAAGTGCAAAGTTGGGGAACACAACGACCACCTGATAATTAATTGGGATCCAGCTGGTCCCCCTTAGGCCGGGTTCAACACTGGGATCGCAAAATTCAAATCATAATCGCCTACGGAGTATGATTGCATTTCTACTAAGCAACTGTGGCTCCATGTTGCAGTGATTGCGTTTTTCGGTCTCATTCCAGAGAATGAGAATGGTGTTCTAACTGCCAGCAAAATGTTGCACGCAGTGCACTTTTGCGATTTACGCACATCGAAGGCACTGCAAGGATTTACCGCAGTGCTTTGCTGAATACCGGCTATCAGCAAAGAGCAGAAACACTACCCACCAAAGCACCCTAAGAGTGAACTGGCCCTTAAGAGAACTTGATTGGTGATTACAAATTGTTGCAACCTGCAGAGTAGAACTCAGGGGTGTATGTAAAATGATTTAAATACACCCCCAAATTCTAGTAATGGCGTCCTCCTCCCCATAGCCATACCAATCCTCACCAAAAAGGTATAAAGCATAGAAACGCAAAAAAAAAAAAAAAAAAGATGCAGACCAACAATTGTAATTCTGGAAAATACCAATTGCACTAGCAAAAACCCGGGAATGCAATGTGCATGTTCATCGCCGTGCTGTTGCTATTGGCAAAATGGGAACGATACAATTTTTAAATCGAAATGTGCTTAATAAAAAAGGGCCCTAATTAGTTAATCTCCATCTAAGATAGTTTATTATATTCTTTTTTTAACAGAGTCCTTTGGCTAATCCAGTTGGCTGAAAGTAAATCACATTTTGGCAAATAGGATTGTAAGCCGGCCCACCATGGTAAGGTAGACTCTATTAGGGCAGGTTAGGTGATGGGAGTGAGAGAGGAATAGAGTATAGTGTTTTGGAGAGGGAAGAGGGGGATAGGTGGACTTAAAGGGTACCACTCTTACACCCTCAAGTGCAAAGTCGGGGAACACAACGACCACCTGATAAATAATTGGGATCCAGCTGGTCCCCCTTAGGCCGAGTTCAACACTGGGATCGCAAAAGGCAAATCACAATCGCCTACGGAGTGTGATTGCATTTCTACTAAGCAACTGTGGCTCCATGTTGCAGTGATTGCGTTTTTCGGTCTCATTCCAGAGAATGAGAATGGTGTTCTAACTGCCAGCAAAATGTTGCACGCAGTGCACTTTTGCGATTTACGCACATCACAGGCACTGCAAGGATTTACCGCAGTGCTTTGCTGAATACCGGCTATCAGCAAAGAGCAGAAAAACTACCCACCAAAGCACCCTAAGAGTGAACTTAAGAGGACTTGATTGGTGATTACAAATTGTTGCAACCTGCAGAGTAGAACTCAGGGGTGTATGTAAAATGATCTAAATACACCCCCAAATTCTAATAATGGCGTCCTCCTCCCCATAGCCATACCAATCCTCACCAAAAAGGTATAAAGCATAGAAACGCAAAAAAAAAACCAAAAAAAGATGCAGACCAACAATTGTAATTCTGGAAAATACCAATTGCACTAGCAAAAACCCGGCAATGCAATGTGCATGTTCATCGCCGTGCTGTTGCTATTGGCAAAATGGGAACGATACAATTTTTTAAATCGAAATGTGCTTAATAAAAAAGGGCCCTAATTAGTTAATCTCCATCTAAGATAGTTTATTATATTCTTTTTTTAACAGAGTCCTTTGGCTAATCCAGTTGGCTAAAAGTAAATCACATTTTGGCAAATAGGATTGTAAGCCGGCCCACCATGGTAAGGTAGACTCTATTAGGGCGGGTTAGGTGATGGGAGTGAGAGAGGAATAGAGTATAGTGTTTTGGAGAGGGAAGAGGGGGATAGGTGGACTTAAAGGGTACCACTCTTACACCCTCAAGTGCAAAGTCGGGGAACACAACGACCACCTGATAAATAATTGGGATCCAGCTGGTCCCCCTTAGGCCGGGTTCAACACTGGGATCGCAAAAGGCAAATCACAATCGCCTACGGAGTGTGATTGCATTTCTACTAAGCAACTGTGGCTCCATGTTGCAGTGATTGCGTTTTTCGGTCTCATTCCAGAGAATGAGAATGGTGTTCTAACTGCCAGCAAAATGTTGCACGCAGTGCACTTTTGCGATTTACGCACATCACAGGCACTGCAAGGATTTACCGCAGTGCTTTGCTGAATACCGGCTATCAGCAAAGAGCAGAAACACTACCCACCAAAGCACCCTAAGAGTGAACTGGCCCTTAAGAGAACTTGATTGGTGATTACAAATTGTTGCAACCTGCAGAGTAGAACTCAGGGGTGTATTTAAAATGATTTAAATACACCCCCACATTCTAATAATGGCCTCCTCCTCCCCATAGCCATACCCATCCTCACCAAAAAGGTATAAAGCATAGAAACTCCAAAAAAACAAAAAAAGATGCAGACCAACAATTGTAATTCTGGAAAATACCAATTGCACTAGCAAAAACCCGGCAATGCAATTCACATGTTCATCGCCGTGCTGTTGCTATTGGCAAAATGGGAACGATACAATTTTTAAATCAAAAATTTGTTAAATAAAAAAGGGCCCTAATTAGTTAATCTCCATCTAAGATAGTTTATTATATTCTTTTTTTAACAGAGTCCTTTGGCTAATCCAGTTGGCTAAAAGTAAATCACATTTTGGCAAATAGGATTGTAAGCCGGCCCACCATGGTAAGGTAGACTCTATTAGGGCGGGTTAGGTGATGGGAGTGAGAGAGGAATAGAGTATAGTGTTTTGGAGAGGGAAGATGGGGAGATAGGTGGACTTAAAGGGTACCACCCTTACACCCTCAAGTGCAAAGTCGGGGAACACAACGACCACCTGATAAATAATTGGGATCCAGCTGGTCCCCCTTAGGCCGGGTTCAACACTGGGATCGCAAAAGGCAAATCGCAATCACCTATGGAGTGTGATTGCATTTCTACTAAGCAATTGTGGCTCCATGTTGCAGTGATTGCGTTTTTCGGTCTCATTCCAGAGAATGAGAATGGCGCTCTAACTGCCAGCAAAATTTTGCACGCAGTGCACTTTTGCGATATACGCACATCACAGGCACTGCAAGGATTTACCGCAGTGCTTTGCTGAATACCGGCTATCAGCAAAGAGCAGAAACACTACCCACCAAAGCACCCTAAGAGTGAACTGGCCCTTAAGAGAACTTGATTGGTGATTACAAATTGTTGCAACCTGCAGAGTAGAACTCAGGGGTGTATTTAAAATGATTTAAATACACCCCCAAATTCTAATAATGGCCTCCTCCTCCCCATAGCCATACCCATCCTCACCAAAAAGGTATAAAGCATAGAAACGCAAAAAAAACAAAAAAAGATGCAGACCAACAATTGTAATTCTGGAAAATACCAATTGCACTAGAAAAAACCCGGCAATGCAATTTACATGTTCATCGCCGTGCTGTTGCTATTGGCAAAATGAGAACGATACAATTTTTAAATCGAAACGTTCTTAATAAAAAAGGGCCCTAATTAGTTAATCTCCATCTAAGATAGTTTATTATATTCTTTTTTTAACAGAGTCCTTTGGCTAATCCAGTTGGCTAAAAGTAAATCACATTTTGGCACATAGGATTGTAAGCCGGCCCACCATGGTAAGGTAGACTCTATTAGGGCGGGTTAGGTGATGGGAGTGAGAGAGGAATAGAGTATAGTGTTTTGGAGAGGGAAGATGGGGAGATAGGTGGACTTAAAGGGTACCACTCTTACACCCTCAAGTGCAAAGTCGGGGAACACAACGACCACCTGATAAATAATTGGGATCCAGCTGGTCCCCCTTAGGCCGGGTTCAACACTGGGATCGCAAAAGGCAAATCGCAATCACCTATGGAGTGTGATTGCATTTCTACTAAGCAATTGTGGCTCCATGTTGCAGTGATTGCGTTTTTCGGTCTCATTCCAGAGAATGAGAATGGCGCTCTAACTGCCAGCAAAATTTTGCACGCAGTGCACTTTTGCGATATACGCACATCACAGGCACTGCAAGGATTTACCGCAGTGCTTTGCTGAATACCGGCTATCAGCAAAGAGCAGAAACACTACCCACCAAAGCACCCCAAGAGTGAACTGGCCCTTAAGAGAACTTGATTGGTGATTACAAATTGTTGCAACCTGCAGAGTAGAACTCAGGGGTGTATTTAAAATGATTTAAATACACCCCCAAATTCTAATAATGGCCTCCTCCTCCCCATAGCCATACCAATCCTCACCAAAAAGGGACAAAGGATAGAAACGCAAACAAAACAAAAAAAGATGCAGGCCAACAATTGTAATTCTGGAAAATACCAATTGCACTAGCAAAAACCCGGTTATGCAATTTACATGTTCATCGCCGTGCTGTTGCTATTGGCAAAATGGGAACGATACAATTTTTAAATCGAAACGTTCTTAATAAAAAAGGGCCCTAATTAGTTAATCTCCATCTAAGATAGTTTATTATATTCTTTTTTTAACAGAGTCCTTTGGCTAATCCAGTTGGCTAAAAGTAAATCACATTTTGGCAAATAGGATTGTAAGCCGGCCCACCATGGTAAGGTAGACTCTATTAGGGCGGGTTAGGTGATGGGAGTGAGAGAGGAATAGAGTATAGTGTTTTGGAGAGGGAAGAGGGGGATAGGTGGTCTTAAAGGGTACCACTCTTACACCCTCAAGTGCAAAGTTGGGGAACACAACGACCACCTGATAAATAATTGGGATCCAGCTGGTCCACCTTAGGCCGGTTCAACACTGGGATCGCAAAAGGCAAATCGCAATCGCCTATGGAGTGTGATTGTATTTCTACTAAGCAATTGTGGCTCCATGTTGCAGTGATTGCGTTTTTCGGTCTCATTCCAGAGAATGAGAATGGCGCTCTAACTGCCAGCAAAATTTTGCACGCAGTGCACTTTTGCGATATACGCACATCACAGGCACTGCAAGGATTTACCGCAGTGCTTTGCTGAATACCGACTATCAGCAAAGAGCAGAAAAACCACTTATTAAAGCACCCCAAGTGTGAACTGGCCCTTAAGAGAACTTTATTGGCGATTACAAATTGTTGCAACCTGCAGAGTAGAACTCAGGGGCGTATTTAAAATGATTTAAATATACCCCCAAATTCTAATAATGGCCTCCTCCTCCCCATAGCCATACCAATCCTCACCAAAAAGGTACAAAGCATAGAAACGCAAACAAAACAAAAAAAGATGCAGGCCAACAATTGTAATTCTGGAAAATACCAATTGCACTAGCAAAAACCCGGCAATGCAATTTACATGTTCATCGCCGTGCTGTTGCTATTGGCAAAATGAGAACGATACAATTTTTAAATCGAAACGTTCTTAATAAAAAAGGGCCCTAATTAGTTAATCTCCATCTAAGATAGTTTATTATATTCTTTTTTTAACAGAGTCCTTTGGCTAATCCAGTTGGCTAAAAGTAAATCACATTTTGGCAAATAGGATTGTAAGCCGGCCCACCATGGTAAGGTAGACTCTATTAGGGCGGGTTAGGTGATGGGAGTGAGAGAGGAATAGAGTATAGTGTTTTGGAGAGGGAAGATGGGGAGATAGGTGGACTTAAAGGGTACCACCCTTACACCCTCAAGTGCAAAGTCGGGGAACACAACGACCACCTGATAAATAATTGGGATCCAGCTGGTCCCCCTTAGGCCGGGTTCAACACTGGGATCGCAAAAGGCAAATCGCAATCACCTATGGAGTGTGATTGCATTTCTACTAAGCAATTGTGGCTCCATGTTGCAGTGATTGCGTTTTTCGGTCTCATTCCAGAGAATGAGAATGGCGCTCTAACTGCCAGCAAAATTTTGCACGCAGTGCACTTTTGCGATATACGCACATCACAGGCACTGCAAGGATTTACCGCAGTGCTTTGCTGAATACCGGCTATCAGCAAAGAGCAGAAACACTACCCACCAAAGCACCCCAAGAGTGAACTGGCCCTTAAGAGAACTTGATTGGTGATTACAAATTGTTGCAACCTGCAGAGTAGAACTCAGGGGTGTATTTAAAATGATTTAAATACACCCCCAAATTCTAATAATGGCCTCCTCCTCCCCATAGCCATACCAATCCTCACCAAAAAGGGACAAAGCATAGAAACGCAAACAAAACAAAAAAAGATGCAGGCCAACAATTGTAATTCTGGAAAATACCAATTGCACTAGCAAAAACCCGGTTATGCAATTTACATGTTCATCGCCGTGCTGTTGCTATTGGCAAAATGGGAACGATACAATTTTTAAATCGAAACGTTCTTAATAAAAAAGGGCCCTAATTAGTTAATCTCCATCTAAGATAGTTTATTATATTCTTTTTTTAACAGAGTCCTTTGGCTAATCCAGTTGGCTAAAAGTAAATCACATTTTGGCAAATAGGATTGTAAGCCGGCCCACCATTGTAAGGTAGACTCTATTAGGGCGGGTTAGGTGATGGGAGTGAGAGAGGAATAGAGTATAGTGTTTTGGAGAGGGAAGAGGGGGATAGGTGGTCTTAAAGGGTACCACTCTTACACCCTCAAGTGCAAAGTTGGGGAACACAACGACCACCTGATAATTAATTGGGATCCAGCTGGTCCCCCTTAGGCCGGGTTCAACACTGGGATCGCAAAATTCAAATCATAATCGCCTACGGAGTATGATTGCATTTCTACTAAGCAACTGTGGCTCCATGTTGCAGTGATTGCGTTTTTCGGTCTCATTCCAGAGAATGAGAATGGTGTTCTAACTGCCAGCAAAATGTTGCACGCAGTGCACTTTTGCGATTTACGCACATCGAAGGCACTGCAAGGATTTACCGCAGTGCTTTGCTGAATACCGGCTATCAGCAAAGAGCAGAAACACTACCCACCAAAGCACCCTAAGAGTGAACTGGCCCTTAAGAGAACTTGATTGGTGATTACAAATTGTTGCAACCTGCAGAGTAGAACTCAGGGGTGTATGTAAAATGATTTAAATACACCCCCAAATTCTAGTAATGGCGTCCTCCTCCCCATAGCCATACCAATCCTCACCAAAAAGGTATAAAGCATAGAAACGCAAAAAAAAAAACAAAAAAAGATGCAGACCAACAATTGTAATTCTGGAAAATACCAATTGCACTAGCAAAAACCCGGCAATGCAATGTGCATGTTCATCGCCGTGCTGTTGCTATCGGCAAAATGGGAACGATACAATTTTTAAATCGAAATGTGCTTAATAAAAAAGGGCCCTAATTAGTTAATCTCCATCTAAGATAGTTTATTATATTCTTTTTTTAACAGAGTCCTTTGGCTAATCCAGTTGGCTAAAAGTAAATCACATTTTGGCAAATAGGATTGTAAGCCGGCCCACCATGGTAAGGTAGACTCTATTAGGGCAGGTTAGGTGATGGGAGTGAGAGAGGAATAGAGTATAGTGTTTTGGAGAGGGAAGAGGGGGAGATAGGTGGACTTAAAGGGTACCACTCTTACACCCTCAAGTGCAAAGTCGGGGAACACAACGACCACCTGATAAATAATTGGGATCCAGCTGGTCCACCTTAGGCCGGTTCAACACTGGGATCGCAAAAGGCAAATCGCAATCGCCTATGGAGTGTGATTGTATTTCTACTAAGCAATTGTGGCTCCATGTTGCAGTGATTGCGTTTTTCGGTCTCATTCCAGAGAATGAGAATGGCGCTCTAACTGCCAGCAAAATGTTGCACGCAGTGCACTTTTGCGATATACGCACATCACAGGCACTGCAAGGATTTACCGCAGTGCTTTGCTGAATACCGACTATCAGCAAAGAGCAGAAAAACCACTTATTAAAGCACCCCAAGTGTGAACTGGCCCTTAAGAGAACGTTATTGGCGATTACAAATTGTTGCAACCTGCAGAGTAGAACTCAGGGGCGTATTTAAAATGATTTAAATATACCCCCAAATTCTAATAATGGCCTCCTCCTCCCCATAGCCATACCAATCCTCACCAAAAAGGTACAAAGCATAGAAACGCAAACAAAACAAAAAAAGATGCAGGCCAACAATTGTAATTCTGGAAAATACCAATTGCACTAGCAAAAACCCGGCAATGTAATTTACATGTTCATCGCCGTGCTGTTGCTATTGGCAAAATGAGAACGATACAATTTTTAAATCGAAACGTTCTTAATAAAAAAGGGCCCTAATTAGTTAATCTCCATCTAAGATAGTTTATTATATTCTTTTTTTAACAGAGTCCTTTGGCTAATCCAGTTGGCTAAAACTAAATCACATTTTGGCAAATAGGATTGTAAGCCGGCCCACCATGGTAAGGTAGACTCTATTAGGGCGGGTTAGGTGATGGGAGTGAGAGAGGAATAGAGTATAGTGTTTTGGAGAGGGAAGAGGGGGATAGGTGGTCTTAAAGGGTACCACTCTTACACCCTCAAGTGCAAAGTCGGGGAACACAACGACCACCTGATAAATAATTGGGATCCAGCTGGTCCCCCTTAGGCCGGTTCAACACTGGGATCGCAAAAGGCAAATCGCAATCGCCTATGGAGTGTGATTGCATTTCTACTAAGCAATTGTGGCTCCATGTTGCAGTGATTGCGTTTTTCGGTCTCATTCCAGAGAATGAGAATGGCGCTCTAACTGCCAGCAAAATGTTGCACGCAGTGCACTTTTGCGATATACGCACATCACAGGCACTGCAAGGTTTTACCGCAGTGCTTTGCTGAATACCGGCTATCAGCAAAGAGCAGAAACACTACCCACCAAAGCACCCCAAGAGTGAACTGGCCCTTAAGAGAACTTGATTGGTGATTACAAATTGTTGCAACCTGCAGAGTAGAACTCAGGGGTGTATTTAAAATGATTTAAATACACCCCCAAATTCTAATAATGGCCTCCTCCTCCCCATAGCCATACCAATCCTCACCAAAAAGGTACAAAGCATAGAAACGCAAACAAAACAAAAAAAGATGCAGGCCAACAATTGTAATTCTGGAAAATACCAATTGCACTAGCAAAAACCCGGCAATGCAATTTACATGTTCATCGCCGTGCTGTTGCTATTGGCAAAATGAGAACGATACAATTTTTAAATCGAAATGTGCTTAATAAAAAAGGGCCCTAATTAGTTAATCTCCATCTAAGATAGTTTATTATATTCTTTTTTTAACAGAGTCCTTTGGCTAATCCAGGTGGCTAAAAGTAAATCACATTTTGGCAAATAGGATTGTAAGCCGGCCCACCATGGTAAGGTAGACTCTATTAGGGCGGGTTAGGTGATGGGAGTGAGAGAGGAATAGAGTATAGTGTTTTGGAGAGGGAAGAGGGGGATAGGTGGTCTTAAAGGGTACCACTCTTACACCTTCAAGTGCAAAGTTGGGGAACACAACGACCACCTGATAATTAATTGGGATCCAGCTGGTCCCCCTTAGGCCGGGTTCAACACTGGGATCGCAAAAGGCAAATCACAATCGCCTACGGAGTGTGATTGCATTTCTACTAAGCAACTGTGGCTCCATGTTGCAGTGATTGCGTTTTTCGGTCTCATTCCAGAGAATGAGAATGGTGTTCTAACTGCCAGCAAAATGTTGCACGCAGTGCACTGTTGCGATTTACGCACATCACAGGCACTGCAAGGATTTACCGCAGTGCTTTGCTGAATACCGGCTATCAGCAAAGAGCAGAAACACTACCCACCAAAGCACCGTAAGTGTGAACTGGCCCTTAAGAGAACTTGATTGGTGATTACAAATTGTTGCAACCTGCAGAGTAGAACTCAGGGGTGTATTTAAAATGATTTAAATACACCCCCAAATTCTAATAATGGCCTCCTCCTCCCCATAGCCATACCCATCCTCACCAAAAAGGTATAAAGCATAGAAACGCAAAAAAAACAAAAAAAGATGCAGACCAACAATTGTAATTCTGGAAAATACCAATTGCACTAGAAAAAACCCGGCAATGCAATTTACATGTTCATCGCCGTGCTGTTGCTATTGGCAAAATGAGAACGATACAATTTTTAAATCGAAACGTTCTTAATAAAAAAGGGCCCTAATTAGTTAATCTCCATCTAAGATAGTTTATTATATTCTTTTTTTAACAGAGTCCTTTGGCTAATCCAGTTCGCTAAAAGTAAATCACATTTTGGCAAATAGGATTGTAAGCCGGCCCACCATGGTAAGGTAGACTCTATTAGGGCGGGTTAGGTGATGGGAGTGAGAGAGGAATAGAGTATAGTGTTTTGGAGAGGGAAGAGGGGGATAGGTGGACTTAAAGGGTACCACTCTTACACCCTCAAGTGCAAAGTCGGGGAACACAACGACCACCTGATAAATAATTGGGATCCAGCTGGTCCACCTTAGGCCGGTTCAACACTGGGATCGCAAAAGGCAAATCACAATCGCCTATGGAGTGTGATTGTATTTCTACTAAGCAATTGTGGCTCCATGTTGCAGTGATTGAGTTTTTCGGTCTCATTCCAGAGAATGAGAATGGCGCTCTAACTGCCAGCAAAATGTTGCACGCAGTGCACTTTTGCGATATACGCACATCACAGGCACTGCAAGGATTTACCGCAGTGCTTTGCTGAATACCGACTATCAGCAAAGAGCAAAAAAACCACTTATTAAAGCACCCCAAGTGTGAACTGGCCCTTAAGAGAACTTTATTGGCGATTACAAATTGTTGCAACCTGCAGAGTAGAACTCAGGGGCGTATTTAAAATGATTTAAATATACCCCCAAATTCTAATAATGGCCTCCTCCTCCCCATAGCCATACCAATCCTCACCAAAAAGGTACAAAGCATAGAAACGCAAACAAAACAAAAAAAGATGCAGGCCAACAATTGTAATTCTGGAAAATACCAATTGCACTAGCAAAAACCCGGCAATGCAATTTACATGTTCATCGCCGTGCTGTTGCTATTGGAAAAATGGGAACGATACAATTTTTAAATTGAAACGTGCTTAATAAAAAAGGGCCCTAATTAGTTAATCTCCATCTAAGAGAGTTTATTATATTCTTTTTTTAACAGAGTCCTTTGGCTAATCCAGTTGGCTAAAACTAAATCACATTTTGGCAAATAGGATTGTAAGCCGGCCCACCATGGTAAGGTAGACTCTATTAGGGCGGGTTAGGTGATGGGAGTGAGAGAGGAATAGAGTATAGTGTTTTGGAGAGGGAAGAGGGGGATAGGTGGTCTTAAAGGGTACCACTCTTACACCCTCAAGTGCAAAGTCGGGGAACACAACGACCACCTGATAAATAATTGGGATCCAGCTGGTCCCCCTTAGGCCGGTTCAACACTGGGATCGCAAAAGGCAAAACGCAATCGCCTATGGAGTGTGATTGCATTTCTACTAAGCAATTGTGGCTCCATGTTGCAGTGATTGCGTTTTTCGGTCTCATTCCAGAGAATGAGAATGGCGCTCTAACTGCCAGCAAAATGTTGCACGCGGTGCACTTTTGCGATATACGCACATCACAGGCACTGCAAGGATTTACCGCAGTGCTTTGCTGAATACCGGCTATCAGCAAAGAGCAGAAACACTACCCACCAAAGCACCCCAAGAGTGAACTGGCCCTTAAGAGAACTTGATTGGTGATTACAAATTGTTGCAACCTGCAGAGTAGAACTCAGGGGTGTATTTAAAATGATTTAAATACACCCCCAAATTCTAATAATGGCCTCCTCCTCCCCATAGCCATACCAATCCTCACCAAAAAGGGACAAAGCATAGAAACGCAAACAAAACAAAAAAAGATGCAGGCCAACAATTGTAATTCTGGAAAATACCAATTGCACTAGCAAAAACCCGGCAATGCAATGTGCATGTTCATCGCCGTGCTGTTGCTATTGGCAAAATGGGAACGATACAATTTTTAAATCGAAACGTTCTTAATAAAAAAGGGCCCTAATTAGTTAATCTCCATCTAAAATAGTTTATTATATTCTTTTTTTAACAGAGTCCTTTGGCTAATCCAGTTGGCTAAAAGTAAATCACATTTTGGCAAATAGGATTGTAAGCCGGCCCACCATGGTAAGGTAGACTCTATTAGGGCGGGTTAGGTGATGGGAGTGAGAGAGGAATAGAGTATAGTGTTTTGGAGAGGGAAGAGGGGGATAGGTGGTCTTAAAGGGTACCACTCTTACACCTTCAAGTGCAAAGTTGGGGAACACAACGACCACCTGATAATTAATTGGGATCCAGCTGGTCCCCCTTAGGCCTGGTTCAACACTGGGATCGCAAAAGGCAAATCACAATCGCCTACGGAGTGTGATTGCATTTCTACTAAGCAACTGTGGCTCCATGTTGCAGTGATTGCGTTTTTCGGTCTCATTCCAGAGAATGAGAATGGTGTTCTAACTGCCAGCAAAATGTTGCACGCAGTGCACTTTTGCGATTTACGCACATCACAGGCACTGCAAGGATTTACCGCAGTGCTTTGCTGAATACCGGCTATCAGCAAAGAGCAGAAACACTACCCACCAAAGCACCCTAAGAGTGAACTGGCCCTTAAGAGAACTTGATTGGTGATTACAAATTGTTGCAACCTGCAGAGTAGAACTCAGGGGTGTATGTAAAATGATTTAAATACACCCCCAAATTCTAATAATGGCCTCCTCCTCCCCATAGCTATACCCATCCTCACCAAAAAGGTATAAAGCATAGAAACGCAAAAAAAAAACAAAAAAAGATGCAGACCAACAATTGTAATTCTGGAAAATACCAATTGCACTAGCAAAAACCCGGCAATGCAATTTACATGTTCATCGCCGTGCTGTTGCTATTAGCAAAATGAGAACGATACAATTTTTAAATCGAAACGTTCTTAATAAAAAAGGGCCCTAATTAGTTAATCTCCATCTAAGATAGTTTATTATATTCTTTTTTTTAACAGAGTCCTTTGGCTAATCCAGTTGGCTAAAAGTAAATCACATTTTGGCAAATAGGATTGTAAGCCGGCCCACCATGGTAAGGTAGACTCTATTAGGGCGGGTTAGGTGATGGGAGTGAGAGAGGAATAGAGTATAGTGTTTTGAAGAGGGAAGAGGGGGATAGGTGGACTTAAAGGGTACCACTCTTACACCCTCAAGTGCAAAGTCGGGGAACACAACGACCACCTGATAAATAATTGGGATCCAGCTGGTCCACCTTAGGCCGGTTCAACTCTGGGATCGCAAAAGGCAAATCGCAATCGCCTATGGAGTGTGATTGTATTTTTACTAAGCAATTGTGGCTCCATGTTGCAGTGATTGCGTTTTTCGGTCTCATTCCAGAGAATGAGAATGGCGCTCTAACTGCCAGCAAAATGTTGCACGCAGTGCACTTTTGCGATATACGCACATCACAGGCACTGCAAGGATTTACCGCAGTGCTTTGCTGAATACCGACTATCAGCAAAGAGCAGAAAAACCACTTATTAAAGCACCCCAAGTGTGAACTGGCCCTTAAGAGAACTTTATTGGCGATTACAAATTGTTGCAACCTGCAGAGTAGAACTCAGGGGCTAATTTAAAATGATTTAAATATACCCCCAAATTCTAATAATGGCCTCCTCCTCCCCATAGCCATACCAATCCTCACCAAAAAGGTACAAAGCATAGAATCGCAAACAAAACAAAAAAAGATGCAGGCCAACAATTGTAATTCTGGAAAATACCAATTGCACTAGCAAAAACCCGGCAATGCAATTTACATGTTCATCGCCGTGCTGTTGCTATTGGAAAAATGGGAACGATACAATTTTTAAATTGAAACGTGCTTAATAAAAAAGGGCGCTAATTAGTTAATCTCCATCTAAGAGAGTTTATTATATTATTTTTTTAACAGAGTCCTTTGGCTAATCCAGTTGGCTAAAACTAAATCACATTTTGGCAAATAGGATTGTAAGCCGGCCCACCATGGTAAGGTAGACTCTATTAGGGCGGGTTAGGTGATGGGAGTGAGAGAGGAATAGAGTATAGTGTTTTGGAGAGGGAAGAGGGGGATAGGTGGTCTTAAAGGGTACCACTCTTACACCCTCAAGTGCAAAGTCGGGGAACACAACGACCACCTGATAAATAATTGGGATCCAGCTGGTCCCCCTTAGGCCGGTTCAACACTGGGATCGCAAAAGGCAAATCGCAATCGCCTATGGAGTGTGATTGCATTTCTACTAAGCAATTGTGGCTCCATGTTGCAGTGATTGCGTTTTTCGGTCTCATTCCAGAGAATGAGAATGGTGTTCTAACTGCCAGCAAAATGTTGCACGCAGTGCACTTTTGCGATTTACGCACATCACAGGCACTGCAAGGATTTACCGCAGTGCTTTGCTGAATACCGGCTATCAGCAAAGAGCAGAAACACTACCCACCAAAGCACCCTAAGAGTGAACTGGCCCTTAACCTCCCTAGCGGTATGGACAGAAATGTCCGTTCAAAAAAACATGCTGTGAACAGTATAAACATGCATACACATCAATACTCTCCTGCACTGTATACTAGACCCTTGCTTGACACATTTTGGCAAGTTACAGGAAAAAAAAGTTTTAAAAATAAATGTTATCACTGTTTGCACAGAAATCCTGGGGAAATTGAACGCTGGGAAGGTTAAGAGAACTTGATTGGTGATTACAAATTGTTGCAACCTGCAGAGTAGAACTCAGGGGTGTATGTAAAATGATTTAAATACACCCCCAAATTCTAATAATGGCCTCCTCCTCCCCATAGCCATACCCATCCTCACCAAAAAGGTATAAAGCATAGAAACGCAAAAAAAAAACAAAAAAAGATGCAGACCAACAATTGTAATTCTGGAAAATACCAATTGCACTAGCAAAAACCCGGCAATGCAATTTACATGTTCATCGCCGTGCTGTTGCTATTGGCAAAATGAGAACGATACAATTTTTAAATCGAAACGTTCTTAATAAAAAAGGGCCCTAATTAGTTAATCTCCATCTAAGATAGTTTATTATATTCTTTTTTTTAACAGAGTCCTTTGGCTAATCCAGTTGGCTAAAAGTAAATCACATTTTGGCAAATAGGATTGTAAGCCGGCCCACCATGGTAAGGTAGACTCTATTAGGGCGGGTTAGGTGATGGGAGTGAGAGAGGAATAGAGTATAGTGTTTTGGAGAGGGAAGAGGGGGATAGGTGGACTTAAAGGGTACCACTCTTACACCCTCAAGTGCAAAGTCGGGGAACACAACGACCACCTGATAAATAATTGGGATCCAGCTGGTCCACCTTAGGCCGGTTCAACTCTGGGATCGCAAAAGGCAAATCGCAATCGCCTATGGAGTGTGATTGTATTTTTACTAAGCAATTGTGGCTCCATGTTGCAGTGATTGCGTTTTTCGGTCTCATTCCAGAGAATGAGAATGGCGCTCTAACTGCCAGCAAAATGTTGCACGCAGTGCACTTTTGCGATATACGCACATCACAGGCACTGCAAGGATTTACCGCAGTGCTTTGCTGAATACCGACTATCAGCAAAGAGCAGAAAAAACACTTATTAAAGCACCCCAAGTGTGAACTGGCCCTTAAGAGAACTTTATTGGCGATTACAAATTGTTGCAACCTGCAGAGTAGAACTCAGGGGCGTATTTAAAATGATTTAAATATACCCCCAAATTCTAATAATGGCCTCCTCCTCCCCATAGCCATACCAATCCTCACCAAAAAGGTACAAAGCATAGAAACGCAAACAAAACAAAAAAAGATGCAGGCCAACAATTGTAATTCTGGAAAATACCAATTGCACTAGCAAAAACCCGGCAATGCAATTTACATGTTCATCGCCGTGCTGTTGCTATTGGAAAAATGGGAACGATACAATTTTTAAATTGAAACGTGCTTAATAAAAAAGGGCGCTAATTAGTTAATCTCCATCTAAGAGAGTTTATTATATTATTTTTTTAACAGAGTCCTTTGGCTAATCCAGTTGGCTAAAACTAAATCACATTTTGGCAAATAGGATTGTAAGCCGGCCCACCATGGTAAGGTAGACTCTATTAGGGCGGGTTAGGTGATGGGAGTGAGAGAGGAATAGAGTATAGTGTTTTGGAGAGGGAAGAGGGGGATAGGTGGTCTTAAAGGGTACCACTCTTACACCCTCAAGTGCAAAGTCGGGGAACACAACGACCACCTGATAAATAATTGGGATCCAGCTGGTCCCCCTTAGGCCGGTTCAACACTGGGATCGCAAAAGGCAAATCGCAATCGCCTATGGAGTGTGATTGCATTTCTACTAAGCAATTGTGGCTCCATGTTGCAGTGATTGCGTTTTTCGGTCTCATTCCAGAGAATGAGAATGGCGCTCTAACTGCCAGCAAAATGTTGCACGCAGTGCACTTTTGCGATATACGCACATCACAGGCACTGCAAGGATTTACCGCAGTGCTTTGCTGAATACCGGCTATCAGCAAAGAGCAGAAACACTACCCACCAAAGCACCCCAAGAGTGAACTGGCCCTTAAGAGAACTTGATTGGTGATTACAAATTGTTGCAACCTGCAGAGTAGAACTCAGGGGTGTATTTAAAATGATTTAAATACACCCCCAAATTCTAATAATGGCCTCCTCCTCCCCATGGCCATACCAATCCTCACCAAAAAGGGACAAAGCATAGAAACGCAAACAAAACAAAAAAAGATGCAGGCCAACAATTGTAATTCTGGAAAATACCAATTGCACTAGCAAAAAACCGGCAATGCAATTTACATGTTCATCGCCGTGCTGTTGCTATTGCCAATATGGGAACGATACAATTTTTAAATCGAAACGTTCTTAATAAAAAAGGGCCCTAATTAGTTAATCTCCATCTAAGATAGTTTATTATATTCTTTTTTTAACAGAGTCCTTTGGCTAATCCAGTTGGCTAAAAGTAAATCACATTTTGGCCAATAGGATTGTAAGCCGGCCCACCATGGTAAGGTAGATTCTATTAGGGCGGGTTAGGTGATGGGAGTGAGAGAGGAATAGCGTATAGTGTTTTGGAGAGGGAAGAGGGGGATAGGTGGTCTTAAACGGTACCACTCTTACACCCTCAAGTGCAAAGTTGGGGAACACAACGACCACCTGATAATTAATTGGGATCCAGCTGGTCCCCCTTAGGCCGGGTTCAACACAAAGGCAAATCACAATCGCCTACGGAGTATGATTGCATTTCTACTAAGCAACTGTGGCTCCATGTTGCAGTGATTGCGTTTTTCGGTCTCATTTCAGAGAATGAGAATGGTGTTCTAACTGCCAGCAAAATGTTGCACGCAGTGCACTTTTGCGATTTACGCACATCACACGCACTGCAAGGATTTACCGCAGTGCTTTGCTGAATACCGGCTATCAGCAAAGAGCAGAAACACTACCCACCAAAGCACCCTAAGAGTGAACTGGCCCTTAAGAGAACTTGATTGGTGATTACAAATTGTTGCAACCTGCAGAGTAGAACTCAGGGGTGTATTTAAAATGATTTAAATACACCCCCAAATTCTAATAATGGCCTCCTCCTCCCCATAGCCATACCAATCCTCACCAAAAAGGTATAAAGCATAGAAACGCAACAAAAAACAAAAAAAGATGCACACCAACAATTGTAATTCTGGAAAATACCAATTGCACTAGCAAAAACCCGGCAATGCAATGTGCATGTTCATCGCCGTGCTGTTGCTATTGGCAAAATGGGAACGATACAATTTTTAAATCGAAATGTGCTTAATAAAAAAGGGCCCTAATTAGTTAATCTCCATCTAAGATAGTTTATTATATTCTTTTTTTAACAGAGTCCTTTGGCTAATCCAGTTGGCTAAAAGTAAATCACATTTTGGCAAATAGGATTGTAAGCCGGCCCACCATGGTAAGGTAGACTCTATTAGGGCGGGTTAGGTGATGGGAGTGAGAGAGGAATAGAGTATAGTGTTTTGGAGAGGGAAGAGAGGGATAGGTGGACTTAAAGGGTACCACTCTTACACCCTCAAGTGCAAAGTCGGGGAACACAACGACCACCTGATAAATAATTGGGATCCAGCTGGTCCCCCTTAGGCCGGGTTCAACACTGGGATCGCAAAAGGCAAATCACAATCGCCTACGGAGTGTGATTGCATTTCTACTAAGCAATTGTGGCTCCATGTTGCAGTGATTGCGTTTTTCGGTCTCATTCCAGAGAATGAGAATGGTGTTCTAACTGCCAGCAAAATGTTGCACGCAGTGCACTTTTGCGATTTACACACATCACAGGCACTGCAAGGATTTACCGCAGTGCTTTGCTGAATACCGGCTATCAGCAAAGAGCAGAAAAACTACTTATTAAAGCACCCCAAGAGTGAACTGGCCCTTAAGAGAACTTGATTGATGATTACAAATTGTTGCAACCTGCAGAGTAGAAGTCAGGGGTGTATTTAAAATGATTTAAATACACCCCCAAATTCTAATAATGGCCTCCTCCTCCCCATAGCCATACCAATCCTCACCAAAAAGGGACAAAGCATAGAAACGCAAACAAAACAAAAAAAGATGCAGGCCAACAATTGTAATTCTGGAAAATACCAATTGCACTAGCAAAAACCCGGCAATGCAATTTACATGTTCATCGCCGTGCTGTTGCTATTGGCAAAATGGGAATGATACAATTTTTAAATCGAAACGTTCTTAATAAAAAAGGGCGCTAATTAGTTAATCTCCATCTAAGAGAGTTTATTATATTCTTTTTTTAACAGAGTCCTTTGGCTAATCCAGTTGGCTAAAACTAAATCACATTTTGGCAAATAGGATTGTAAGCCGGCCCAGCATGGTAAGGTAGACTCTATTAGGGCGGGTTAGGTGATGGGAGTGAGAGAGGAATAGAGTATAGCGTTTTGGAGAGGGAAGAGGGGGATAGGTGGTCTTAAAGGGTACCACTCTTACACCCTCAAGTGCAAAGTCGGGGAACACAACGACCACCTGATAAATAATTGGGATCCAGCTGGTCCCCCTTAGGCCGGTTCAACACTGGGATCGCAAAAGGCAAATCGCAATCGCCTATGGAGTGTGATTGCATTTCTACTAAGCAATTGTGGCTCCATGTTGCAGTGATTGCGTTTTTCGGTCTCATTCCAGAGAATGAGAATGGCGCTCTAACTGCCAGCAAAATGTTGCACGCAGTGCACTTTTGCGATATACGCACATCACAGGCACTGCAAGGATTTACCGCAGTGCTTTGCTGAATACCGGCTATCAGCAAAGAGCAGAAACACTACCCACCAAAGCACCCCAAGAGTGAACTGGCCCTTAAGAGAACTTGATTGGTGATTACAAATTGTTGCAACCTGCAGAGTAGAACTCAGGGGTGTATTTAAAATGATTTAAATACACCCCCAAATTCTAATAATGGCCTCCTCCTCCCCATAGCCATACCAATCCTCACCAAAAAGGGACAAAGCATAGAAACGCAAACAAAACAAAAAAAGATGCAGGCCAACAATTGTAATTCTGGAAAATACCAATTGCACTAGCAAAAACCCGGCAATGCAATGTGCATGTTCATCGCCGTGCTGTTGCTATTGGCAAAATGGGAACGATACAATTTTTAAATCGAAATGTGCTTAATAAAAAAGGGCCCTAATTAGTTAATCTCCATCTAAGATAGTTTATTATATTCTTTTTTTAACAGAGTCCTTTGGCTAATCCAGTTGGCTAAAAGTAAATCACAATCCTCACCAAAAAGGGACAAAGCATAGAAACGCAAACAAAACAAAAAAAGATGCAGGCCAACAATTGTAATTCTGGAAAATACCAATTGCACTAGCAAAAACCTGGCAATGCAATGTGCATGTTCATCGCCGTGCTGTTGCTATTGGCAAAATGGGAACGATACAATTTTTAAATCGAAATGTGCTTAATAAAAAAGGGCCCTAATTAGTTAATCTCCATCTAAGATAGTTTATTATATTCTTTTTTTAACAGAGTCCTTTGGCTAATCCAGTTGGTTAAAGTAAATCACATTTTGGCAAATAGGATTGTAAGCCGGCCCACCATGGTAAGGTAGACTCTATTAGGGCGGGTTAGGTGATGGGAGTGAGAGAGGAATAGAGTATAGTGTTTTGGAGAGGGAAGATGGGGAGATAGGTGGACGTAAAGGGTACCACTCTTACACCCTCAAGTGCAAAGTCGGGGAACACAACGACCACCTGATAAATAATTGGGATCCAGCTGGTCCCCCTTAGGCCGGGTTCAACACTGGGATCGCAAAAGGCAAATCGCAATCGCCTATGGAGTGTGATTGCATTTCTACTAAGCAATTGTGGCTCCATGTTGCAGTGATTGCGTTTTCGGTCTCATTCCAGAGAATGAGAATGGCGCTCTAACTGCCAGCAAAATGTTGCACGCAGTGCACTTTTGCGATATACGCACATCACAGGCACTGCAAGGATTTACCGCAGTGCTTTGCTGAATACCGGCTATCAGCAAAGAGCAGAAACACTACCCACCAAAGCACCCCAAGAGTGAACTGGCCCTTAAGAGAACTTGATTGGTGATTACAAATTGTTGCAACCTGCAGAGTAGAACTCAGGGGTGTATTTAAAATGATTTAAATACACCCCCAAATTCTAATAATGGCCTCCTCCTCCCCATAGCCATACCAATCCTCACCAAAAAGGGACAAAGCATAGAAACGCAAACAAAACAAAAAAAGATGCAGGCCAACAATTGTAATTCTGGAAAATACCAATTGCACTAGCAAAAACCCGGCAATGCAATTTACATGTTCATCGCCGTGCTGTTGCTATTGGCAAAATAGGAACGATACAATTTTTAAATTGAAACATTCTTAATAAAAAAGGGCCCTAATTAGTTAATCTCCATCTAAGATAGTTTATTATATTCTTTTTTTAACAGAGTCCTTTGGCTAATCCAGTTGGCTAAAAGTAAATCACATTTTGGCAAATAGGATTGTAAGCCGGCCCACCATGGTAAGGTAGACTCTATTAGGGCGGGTTAGGTGATGGGAGTGAGAGAGGAATAGAGTATAGTGTTTTGGAGAGGGAAGAGGGGGATAGGTGGTCTTAAAGGGTACCACTCTTACACCCTCAAGTGCAAAGTTGGGGAACACAACGACCACCTGATAATTAATTGGGATCCAGCTGGTCCCCCTTAGGCCGGGTTCAACACTGGGATCGCAAAAGGCAAATCACAATCGCCTAGGGAGTATGATTGCATTTCTACTAAGCAACTGTGGCTCCATGTTGCAGTGATTGCGTTTTTCGGTCTCATTCCAGAGAATGAGAATGGTGTTCTAACTGCCAGCAAAATGTTGCACGCAGTGCACTTTTACGATTTAAGCACATCACAGGCACTGCAAGGATTTACCACAGTGCTTTGCTGAATACCGGCTATCAGCAATGAGCAGAAAAACTACTTATTAAAGCACCCCAAGAGTGAACTGGCCCTTAAGAGAACTTGATTGGTGATTACAAATTGTTGCAACCTGCAGAGTAGAACTCAGGGGTGTATTTAAAATGATTTAAATACACCCCCAAATTCTAATAATGGCCTCCTTCTCCCCATAGCCATACCAATCCTCACCAAAAAGGGACAAAGCATAGAAACGCAAACAAAACAAAAAAAGATGCAGGCCAACAATTTTAATTCTGGAAAATACCAATTGCACTAGCAAAAACCCGGCAATGCAATTTACATGTTCATCACCGTGCTGTTGCTATTGGCAAAATGGGAACGATACAATTTTTGAATCGAAACGTTCTTAATAAAAAAGGGCCCTAATTAGTTAATCTCCATCTAAGATAGTTTATTATATTCTTTTTTTAACAGAGTCCTTTGGCTAATCCAGTTGGCTAAAAGTAAATCACATTTTGGCCAATAGGATTGTAAGCCGGCCCACCATGGTAAGGTAGACTCTATTAGGGCGGGTTAGGTGATGGGAGTGAGAGAGGAATAGAGTATAGTGTTTTGGAGAGGGAAGAGGGGGATAGGTGGTCTTAAAGGGTACCACTCTTACACCCTCAAGTGCAAAGTTGGGGAACACAACGACCACCTGATAATTAATTGGGATCCAGCTGGTCCCCCTTAGGCCGGGTTCAACACAAAGGCAAATCACAATCGCCTACGGAGTATGATTGCATTTCTACTAAGCAACTGTGGCTCCATGTTGCAGTGATTGCGTTTTTCGGTCTCATTCCAGAGAATGAGAATGGTGTTCTAACTGCCAGCAAAATGTTGCACGCAGTGCACTTTTGCGATTTACGCACATCACAGGCACTGCAAGGATTTACCGCAGTGCTTTGCTGAATACCGGCTATCAGCAAAGAGCAGAAACACTACCCACCAAAGCACCCTAAGAGTGAACTGGCCCTTAAGAGAACTTGATTGGTGATTACAAATTGTTGCAACCTGCAGAGTAGAACTCAGGGGTGTATGTAAAATGATTTAAATACACCCCCAAATTCTAATAATGGCGTCCTCCTCCCCATAGCCATATAAATCCTCACCAAAAAGGTATAAAGCATAGAAACGCAACAAAAAACAAAAAAAGATGCAGACCAACAATTGTAATTCTGGAAAATACCAATTGCACTAGCAAAAACCCGGCAATGCAATGTGCATGTTCATCGCCGTGCTGTTGCTATTGGCAAAATGGGAACGATACAATTTTTAAATCGGAATGTGCTTAATAAAAAAGGGCCCTAATTAGTTAATCTCCATCTAAGATAGTTTATTATATTATTTTTTTAACAGAGTCCTTTGGCTAATCCAGTTGGCTAAAAGTAAATCACATTTTGGCAAATAGGATTGTAAGCCGGCCCACCATGGTAAGGTAGACTTTATTAGGGCTGGTTAGGTGATGGGAGTGAGAGAGGAATAGAGTATAGTGTTTTGGAGAGGGAAGAGAGGGATAGGTGGACTTAAAGGGTACCACTCTTACACCCTCAAGTGCAAAGTCGGGGAACACAACGACCACCTGATAAATAATTGGGATCCAGCTGGTCCCCCTTAGGCCGGGTTCAACACAAAGGCAAATCACAATCGCCTACGGAGTATGATTGCATTTCTACTAAGCAACTGTGGCTCCATGTTGCAGTGATTGCGTTTTTCGGTCTCATTCCAGAGAATGAGAATGGTGTTCTAACTGCCAGCAAAATGTTGCACGCAGTGCACTTTTGCGATTTACGCACATCACAGGCACTGCAAGGATTTACCGCAGTGCTTTGCTGAATACCGGCTATCAGCAAAGAGCAGAAACACTACCCACCAAAGCACCCTAAGAGTGAACTGGCCCTTAAGAGAACTTGATTGGTGATTACAAATTGTTGCAACCTGCAGAGTAGAACTCAGGGGTGTATGTAAAATGATTTAAATACACCCCCAAATTCTAATAATGGCGTCCTCCTCCCCATAGCCATACCAATCCTCACCAAAAAGGTATAAAGCATAGAAACGCAACAAAAAACAAAAAAAGATGCAGACCAACAATTGTAATTCTGGAAAATACCAATTGCACTAGCAAAAACCCGGCAATGCAATGTGCATGTTCATCGCCGTGCTGTTGCTATTGGCAAAATGGGAACGATACAATTTTTAAATCGGAATGTGCTTAATAAAAAAGGGCCCTAATTAGTTAATCTCCATCTAAGATAGTTTATTATATTTTTTTTTTAACAGAGTCCTTTGGCTAATCCAGTTGGCTAAAAGTAAATCACATTTTGGCAAATAGGATTGTAAGCCGGCCCACCATGGTAAGGTAGACTTTATTAGGGCTGGTTAGGTGATGGGAGTGAGAGAGGAATAGAGTATAGTGTTTTGGAGAGGGAAGAGAGGGATAGGTGGACTTAAAGGGTACCACTCTTACACCCTCAAGTGCAAAGTCGGGGAACACAACGACCACCTGATAAATAATTGGGATCCAGCTGGTCCCCCTTAGGCCGGGTTCAACACAAAGGCAAATCACAATCGCCTACGGAGTATGATTGCATTTCTACTAAGCAACTGTGGCTCCATGTTGCAGTGATTGCGTTTTTCGGTCTCATTCCAGAGAATGAGAATGGTGTTCTAACTGCCAGCAAAATGTTGCACGCAGTGCACTTTTGCGATTTACACACATCACAGGCACTGCAAGGATTTACCGCAGTGCTTTGCTGAATACCGGCTATCAGCAATGAGCAGAAAAACTACTTATTAAAGCACCCCAAGAGTGAACTGGCCCTTAAGAGAACTTGATTGGTGATTACAAATTGTTGCAACCTGCAGAGTAGAACTCAGGGGTGTATTTAAAATGATTTAAATACACCCCCAAATTCTAATAATGGCCTCCTCCTCCCCATAGCCATACCAATCCTCACCAAAAAGGGACAAAGCATAGAAACGCAAACAAAACAAAAAAAGATGCAGGCCAACAATTTTAATTCTGGAAAATACCAATTGCACTAGCAAAAACCCGGCAATGCAATTTACATGTTCATCACCGTGCTGTTGCTATTGGCAAAATGGGAACGATACAATTTTTGAATCGAAACGTTCTTAATAAAAAAGGGCCCTAATTAGTTAATCTCCATCTAAGATAGTTTATTATATTCTTTTTTTAACAGAGTCCTTTGGCTAATCCAGTTGGCTAAAAGTAAATCACATTTTGGCCAATAGGATTGTAAGCCGGCCCACCATGGTAAGGTAGACTCTATTAGGGCGGGTTAGGTGATGGGAGTGAGAGAGGAATAGAGTATAGTGTTTTGGAGAGGGAAGAGGGGGATAGGTGGTCTTAAAGGGTACCACTCTTACACCCTCAAGTGCAAAGTTGGGGAACACAACGACCACCTGATAATTAATTGGGATCCAGCTGGTCCCCCTTAGGCCGGGTTCAACACAAAGGCAAATCACAATCGCCTACGGAGTATGATTGCATTTCTACTAAGCAACTGTGGCTCCATGTTGCAGTGATTGCGTTTTTCGGTCTCATTCCAGAGAATGAGAATGGTGTTCTAACTGCCAGCAAAATGTTGCACGCAGTGCACTTTTGCGATTTACGCACATCACAGGCACTGCAAGGATTTACCGCAGTGCTTTGCTGAATACCGGCTATCAGCAAAGAGCAGAAACACTACCCACCAAAGCACCCTAAGAGTGAACTGGCCCTTAAGAGAACTTGATTGGTGATTACAAATTGTTGCAACCTGCAGAGTAGAACTCAGGGGTGTATGTAAAATGATTTAAATACACCCCCAAATTCTAATAATGGCGTCCTCCTCCCCATAGCCATACCAATCCTCACCAAAAAGGTATAAAGCATAGAAACGCAACAAAAAACAAAAAAAGATGCAGACCAACAATTGTAATTCTGGAAAATACCAATTGCACTAGCAAAAACCCGGCAATGCAATGTGCATGTTCATCGCCGTGCTGTTGCTATTGGCAAAATGGGAACGATACAATTTTTAAATCGGAATGTGCTTAATAAAAAAGGGCCCTAATTAGTTAATCTCCATCTAAGATAGTTTATTATATTATTTTTTTAACAGAGTCCTTTGGCTAATCCAGTTGGCTAAAAGTAAATCACATTTTGGCAAATAGGATTGTAAGCCGGCCCACCATGGTAAGGTAGACTTTATTAGGGCTGGTTAGGTGATGGGAGTGAGAGAGGAATAGAGTATAGTGTTTTGGAGAGGGAAGAGAGGGATAGGTGGACTTAAAGGGTACCACTCTTACACCCTAAAGTGCAAAGTCGGGGAACACAACGACCACCTGATAAATAATTGGGATCCAGCTGGTCCCCCTTAGGCCGGGTTCAACACAAAGGCAAATCACAATCGCCTACGGAGTATGATTGCATTTCTACTAAGCAACTGTGGCTCCATGTTGCAGTGATTGCGTTTTTCGGTCTCATTCCAGAGAATGAGAATGGTGTTCTAACTGCCAGCAAAATGTTGCACGCAGTGCACTTTTGCGATTTACACACATCACAGGCACTGCAAGGATTTACCGCAGTGCTTTGCTGAATACCGGCTATCAGCAAAGAGCAGAAACACTACCCACCAAAGCACCCTAAGAGTGAACTGGCCCTTAAGAGAACTTGATTGGTGATTACAAATTGTTGCAACCTGCAGAGTAGAACTCAGGGGTGTATGTAAAATGATTTAAATACACCCCCAAATTCTAATAATGGCGTCCTCCTCCCCATAGCCATACCAATCCTCACCAAAAAGGTATAAAGCATAGAAACGCAACAAAAAACAAAAAAAGATGCAGACCAACAATTGTAATTCTGGAAAATACCAATTGCACTAGCAAAAACCCGGCAATGCAATGTGCATGTTCATCGCCGTGCTGTTGCTATTGGCAAAATGGGAACGATACAATTTTTAAATCGGAATGTGCTTAATAAAAAAGGGCCCTAATTAGTTAATCTCCATCTAAGATAGTTTATTATATTCTTTTTTTAACAGAGTCCTTTGGCTAATCCAGTTGGCTAAAAGTAAATCACATTTTGGCAAATAGGATTGTAAGCCGGCCCACCATGGTAAGGTAGACTTTATTAGGGCTGGTTAGGTGATGGGAGTGAGAGAGGAATAGAGTATAGTGTTTTGGAGAGGGAAGAGAGGGATAGGTGGACTTAAAGGGTACCACTCTTACACCCTCAAGTGCAAAGTCGGGGAACACAACGACCACCTGATAAATAATTGGGATCCAGCTGGTCCCCCTTAGGCCGGGTTCAACACAAAGGCAAATCACAATCGCCTACGGAGTATGATTGCATTTCTACTAAGCAACTGTGGCTCCATGTTGCAGTGATTGAGTTTTTCAGTCACATTCCAGAGAATGAGAATGGTGTTCTAACTGCCAGCAAAATGTTGCACGCAGTGCACTTTTGCGATTTAAGCACATCACAGGCACTGCAAGGATTTACCGCAGTGCTTTGCTGAATACCGGCTATCAGCAATGAGCAGAAAAACTACTTATTAAAGCACCCCAAGAGTGAACTGGCCCTTAAGAGAACTTTATTGGTGATTACAAATTGTTGCAACCTGCAGAGTAGAACTCAGGGGCATATTTAAAATGATTTAAATATACCCCCAAATTCTAATAATGGCCTCCTCCTCCCCATAGCCATACCAATCCTCACCAAAAAGGTACAAAGCATAGAAACGCAAACAAAACAAAAAAAAGATGCAGGCCAACAATTGTAATTCTGGGAACTACCAATTGCACTAGCAAAAACCCGGCAATGCAATTTACATGTTCATCGCCGTGCTGTTGCTATTGGAAAAATGGGAACGATACAATTTTTAAATTGAAACGTGCTTAATAAAAAAGGGCGCTAATTAGTTAATCTCCATCTAAGAGAGTTTATTATCTTCTTTTTTTAACAGAGTCCTTTGGCTAATCCAGTTGGCTAAAAGTAAATCACATTTTGGCCAATAGGATTGTAAGCCGGCCCACCATGGTAAGGTAGACTCTATTAGGGCGGGTTAGGTGATGGGAGTGAGAGAGGAATAGAGTATAGTGTTTTGGAGAGGGAAGAGGGGGATAGGTGGTCTTAAAGGGTACCACTCTTACACCCTCAAGTGCAAAGTTGGGGAACACAACGACCACCTGATAATTAATTGGGATCCAGCTGGTCCCCCTTAGGCCGGGTTCAACACAAAGGCAAATCACAATCGCCTACGGAGTATGATTGCATTTCTACTAAGCAACTGTGGCTCCATGTTGCAGTGATTGCGTTTTTCGGTCTCATTCCAGAGAATGAGAATGGTGTTCTAACTGCCAGCAAAATGTTGCACGCAGTGCACTTTTGCGATTTACGCACATCACAGGCACTGCAAGGATTTACCGCAGTGCTTTGCTGAATACCGGCTATCAGCAAAGAGCAGAAACACTACCCACCAAAGCACCCTAAGAGTGAACTGGCCCTTAAGAGAACTTGATTGGTGATTACAAATTGTTGCAACCTGCAGAGTAGAACTCAGGGGTGTATGTAAAATGATTTAAATACACCCCCAAATTCTAATAATGGCGTCCTCCTCCCCATAGCCATACCAATCCTCACCAAAAAGGTATAAAGCATAGAAACGCAACAAAAAACAAAAAAAGATGCAGACCAACAATTGTAATTCTGGAAAATACCAATTGCACTAGCAAAAACCCGGCAATGCAATGTGCATGTTCATCGCCGTGCTGTTGCTATTGGCAAAATGGGAACGATACAATTTTTAAATCGGAATGTGCTTAATAAAAAAGGGCCCTAATTAGTTAATCTCCATCTAAGATAGTTTATTATATTCTTTTTTTAACAGAGTCCTTTGGCTAATCCAGTTGGCTAAAAGTAAATCACATTTTGGCAAATAGGATTGTAAGCCGGCCCACCATGGTAAGGTAGACTTTATTAGGGCTGGTTAGGTGATGGGAGTGAGAGAGGAATAGAGTATAGTGTTTTGGAGAGGGAAGAGAGGGATAGGTGGACTTAAAGGGTACCACTCTTACACCCTCAAGTGCAAAGTCGGGGAACACAACGACCACCTGATAAATAATTGGGATCCAGCTGGTCCCCCTTAGGCCGGGTTCAACACAAAGGCAAATCACAATCGCCTACGGAGTATGATTGCATTTCTACTAAGCAACTGTGGCTCCATGTTGCAGTGATTGCGTTTTTCGGTCTCATTCCAGAGAATGAGAATGGTGTTCTAACTGCCAGCAAAATGTTGCACGCAGTGCACTTTTGCGATTTACGCACATCACAGGCACTGCAAGGATTTACCGCAGTGCTTTGCTGAATACCGGCTATCAGCAAAGAGCAGAAACACTACCCACCAAAGCACCCTAAGAGTGAACTGGCCCTTAAGAGAACTTGATTGGTGATTACAAATTGTTGCAACCTGCAGAGTAGAACTCAGGGGTGTATGTAAAATGATTTAAATACACCCCCAAATTCTAATAATGGCGTCCTCCTCCCCATAGCCATACCAATCCTCACCAAAAAGGTATAAAGCATAGAAACGCAACAAAAAACAAAAAAAGATGCAGACCAACAATTGTAATTCTGGAAAATACCAATTGCACTAGCAAAAACCCGGCAATGCAATGTGCATGTTCATCGCCGTGCTGTTGCTATTGGCAAAATGGGAACAATACAATTTTTAAATCGGAATGTGCTTAATAAAAAAGGGCCCTAATTAGTTAATCTCCATCTAAGATAGTTTATTATATTCTTTTTTTAACAGAGTCCTTTGGCTAATCCAGTTGGCTAAAAGTAAATCACATTTTGGCAAATAGGATTGTAAGCCGGCCCACCATGGTAAGGTAGACTTTATTAGGGCTGGTTAGGTGATGGGAGTGAGAGAGGAATAGAGTATAGTGTTTTGGAGAGGGAAGAGAGGGATAGGTGGACTTAAAGGGTACCACTCTTACACCCTCAAGTGCAAAGTCGGGGAACACAACGACCACCTGATAAATAATTGGGATCCAGCTGGTCCCCCTTAGGCCGGGTTCAACACAAAGGCAAATCACAATCGCCTACGGAGTATGATTGCATTTCTACTAAGCAACTGTGGCTCCATGTTGCAGTGATTGAGTTTTTCAGTCACATTCCAGAGAATGAGAATGGTGTTCTAACTGCCAGCAAAATGTTGCACGCAGTGCACTTTTGCGATTTAAGCACATCACAGGCACTGCAAGGATTTACCGCAGTGCTTTGCTGAATACCGGCTATCAGCAATGAGCAGAAAAACTACTTATTAAAGCACCCCAAGAGTGAACTGGCCCTTAAGAGAACTTTATTGGTGATTACAAATTGTTGCAACCTGCAGAGTAGAACTCAGGGGCATATTTAAAATGATTTAAATATACCCCCAAATTCTAATAATGGCCTCCTCCTCCCCATAGCCATACCAATCCTCACCAAAAAGGTACAAAGCATAGAAACGCAAACAAAACAAAAAAAAGATGCAGGCCAACAATTGTAATTCTGGGAACTACCAATTGCACTAGCAAAAACCCGGCAATGCAATTTACATGTTCATCGCCGTGCTGTTGCTATTGGAAAAATGGGAACGATACAATTTTTAAATTGAAACGTGCTTAATAAAAAAGGGCGCTAATTAGTTAATCTCCATCTAAGAGAGTTTATTATCTTCTTTTTTTAACAGAGTCCTTTGGCTAATCCAGTTGGCTAAAACTAAATCACATTTTGGCAAATAGGATTGTAAGCCGGCCCACCATGGTAAGGTAGACTCTATTAGGGCGGGTTAGGTGATGGGAGTGAGAGAGGAATAGAGTATAGCGTTTTGGAGAGGGAAGAGGGGGATAGGTGATCTTAAAGGGTACCACTCTTACACCCTCAAGTGCAAAGTCGGGGAACACAACGACCACCTGATAAATAATTGGGATCCAGCTGGTCCCCCTTAGGCCGCTTCAACACTGGGATCGCAAAAGGCAAATCACAATCGCCTACGGAGTGTGATTGCATTTCTACTAAGCAACTGTGGCTCCATGTTGCAGTGATTGCGTTTTTCGGTCTCATTCCAGAGAATGAGAATGGTGTTCTAACTGCCAGCAAAATGTTGCACGCAGTGCACTTTTGCGATTTACGCACATCACAGGCACTGCAAGGATTTACTGCAGTGCTTTGCTGAATACCGGCTATCAGCAAAGAGCAGAAACACTACCCACCAAAGCACCCTAAGAGTGAACTGGCCCTTAAGAGAACTTGATTGGTGATTACAAATTGTTGCAACCTGCAGAGTAGAACTCAGGGGTGTATTTAAAATGATTTAAATACACCCCCAAATTCTAATAATGGCCTCCTCCTCCCCATAGCCATACCAATCCTCACCAAAAAGGGACAAAGCATAGAAACGCAAACAAAACAAAAAAAGATGCAGGCCAACAGTTGTAATTCTGGAAAATACCAATTGCACTAGCAAAAACCCGGCAATGCAATTTACATGTTCATCGCCGTGCTGTTGCTATTGGCAAAATGGGAACGATACAATTTTTAAATTCGAAACGTTGTTAATAAAAAAGGGCCCTAATTAGTTAATCTCCATCTAAGATAGTTTATTATATTCTTTTTTTAACAGAGTCCTTTGGCTAATCCAGTTGGCTAAAAGTAAATCACATTTTGGCAAATAGGATTGTAAGCCGGCCCACCATGGTAAGGTAGACTCTATTAGGGCGGGTTAGGTGATGGGAGTGAGAGAGGAATAGAGTATAGCGTTTTGGAGAGGGAAGAGGGGGATAGGTGATCTTAAAGGGTACCACTCTTACACCCTCAAGTGCAAAGTCGGGGAACACAACGACCACCTGATAAATAATTGGGATCCAGCTGGTCCCCCTTAGGCCGCTTCAACACTGGGATCGCAAAAGGCAAATCACAATCGCCTATGGAGTGTGATTGCATTTCTACTAATTAATTGTGGCTCCATGTTGCAGTGATTTCGTTTTCGGTCTCATTCCAGAGAATGAGAATGGCGCTCTAACTGCCAGCAAAATTTTGCACGCAGTGCACTTTTGCGATATACGCACATCACAGGCACTGCAAGGATTTACCGCAGTGCTTTGCTGAATACCGGCTATCCGCAAAGAGCAGAAACACTACCCACCAAAGCACCCCAAGAGTGAACTGGCCCTTAAGAGAACTTGATTGGTGATTACAAATTGTTGCAACCTGCAGAGTAGAACTCAGGGGTGTATTTAAAATGATTTAAATACACCCCCAAATTCTAATAATGGCCTCCTCCTCCCCATAGCCATACCAATCCTCACCAAAAAGGTATAAAGCATAGAAACGCAACAAAAAAACAAAAAAAGATGCAGACCAACAATTGTAATTCTGGAAAATACCAATTGCACTAGCAAAAACCCGGCAATGCAATTTACATGTTCATCGCCGTGCTGTTGCTATTGGCAAAATGGGAATGATACAATTTTTAAATCGAAACGTTCTTAATAAAAAAGGGCGCTAATTAGTTAATCTCCATCTAAGAGAGTTTATTATATTCTTTTTTTAACAGAGTCCTTTGGCTAATCCAGTTGGCTAAAACTAAATCACATTTTGGCAAATAGGATTGTAAGCCGGCCCAGCATGGTAAGGTAGACTCTATTAGGGCGGGTTAGGTGATGGGAGTGAGAGAGGAATAGAGTATAGCGTTTTGGAGAGGGAAGAGGGGGATAGGTGGTCTTAAAGGGTACCACTCTTACACCCTCAAGTGCAAAGTCGGGGAACACAACGACCACCTGATAAATAATTGGGATCCAGCTGGTCCCCCTTAGGCCGGTTCAACACTGGGATCGCAAAAGGCAAATCGCAATCGCCTATGGAGTGTGATTGCATTTCTACTAAGCAATTGTGGCTCCATGTTGCAGTGATTGCGTTTTTCGGTCTCATTCCAGAGAATAAGAATGGCGCTCTAACTGCCAGCAAAATGTTGCACGCAGTGCACTTTTGCGATATACGCACATCACAGGCACTGCAAGGATTTACCGCAGTGCTTTGCTGAATACCGGCTATCAGCAAAGAGCAGAAACACTACCCACCAAAGCACCCCAAGAGTGAACTGGCCCTTAAGAGAACTTGATTGGTGATTACAAATTGTTGCAACCTGCAGAGTAGAACTCAGGGGTGTATTTAAAATGATTTAAATACACCCCCAAATTCTAATAATGGCCTCCTCCTCCCCATAGCCATACCAATCCTCACCAAAAAGGGACAAAGCATAGAAACGCAAACAAAACAAAAAAAGATGCAGGCCAACAATTGTAATTCTGGAAAATACCAATTGCACTAGCAAAAACCCGGCAATGCAATGTGCATGTTCATCGCCGTGCTGTTGCTATTGGCAAAATGGGAACGATACAATTTTTAAATCGAAATGTGCTTAATAAAAAAGGGCCCTAATTAGTTAATCTCCATCTAAGATAGTTTATTATATTCTTTTTTTAACAGAGTCCTTTGGCTAATCCAGTTGGCTAAAAGTAAATCACAATCCTCACCAAAAAGGGACAAAGCATAGAAACGCAAACAAAACAAAAAAAGATGCAGGCCAACAATTGTAATTCTGGAAAATACCAATTGCACTAGCAAAAACCTGGCAATGCAATGTGCATGTTCATCGCCGTGCTGTTGCTATTGGCAAAATGGGAACGATACAATTTTTAAATCGAAATGTGCTTAATAAAAAAGGGCCCTAATTAGTTAATCTCCATCTAAGATAGTTTATTATATTCTTTTTTTAACAGAGTCCTTTGGCTAATCCAGTTGGTTAAAGTAAATCACATTTTGGCAAATAGGATTGTAAGCCGGCCCACCATGGTAAGGTAGACTCTATTAGGGCGGGTTAGGTGATGGGAGTGAGAGAGGAATAGAGTATAGTGTTTTGGAGAGGGAAGATGGGGAGATAGGTGGACGTAAAGGGTACCACTCTTACACCCTCAAGTGCAAAGTTGGGGAACACAACGACCACCTGATAATTAATTGGGATCCAGCTGGTCCCCCTTAGGCCGGGTTCAACACTGGGATCGCAAAAGGCAAATCACAATCGCCTAGGGAGTATGATTGCATTTCTACTAAGCAACTGTGGCTCCATGTTGCAGTGATTGCGTTTTTCGGTCTCATTCCAGAGAATGAGAATGGTGTTCTAACTGCCAGCAAAATGTTGCACGCAGTGCACTTTTACGATTTAAGCACATCACAGGCACTGCAAGGATTTACCACAGTGCTTTGCTGAATACCGGCTATCAGCAATGAGCAGAAAAACTACTTATTAAAGCACCCCAAGAGTGAACTGGCCCTTAAGAGAACTTGATTGGTGATTACAAATTGTTGCAACCTGCAGAGTAGAACTCAGGGGTGTATTTAAAATGATTTAAATACACCCCCAAATTCTAATAATGGCCTCCTCCTCCCCATAGCCATACCAATCCTCACCAAAAAGGGACAAAGCATAGAAACGCAAACAAAACAAAAAAAGATGCAGGCCAACAATTTTAATTCTGGAAAATACCAATTGCACTAGCAAAAACCCGGCAATGCAATTTACATGTTCATCGCCGTGCTGTTGCTATTGGCAAAATGGGAACGATACAATTTTTGAATCGAAACGTTCTTAATAAAAAAGGGCCCTAATTAGTTAATCTCCATCTAAGATAGTTTATTATATTCTTTTTTTAACAGAGTCCTTTGGCTAATCCAGTTGGCTAAAAGTAAATCACATTTTGGCCAATAGGATTGTAAGCCGGCCCACCATGGTAAGGTAGACTCTATTAGGGCGGGTTAGGTGATGGGAGTGAGAGAGGAATAGAGTATAGTGTTTTGGAGAGGGAAGAGGGGGATAGGTGGTCTTAAAGGGTACCACTCTTACACCCTCAAGTGCAAAGTTGGGGAACACAACGACCACCTGATAATTAATTGGGATCCAGCTGGTCCCCCTTAGGCCGGGTTCAACACAAAGGCAAATCACAATCGCCTACGGAGTATGATTGCATTTCTACTAAGCAACTGTGGCTCCATGTTGCAGTGATTGCGTTTTTCGGTCTCATTCCAGAGAATGAGAATGGTGTTCTAACTGCCAGCAAAATGTTGCACGCAGTGCACTTTTGCGATTTACGCACATCACAGGCACTGCAAGGATTTACCGCAGTGCTTTGCTGAATACCGGCTATCAGCAAAGAGCAGAAACACTACCCACCAAAGCACCCTAAGAGTGAACTGGCCCTTAAGAGAACTTGATTGGTGATTACAAATTGTTGCAACCTGCAGAGTAGAACTCAGGGGTGTATGTAAAATGATTTAAATACACCCCCAAATTCTAATAATGGCGTCCTCCTCCCCATAGCCATACCAATCCTCACCAAAAAGGTATAAAGCATAGAAACGCAACAAAAAACAAAAAAAGATGCAGACCAACAATTGTAATTCTGGAAAATACCAATTGCACTAGCAAAAACCCGGCAATGCAATGTGCATGTTCATCGCCGTGCTGTTGCTATTGGCAAAATGGGAACGATACAATTTTTAAATCGGAATGTGCTTAATAAAAAAGGGCCCTAATTAGTTAATCTCCATCTAAGATAGTTTATTATATTCTTTTTTTAACAGAGTCCTTTGGCTAATCCAGTTGGCTAAAAGTAAATCACATTTTGGCAAATAGGATTGTAAGCCGGCCCACCATGGTAAGGTAGACTTTATTAGGGCTGGTTAGGTGATGGGAGTGAGAGAGGAATAGAGTATAGTGTTTTGGAGAGGGAAGAGAGGGATAGGTGGACTTAAAGGGTACCACTCTTACACCCTCAAGTGCAAAGTCGGGGAACACAACGACCACCTGATAAATAATTGGGATCCAGCTGGTCCCCCTTAGGCCGGGTTCAACACAAAGGCAAATCACAATCGCCTACGGAGTATGATTGCATTTCTACTAAGCAACTGTGGCTCCATGTTGCAGTGATTGAGTTTTTCAGTCACATTCCAGAGAATGAGAATGGTGTTCTAACTGCCAGCAAAATGTTGCACGCAGTGCACTTTTGCGATTTAAGCACATCACAGGCACTGCAAGGATTTACCGCAGTGCTTTGCTGAATACCGGCTATCAGCAATGAGCAGAAAAACTACTTATTAAAGCACCCCAAGAGTGAACTGGCCCTTAAGAGAACTTTATTGGTGATTACAAATTGTTGCAACCTGCAGAGTAGAACTCAGGGGCATATTTAAAATGATTTAAATATACCCCCAAATTCTAATAATGGCCTCCTCCTCCCCATAGCCATACCAATCCTCACCAAAAAGGTACAAAGCATAGAAACGCAAACAAAACAAAAAAAAGATGCAGGCCAACAATTGTAATTCTGGGAACTACCAATTGCACTAGCAAAAACCCGGCAATGCAATTTACATGTTCATCGCCGTGCTGTTGCTATTGGAAAAATGGGAACGATACAATTTTTAAATTGAAACGTGCTTAATAAAAAAGGGCGCTAATTAGTTAATCTCCATCTAAGAGAGTTTATTATCTTCTTTTTTTAACAGAGTCCTTTGGCTAATCCAGTTGGCTAAAAGTAAATCACATTTTGGCCAATAGGATTGTAAGCCGGCCCACCATGGTAAGGTAGACTCTATTAGGGCGGGTTAGGTGATGGGAGTGAGAGAGGAATAGAGTATAGTGTTTTGGAGAGGGAAGAGGGGGATAGGTGGTCTTAAAGGGTACCACTCTTACACCCTCAAGTGCAAAGTTGGGGAACACAACGACCACCTGATAATTAATTGGGATCCAGCTGGTCCCCCTTAGGCCGGGTTCAACACAAAGGCAAATCACAATCGCCTACGGAGTATGATTGCATTTCTACTAAGCAACTGTGGCTCCATGTTGCAGTGATTGCGTTTTTCGGTCTCATTCCAGAGAATGAGAATGGTGTTCTAACTGCCAGCAAAATGTTGCACGCAGTGCACTTTTGCGATTTACGCACATCACAGGCACTGCAAGGATTTACCGCAGTGCTTTGCTGAATACCGGCTATCAGCAAAGAGCAGAAACACTACCCACCAAAGCACCCTAAGAGTGAACTGGCCCTTAAGAGAACTTGATTGGTGATTACAAATTGTTGCAACCTGCAGAGTAGAACTCAGGGGTGTATGTAAAATGATTTAAATACACCCCCAAATTCTAATAATGGCGTCCTCCTCCCCATAGCCATACCAATCCTCACCAAAAAGGTATAAAGCATAGAAACGCAACAAAAAACAAAAAAAGATGCAGACCAACAATTGTAATTCTGGAAAATACCAATTGCACTAGCAAAAACCCGGCAATGCAATGTGCATGTTCATCGCCGTGCTGTTGCTATTGGCAAAATGGGAACGATACAATTTTTAAATCGGAATGTGCTTAATAAAAAAGGGCCCTAATTAGTTAATCTCCATCTAAGATAGTTTATTATATTCTTTTTTTAACAGAGTCCTTTGGCTAATCCAGTTGGCTAAAAGTAAATCACATTTTGGCAAATAGGATTGTAAGCCGGCCCACCATGGTAAGGTAGACTTTATTAGGGCTGGTTAGGTGATGGGAGTGAGAGAGGAATAGAGTATAGTGTTTTGGAGAGGGAAGAGAGGGATAGGTGGACTTAAAGGGTACCACTCTTACACCCTCAAGTGCAAAGTCGGGGAACACAACGACCACCTGATAAATAATTGGGATCCAGCTGGTCCCCCTTAGGCCGGGTTCAACACAAAGGGAAATCACAATCGCCTACGGAGTATGATTGCATTTCTACTAAGCAACTGTGGCTCCATGTTGCAGTGATTGCGTTTTTCGGTCTCATTCCAGAGAATGAGAATGGTGTTCTAACTGCCAGCAAAATGTTGCACGCAGTGCACTTTTGCGATTTACGCACATCACAGGCACTGCAAGGATTTACCGCAGTGCTTTGCTGAATACCGGCTATCAGCAAAGAGCAGAAACACTACCCACCAAAGCACCCTAAGAGTGAACTGGCCCTTAAGAGAACTTGATTGGTGATTACAAATTGTTGCAACCTGCAGAGTAGAACTCAGGGGTGTATGTAAAATGATTTAAATACACCCCCAAATTCTAATAATGGCGTCCTCCTCCCCATAGCCATACCAATCCTCACCAAAAAGGTATAAAGCATAGAAACGCAACAAAAAACAAAAAAAGATGCAGACCAACAATTGTAATTCTGGAAAATACCAATTGCACTAGCAAAAACCCGGCAATGCAATGTGCATGTTCATCGCCGTGCTGTTGCTATTGGCAAAATGGGAACGATACAATTTTTAAATCGGAATGTGCTTAATAAAAAAGGGCCCTAATTAGTTAATCTCCATCTAAGATAGTTTATTATATTCTTTTTTTAACAGAGTCCTTTGGCTAATCCAGTTGGCTAAAAGTAAATCACATTTTGGCAAATAGGATTGTAAGCCGGCCCACCATGGTAAGGTAGACTTTATTAGGGCTGGTTAGGTGATGGGAGTGAGAGAGGAATAGAGTATAGTGTTTTGGAGAGGGAAGAGAGGGATAGGTGGACTTAAAGGGTACCACTCTTACACCCTCAAGTGCAAAGTCGGGGAACACAACGACCACCTGATAAATAATTGGGATCCAGCTGGTCCCCCTTAGGCCGGGTTCAACACAAAGGCAAATCACAATCGCCTACGGAGTATGATTGCATTTCTACTAAGCAACTGTGGCTCCATGTTGCAGTGATTGAGTTTTTCAGTCACATTCCAGAGAATGAGAATGGTGTTCTAACTGCCAGCAAAATGTTGCACGCAGTGCACTTTTGCGATTTAAGCACATCACAGGCACTGCAAGGATTTACCGCAGTGCTTTGCTGAATACCGGCTATCAGCAATGAGCAGAAAAACTACTTATTAAAGCACCCCAAGAGTGAACTGGCCCTTAAGAGAACTTTATTGGTGATTACAAATTGTTGCAACCTGCAGAGTAGAACTCAGGGGCATATTTAAAATGATTTAAATATACCCCCAAATTCTAATAATGGCCTCCTCCTCCCCATAGCCATACCAATCCTCACCAAAAAGGTACAAAGCATAGAAACGCAAACAAAACAAAAAAAAGATGCAGGCCAACAATTGTAATTCTGGGAACTACCAATTGCACTAGCAAAAACCCGGCAATGCAATTTACATGTTCATCGCCGTGCTGTTGCTATTGGAAAAATGGGAACGATACAATTTTTAAATTGAAACGTGCTTAATAAAAAAGGGCGCTAATTAGTTAATCTCCATCTAAGAGAGTTTATTATCTTCTTTTTTTAACAGAGTCCTTTGGCTAATCCAGTTGGCTAAAACTAAATCACATTTTGGCAAATAGGATTGTAAGCCGGCCCACCATGGTAAGGTAGACTCTATTAGGGCGGGTTAGGTGATGGGAGTGAGAGAGGAATAGAGTATAGCGTTTTGGAGAGGGAAGAGGGGGATAGGTGATCTTAAAGGGTACCACTCTTACACCCTCAAGTGCAAAGTCGGGGAACACAACGACCACCTGATAAATAATTGGGATCCAGCTGGTCCCCCTTAGGCCGCTTCAACACTGGGATCGCAAAAGGCAAATCACAATCGCCTACGGAGTGTGATTGCATTTCTACTAAGCAACTGTGGCTCCATGTTGCAGTGATTGCGTTTTTCGGTCTCATTCCAGAGAATGAGAATGGTGTTCTAACTGCCAGCAAAATGTTGCACGCAGTGCACTTTTGCGATTTACGCACATCACAGGCACTGCAAGGATTTACTGCAGTGCTTTGCTGAATACCGGCTATCAGCAAAGAGCAGAAACACTACCCACCAAAGCACCCTAAGAGTGAACTGGCCCTTAAGAGAACTTGATTGGTGATTACAAATTGTTGCAACCTGCAGAGTAGAACTCAGGGGTGTATTTAAAATGATTTAAATACACCCCCAAATTCTAATAATGGCCTCCTCCTCCCCATAGCCATACCAATCCTCACCAAAAAGGGACAAAGCATAGAAACGCAAACAAAACAAAAAAAGATGCAGGCCAACAGTTGTAATTCTGGAAAATACCAATTGCACTAGCAAAAACCCGGCAATGCAATTTACATGTTCATCGCCGTGCTGTTGCTATTGGCAAAATGGGAACGATACAATTTTTAAATTCGAAACGTTGTTAATAAAAAAGGGCCCTAATTAGTTAATCTCCATCTAAGATAGTTTATTATATTCTTTTTTTAACAGAGTCCTTTGGCTAATCCAGTTGGCTAAAAGTAAATCACATTTTGGCAAATAGGATTGTAAGCCGGCCCACCATGGTAAGGTAGACTCTATTAGGGCGGGTTAGGTGATGGGAGTGAGAGAGGAATAGAGTATAGCGTTTTGGAGAGGGAAGAGGGGGATAGGTGATCTTAAAGGGTACCACTCTTACACCCTCAAGTGCAAAGTCGGGGAACACAACGACCACCTGATAAATAATTGGGATCCAGCTGGTCCCCCTTAGGCCGCTTCAACACTGGGATCGCAAAAGGCAAATCACAATCGCCTATGGAGTGTGATTGCATTTCTACTAATTAATTGTGGCTCCATGTTGCAGTGATTGCGTTTTCGGTCTCATTCCAGAGAATGAGAATGGCGCTCTAACTGCCAGCAAAATTTTGCACGCAGTGCACTTTTGCGATATACGCACATCACAGGCACTGCAAGGATTTACCGCAGTGCTTTGCTGAATACCGGCTATCAGCAAAGAGCAGAAACACTACCCACCAAAGCACCCTAAGAGTGAACTGGCCCTTAAGAGAACTTGATTGGTGATTACAAATTGTTGCAACCTGCAGAGTAGAACTCAGGGGTGTATTTAAAATGATTTAAATACACCCCCAAATTCTAATAATGGCCTCCTCCTCCCCATAGCCATACCAATCCTCACCAAAAAGGTATAAAGCATAGAAACGCAACAAAAAACAAAAAAAGATGCAGACCAACAATTGTAATTCTGGAAAATACCAATTGCACTAGCAAAAACCCGGCAATGCAATTTACATGTTCATCGCCGTGCTGTTGCTATTGGCAAAATGGGAATGATACAATTTTTAAATCGAAACGTTCTTAATAAAAAAGGGCGCTAATTAGTTAATCTCCATCTAAGAGAGTTTATTATATTCTTTTTTTAACAGAGTCCTTTGGCTAATCCAGTTGGCTAAAACTAAATCACATTTTGGCAAATAGGATTGTAAGCCGGCCCAGCATGGTAAGGTAGACTCTATTAGGGCGGGTTAGGTGATGGGAGTGAGAGAGGAATAGAGTACAGCGTTTTGGAGAGGGAAGAGGGGGATAGGTGGTCTTAAAGGGTACCACTCTTACACCCTCAAGTGCAAAGTCGGGGAACACAACGACCACCTGATAAATAATTGGGATCCAGCTGGTCCCCCTTAGGCCGGTTCAACACTGGGATCGCAAAAGGCAAATCGCAATCGCCTATGGAGTGTGATTGCATTTCTACTAAGCAATTGTGGCTCCATGTTGCAGTGATTGCGTTTTTCGGTCTCATTCCAGAGAATGAGAATGGCGCTCTAACTGCCAGCAAAATGTTGCACGCAGTGCACTTTTGCGATATACGCACATCACAGGCACTGCAAGGATTTACCGCAGTGCTTTGCTGAATACCGGCTATCAGCAAAGAGCAGAAACACTACCCACCAAAGCACCCCAAGAGTGAACTGGCCCTTAAGAGAACTTGATTGGTGATTACAAATTGTTGCAACCTGCAGAGTAGAACTCAGGGGTGTATTTAAAATGATTTAAATACACCCCCAAATTCTAATAATGGCCTCCTCCTCCCCATAGCCATACCAATCCTCACCAAAAAGGGACAAAGCATAGAAACGCAAACAAAACAAAAAAAGATGCAGGCCAACAATTGTAATTCTGGAAAATACCAATTGCACTAGCAAAAACCCGGCAATGCAATGTGCATGTTCATCGCCGTGCTGTTGCTATTGGCAAAATGGGAACGATACAATTTTTAAATCGAAATGTGCTTAATAAAAAAGGGCCCTAATTAGTTAATCTCCATCTAAGATAGTTTATTATATTCTTTTTTTAACAGAGTCCTTTGGCTAATCCAGTTGGCTAAAAGTAAATCACAATCCTCACCAAAAAGGGACAAAGCATAGAAACGCAAACAAAACAAAAAAAGATGCAGGCCAACAATTGTAATTCTGGAAAATACCAATTGCACTAGCAAAAACCTGGCAATGCAATGTGCATGTTCATCGCCGTGCTGTTGCTATTGGCAAAATGGGAACGATACAATTTTTAAATCGAAATGTGCTTAATAAAAAAGGGCCCTAATTAGTTAATCTCCATCTAAGATAGTTTATTATATTCTTTTTTTAACAGAGTCCTTTAGCTAATCCAGTTGGTTAAAGTAAATCACATTTTGGCAAATAGGATTGTAAGCCGGCCCACCATGGTAAGGTAGACTCTATTAGGGCGGGTTAGGTGATGGGAGTGAGAGAGGAATAGAGTATAGTGTTTTGGAGAGGGAAGATGGGGAGATAGGTGGACGTAAAGGGTACCACTCTTACACCCTCAAGTGCAAAGTTGGGGAACACAACGACCACCTGATAATTAATTGGGATCCAGCTGGTCCCCCTTAGGCCGGGTTCAACACTGGGATCGCAAAAGGCAAATCACAATCGCCTAGGGAGTATGATTGCATTTCTACTAAGCAACTGTGGCTCCATGTTGCAGTGATTGCGTTTTTCGGTCTCATTCCAGAGAATGAGAATGGTGTTCTAACTGCCAGCAAAATGTTGCACGCAGTGCACTTTTACGATTTAAGCACATCACAGGCACTGCAAGGATTTACCACAGTGCTTTGCTGAATACCGGCTATCAGCAATGAGCAGAAAAACTACTTATTAAAGCACCCCAAGAGTGAACTGGCCCTTAAGAGAACTTGATTGGTGATTACAAATTGTTGCAACCTGCAGAGTAGAACTCAGGGGTGTATTTAAAATGATTTAAATACACCCCCAAATTCTAATAATGGCCTCCTCCTCCCCATAGCCATACCAATCCTCACCAAAAAGGGACAAAGCATAGAAACGCAAACAAAACAAAAAAAGATGCAGGCCAACAATTTTAATTCTGGAAAATACCAATTGCACTAGCAAAAACCCGGCAATGCAATTTACATGTTCATCGCCGTGCTGTTGCTATTGGCAAAATGGGAACGATACAATTTTTGAATCGAAACGTTCTTAATAAAAAAGGGCCCTAATTAGTTAATCTCCATCTAAGATAGTTTATTATATTCTTTTTTTAACAGAGTCCTTTGGCTAATCCAGTTGGCTAAAAGTAAATCACATTTTGGCCAATAGGATTGTAAGCCGGCCCACCATGGTAAGGTAGACTCTATTAGGGCGGGTTAGGTGATGGGAGTGAGAGAGGAATAGAGTATAGTGTTTTGGAGAGGGAAGAGGGGGATAGGTGGTCTTAAAGGGTACCACTCTTACACCCTCAAGTGCAAAGTTGGGGAACACAACGACCACCTGATAATTAATTGGGATCCAGCTGGTCCCCCTTAGGCCGGGTTCAACACAAAGGCAAATCACAATCGCCTACGGAGTATGATTGCATTTCTACTAAGCAACTGTGGCTCCATGTTGCAGTGATTGCGTTTTTCGGTCTCATTCCAGAGAATGAGAATGGTGTTCTAACTGCCAGCAAAATGTTGCACGCAGTGCACTTTTGCGATTTACGCACATCACAGGCACTGCAAGGATTTATCGCAGTGCTTTGCTGAATACCGGCTATCAGCAAAGAGCAGAAACACTACCCACCAAAGCACCCTAAGAGTGAACTGGCCCTTAAGAGAACTTGATTGGTGATTACAAATTGTTGCAACCTGCAGAGTAGAACTCAGGGGTGTATGTAAAATGATTTAAATACACCCCCAAATTCTAATAATGGCGTCCTCCTCCCCATAGCCATACCAATCCTCACCAAAAAGGTATAAAGCATAGAAACGCAACAAAAAACAAAAAAAGATGCAGACCAACAATTGTAATTCTGGAAAATACCAATTGCACTAGCAAAAACCCGGCAATGCAATGTGCATGTTCATCGCCGTGCTGTTGCTATTGGCAAAATGGGAACGATACAATTTTTAAATCGGAATGTGCTTAATAAAAAAGGGCCCTAATTAGTTAATCTCCATCTAAGATAGTTTATTATATTCTTTTTTTAACAGAGTCCTTTGGCTAATCCAGTTGGCTAAAAGTAAATCACATTTTGGCAAATAGGATTGTAAGCCGGCCCACCATGGTAAGGTAGACTTTATTAGGGCTGGTTAGGTGATGGGAGTGAGAGAGGAATAGAGTATAGTGTTTTGGAGAGGGAAGAGAGGGATAGGTGGACTTAAAGGGTACCACTCTTACACCCTCAAGTGCAAAGTCGGGGAACACAACGACCACCTGATAAATAATTGGGATCCAGCTGGTCCCCCTTAGGCCGGGTTCAACACAAAGGCAAATCACAATCGCCTACGGAGTATGATTGCATTTCTACTAAGCAACTGTGGCTCCATGTTGCAGTGATTGAGTTTTTCAGTCACATTCCAGAGAATGAGAATGGTGTTCTAACTGCCAGCAAAATGTTGCACGCAGTGCACTTTTGCGATTTAAGCACATCACAGGCACTGCAAGGATTTACCGCAGTGCTTTGCTGAATACCGGCTATCAGCAATAAGCAGAAAAACTACTTATTAAAGCACCCCAAGAGTGAACTGGCCCTTAAGAGAACTTTATTGGTGATTACAAATTGTTGCAACCTGCAGAGTAGAACTCAGGGGCATATTTAAAATGATTTAAATATACCCCCAAATTCTAATAATGGCCTCCTCCTCCCCATAGCCATACCAATCCTCACCAAAAAGGTACAAAGCATAGAAACGCAAACAAAACAAAAAAAAGATGCAGGCCAACAATTGTAATTCTGGGAACTACCAATTGCACTAGCAAAAACCCGGCAATGCAATTTACATGTTCATCGCCGTGCTGTTGCTATTGGAAAAATGGGAACGATACAATTTTTAAATTGAAACGTGCTTAATAAAAAAGGGCGCTAATTAGTTAATCTCCATCTAAGAGAGTTTATTATCTTCTTTTTTTAACAGAGTCCTTTGGCTAATCCAGTTGGCTAAAACTAAATCACATTTTGGCAAATAGGATTGTAAGCCGGCCCACCATGGTAAGGTAGACTCTATTAGGGCGGGTTAGGTGATGGGAGTGAGAGAGGAATAGAGTATAGCGTTTTGGAGAGGGAAGAGGGGGATAGGTGATCTTAAAGGGTACCACTCTTACACCCTCAAGTGCAAAGTCGGGGAACACAACGACCACCTGATAAATAATTGGGATCCAGCTGGTCCCCCTTAGGCCGCTTCAACACTGGGATCGCAAAAGGCAAATCACAATCGCCTACGGAGTGTGATTGCATTTCTACTAAGCAACTGTGGCTCCATGTTGCAGTGATTGCGTTTTTCGGTCTCATTCCAGAGAATGAGAATGGTGTTCTAACTGCCAGCAAAATGTTGCACGCAGTGCACTTTTGCGATTTACGCACATCACAGGCACTGCAAGGATTTACTGCAGTGCTTTGCTGAATACCGGCTATCAGCAAAGAGCAGAAACACTACCCACCAAAGCACCCTAAGAGTGAACTGGCCCTTAAGAGAACTTGATTGGTGATTACAAATTGTTGCAACCTGCAGAGTAGAACTCAGGGGTGTATTTAAAATGATTTAAATACACCCCCAAATTCTAATAATGGCCTCCTCCTCCCCATAGCCATACCAATCCTCACCAAAAAGGGACAAAGCATAGAAACGCAAACAAAACAAAAAAAGATGCAGGCCAACAGTTGTAATTCTGGAAAATACCAATTGCACTAGCAAAAACCCGGCAATGCAATTTACATGTTCATCGCCGTGCTGTTGCTATTGGCAAAATGGGAACGATACAATTTTTAAATTCGAAACGTTGTTAATAAAAAAGGGCCCTAATTAGTTAATCTCCATCTAAGATAGTTTATTATATTCTTTTTTTAACAGAGTCCTTTGGCTAATCCAGTTGGCTAAAAGTAAATCACATTTTGGCAAATAGGATTGTAAGCCGGCCCACCATGGTAAGGTAGACTCTATTAGGGCGGGTTAGGTGATGGGAGTGAGAGAGGAATAGAGTATAGTGTTTTGGAGAGGGAAGATGGGGAGATAGGTGGACTTAAAGGGTACCACTCTTACACCCTCAAGTGCAAAGTCGGGGAACACAACGACCACCTGATAATTAATTGGGATCCAGCTGGTCCCCCTTAGGCCGGGTTCAACACAAAGGCAAATCACAATCGCCTACGGAGTATGATTGCATTTCTACTAAGCAACTGTGGCTCCATGTTGCAGTGATTGAGTTTTTCAGTCACATTCCAGAGAATGAGAATGGTGTTCTAACTGCCAGCAAAATGTTGCACGCAGTGCACTTTTGCGATTTAAGCACATCACAGGCACTGCAAGGATTTACCGCAGTGCTTTGCTGAATACCGGCTATCAGCAATGAGCAGAAAAACTACTTATTAAAGCACCCCAAGAGTGAACTGGCCCTTAAGAGAACTTTATTGGTGATTACAAATTGTTGCAACCTGCAGAGTAGAACTCAGGGGCATATTTAAAATGATTTAAATATACCCCCAAATTCTAATAATGGCCTCCTCCTCCCCATAGCCATACCAATCCTCACCAAAAAGGTACAAAGCATAGAAACGCAAACAAAACAAAAAAAAGATGCAGGCCAACAATTGTAATTCTGGGAACTACCAATTGCACTAGCAAAAACCCAGCAATGCAATTTACATGTTCATCGCCGTGCTGTTGCTAAGGGCAACATGGGAACGATACAATTTTTAAATCGAAACGTGCTTAATAAAAAAGGGCCCTAATTAGTTAATCTCCATCTAAGATCGTTTATTATATTCTTTTTTTAACAGAGTCCTTTGGCTAATCCAGTTGGCTAAAACTAAATCACATTTTGGCCAATAGGATTGTAAGCCGGCCCACCATGGTAAGGTAGACTCTATTAGGGCGGGTTAGGGGATGGGAGTGAGTGAGGAATAGGGGATGGCGTTTTGGAGAGGGAAGATAGGATAGGTGGTCTTAAGGCGTACCATTCTTACACCCTCAAGTGCAAAGTCGGGGAACACAACAACCACCTGATAAATAATTGGGATCCAGCTGGTCCCCCTTAGGCCGGTTCAACACTGGGATCGCAAAAGGCAAATCGCAATCGCCTATGGAGTGTGATTGCATTTCTACTAAGCAATTGTGGCTCCATGTTGCAGTGATTGCGTTTTTCGGTCTCATTCCAGAGAATGAGAATGGCGCTCTAACTGCCAGCAAAATGTTGCACGCAGTGCACTTTTGCGATATACGCACATCACAGGCACTGCAAGGATTTACCGCAGTGCTTTGCTGAATACCGGCTATCAGCAAAGAGCAGAAACACTACCCACCAAAGCACCCCAAGAGTGAACTGGCCCTTAAGAGAACTTGATTGGTGATTACAAATTGTTGCAACCTGCAGAGTAGAACTCAGGGGTGTATTTAAAATGATTTAAATACACCCCCAAATTCTAATAATGGCCTCCTCCTCCCCATAGCCATACCAATCCTCACCAAAAAGGGACAAAGCATAGAAACGCAAACAAAACAAAAAAAGATGCAGGCCAACAATTGTAATTCTGGAAAATACCAATTGCACTAGCAAAAACCCAGCAATGCAATTTACATGTTCATCGCCGTGCTGTTGCTATTGGCAAAATGGGAACGATACAATTTTTAAATCGAAACGTTCTTAATAAAAAAGGGCCCTAATTAGTTAATCTCCATCTAAGATAGTTTATTATATTCTTTTTTTAACAGAGTCCTTTGGCTAATCCAGTTGGCTAAAAGTAAATCATATTTTGGCAAATAGGATTGTAAGCCGGCCCACCATGGTAAGGTAGACTCTATTAGGGCGGGTTAGGTGATGGGAGTGAGAGAGGAATAGAGTATAGTGTTTTGGAGAGGGAAGAGGGGGATAGGTGGACTTAAAGGGTACCACTCTTACACCCTCAAGTGCAAAGTCGGGGAACACAACGACCACCTGATAAATAATTGGGATCCAGCTGGTCCCCCTTAGGCCGGGTTCAACACTGGGATCGCAAAAGGCAAATCACAATCGCCTACGGAGTGTGATTGCATTTCTACTAAGCAACTGTGGCTCCATGTTGCAGTGATTGCGTTTTTCGGTCTCATTCCAGAGAATGAGAATGGTGTTCTAACTGCCAGCAAAATGTTGCACGCAGTGCACTTTTGCGATTCACGCACATCACAGGCACTGCGAGGATTTACCGCAGTGCTTTGCTGAATACAGGCTATCAGCAAAGAGCAGAAACACTACCCACCAAAGCACCCTAAGAGTGAACTGGCCCTTAAGAGAACTTGATTGGTGATTACAAATTGTTGCAACCTGCAGAGTAGAACTCAGGGGTGTATTTAAAATGATTTAAATACACCCCCAAATTCTAATAATGGCCTCCTCCTCCCCATAGCCATACCCATCCTCACCAAAAAGGTATAAAGCATAGAAACGCAAAAAAAAACAAAAAAAGATGCAGACCAACAATTGTAATTCTGGAAAATACCAATTGCACTAGCAAAAACCCGGCAATGCAATTTACATGTTCATCGCCGTGTTGTTGCTATTGGCAAAATGAGAACGATACAATTTTTAAATCGAAACGTTCTTAATAAAAAAGGGCCCTAATTAGTTAATCTCCATCTAAGATAGTTTATTATATTCTTTTTTTAACAGAGTCCTTTGGCTAATCCAGTTGGCTAAAAGTAAATCACATTTTGGCAAATAGGATTGTAAGCCGGCCCACCATGGTAAGGTAGACTCTATTAGGGCGGGTTAGGTGATGGGAGTGAGAGAGGAATAGAGTATAGTGTTTTGGAGAGGGAAGATGGGGAGATAGGTGGACTTAAAGGGTACCACTCTTACACCCTCAAGTGCAAAGTCGGGGAACACAACGACCACCTGATAAATAATTGGGATCCAGCTGGTCCCCCTTAGGCCGGGTTCAACACTGGGATCGCAAAAGGCAAATCGCAATCGCCTATGGAGTGTGATTGCATTTCTACTAAGCAATTGTGGCTCCATGTTGCAGTGATTGCGTTTTCGGTCTCATTCCAGAGAATGAGAATGGCGCTCTAACTGCCAGCAAAATTTTGCACGCAGTGCACTTTTGCGATATACGCACATCACAGGCACTGCAAGGATTTACCGCAGTGCTTTGCTGAATACCGGCTATCAGCAAAGAGCAGAAACACTACCCACCAAAGCACCCCAAGAGTGAACTGGCCCTTAAGAGAACTTGATTGGTGATTACAAATTGTTGCAACCTGCAGAGTAGAACTCAGGGGTGTATTTAAAATGATTTAAATACACCCCCAAATTCTAATAATGGCCTCCTCCTCCCCATAGCCATACCAATCCTCACCAAAAAGGTATAAAGCATAGAAACGCAACAAAAAACAAAAAAAGATGCAGACCAACAATTGTAATTCTGGAAAATACCAATTGCACTAGCAAAAACCCGGCAATGCAATGTGCATGTTCATCGCCGTGCTGTTGCTATTGGCAAAATGGGAACGATACAATTTTTAAATCGAAATGTGCTTAATAAAAAAGGGCCCTAATTAGTTAATCTCCATCTAAGATAGTTTATTATATTCTTTTTTTAACAGAGTCCTTTGGCTAATCCAGTTGGCTAAAAGTAAATCACATTTTGGCAAATAGGATTGTAAGCCGGCCCACCATGGTAAGGTAGACTCTATTAGGGCGGGTTAGGTGATGGGAGTGAGAGAGGAATAGAGTATAGTGTTTTGGAGAGGGAAGAGAGGGATAGGTGGACTTAAAGGGTACCACTCTTACACCCTCAAGTGCAAAGTCGGGGAACACAACGACCACCTGATAAATAATTGGGATCCAGCTGGTCCCCCTTAGGCCGGGTTCAACACTGGGATCGCAAAAGGCAAATCACAATCGCCTACGGAGTGTGATTGCATTTCTACTAAGCAATTGTGGCTCCATGTTGCAGTGATTGCGTTTTTCGGTCTCATTCCAGAGAATGAGAATGGTGTTCTAACTGCCAGCAAAATGTTGCACGCAGTGCACTTTTGCGATTTACACACATCACAGGCACTGCAAGGATTTACCGCAGTGCTTTGCTGAATACCGGCTATCAGCAAAGAGCAGAAAAACTACTTATTAAAGCACCCCAAGAGTGAACTGGCCCTTAAGAGAACTTGATTGATGATTACAAATTGTTGCAACCTGCAGAGTAGAAGTCAGGGGTGTATTTAAAATGATTTAAATACACCCCCAAATTCTAATAATGGCCTCCTCCTCCCCATAGCCATACCAATCCTCACCAAAAAGGGACAAAGCATAGAAACGCAAACAAAACAAAAAAAGATGCAGGCCAACAATTGTAATTCTGGAAAATACCAATTGCACTAGCAAAAACCCGGCAATGCAATTTACATGTTCATCGCCGTGCTGTTGCTATTGGCAAAATGGGAATGATACAATTTTTAAATCGAAACGTTCTTAATAAAAAAGGGCGCTAATTAGTTAATCTCCATCTAAGAGAGTTTATTATATTCTTTTTTTAACAGAGTCCTTTGGCTAATCCAGTTGGCTAAAACTAAATCACATTTTGGCAAATAGGATTGTAAGCCGGCCCACCATGGTAAGGTAGACTCTATTAGGGCGGGTTAGGTGATGGGAGTGAGAGAGGAATAGAGTATAGCGTTTTGGAGAGGGAAGAGGGGGATAGGTGGTCTTAAAGGGTACCACTCTTACACCCTCAAGTGCAAAGTCGGGGAACACAACGACCACCTGATAAATAATTGGGATCCAGCTGGTCCCCCTTAGGCCGGTTCAACACTGGGATCGCAAAAGGCAAATCGCAATCGCCTATGGAGTGTGATTGCATTTCTACTAAGCAATTGTGGCTCCATGTTGCAGTGATTGCGTTTTTCGGTCTCATTCCAGAGAATAAGAATGGCGCTCTAACTGCCAGCAAAATGTTGCACGCAGTGCACTTTTGCGATATACGCACATCACAGGCACTGCAAGGATTTACCGCAGTGCTTTGCTGAATACCGGCTATCAGCAAAGAGCAGAAACACTACCCACCAAAGCACCCCAAGAGTGAACTGGCCCTTAAGAGAACTTGATTGGTGATTACAAATTGTTGCAACCTGCAGAGTAGAACTCAGGGGTGTATTTAAAATGATTTAAATACACCCCCAAATTCTAATAATGGCCTCCTCCTCCCCATAGCCATACCAATCCTCACCAAAAAGGGACAAAGCATAGAAACGCAAACAAAACAAAAAAAGATGCAGGCCAACAATTGTAATTCTGGAAAATACCAATTGCACTAGCAAAAACCCGGCAATGCAATGTGCATGTTCATCGCCGTGCTGTTGCTATTGGCAAAATGGGAACGATACAATTTTTAAATCGAAATGTGCTTAATAAAAAAGGGCCCTAATTAGTTAATCTCCATCTAAGATAGTTTATTATATTCTTTTTTTAACAGAGTCCTTTGGCTAATCCAGTTGGCTAAAAGTAAATCACATTTTGGCAAATAGGATTGTAAGCCGGCCCACCATGGTAAGGTAGACTCTATTAGGGCGGGTTAGGTGATGGGAGTGAGAGAGGAATAGAGTATAGTGTTTTGGAGAGGGAAGATGGGGAGATAGGTGGACTTAAAGGGTACCACTCTTACACCCTCAAGTGCAAAGTCGGGGAACACAACGACCACCTGATAAATAATTGGGATCCAGCTGGTCCCCCTTAGGCCGGTTCAACACTGGGATCGCAAAAGGCAAATCGCAATCGCCTATGGAGTGTGATTGCATTTCTACTAAGCAATTGTGGCTCCATGTTGCAGTGATTGCGTTTTTCGGTCTCATTCCAGAGAATGAGAATGGCGCTCTAACTGCCAGCAAAATGTTGCACGCAGTTCACTTTTGCGATATACGCACATCACAGGCACTGCAAGGATTTACCGTAGTGCTTTGCTGAATACCGGCTATCAGCAAAGAGCAGAAACACTACCCACCAAAGCACCCCAAGAGTGAACTGGCCCTTAAGAGAACTTGATTGGTGATTACAAATTGTTGCAACCTGCAGAGTAGAACTCAGGGGTGTATTTAAAATGATTTAAATACACCCCCAAATTCTAATAATGGCCTCCTCCTCCCCATAGCCATACCAATCCTCACCAAAAAGGTATAAAGCATAGAAACGCAACAAAAAACAAAAAAAGATGCAGACCAACAATTGTAATTCTGGAAAATACCAATTGCACTAGCAAAAACCCGGCAATGCAATGTGCATGTTCATCGCCGTGCTGTTGCTATTGGCAAAATGGGAATGATACAATTTTTAAATCGGAATGTGCTTAATAAAAAAGGGCCCTAATTAGTTAATCTCCATCTAAGATAGTTTATTATATTCTTTTTTTAACAGAGTCCTTTGGCTAATCCAGTTGGCTAAAAGTAAATCACATTTTGGCAAATAGGATTGTAAGTAGGCCCACCATGGTAAGGTAGACTTTATTAGGGCTGGTTAGGTGATGGGAGTGAGAGAGGAATAGAGTATAGTGTTTTGGAGAGGGAAGAGAGGGATAGGTGGACTTAAAGGGTACCACTCTTACACCCTCAAGTGCAAAGTCGGGGAACACAACGACCACCTGATAAATAATTGGGATCCAGCTGGTCCCCCTTAGGCCGGGTTCAACACTGGGATCGCAAAAGGCAAATCACAATCGCCTACGGAGTGTGATTGCATTTCTACTAAGCAATTGTGGCTCCATGTTGCAGTGATTGCGTTTTTCGGTCTCATTCCAGAGAATGAGAATGGTGTTCTAACTGCCAGCAAAATGTTGCACGCAGTGCACTTTTGCGATTTACACACATCACAGGCACTGCAAGGATTTACCGCAGTGCTTTGCTGAATACCGACTATCAGCAAAGAGCAGAAAAACCACTTATTAAAGCACCCCAAGTGTGAACTGGCCCTTAACCTCCCCAGCGTTCAATTTCCCCAGGATTTCTGTGCAAACAGTCAAAAAATGTATTTTTAAAACTTTTTTTTTCCCTGTAACTTGCCAAAATGTGTCAAGCAAGGGTCTAGTATACAGTGCAGGAGAGTATTGATGTGTATGCATGTTTATACCGTTCACAGCATGTTTTTTTGAACGGACATTTCTGTCCATACCGCTAGGGAGGTTAATAGAACTTTTTTGGTGATTACAAATTGTTGCAACCTGCAGAGTAGAACTCAGGGGCGTATTTAAAATGATTTAAATATACCCCCAAATTCTAATAATGGCCTCCTCCTCCCCATAGCCATACCAATCCTCACCAAAAAGGTACAAAGCATAGAAACGCAAACAAAACAAAAAAAATGCAGGCCAACAATTGTAATTCTGGAAAATACCAATTGCACTAGCAAAAACCCGGCAATGCAATTTACATGTTCATCGCCGTGCTGTTGCTATTGGCAAAATGGGAACGATACAATTTTTAAATCGAAACGTGCTTAATAAAAAAGGGCGCTAATTAGTTAATCTCCATCTAAGATAGTTTATTATATTCTTTTTTTAACAGAGTCCTTTGGCTAATCCAGTTGGCTAAAACTAAATCACATTTTGGCAAATAGGATTGTAAGCCGGCCCACCATGGTAAGGTAGACTCTATTAAGGCGGGTTAGGTGATGGGAGTGAGAGAGGAATAGAGTATAGCGTTTTGGAGAGGGAAGAGGGGGATAGGTGGTCTTAAAGGGTACCACTCTTACACCCTCAAGTGCAAAGTCGGGGAACACAACGACCACCTGATAAATAATTGGGATCCAGCTGGTCCCCCTTAGGCCGGTTCAACACTGGGATCGCAAAAGGCAAATCGCAATCGCCTATGGAGTGTGATTGCATTTCTACTAAGCAATTGTGGCTCCATGTTGCAGTGATTGCGTTTTTCGGTCTCATTCCAGAGAATGAGAATGGCGCTCTAACTGCCAGCAAAATGTTGCACGCAGTGCACTTTTGCGATATACGCACATCACAGGCACTGCAAGGATTTACCGCAGTGCTTTGCTGAATACCGGCTATCAGCAAAGAGCAGAAACACTACCCACCAAAGCACCCCAAGAGTGAACTGGCCCTTAAGAGAACTTGATTGGTGATTACAAATTGTTGCAACCTGCAGAGTAGAACTCAGGGGTGTATTTAAAATGATTTAAATACACCCCCAAATTCTAATAATGGCCTCCTCCTCCCCATAGCCATACCAATCCTCACCAAAAAGGGACAAAGCATAGAAACGCAAACAAAACAAAAAAAGATGCAGGCCAACAATTGTAATTCTGGAAAATACCAATTGCACTAGCAAAAACCCAGCAATGCAATTTACATGTTCATCGCCGTGCTGTTGCTATTGGCAAAATGGGAACGATACAATTTTTAAATCGAAACGTTCTTAATAAAAAAGGGCCCTAATTAGTTAATCTCCATCTAAGATAGTTTATTATATTCTTTTTTTAACAGAGTCCTTTGGCTAATCCAGTTGGCTAAAAGTAAATCATATTTTGGCAAATAGGATTGTAAGCCGGCCCACCATGGTAAGGTAGACTCTATTAGGGCGGGTTAGGTGATGGGAGTGAGAGAGGAATAGAGTATAGTGTTTTGGAGAGGGAAGAGGGGGATAGGTGGACTTAAAGGGTACCACTCTTACACCCTCAAGTGCAAAGTCGGGGAACACAACGACCACCTGATAAATAATTGGGATCCAGCTGGTCCCCCTTAGGCCGGGTTCAACACTGGGATCGCAAAAGGCAAATCACAATCGCCTATGGAGTGTGATTGCATTTCTACTAAGCAACTGTGGCTCCATGTTGCAGTGATTGCGTTTTTCGGTCTCATTCCAGAGAATGAGAATGGTGTTCTAACTGCCAGCAAAATGTTGCACGCAGTGCACTTTTGCGATTCACGCACATCACAGGCACTGCAAGGATTTACCGCAGTGCTTTGCTGAATACAGGCTATCAGCAAAGAGCAGAAACACTACCCACCAAAGCACCCTAAGAGTGAACTGGCCCTTAAGAGAACTTGATTGGTGATTACAAATTGTTGCAACCTGCAGAGTAGAACTCAGGGGTGTATTTAAAATGATGTAAATACACCCCCAAATTCTAATAATGGCCTCCTCCTCCCCATAGCCATACCCATCCTCACCAAAAAGTTATAAAGCATAGAAACGCAAAAAAAAAACAAAAAAAGATGCAGACCAACAATTGTAATTCTGGAAAATACCAATTGCACTAGCAAAAACCCGGCAATGCAATTTACATGTTCATCGCCGTGTTGTTGCTATTGGCAAAATGAGAACGATACAATTTTTAAATCGAAACGTTCTTAATAAAAAAGGGCCCTAATTAGTTAATCTCCATCTAAGATAGTTTATTATATTCTTTTTTTAACAGAGTCCTTTGGCTAATCCAGTTGGCTAAAAGTAAATCACATTTTGGCAAATAGGATTGTAAGCCGGCCCACCATCGTAAGGTAGACTCTATTAGGGCGGGTTAGGTGATGGGAGTGAGAGAGGAATAGAGTATAGTGTTTTGGAGAGGGAAGATGGGGAGATAGGTGGACTTAAAGGGTACCACTCTTACACCCTCAAGTGCAAAGTCGGGGAACACAACGACCACCTGATAAATAATTGGGATCCAGCTGGTCCCCCTTAGGCCGGGTTCAACACTGGGATCGCAAAAGGCAAATCGCAATCGCCTATGGAGTGTGATTGCATTTCTACTAAGCAATTGTGGCTCCATGTTGCAGTGATTGCGTTTTCGGTCTCATTCCAGAGAATGAGAATGGCGCTCTAACTGCCAGCAAAATTTTGCACGCAGTGCACTTTTGCGATATACGCACATCACAGGCACTGCAAGGATTTACCGCAGTGCTTTGCTGAATACCGGCTATCAGCAAAGAGCAGAAACACTACCCACCAAAGCACCCCAAGAGTGAACTGGCCCTTAAGAGAACTTGATTGGTGATTACAAATTGTTGCAACCTGCAGAGTAGAACTCAGGGGTGTATTTAAAATGATTTAAATACACCCCCAAATTCTAATAATGGCCTCCTCCTCCCCATAGCCATACCAATCCTCACCAAAAAGGTATAAAGCATAGAAACGCAACAAAAAACAATAAAAGATGCAGACCAACAATTGTAATTCTGGAAAATACCAATTGCACTAGCAAAAACCCGGCAATGCAATGTGCATGTTCATCGCCGTGCTGTTGCTATTGGCAAAATGGGAACGATACAATTTTTAAATCGAAATGTGCTTAATAAAAAAGGGCCCTAATTGGTTAATCTCCATCTAAGATAGTTTATTATATTCTTTTTTTAACAGAGTCCTTTGGCTAATCCAGTTGGCTAAAAGTAAATCACATTTTGGCAAATAGGATTGTAAGCCGGCCCACCATGGTAAGGTAGACTCTATTAGGGCGGGTTAGGTGATGGGAGTGAGAGAGGAATAGAGTATAGTGTTTTGGAGAGGGAAGAGAGGGATAGGTGGACTTAAAGGGTACCACTCTTACACCCTCAAGTGCAAAGTCGGGGAACACAACGACCACCTGATAAATAATTGGTATCCAGCTGGTCCCCCTTAGGCCGGGTTCAACACTGGGATCGCAAAAGGCAAATCACAATCGCCTACGGAGTGTGATTGCATTTCTACTAAGCAATTGTGGCTCCATGTTGCAGTGATTGCGTTTTTCGGTCTCATTCCAGAGAATGAGAATGGTGTTCTAACTGCCAGCAAAATGTTGCACGCAGTGCACTTTTGCGATTTACACACATCACAGGCACTGCAAGGATTTACCGCAGTGCTTTGCTGAATACCGGCTATCAGCAATGAGCAGAAAAACTACTTATTAAAGCACCCCAAGAGTGAACTGGCCCTTAAGAGAACTTGATTGATGATTACAAATTGTTGCAACCTGCAGAGTAGAAGTCAGGGGTGTATTTAAAATGATTTAAATACACCCCCAAATTCTAATAATGGCCTCCTCCTCCCCATAGCCATACCAATCCTCACCAAAAAGGGACAAAGCATAGAAACGCAAACAAAACAAAAAAAGATGCAGGCCAACAATTGTAATTCTGGAAAATACCAATTGCACTAGCAAAAACCCGGCAATGCAATTTACATGTTCATCGCCGTGCTGTTGCTATTGGCAAAATGGGAATGATACAATTTTTAAATCGAAACGTTCTTAATAAAAAAGGGCGCTAATTAGTTAATCTCCATCTAAGAGAGTTTATTATATTCTTTTTTTAACAGAGTCCTTTGGCTAATCCAGTTGGCTAAAACTAAATCACATTTTGGCAAATAGGATTGTAAGCCGGCCCAGCATGGTAAGGTAGACTCTATTAGGGCGGGTTAGGTGATGGGAGTGAGAGAGGAATAGAGTATAGCGTTTTGGAGAGGGAAGAGGGGGATAGGTGGTCTTAAAGGGTACCACTCTTACACCCTCAAGTGCAAAGTCGGGGAACACAACGACCACCTGATAAATAATTGGGATCCAGCTGGTCCCCCTTAGGCCGGTTCAACACTGGGATCGCAAAAGGCAAATCGCAATCGCCTATGGAGTGTGATTGCATTTCTACTAAGCAATTGTGGCTCCATGTTGCAGTGATTGCGTTTTTCGGTCTCATTCCAGAGAATGAGAATGGCGCTCTAACTGCCAGCAAAATGTTGCACGCAGTGCACTTTTGCGATATACGCACATCACAGGCACTGCAAGGATTTACCGCAGTGCTTTGCTGAATACCGGCTATCAGCAAAGAGCAGAAACACTACCCACCAAAGCACCCCAAGAGTGAACTGGCCCTTAAGAGAACTTGATTGGTGATTACAAATTGTTGCAACCTGCAGAGTAGAACTCAGGGGTGTATTTAAAATGATTTAAATACACCCCCAAATTCTAATAATGGCCTCCTCCTCCCCATAGCCATACCAATCCTCACCAAAAAGGGACAAAGCATAGAAACGCAAACAAAACAAAAAAAGATGCAGGCCAACAATTGTAATTCTGGAAAATACCAATTGCACTAGCAAAAACCCGGCAATGCAATGTGCATGTTCATCGCCGTGCTGTTGCTATTGGCAAAATGGGAACGATACAATTTTTAAATCGAAATGTGCTTAATAAAAAAGGGCCCTAATTAGTTAATCTCCATCTAAGATAGTTTATTATATTCTTTTTTTAACAGAGTCCTTTGGCTAATCCAGTTGGCTAAAAGTAAATCACATTTTGGCAAATAGGATTGTAAGCCGGCCCACCATGGTAAGGTAGACTCTATTAGGGCGGGTTAGGTGATGGGAGTGAGAGAGGAATAGAGTATAGTGTTTTGGAGAGGGAAGATGGGGAGATAGGTGGACTTAAAGGGTACCACTCTTACACCCTCAAGTGCAAAGTCGGGGAACACAACGACCACCTGATAAATAATTGGGATCCAGCTGGTCCCCCTTAGGCCGGTTCAACACTGGGATCGCAAAAGGCAAATCGCAATCGCCTATGGAGTGTGATTGCATTTCTACTAAGCAATTGTGGCTCCATGTTGCAGTGATTGCGTTTTTCGGTCTCATTCCAGAGAATGAGAATGGCGCTCTAACTGCCAGCAAAATGTTGCACGCAGTGCACTTTTGCGATATACGCACATCACAGGCACTGCAAGGATTTACCGCAGTGCTTTGCTGAATACCGGCTATCAGCAAAGAGCAGAAACACTACCCACCAAAGCACCCCAAGAGTGAACTGGCCCTTAAGAGAACTTGATTGGTGATTACAAATTGTTGCAACCTGCAGAGTAGAACTCAGGGGTGTATTTAAAATGATTTAAATACACCCCCAAATTCTAATAATGGCCTCCTCCTCCCCATAGCCATACCAATCCTCACCAAAAAGGGACAAAGCATAGAAACGCAAACTAAACAAACAAAAGATGCAGGCCAACAATTTTAATTCTGGAAAATACCAATTGCACTAGCAAAAACCCGGCAATGCAATTTACATGTTCATCGCCGTGCTGTTGCTATTGGCAAAATGGGAACGATACAATTTTTGAATCGAAACGTTCTTAATAAAAAAGGGCCCTAATTAGTTAATCTCCATCTAAGATAGTTTATTATATTCTTTTTTTAATAGAGTCCTTTGGCTAATCCAGTTGGCTAAAAGTAAATCACATTTTGGCCAATAGGATTGTAAGCCGGCCCACCATGGTAAGGTAGACTCTATTAGGGCGGGTTAGGTGATGGGAGTGAGAGAGGAATAGAGTATAGTGTTTTGGAGAGGGAAGAGGGGGATAGGTGGTCTTAAAGGGTACCACTCTTACACCCTCAAGTGCAAAGTTGGGGAACACAACGACCACCTGATAATTAATTGGGATCCAGCTGGTCCCCCTTAGGCCGGGTTCAACACAAAGGCAAATCACAATCTCCTACGGAGTATGATTGCATTTCTACTAAGCAACTGTGGCTCCATGTTGCAGTGATTGCGTTTTTCGGTCTCATTCCAGAGAATGAGAATGGTGTTCTAACTGCCAGCAAAATGTTGCACGCAGTGCACTTTTGCGATTTACGCACATCACAGGCACTGCAAGGATTTACCGCAGTGCTTTGCTGAATACCGGCTATCAGCAAAGAGCAGAAACACTACCCACCAAAGCACCCTAAGAGTGAACTGGCCCTTAAGAGAACTTGATTGGTGATTACAAATTGTTGCAACCTGCAGAGTAGAACTCAGGGGTGTATGTAAAATGATTTAAATACACCCCCAAATTCTAATAATGGCGTCCTCCTCCCCATAGCCATACCAATCCTCACCAAAAAGGTATAAAGCATAGAAACGCAACAAAAAACAAAAAAAGATGCAGACCAACAATTGTAATTCTGGAAAATACCAATTGCACTAGCAAAAACCCGGCAATGCAATGTGCATGTTCATCGCCGTGCTGTTGCTATTGGCAAAATGGGAACGATACAATTTTTAAATCGGAATGTGCTTAATAAAAAAGGGCCCTAATTAGTTAATCTCCATCTAAGATAGTTTATTATATTCTTTTTTTAACAGAGTCCTTTGGCTAATCCAGTTGGCTAAAAGTAAATCACATTTTGGCAAATAGGATTGTAAGCCGGCCCACCATGGTAAGGTAGACTTTATTAGGGCTGGTTAGGTGATGGGAGTGAGAGAGGAATAGAGTATAGTGTTTTGGAGAGGGAAGAGAGGGATAGGTGGACTTAAAGGGTACCACTCTTACACCCTCAAGTGCAAAGTCGGGGAACACAACGACCACCTGATAAATAATTGGGATCCAGCTGGTCCCCCTTAGGCCGGGTTCAACACTGGGATCGCAAAAGGCAAATCGCAATCGCCTATGGAGTGTGATTGCATTTCTACTAAGCAATTGTGGCTCCATGTTGCAGTGATTGCATTTTTCGGTCTCATTCCAGAGAATGAGAATGGCGCTCTAACTGCCAGCAAAATGTTGCACGTAGTGCACTTTTGCGATTTACACACATCACAGGCACTGCAAGGATTTACCGCAGTGCTTTGCTGAATACCGACTATCAGCAAAGAGCAGAAAAACCACTTATTAAAGCACCCCAAGTGTGAACTGGCCCTTAAGAGAACTTTATTGGTGATTACAAATTGTTGCAACCTGCAGAGTAGAACTCAGGGGAGTATTTAAAATGATTTAAATATACCCCCAAATTCTAATAATGGCCTCCTCCTCCCCATAGCCATACCAATCCTCACCAAAAAGGTACAAAGCATAGAAACGCAAACAAAACAAAAAAAATGCAGGCCAACAATTGTAATTCTGGAAAATACCAATTGCACTAGCAAAAACCCGGCAATGCAATTTACATGTTCATCGCCGTGCTGTTGCTATTGGAAAAATGGGAACGATACAATTTTTAAATTGAAACGTGCTTAATAAAAAAGGGCGCTAATTAGTTAATCTCCATCTAAGAGAGTTTATTATCTTCTTTTTTTAACAGAGTCCTTTGGCTAATCCAGTTGGCTAAAACTAAATCACATTTTGGCAAATAGGATTGTAAGCAGGCCCACCATGGTAAGGTAGACTCTATTAGGGCGGGTTAGGTGATGGGAGTGAGAGAGGAATAGAGTATAGCGTTTTGGAGAGGGAAGAGGGGGATAGGTGATCTTAAAGGGTACCACTCTTACACCCTCAAGTGCAAAGTCGGGGAACACAACGACCACCTGATAAATAATTGGGATCCAGCTGGTCCCCCTTAGGCCGCTTCAACACTGGGATCGCAAAAGGCAAATCACAATCGCCTACGGAGTGTGATTGCATTTCTACTAAGCAACTGTGGCTCCATGTTGCAGTGATTGCGTTTTTCGGTCTCATTCCAGAGAATGAGAATGGTGTTCTAACTGCCAGCAAAATGTTGCACGCAGTGCACTTTTGCGATTTACGCACATCACAGGCACTGCAAGGATTTACTGCAGTGCTTTGCTGAATACCGGCTATCAGCAAAGAGCAGAAACACTACCCACCAAAGCACCCTAAGAGTGAACTGGCCCTTAAGAGAACTTGATTGGTGATTACAAATTGTTGCAACCTGCAGAGTAGAACTCAGGGGTGTATTTAAAATGATTTAAATACACCCCCAAATTCTAATAATGGCCTCCTCCTCCCCATAGCCATACCAATCCTCACCAAAAAGGGACAAAGCATAGAAACGCAAACAAAACAAAAAAAGATGCAGGCCAACAGTTGTAATTCTGGAAAATACCAATTGCACTAGCAAAAACCCGGCAATGCAATTTACATGTTCATCGCCGTGCTGTTGCTATTGGCAAAATGGGAACGATACAATTTTTAAATTCGAAACGTTGTTAATAAAAAAGGGCCCTAATTAGTTAATCTCCATCTAAGATAGTTTATTATATTCTTTTTTTAACAGAGTCCTTTGGCTAATCCAGTTGGCTAAAAGTAAATCACATTTTGGCAAATAGGATTGTAAGCCGGCCCACCATGGTAAGGTAGACTCTATTAGGGCGGGTTAGGTGATGGGAGTGAGAGAGGAATAGAGTATAGTGTTTTGGAGAGGGAAGATGGGGAGATAGGTGGACTTAAAGGGTACCACTCTTACACCCTCAAGTGCAAAGTCGGGGAACACAACGACCACCTGATAAATAATTGGGATCCAGCTGGTCCCCCTTAGGCCGGTTCAACACTGGGATCGCAAAAGGCAAATCGCAATCGCCTATGGAGTGTGATTGCATTTCTACTAAGCAATTGTGGCTCCATGTTGCAGTGATTGCGTTTTTCGGTCTCATTCCAGAGAATGAGAATGGCGCTCTAACTGCCAGCAAAATGTTGCACGCAGTGCACTTTTGCGATATACGCACATCACAGGCACTGCAAGGATTTACCGCAGTGCTTTGCTGAATACCGGCTATCAGCAAAGAGCAGAAACACTACCCACCAAAGCACCCCAAGAGTGAACTGGCCCTTAAGAGAACTTGATTGGTGATTACAAATTGTTGCAACCTGCAGAGTAGAACTCAGGGGTGTATTTAAAATGATTTAAATACACCCCCAAATTCTAATAATGGCCTCCTCCTCCCCATAGCCATACCAATCCTCACCAAAAAGGGACAAAGCATAGAAACGCAAACTAAACAAACAAAAGATGCAGGCCAACAATTTTAATTCTGGAAAATACCAATTGCACTAGCAAAAACCCGGCAATGCAATTTACATGTTCATCGCCGTGCTGTTGCTATTGGCAAAATGGGAACGATACAATTTTTGAATCGAAACGTTCTTAATAAAAAAGGGCCCTAATTAGTTAATCTCCATCTAAGATAGTTTATTATATTCTTTTTTTAATAGAGTCCTTTGGCTAATCCAGTTGGCTAAAAGTAAATCACATTTTGGCCAATAGGATTGTAAGCCGGCCCACCATGGTAAGGTAGACTCTATTAGGGCGGGTTAGGTGATGGGAGTGAGAGAGGAATAGAGTATAGTGTTTTGGAGAGGGAAGAGGGGGATAGGTGGTCTTAAAGGGTACCACTCTTACACCCTCAAGTGCAAAGTTGGGGAACACAACGACCACCTGATAATTAATTGGGATCCAGCTGGTCCCCCTTAGGCCGGGTTCAACACAAAGGCAAATCACAATCTCCTACGGAGTATGATTGCATTTCTACTAAGCAACTGTGGCTCCATGTTGCAGTGATTGCGTTTTTCGGTCTCATTCCAGAGAATGAGAATGGTGTTCTAACTGCCAGCAAAATGTTGCACGCAGTGCACTTTTGCGATTTACGCACATCACAGGCACTGCAAGGATTTACCGCAGTGCTTTGCTGAATACCGGCTATCAGCAAAGAGCAGAAACACTACCCACCAAAGCACCCTAAGAGTGAACTGGCCCTTAAGAGAACTTGATTGGTGATTACAAATTGTTGCAACCTGCAGAGTAGAACTCAGGGGTGTATGTAAAATGATTTAAATACACCCCCAAATTCTAATAATGGCGTCCTCCTCCCCATAGCCATACCAATCCTCACCAAAAAGGTATAAAGCATAGAAACGCAACAAAAAACAAAAAAAGATGCAGACCAACAATTGTAATTCTGGAAAATACCAATTGCACTAGCAAAAACCCGGCAATGCAATGTGCATGTTCATCGCCGTGCTGTTGCTATTGGCAAAATGGGAACGATACAATTTTTAAATCGGAATGTGCTTAATAAAAAAGGGCCCTAATTAGTTAATCTCCATCTAAGATAGTTTATTATATTCTTTTTTTAACAGAGTCCTTTGGCTAATCCAGTTGGCTAAAAGTAAATCACATTTTGGCAAATAGGATTGTAAGCCGGCCCACCATGGTAAGGTAGACTTTATTAGGGCTGGTTAGGTGATGGGAGTGAGAGAGGAATAGAGTATAGTGTTTTGGAGAGGGAAGAGAGGGATAGGTGGACTTAAAGGGTACCACTCTTACACCCTCAAGTGCAAAGTCGGGGAACACAACGACCACCTGATAAATAATTGGGATCCAGCTGGTCCCCCTTAGGCCGGGTTCAACACTGGGATCGCAAAAGGCAAATCGCAATCGCCTATGGAGTGTGATTGCATTTCTACTAAGCAATTGTGGCTCCATGTTGCAGTGATTGCATTTTTCGGTCTCATTCCAGAGAATGAGAATGGCGCTCTAACTGCCAGCAAAATGTTGCACGTAGTGCACTTTTGCGATTTACACACATCACAGGCACTGCAAGGATTTACCGCAGTGCTTTGCTGAATACCGACTATCAGCAAAGAGCAGAAAAACCACTTATTAAAGCACCCCAAGTGTGAACTGGCCCTTAAGAGAACTTTATTGGTGATTACAAATTGTTGCAACCTGCAGAGTAGAACTCAGGGGAGTATTTAAAATGATTTAAATATACCCCCAAATTCTAATAATGGCCTCCTCCTCCCCATAGCCATACCAATCCTCACCAAAAAGGTACAAAGCATAGAAACGCAAACAAAACAAAAAAAATGCAGGCCAACAATTGTAATTCTGGAAAATACCAATTGCACTAGCAAAAACCCGGCAATGCAATTTACATGTTCATCGCCGTGCTGTTGCTATTGGAAAAATGGGAACGATACAATTTTTAAATTGAAACGTGCTTAATAAAAAAGGGCGCTAATTAGTTAATCTCCATCTAAGAGAGTTTATTATCTTCTTTTTTTAACAGAGTCCTTTGGCTAATCCAGTTGGCTAAAACTAAATCACATTTTGGCAAATAGGATTGTAAGCAGGCCCACCATGGTAAGGTAGACTCTATTAGGGCGGGTTAGGTGATGGGAGTGAGAGAGGAATAGAGTATAGCGTTTTGGAGAGGGAAGAGGGGGATAGGTGATCTTAAAGGGTACCACTCTTACACCCTCAAGTGCAAAGTCGGGGAACACAACGACCACCTGATAAATAATTGGGATCCAGCTGGTCCCCCTTAGGCCGCTTCAACACTGGGATCGCAAAAGGCAAATCACAATCGCCTACGGAGTGTGATTGCATTTCTACTAAGCAACTGTGGCTCCATGTTGCAGTGATTGCGTTTTTCGGTCTCATTCCAGAGAATGAGAATGGTGTTCTAACTGCCAGCAAAATGTTGCACGCAGTGCACTTTTGCGATTTACGCACATCACAGGCACTGCAAGGATTTACTGCAGTGCTTTGCTGAATACCGGCTATCAGCAAAGAGCAGAAACACTACCCACCAAAGCACCCTAAGAGTGAACTGGCCCTTAAGAGAACTTGATTGGTGATTACAAATTGTTGCAACCTGCAGAGTAGAACTCAGGGGTGTATTTAAAATGATTTAAATACACCCCCAAATTCTAATAATGGCCTCCTCCTCCCCATAGCCATACCAATCCTCACCAAAAAGGGACAAAGCATAGAAACGCAAACAAAACAAAAAAAGATGCAGGCCAACAGTTGTAATTCTGGAAAATACCAATTGCACTAGCAAAAACCCGGCAATGCAATTTACATGTTCATCGCCGTGCTGTTGCTATTGGCAAAATGGGAACGATACAATTTTTAAATTCGAAACGTTGTTAATAAAAAAGGGCCCTAATTAGTTAATCTCCATCTAAGATAGTTTATTATATTCTTTTTTTAACAGAGTCCTTTGGCTAATCCAGTTGGCTAAAAGTAAATCACATTTTGGCAAATAGGATTGTAAGCCGGCCCACCATGGTAAGGTAGACTCTATTAGGGCGGGTTAGGTGATGGGAGTGAGAGAGGAATAGAGTATAGTGTTTTGGAGAGGGAAGATGGGGAGATAGGTGGACTTAAAGGGTACCACTCTTACACCCTCAAGTGCAAAGTCGGGGAACACAACGACCACCTGATAAATAATTGGGATCCAGCTGGTCCCCCTTAGGCCGGTTCAACACTGGGATCGCAAAAGGCAAATCGCAATCGCCTATGGAGTGTGATTGCATTTCTACTAAGCAATTGTGGCTCCATGTTGCAGTGATTGCATTTTTCGGTCTCATTCCAGAGAATGAGAATGGCGCTCTAACTGCCAGCAAAATGTTGCACGCAGTGCACTTTTGCGATATACGCACATCACAGGCACTGCAAGGATTTACCGCAGTGCTTTGCTGAATACCGGCTATCAGCAAAGAGCAGAAACACTACCCCCCAAAGCACCCCAAGAGTGAACTGGCCCTTAAGAGAACTTGATTGGTGATTACAAATTGTTGCAACCTGCAGAGTAGAACTCAGGGGTGTATTTAAAATGATTTAAATACACCCCCAAATTCTAATAATGGCCTCCTCCTCCCCATAGCCATACCAATCCTCACCAAAAAGGGACAAAGCATAGAAACGCAAACAAAACAAAAAAAGATGCAGGCCAACAATTTTAATTCTGGAAAATACCAATTGCACTAGCAAAAACCCGGCAATGCAATGTGCATGTTCATCGCCGTGCTGTTGCTATTGGCAAAATGGGAACGATACAATTTTTAAATCGAAATGTGCTTAATAAAAAAGGGCCCTAATTAGTTAATCTCCATCTAAGATAGTTTATTATATTCTTTTTTTAACAGAGTCCTTTGGCTAATCCAGTTGGTTAAAGTAAATCACATTTTGGCAAATAGGATTGTAAGCCGGCCCACCATGGTAAGGTAGACTCTATTAGGGCGGGTTAGGTGATGGGAGTGAGAGAGGAATAGAGTATAGTGTTTTGGAGAGGGAAGAGGGGGATAGGTGGTCTTAAACGGTACCACTCTTACACCCTCAAGTGCAAAGTTGGGGAACACAACGACCACCTGATAATTAATTGGGATCCAGCTGGTCCCCCTTAGGCCGGGTTCAACACAAAGGCAAATCACAATCGCCTACGGAGTATGATTGCATTTCTACTAAGCAACTGTGGCTCCATGTTGCAGTGATTGAGTTTTTCAGACACATTCCAGAGAATGAGAATGGTGTTCTAACTGCCAGCAAAATGTTGCACGCAGTGCACTTTTGCGATTTAAGCACATCACAGGCACTGCAAGGATTTACCGCAGTGCTTTGCTGAATACCGGCTATCAGCAATGAGCAGAAAAACTACTTATTAAAGCACCCCAAGAGTGAACTGGCCCTTAAGAGAACTTTATTGGTGATTACAAATTGTTGCAACCTGCAGAGTAGAACTCAGGGGCATATTTAAAATGATTTAAATATACCCCCAAATTCTAATAATGGCCTCCTCCTCCCCATAGCCATACCAATCCTCACCAAAAAGGTACAAAGCATAGAAACGCAAACAAAACAAAAAAAAGATGCAGGCCAACAATTGTAATTCTGGGAACTACCAATTGCACTAGCAAAAAACCCAGCAATGCAATTTACATGTTCATCGCCGTGCTGTTGCTAAGGGCAACATGGGAACGATACAATTTTTAAATCGAAACGTGCTTAATAAAAAAGGGCCCTAATTAGTTAATCTCCATCTAAGATCGTTTATTATATTCTTTTTTTAACAGAGTCCTTTGGCTAATCCAGTTGGCTAAAACTAAATCACATTTTGGCCAATAGGATTGTAAGCCGGCCCACCATGGTAAGGTAGACTCTATTAGGGCGGGTTAGGGGATGGGAGTGAGTGAGGAATAGGGGATGGCGTTTTGGAGAGGGAAGATAGGATAGGTGGTCTTAAGGCGTACCATTCTTACACCCTCAAGTGCAAAGTCGGGGAACACAACGACCACCTGATAAATAATTGGGATCCAGCTTGTCCCCCTTAGGCCGGTTCAACACTGGGATCGCAAAAGGCAAATCGCAATCGCCTATGGAGTGTGATTGCATTTCTACTAAGCAATTGTGGCTCCATGTTGCAGTGATTGCGTTTTTCGGTCTCATTCCAGAGAATGAGAATGGCGCTCTAACTGCCAGCAAAATGTTGCACGCAGTGCACTTTTGCGATATACGCACATCACAGGCACTGCAAGGATTTACCGCAGTGCTTTGCTGAATACCGGCTATCAGCAAAGAGCAGAAACACTACCCACCAAAGCACCCCAAGAGTGAACTGGCCCTTAAGAGAACTTGATTGGTGATTACAAATTGTTGCAACCTGCAGAGTAGAACTCAGGGGTGTATTTAAAATGATTTAAATACACCCCCAAATTCTAATAATGGCCTCCTCCTCCCCATAGCCATACCAATCCTCACCAAAAAGGGACAAAGCATAGAAACGCAAACAAAACAAAAAAAGATGCAGGCCAACAATTGTAATTCTGGAAAATACCAATTGCACTAGCAAAAACCCAGCAATGCAATTTACATGTTCATCGCCGTGCTGTTGCTATTGGCAAAATGGGAACGATACAATTTTTAAATCGAAACGTTCTTAATAAAAAAGGGCCCTAATTAGTTAATCTCCATCTAAGATAGTTTATTATATTCTTTTTTTAACAGATTCCTTTGGCTAATCCAGTTGGCTAAAAGTAAATCATATTTTGGCAAATAGGATTGTAAGCCGGCCCACCATGGTAAGGTAGACTCTATTAGGGCGGGTTAGGTGATGGGAGTGAGAGAGGAATAGAGTATAGTGTTTTGGAGAGGGAAGAGGGGGATAGGTGGACTTAAAGGGTACCACTCTTACACCCTCAAGTGCAAAGTCGGGGAACCCAACGACCACCTGATAAATAATTGGGATCCAGCTGGTCCCCCTTAGGCCGGGTTCAACACTGTGATCGCAAAAGGCAAATCACAATCGCCTACGGAGTGTGATTGCATTTCTACTAAGCAACTGTGGCTCCATGTTGCAGTGATTGCGTTTTTCGGTCTCATTCCAGAGAATGAGAATGGTGTTCTAACTGCCAGCAAAATGTTGCACGCAGTGCACTTTTGCGATTCACGCACATCACAGGCACTGCAAGGATTTACCGCAGTGCTTTGCTGAATACAGGCTATCAGCAAAGAGCAGAAACACTACCCACCAAAGCACCCTAAGAGTGAACTGGCCCTTAAGAGAACTTTATTGGTGATTACAAATTGTTGCAACCTGCAGAGTAGAACTCAGGGGTGTATTTAAAATGATTTAAATACACCCCCAAATTCTAATAATGGCCTCCTCCTCCCCATAGCCATACCCATCCTCACCAAAAAGTTATAAAGCATAGAAACGCAAAAAAAAACAAAAAAAGATGCAGACCAACAATTGTAATTCTGGAAAATACCAATTGCACTAGCAAAAACCCGGCAATGCAATTTACATGTTCATCGCCGTGTTGTTGCTATTGGCAAAATGAGAACGATACAATTTTTAAATCGAAACGTTCTTAATAAAAAAGGGCCCTAATTAGTTAATCTCCATCTAAGATAGTTTATTATATTCTTTTTTTAACAGAGTCCTTTGGCTAATCCAGTTGGCTTAGGGCTCGTTTCCACTATCGCGAATCTGCATGCGTCCAACGCATGCAGATTCGCACATGTAATGCAAGTGGATGGGCCTGTTTCCACTGTAGCGTTGTTGAGGTGCGTTTTTTTCAGCGGTAAAAAAACGCACAAAAGAGCCAACGAATTCGCCTGCGAGTGGAATGCATGCGAATCGCCGCTAATGTATTTAATAGGAAATTCGCATGCGGCTATGGTATGCGAATTTTCATGCGAATTCGCATGCGAATTCGCATAGGTACCAATGTAATTCAAACAGGCAGTGACATGGTTAATTTCGCATATACCCTCACCTATGCGAATTCGCATGCGAATTCGCGGCAAAAAACGCGCAAAAATTCGCATCCGCATGCTAATTCATGGAATTTCAACAGCGGTGGAATCCAGGCGATTCTGCACCGCAATAGTGGAAACGAGCCCTAAAAGTAAATCACATTTTGGCAAATAGGATTGTAAGCCGGCCCACCATGGTAAGGTAGACTCTATTAGGGCGGGTTAGGTGATGGGAGTGAGAGAGGAATAGAGTATAGTGTTTTGGAGAGGGAAGATGGGGAGATATGTGGACTTAAAGGGTACCACTCTTACACCCTCAAGTGCAAAGTCGGGGAACACAATGACCACCTGATAAATAATTGGGATCCAGCTGGTCCCCCTTAGGCCGGGTTCAACACTGGGATCGCAAAAGGCAAATCACAATCGCCTACGGAGTGTGATTGCATTTCTACTAAGCAATTGTGGCTCCATGTTGCAGTGATTGCGTTTTTGGATCTCATTCCAGAGAATGAAAATGGCGCTCTAACTGCCAGCAAAATGTTGCACGCAGTGCACTTTTGCGATATACGCACATCACAGGCACTGCAAGGATTTACCGCAGTGCTTTGCTGAATACCGGCTATCAGCAAAGAGCAGAAACACTACCCACCAAAGCACCCTAAGAGTGAACTGGCCCTTAAGAGAACTTGATTGGTGATTACAAATTGTTGCAACCTGCAGAGTAGAACTCAGGGGTGTATTTAAAATGATTTAAATACACCCCCAAATTCTAATAATGGCCTCCTCCTCCCCATAGCCATACCAATCCTCACCAAAAAGGGACAAAGCATAGAAACGCAAAAAAAAACAACAAAAAAAGATGCAGACCAACAATTGTAATTCTGGAAAATACCAATTGCACTAGCAAAAACCCGGCAATGCAATGTGCATGTTCATCGCCGTGCTGTTGCTATTGGCAAAATGGGAACGATACAATTTTTAAATCGAAATGTGCTTAATAAAAAAGGGCCCTAATTAGTTAATCTCCATCTAAGATAGTTTATTATATTCTTTTTTTAACAGAGTCCTTTGGCTAATCCAGTTGGCTAAAAGTAAATCACATTTTGGCAAATAGGATTGTAAGCCGGCCCACCATGGTAAGGTAGACTCTATTAGGGCGGGTTAGGTGATGGGAGTGAGAGAGGAATAGAGTATAGTGTTTTGGAGAGGGAAGAGGGGGATAGGTGGACTTAAAGGGTACCACTCTTACACCCTCAAGTGCAAAGTCGGGGAACACAACGACCACCTGATAAATAATTGGGATCCAGCTGGTCCCCCTTAGGCCGGGTTCAACACTGGGATCGCAAAAGGCAAATCACAATCGCCTACGGAGTGTGATTGCATTTCTACTAAGCAACTGTGGCTCCATGTTTCAGTGATTGCGTTTTTCGGTCTCATTCCAGAGAATGAGAATGGTGTTCTAACTGCCAGCAAAATGTTGCATGCAGTGCACTTTTGCGATTTACGCACATCACAGGCACTGCAAGGATTTACCGCAGTGCTTTGCTGAATACCGGCTATCAGCAAAGAGCAGAAACACTACCCACCAAAGCACCCTAAGAGTGAACTGGCCCTTAAGAGAACTTGATTGGTGATTACAAATTGTTGCAACCTGCAGAGTAGAACTCAGGGGTGTATTTAAAATGATTTAAATACACCCCCAAATTCTAATAATGGCCTCCTCCTCCCCATAGCCATACCCATCCTCACCAAAAAGGTATAAAGCATAGAAACGCAAAAAAAAAACAAAAAAAGATGCAGACCAACAATTGTAATTCTGGAAAATACCAATTGCACTAGCAAAAACCCGGCAATGCAATTTACATGTTCATCGCCGTGTTGTTGCTATTGGCAAAATGAGAACGATACAATTTTTAAATCGAAACGTTCTTAATAAAAAAGGGCCCTAATTAGTTAATCTCCATCTAAGATAGTTTATTATATTCTTTTTTTAACAGAGTCCTTTGGCTAATCCAGTTGGCTAAAAGTAAATCACATTTTGGCAAATAGGATTGTAAGCCGGCCCACCATGGTAAGGTAGACTCTATTAGGGCGGGTTAGGTGATGGGAGTGAGAGAGGAATAGAGTATAGTGTTTTGGAGAGGGAAGATGGGGAGATAGGTGGACTTAAAGGGTACCACTCTTACACCCTCAAGTGCAAAGTCGGGGAACACAACGACCACCTGATAAATAATTGGGATCCAGCTGGTCCCCCTTAGGCCGGGTTCAACACTGGGATCGCAAAAGGCAAATCGCAATCGCCTATGGAGTGTGATTGCATTTCTACTAAGCAATTGTGGCTCCATGTTGCAGTGATTGCGTTTTCGCTCTCATTCCAGAGAATGAGAATGGCGCTCTAACTGCCAGAAAAATGTTGCACGCAGTGCACTTTTGCGATATACGCACATCACAGGCACTGCAAGGATTTACCGCAGTGCTTTGCTAAATACCGGCTATCAGCAAAGAGCAGAAAAACCACTTATTAAAGCACCCCAAGTGTGAACTGGCCCTTAAGAGAACTTGATTGGTGATTACAAATTGTTGCAACCTGCAGAGTAGAACTCAGGGGCGTATTTAAAAGGATTTAAATATACCCCCAAATTCTAATAATGGCCTCCTCCTCCCCATAGCCGTACCAATCCTCACCAAAAAGGTTCAAAGCATAGAAACGCAAACAAAACAAAAAAAAGATGCAGGCCAACAATTGTAATTCTGGGAACTACCAATTGCACTAGCAAAAACCCAGCAATGCAATTTACATGTTCATCGCCGTGCTGTAGCTAAGGGCAAAATGGAAACGATATAATTTTTAAATCGAAACGTGCTTAATAAAAAAGGGCGCTAATTAGTTAATCTCCATCTAAGATCGTTTATTATATTCTTTTTTTAACAGAGTCCTTTGGCTAATCCAGTTGGCTAAAACTAAATCACATTTTGGCCAATAGGATTGTAAGCCGGCCCACCATGGTAAGGTAGACTCTATTAGGGCGGGTTAGGGGATGGGAGTGAGTGAGGAACAGAGGCGGGACAAGGTCCTCCAGCACCCAAGGCTGAGACACCAAAGTGCGCCCCTCCATCCCTGCCACCCTAGCCGTCACCAGTGCTGCTCGGATACCCCTTTTCAAAATCCGGATCCGATTCGGATCCGGATACCCCGCTATCCGATCCGGATCGGATATCCGAATTCAAAATTTTCCGATCCGAATCCGATTCGGATATCCGACCCTAGTATCCGATCGGATTCGGATATCCGTGTTTAATCCCGGAAGTGGCCTTTAAATTGCTTTAAAAAGGTTTTTTAGGGTATATGAGGCATGTAGCATCATAATTGTGAAAAGGGAAACACTGATGATGTGGGGAGTGGACTTAAAATCCCCCCCCCCAAAAAAAAAATGGCTGTCAATCAACATCAGAGTGGTATCAGGAAGCAGTCGTACTGACGCAGTTGGGGCCTCCCCACAACTCGGACAGCAGACACCTCCAAAAAAAATTACACAGCTATTGTGTTTACATAGTTGACCACGGCACTGTTGTAGGTACCACGGCACAGTAAAAAATTAGGAGAGGTTCCAGGAAGCGGTCGTACTGACGCAGTTGGGGCCTCCCCACAACTCGGACAGCAGACACCTCCAAAAAAAATTACACAGCTATTGTGTTTACATAGTTGACCATGGCACTGTTGTAGGTACCACGGCACAGTAAAAAATTAGGAGAGGTTCCAGGAAGCGGTCGTACTGACGCAGTTGGGGCCTCCCCACAACTCGGACAGCAGACACCTCCAAAAAAAATTACACAGCTATTGTGTTTACATAGTTGACCACGGCACTGTTGTAGGTACCACGGCACAGTAAAAAATTAGGAGAGGTTCCAGGAAGCGGTCGTACTGACGCAGTTGGGGCCTCCCCACAACTCGGACAGCAGACACCTCCAAAAAAAATTACACAGCTATTGTGTTTACATAGTTGACCACGGCACTGTTGTAGGTACCACGGCACAGTAAAAAATTAGGAGAGGTTCCAGGAAGCGGTCGTACTGACGCAGTTGGGGCCTCCCCACAACTCGGACAGCAGACACCTCCAAAAAAAATTACACAGCTATTGTGTTTACATAGTTGACCATGGCACTGTTGTAGGTACCACGGCACAGTAAAAAATTAGGAGAGGTTCCAGGAAGCGGTCGTACTGACGCAGTTGGGGCCTCCCCACAACTCGGACAGCAGACACCTCCAAAAAAAATTACACAGCTATTGTGTTTACATAGTTGACCATGGCACTGTTGTAGGTACCACGGCACAGTAAAAAATTAGGAGAGGTTCCAGGAAGCGGTCGTACTGACGCAGTTGGGGCCTCCCCACAACTCGGACAGCAGACACCTCCAAAAAAAATTACACAGCTATTGTGTTTACATAGTTGACCACGGCACTGTTGTAGGTACCACGGCACAGTAAAAAATTAGGAGAGGTTCCAGGAAGCGGTCGTACTGACGCAGTTGGGGCCTCCCCACAACTCGGACAGCAGACACCTCCAAAAAAAATTACACAGCTATTGTGTTTACATAGTTGACCATGGCACTGTTGTAGGTACCACGGCACAGTAAAAAATTAGGAGAGGTTCCAGGAAGCGGTCGGTCGTACTGCCGCAGTTGGGGCCCCACAACTCGCACAGCACAGACACCTCCAAAAAAATTACACAGCTGACCATGGCAGGTACCACGGCACAGTTCAAAAAATAAGAACCTGGCTTCATGAAGATGGAGTCAGGAGGTTGTGGTGGTAAAGGGTGGTTAAGCAGGCCAGGCATAGTGATTACCACTCAGCCACTTCATTTCCCCCTCTTGCCAACAACAGGGGCCAGGAACTCACCAACTGCCCAAGCCTCGTTCATCTTTAAAAAAGTCAGTCTGTCCACAGACTGGCCTGACAGACAAGAGCGCTTCTCAGTGACCACGCCACCGGCCGCACTGAAGCACCTTTCCGACATAACGCTGGAAGGCGGGCAGGACAGCACTTCCAGGGCGTATTGCGCCAGCTCGCCCCAGATATCCAGGTGCTTCACCCAGTACTCCAAGGGGTCCACAGGGGTGTCGGTGTCAAGCCCGCTATAGGACCCCATATAATCGGCCACCATCCGGGTCAGGTGCTGGTTCTGGCTTTGAGAGCCGGATGCTGCTGCAGGCACCTCCTCTGTAGGCAGCGGTACTGGTGTGGCATAGAGCGCCTTTGTCAGAGACAGCAGGTTTGTTGGGCGCCTGCTGATGCTGGATGCAGGCACCTGCTGCTGTGCTGGCTGGACTGAGACAGCAGGGGGGTGGGAGTCCGGGGGAAGGCTTCCTCCAAGCGCCGAACCAGAATCCGCTGCAAGTCCCTGATTCGGCGCACAGGGTCTCCTCCTACAGGCAGGAACTGAGCCAGCTTCCCCTTCAGCCGTGGGTCCAGCATCAGGGTGATCAAGATGTCCTCCCGAGCACTCATCTCCTTCACCCTTGGGTCTTTGCGCAGGCACTGCAGCATGTGCGCTGCCATAGGGAAGAGGGCTGCCATCTCTGCTGACCTATGATATTCTGCACCGCTGACAGTGCTGTCGTCCTCCTCTGATTCCGGAGCCTCATCTTGCTCTCTCCACCCCCGCACTACTGCAGCTGCACTCCGCTGTGCCCCCTCCTCTTCAAGGTCAGGGACCTCCAACTCCTCCAAGTCCTCCTCCAACTCCTCCGAATCCTCCTCCTGCTGCACAGAGGTGGACTGTGAAGTGTGCTGCTGCTGCTCCTGCTGGATCAAGGCTTCCTCTCCCACTTCCAGCAGAGCATCGAGGGCCTTGTCCAGCATGCACACAATGGTCACCCACTCACACAGCGACGCATGGTCCCGGCTGACCATGTTGGTGGCCTCCAGGAAGGGTGCCAGCACAAAGCACACCAGCTGCATTTTTCCCCACTCAGCAGGGCGGATGATGTCTGGGAGGTGGGTGGTGCCGGTCCCCAACAAGTTGGCATCCATGGTGGCTCTGGCCAGGTACAGGTTGACAGCCCGCCTCTGTTCAACCAGACGTTCCAACATCGCCAGGGTGGAATTCCAGCGTGTTGGAACGTCTATAATGAGGCGGTGCTGTGGGAGGTTCAGCTCCAGCTGCACGGCTGTAAGGGTCGCTGTGGCACCACCCGAGCGGCGAAAATGACCCACCGTTTTCCTTGCCGCTCCCAAAAGAGTGTTCATCCCCTGGTAGGTGTGCAGGAATTTCTGCACCACTAGGTTCAGGACGTGGGCCAGACAGGGGATGTGGGTGAGGTTTCCCCGCTGGATGGCGGCAACCAAGTTTGCCCCATTGTCGGCCACCACCTCTCCGACTCTGAGGCCTCTGGGGGTCAGCCAACTGCTCTCTTGCTCTCGGAGCTTGGCCAAGACGTGGTCTGCCGTCAGCTTGTTCTTGCCCACCGTGACCATCTGCAGCAGCGCTTGGCAGTGGTGGGCCTTCACGCTGCTGCTGAGGCGGGGTTGTTTGGCGGCGGATGGAACCGGATCAGAGCTGGAAGCTGCTGCACTTCCCCTGACCCTGCTGCGGGGTGGCACCACCCACCGGGGTGATGATGCTGCTGTCTCCTCTTCACCCCCTTCCACCAAACTGACCCAGTGCGCGGTGAAGGACAAATAGCGGCCTGTCCCGAAGCGGCTGCTCCATGAGTCCATTGTCACATGGACGCGCGCACCAAGCGCATGATCCAGCCCACGCTCCACGTTGGCCTTTACAAAGCGGTGCAGTGCTGGGATGGCCTTGCGTGCAAAGTAGTGCCGGCTGGGGATTGGCCAATCCGGCGCTGCGCACTGCAGGAGCGCACGCATCCGGCTCCCCTCCTGCACAAACGAGTACGGGAGGAGCTGGGAGGACATGGCCTGTGTCAGCAAGCCGTTCAGCTGGCGTATGCGACGGCTGCCGGGAGGCTGAGCCCTGACCACAAAAGAGTCACTCAGCAGGGTCTGGTGGTGGGGGCGTTTTAGGCTTGCACGGGAAGCTGAGGAGGGAACAGAGGAGACCACTGTGGAGGACTGGCTGCCTGAAGAGGCCTCAGTGTCAGCAGGAGTGGCAAAGGTTGTTATAGTGCTCTGACCTCTGCAAGGGCCAGCGCCAGCTTCCTTCAGCCTCTTGAATTCCTGATGCTCAGGTTTGTGCTTATTGCCCAGATGATTTATGAAGCTGGAGGTGCCATAAGTGGAGGGGTGAGACCCTCTGCTCAGCTTCACATGGCATAATTTGCACGTAACATACTTGCTATCCAGTGAGGGCAGATGGAAAAACTGCCATATTGGGGATTGGTGTTTTCCCTTACGTGGCTCAGAACGGGATGCTGCTGTGGATTTTCTGCCGGTGGTGGTTAGGGCCTGGGGTTGAGTGGTGCGGCTGGTGGTAGTCGTGCCACTGACAGATGGAGAAGCAGCCTGCGGGTCACGTATTCCATGCCCACTGCTGCTCCTGCCAATCCCTGAAATGCTCAACCTGCGTGCCAGACCCACTGACTCCTCCTCCTCAGAGTCAGAGCTGACATGCCCCTCCGGTCGCTGGTAGTCCGGGTCCTTCACCTCATCATCAAACTCCCCTTCATCAAACTGCTGGGATGATGAGCCCGCATCAAATTCCTCTTCTGCTGACACATCATGGACGGGCTCCCCCCCAACAATTACTGTCAGCATCTCAGACTCTTCTGAAAAGCCAATTTTGCAGAGAATATTTTCTCTAGGGCTAGGGCTGGTGGTGGTGGTGGCCTCACTGTCACTGGCTTGCTCCTCGTCATGCGCCATCTGCTGCATCACAGACGCGGCGTCCTTCTCCTCCAATCTGCGCCGCTGACCCTGCTTGAAAATGGACGCAACACGGTGCTGCGTCTCTGCAGCGTGACTGCCAGTGGGTAGCGGCGGAATGCCTGATGCGGCAGAACTGCTGCCAGAGGCCGTAATGTTGCTCACTCTCCTTCCGGCCTTTCCCCTCCCCCGTCTCACACTGCCAGTGCCAGACATAGTACTGTACAAGACTCACTGTCACTGATGAGTCGACGTCACAGATGATGTGTGTGGGGTACTTGGTGCACTTTTATTATTGGCGGCGGGCTTGGAAATGATCAGCAGATTGACAGACAGGAGTACAACAACTAAACACACTGACACTGCTCACTCAGTCAGCAGCAGCACAGCAGCAATAATCTGTAGTACTAGCACTGTCTGCAACTACACAATATAAAACCACAGTAGCAGTAGTAATAGCAGCCCAGCCAGCAGCAAGGAGCCTGGAGTGTGTGCACACAGACACAGCACACACAAAGACACAGGACCTAGTAGCAGTAGTAATAGCAGCCCAGCCAGCAGCAAGGAGCCTGGAGTGTGTGCACACAGACACAGCACACACAAAGACACAGGACCTAGTAGCAGGCACAGGCAGCGCAGCTGCTGCAGCTGAAAGACTGACTGACAAGACTGACTGACACTAACAAATTACACAGACTAGCTAAGCTAACTACAACACAGTACAACAGTAAAACCAGAAGGTGTTTTAGTGTTAAAACGCTGGGTTATCACTTGGATAATGTACTTGCTTCAGCCAAACACACTGGACAACCTATCACAGTGGCAGTCACAAAGCAAGGACGAGATTCTTAACATGGCCCCCTCCTTATATACAGGAGGGACTGGCCAAGGTTCTCCTCTGTGATTGGGTGCTTGGGCTTAGGCTGGGAGCGCTCTGATTGGCTGAATGACGTCATGGACATAATGTCCATGGTTACAGCACCCGGATTCGGATATCCGACCGGTATCCGCGGGTATCCGGGTTATGAGACCAACTATCCGCATAGAGCTATCCGGATTCCCATCCAGCTATCCGGAATCCGGATCCGATCGGATAGGCCTAAAAAGTTCGGATATCCGAGTCTATTCGGATATCCGGTATCCTGTTGAGCAGCACTGGCCGTCACACACTGATTGCTATTAGACTAAGAGGTGCCACAGGGCCCACAACCTCCCCAACACCTTAATATATAGTTACCTGGCTTGCAGTCACTGCTATGTATCCCCTTTTCTTATTTCTTTCTGCTTCAAACACAATTAGGAATGACAGCTGAATGAATTGTGCGCCCCCTCCTACACTGCGCCCTGAGGCTGGAGCCTCTCCAGCCTATGCCTCGGCCCGGCCCTGGTGGTGAATAGGGGATGGCGTTTTGGAGAGGGAAAATGGGATAGGTGGTCTTAAGGGGTACCATTCTTACACCCTCAAGTGCAAAGTCGGGAAACAAAACGACCACCTGATAAATAATTGGGATCCAGCTGGTCCCCCTTAGGCCAGGTTCAACACTGGGATCGCAAAAGGCAAATCGCAATCGCCTATGGAGTGTGATTGCATTTCTACTAAGCAATTGTGGCTCCATGTTGCAGTGATTGCGTTTTTCGGTCTCATTCCAGAGAATGAGAATGGCGTTCTAACTGCCAGCAAAATGTTGCACGCAGTGCACTTTTGCTATTTACGCACATCACAGGCACTGCAAGGATTTACCGCAGTGCTTTGCTGAATACCGGCTATCAGCAAAGAGCAGAAACACTACCCACCAAAGCACCCTAAGAGTGAACTGGCCCTTAAGAGAACTTGATTGGTGATTACAAATTGTTGCAACCTGCAGAGTAGAACTCAGGGGCGTATTTAAAAGGATTTAAATACACCCCCAAATTCTAATAATGGCCTCCTCCTCCCCATAGCCATACCAATCCTCACCAAAAAGGTACAAAGCATAGAAACGCAAACAAAAACAAAAAAAAGATGCAGGCCAACAATTGTAATTCTGGGAACTACCAATTGCACTAGCAAAAACCCAGCAATGCAATTTACATGTTCATCGCCGTGCTGTTGCTATTGGCAAAATGGGAACGATACAATTTTTAAATCGAAACGTTCTTAATAAAAAAGGGCCCTAATTAGTTAATCTCCATCTAAGATAGTTTATTATATTCTTTTTTTAACAGAGTCCTTTGGCTAATCCAGTTGGCTAAAAGTAAATCATATTTTGGCAAATAGGATTGTAAGCCGGCCCACCATGGTAAGGTAGACTCTATTAGGGCGGGTTAGGTGATGGGAGTGAGAGAGGAATAGAGTATAGTGTTTTGGAGAGGGAAGAGGGGGATAGGTGGACTTAAAGGGTACCACTCTTACACCCTCAAGTGCAAAGTCGGGGAACACAACGACCACCTGATAAATAATTGGGATCCAGCTGGTCCCCCTTAGGCCGGGTTCAACACTGGGATCGCAAAAGGCAAATCACAATCGCCTACGGAGTGTGATTGCATTTCTACTAAGCAACTGTGGCTCCATGTTGCAGTGATTGCGTTTTTCGGTCTCATTCCAGAGAATGAGAATGGTGTTCTAACTGCCAGCAAAATGTTGCACGCAGTGCACTTTTGCGATTCACGCACATCACAGGCACTGCAAGGATTTACCGCAGTGCTTTGCTGAATACAGGCTATCAGCAAAGAGCAGAAACACTACCCACCAAAGCACCCTAAGAGTGAACTGGCCCTTAAGAGAACTTGATTGGTGATTACAAATTGTTGCAACCTGCAGAGTAGAACTCAGGGGTGTATTTAAAATGATTTAAATACACCCCCAAATTCTAATAATGGCCTCCTCCTCCCCATAGCCATACCCATCCTCACCAAAAAGGTATAAAGCATAGAAACGCAAAAAAAAACGAAAAAAGATGCAGACCAACAATTGTAATTCTGGAAAATACCAATTGCACTAGCAAAAACCCGGCAATGCAATTTACATGTTCATCGCCGTGTTGTTGCTATTGGCAAAATGGGAACGATACAATTTTTAAATCGAAACGTGCTTAATAAAAAAGGGCGCTAATTAGTTAATCTCCATCTAAGATAGTTTATTATATTCTTTTTTTAACAGAGTCCTTTGGCTAATCCAGTTGGCTAAAACTAAATCACATTTTGGCAAATAGGATTGTAAGCCGGCCCACCATGGTAAGGTAGACTCTATTAGGGCGGGTTAGGTGATGGGAGTGAGAGAGGAATAGAGTATAGCGTTTTGGAGAGGGAAGAGGGGGATAGGTGGTCTTAAAGGGTACCACTCTTACACCCTCAAGTGCAAAGTCGGGGAACACAACGACCACCTGATAAATAATTGGGATCCAGCTGGTTCCCCTTAGGCCGGTTCAACACTGGGATCGCAAAAGGCAAATCGCAATCGCCTATGGAGTGTGATTGCATTTCTACTAAGCAATTGTGGCTCCATGTTGCATTGATTGCGTTTTTCGGTCTCATTCCAGAGAATGAGAATGGTGCTCTAACTGCCAGCAAAATGTTGCACGCAGTGCACTTTTGCGATATACGCACATCACAGGCACTGCAAGGATTTACCGCAGTGCTTTGCTGAATACCGGCTATCAGCAAAGAGCAGAAACACTACCCACCAAAGCACCCTAAGAGTGAACTGGCCCTTAAGAGAACTTGATTGGTGATTACAAATTGTTGCAACCTGCAGAGTAGAACTCAGGGGTGTATTTAAAATGATTTAAATACACCCCCAAATTCTAATAATGGCCTCCTCCTCCCCATAGCCACACCAATCCTCACCAAAAAGGGACAAAGCATAGAAACGCAAACAAAACAAAAAAAGATGCAGGCCAACAGTTGTAATTCTGGAAAATACCAATTGCACTAGCAAAAACCCGGCAATGCAATTTACATGTTCATCCCCGTGCTGTTGCTATTGGCAAAATGGGAACGATACAATTTTTAAATTCGAAACGTTGTTAATAAAAAAGGGCCCTAATTAGTTAATCTCCATCTAAGATAGTTTATTATATTCTTTTTTTAACAGAGTCCTTTGGCTAATCCAGTTGGCTAAAAGTAAATCACATTTTGGCAAATAGGATTGTAAGCCGGCCCACCATGGTAAGGTAGACTCTATTAGGGCGGGTTAGGTGATGGGAGTGAGAGAGGAATAGAGTATAGTGTTTTGGAGAGGGAAGAGGGGGATAGGTGGTCTTAAAGGGTACCACTCTTACACCCTCAAGTGCAAAGTTGGGGAACACAACGACCACCTGATAATTAATTGGGATCCAGTTGGTCCCCCTTAGTCTGGGTTCAACACTGGGATCGCAAAAGGCAAATCACAATCGCCTACGGAGTATGATTGCATTTCTACTAAGCAACTGTGGCTCCATGTTGCAGTGATTGAGTTTTTCAGTCACATTCCAGAGAATGAGAATGGTGTTCTAACTGCCAGCAAAATGTTGCACGCAGTGCACTTTTGCGATTTAAGCACATCACAGGCACTGCAAGGATTTACCGCAGTGCTTTGCTGAATACCGGCTATCAGCAATGAGCAGAAAAACTATTTATTAAAGCACCCCAAGAGTGAACTGGCCCTTAAGAGAACTTTATTGGTGATTACAAATTGTTGCAACCTGCAGAGTAGAACTCAGGGGCATATTTAAAATGATTTAAATATACCCCCAAATTCTAATAATGGCCTCCTCCTCCCCATAGCCATACCAATCCTCACCAAAAAGGTACAAAGCATAGAAACGCAAACAAAACAAAAAAAAGATGCAGGCCAACAATTGTAATTCTGGGAACTACCAATTGCACTAGCAAAAACCCAGCAATGCAATTTACATGTTCATCGCCGTGCTGTTGCTAAGGGCAACATGGGAACGATACAATTTTTAAATCGAAACGTGCTTAATAAAAAAGGGCCCTAATTAGTTAATCTCCATCTAAGATCGTTTATTATATTCTTTTTTTAACAGAGTCCTTTGGCTAATCCAGTTGGCTAAAACTAAATCACATTTTGGCCAATAGGATTGTAAGCCGGCCCACCATGGTAAGGTAGACTCTATTAGGGCGGGTTAGGGGATGGGAGTGAGTGAGGAATAGGGGATGGCGTTTTGGAGAGGGAAGATAGGATAGGTGGTCTTAAGGCGTACCATTCTTACACCCTCAAGTGCAAAGTCGGGGAACACAACGACCACCTGATAAATAATTGGGATCCAGCTGGTCCCCCTTAGGCCGGTTCAACACTGGGATCGCAAAAGGCAAATCGCAATCGCCTATGGAGTGTGATTGCATTTCTACTAAGCAATTGTGGCTCCATGTTGCAGTGATTGCGTTTTTCGGTCTCATTCCAGAGAATGAGAATGGCGCTCTAACTGCCAGCAAAATGTTGCACGCAGTGCACTTTTGCGATATACGCACATCACAGGCACTGCAAGGATTTACCGCAGTGCTTTGCTGAATACCGGCTATCAGCAAAGAGCAGAAACACTACCCACCAAAGCACCCCAAGAGTGAACTGGCCCTTAAGAGAACTTGATTGGTGATTACAAATTGTTGCAACCTGCAGAGTAGAACTCAGGGGTGTATTTAAAATGATTTAAATACACCCCCAAATTCTAATAATGGCCTCCTCCTCCCCATAGCCATACCAATCCTCACCAAAAAGGGACAAAGCATAGAAACGCAAACAAAACAAAAAAAGATGCAGGCCAACAATTGTAATTCTGGAAAATACCAATTGCACTAGCAAAAACCCAGCAATGCAATTTACATGTTCATCGCCGTGCTGTTGCTATTGGCAAAATGGGAACGATACAATTTTTAAATCGAAACGTTCTTAATAAAAAAGGGCCCTAATTAGTTAATCTCCATCTAAGATAGTTTATTATATTCTTTTTTTAACAGAGTCCTTTGGCTAATCCAGTTGGCTAAAAGTAAATCATATTTTGGCAAATAGGATTGTAAGCCGGCCCACCATGGTAAGGTAGACTCTATTAGGGCGGGTTAGGTGATGGGAGTGAGAGAGGAATAGAGTATAGTGTTTTGGAGAGGGAAGAGGGGGATAGGTGGACTTAAAGGGTACCACTCTTACACCCTCAAGTGCAAAGTCGGGGAACACAACGACCACCTGATAAATAATTGGGATCCAGCTGGTCCCCCTTAGGCCGGGTTCAACACTGGGATCGCAAAAGGCAAATCACAATCGCCTACGGAGTGTGATTGCATTTCTACTAAGCAACTGTGGCTCCATGTTGCAGTGATTGCGTTTTTCGGTCTCATTCCAGAGAATGAGAATGGTGTTCTAACTGCCAGCAAAATGTTGCACGCAGTGCACTTTTGCGATTCATGCACATCACAGGCACTGCAAGGATTTACCGCAGTGCTTTGCTGAATACAGGCTATCAGCAAAGAGCAGAAACACTACCCACCAAAGCACCCTAAGAGTGAACTGGCCCTTAAGAGAACTTGATTGGTGATTACAAATTGTTGCAACCTGCAGAGTAGAACTCAGGGGTGTATTTAAAATGATTTAAATACACCCCCAAATTCTAATAATGGCCTCCTCCTCCCCATAGCCATACCCATCCTCACCAAAAAGGTATAAAGCATAGAAACGCAAAAAAAACGAAAAAAGATGCAGACCAACAATTGTAATTCTGGAAAATACCAATTGCACTAGCAAAAACCCGGCAATGCAATTTACATGTTCATCGCCGTGTTGTTGCTATTGGCAAAATGAGAACGATACAATTTTTAAATCGAAACGTTCTTAATAAAAAAGGGCCCTAATTAGTTAATCTCCATCTAAGATAGTTTATTATATTCTTTTTTTAACAGAGTCCTTTGGCTAATCCAGTTGGCTAAAAGTAAATCACATTTTGGCAAATAGGATTGTAAGCCGGCCCACCATGGTAAGGTAGACTCTATTAGGGCGGGTTAGGTGATGGGAGTGAGAGAGGAATAGAGTATAGTGTTTTGGAGAGGGAAGATGGGGAGATATGTGGACTTAAAGGGTACCACCCTTACACCCTCAAGTGCAAAGTCGGGGAACACAACGACCACCTGATAAATAATTGGGATCCAGCTGGTCCCCCTTAGGCCGGGTTCAACACTGGGATCGCAAAAGGCAAATCACAATCGCCTACGGAGTGTGATTGCATTTCTACTAGGCAACTGTGGCTCCATGTTGCAGTGATTGCGTTTTTCGGTCTCATTCCACAGAATGAGAATGGTGTTCTAACTGCCAGCAAAATGTTGCACGCAGTGCACTTTTGCGATTTACGCACATCACAGGCACTGCAAGGATTTACCGCAGTGCTTTGCTGAATACCATCTATCAGCAAAGAGCAGAAACACTACCCACCAAAGCACCCCAAGAGGAGCTGGCCCTTAAGAGAACTTGATTGGTGATTACAAATTGTTGGAACCTGCAGAGTAGAACTCAGGGGCGTATTTAAAATGATTTAAATACACCCCCAAATTCTAATAATGGCCTCCTCCTCCCCATAGCCATACCAATCCTCACCAAAAAGATACAAAGCATAGAAACGCAAACAAAACAAAAACAGATGCAGGCCAACAATTTTAATTCTGGAAAATACCAATTGCACTAGCAAAAACCCGGCAATACAATTTACATGTTCATCGCCGTGCTGTTGCTATTGGCAAAATGGGAACGATACAATTTTTGAATCGAAACGTTCTTAATAAAAAAGGGCCCTAATTAGTTAATCTCCATCTAAGATAGTTTATTATATTCTTTTTTTAACAGAGTCCTTTGGCTAATCCAGTTGGCTAAAAGTAAATCACATTTTGGCCAATAGGATTGTAAGCCGGCCCACCATGGTAAGGTAGACTCTATTAGGGCGGGTTAGGTGATGGGAGTGAGAGAGGAATAGAGTATAGTGTTTTGGAGAGGGAAGAGGGGGATAGGTGGTCTTAAACGGTACCACTCTTACACCCTCAAGTGCAAAGTTGGAGAACACAACGACCACCTGATAATTAATTGGGATCCAGCTGGTCCCCCTTAGGCCGGGTTCAACACGAAGGCAAATCACAATCGCCTACGGAGTATGATTGCATTTCTACTAAGCAACTGTGGCTCCATGTTGCAGTGATTGCGTTTTTCGGTCTCATTCCAGAGAATGAGAATGGTGTTCTAACTGCCAGCAAAATGTTGCACGCAGTGCACTTTTGCGATTTACGCACATCACAGGCACTGCAAGGATTTACCGCAGTGCTTTGCTGAATACCGGCTATCAGCAAAGAGCAGAAACACTACCCACCAAAGCACCCTAAGAGTGAACTGGCCCTTAAGAGAACTTGATTGGTGATTACAAATTGTTGCAACCTGCAGAGTAGAACTCAGGGGTGTATGTAAAATGATTTAAATACACCCCCAAATTCTAATAATGGCGTCCTCCTCCCCATAGCCATACCAATCCTCACCAAAAAGGTATAAAGCATAGAAACGCAACAAAAAACAAAAAAAGATGCAGACCAACAATTGTAATTCTGGAAAATACCAATTGCACTAGCAAAAACCCGGCAATGCAATGTGCATGTTCATCGCCGTGCTGTTGCTATTGGCAAAATGGGAACGATACAATTTTTAAATCGGAATGTGCTTAATAAAAAAGGGCCCTAATTAGTTAATCTCCATCTAAGATAGTTTATTATATTCTTTTTTTAACAGAGTCCTTTGGCTAATCCAGTTGGCTAAAAGTAAATCACATTTTGGCAAATAGGATTGTAAGCCGGCCCACCATGGTAAGGTAGACTTTATTAGGGCTGGTTAGGTGATGGGAGTGAGAGAGGAATAGAGTATAGTGTTTTGGAGAGGGAAGAGAGGGATAGGTGGACTTAAAGGGTACCACTCTTACACCCTCAAGTGCAAAGTCGGGGAACACAACGACCACCTGATAAATAATTGGGATCCAGCTGGTCCCCCTTAGGCCGGGTTCAACACTGGGATCGCAAAAGGCAAATCACAATCGCCTACGGAGTGTGATTGCATTTCTACTAAGCAATTGTGGCTCCATGTTGCAGTGATTGCGTTTTTCGGTCTCATTCCAGAGAATGAGAATGGTGTTCTAACTGCCAGCAAAATGTTGCACGCAGTGCACTTTTGCGATTTACACACATCACAGGCACTGCAAAGATTTACCGCAGTGCTTTGCTGAATACCGACTATCAGCAAAGAGCAGAAAAACCACTTATTAAAGCACCCCAAGTGTGAACTGGCCCTTAAGAGAACTTTATTGGTGATTACAAATTGTTGCAACCTGCAGAGTAGAACTCAGGGGCATATTTAAAATGATTTAAATATACCCCCAAATTCTAATAATGGCCTCCTCCTCCCCATAGCCATACCAATCCTCACCAAAAAGGTACAAAGCATAGAAACGCAAACAAAACAAAAAAAAGATGCAGGCCAACAATTGTAATTCTGGGAACTACCAATTGCACTAGCAAAAACCCAGCAATGCAATTTACATGTTCATCGCCGTGCTGTTGCTAAGGGCAACATGGGAACGATACAATTTTTAAATCGAAACGTGCTTAATAAAAAAGGGCCCTAATTAGTTAATCTCCATCTAAGATAGTTTATTATATTCTTTTTTTAACAGAGTCCTTTGGCTAATCCAGTTGGCTAAAAGTAAATCACATTTTGGCAAATAGGATTGTAAGCCGGCCCACCATGGTAAGGTAGACTCTATTAGGGCGGGTTAGGTGATGGGAGTGAGAGAGGAATAGAGTATAGTGTTTTGGAGAGGGAAGAGGGGGATAGGTGGTCTTAAAGGGTACCACTCTTACACCCTCAAGTGCAAAGTTGGGGAACACAACGACCACCTGATAATTAATTGGGATCCAGTTGGTCCCCCTTAGTCTGGGTTCAACACTGGGATCGCAAAAGGCAAATCACAATCGCCTACGGAGTATGATTGCATTTCTACTAAGCAACTGTGGCTCCATGTTGCAGTGATTGAGTTTTTCAGTCACATTCCAGAGAATGAGAATGGTGTTCTAACTGCCAGCAAAATGTTGCACGCAGTGCACTTTTGCGATTTAAGCACATCACAGGCACTGCAAGGATTTACCGCAGTGCTTTGCTGAATACCGGCTATCAGCAATGAGCAGAAAAACTATTTATTAAAGCACCCCAAGAGTGAACTGGCCCTTAAGAGAACTTTATTGGTGATTACAAATTGTTGCAACCTGCAGAGTAGAACTCAGGGGCATATTTAAAATGATTTAAATATACCCCCAAATTCTAATAATGGCCTCCTCCTCCCCATAGCCATACCAATCCTCACCAAAAAGGTACAAAGCATAGAAACGCAAACAAAACAAAAAAAAGATGCAGGCCAACAATTGTAATTCTGGGAACTACCAATTGCACTAGCAAAAACCCAGCAATGCAATTTACATGTTCATCGCCGTGCTGTTGCTAAGGGCAACATGGGAACGATACAATTTTTAAATCGAAACGTGCTTAATAAAAAAGGGCCCTAATTAGTTAATCTCCATCTAAGATCGTTTATTATATTCTTTTTTTAACAGAGTCCTTTGGCTAATCCAGTTGGCTAAAACTAAATCACATTTTGGCCAATAGGATTGTAAGCCGGCCCACCATGGTAAGGTAGACTCTATTAGGGCGGGTTAGGGGATGGGAGTGAGTGAGGAATAGGGGATGGCGTTTTGGAGAGGGAAGATAGGATAGGTGGTCTTAAGGCGTACCATTCTTACACCCTCAAGTGCAAAGTCGGGGAACACAACGACCACCTGATAAATAATTGGGATCCAGCTGGTCCCCCTTAGGCCGGTTCAACACTGGGATCGCAAAAGGCAAATCGCAATCGCCTATGGAGTGTGATTGCATTTCTACTAAGCAATTGTGGCTCCATGTTGCAGTGATTGCGTTTTTCGGTCTCATTCCAGAGAATGAGAATGGCGCTCTAACTGCCAGCAAAATGTTGCACGCAGTGCACTTTTGCGATATACGCACATCACAGGCACTGCAAGGATTTACCGCAGTGCTTTGCTGAATACCGGCTATCAGCAAAGAGCAGAAACACTACCCACCAAAGCACCCCAAGAGTGAACTGGCCCTTAAGAGAACTTGATTGGTGATTACAAATTGTTGCAACCTGCAGAGTAGAACTCAGGGGTGTATTTAAAATGATTTAAATACACCCCCAAATTCTAATAATGGCCTCCTCCTCCCCATAGCCATACCAATCCTCACCAAAAAGGGACAAAGCATAGAAACGCAAACAAAACAAAAAAAGATGCAGGCCAACAATTGTAATTCTGGAAAATACCAATTGCACTAGCAAAAACCCAGCAATGCAATTTACATGTTCATCGCCGTGCTGTTGCTATTGGCAAAATGGGAACGATACAATTTTTAAATCGAAACGTTCTTAATAAAAAAGGGCCCTAATTAGTTAATCTCCATCTAAGATAGTTTATTATATTCTTTTTTTAACAGAGTCCTTTGGCTAATCCAGTTGGCTAAAAGTAAATCATATTTTGGCAAATAGGATTGTAAGCCGGCCCACCATGGTAAGGTAGACTCTATTAGGGCGGGTTAGGTGATGGGAGTGAGAGAGGAATAGAGTATAGTGTTTTGGAGAGGGAAGAGGGGGATAGGTGGACTTAAAGGGTACCACTCTTACACCCTCAAGTGCAAAGTCGGGGAACACAACGACCACCTGATAAATAATTGGGATCCAGCTGGTCCCCCTTAGGCCGGGTTCAACACTGGGATCGCAAAAGGCAAATCACAATCGCCTACGGAGTGTGATTGCATTTCTACTAAGCAACTGTGGCTCCATGTTGCAGTGATTGCGTTTTTCGGTCTCATTCCAGAGAATGAGAATGGTGTTCTAACTGCCAGCAAAATGTTGCACGCAGTGCACTTTTGCGATTCACGCACATCACAGGCACTGCAAGGATTTACCGCAGTGCTTTGCTGAATACAGGCTATCAGCAAAGAGCAGAAACACTACCCACCAAAGCACCCTAAGAGTGAACTGGCCCTTAAGAGAACTTGATTGGTGATTACAAATTGTTGCAACCTGCAGAGTAGAACTCAGGGGTGTATTTAAAATGATTTAAATACACCCCCAAATTCTAATAATGGCCTCCTCCTCCCCATAGCCATACCCATCCTCACCAAAAAGGTATAAAGCATAGAAACGCAAAAAAAATGAAAAAAGATGCAGACCAACAATTGTAATTCTGGAAAATACCAATTGCACTAGCAAAAACCCGGCAATGCAATTTACATGTTCATCGCCGTGTTGTTGCTATTGGCAAAATGAGAACGATACAATTTTTAAATCGAAACGTTCTTAATAAAAAAGGGCCCTAATTAGTTAATCTCCATCTAAGATAGTTTATTATATTCTTTTTTTAACAGAGTCCTTTGGCTAATCCAGTTGGCTAAAAGTAAATCACATTTTGGCAAATAGGATTGTAAGCCGGCCCACCATGGTAAGGTAGACTCTATTAGGGCGGGTTAGGTGATGGGAGTGAGAGAGGAATAGAGTATAGTGTTTTGGAGAGGGAAGATGGGGAGATATGTGGACTTAAAGGGTACCACCCTTACACCCTCAAGTGCAAAGTCGGGGAACACAACGACCACCTGATAAATAATTGGGATCCAGCTGGTCCCCCTTAGGCCGGGTTCAACACTGGGATCGCAAAAGGCAAATCACAATCGCCTACGGAGTGTGATTGCATTTCTACTAGGCAACTGTGGCTCCATGTTGCAGTGATTGCGTTTTTCGGTCTCATTCCACAGAATGAGAATGGTGTTCTAACTGCCAGCAAAATGTTGCACGCAGTGCACTTTTGCGATTTACGCACATCACAGGCACTGCAAGGATTTACCGCAGTGCTTTGCTGAATACCATCTATCAGCAAAGAGCAGAAACACTACCCACCAAAGCACCCCAAGAGGAGCTGGCCCTTAAGAGAACTTGATTGGTGATTACAAATTGTTGGAACCTGCAGAGTAGAACTCAGGGGCGTATTTAAAATGATTTAAATACACCCCCAAATTCTAATAATGGCCTCCTCCTCCCCATAGCCATACCAATCCTCACCAAAAAGATACAAAGCATAGAAACGCAAACAAAACAAAAAAAGATGCAGGCCAACAATTTTAATTCTGGAAAATACCAATTGCACTAGCAAAAACCCGGCAATACAATTTACATGTTCATCGCCGTGCTGTTGCTATTGGCAAAATGGGAACGATACAATTTTTGAATCGAAACGTTCTTAATAAAAAAGGGCCCTAATTAGTTAATCTCCATCTAAGATAGTTTATTATATTCTTTTTTTAACAGAGTCCTTTGGCTAATCCAGTTGGCTAAAAGTAAATCACATTTTGGCCAATAGGATTGTAAGCCGGCCCACCATGGTAAGGTAGACTCTATTAGGGCGGGTTAGGTGATGGGAGTGAGAGAGGAATAGAGTATAGTGTTTTGGAGAGGGAAGAGGGGGATAGGTGGTCTTAAACGGTACCACTCTTACACCCTCAAGTGCAAAGTTGGAGAACACAACGACCACCTGATAATTAATTGGGATCCAGCTGGTCCCCCTTAGGCCGGGTTCAACACAAAGGCAAATCACAATCGCCTACGGAGTATGATTGCATTTCTACTAAGCAACTGTGGCTCCATGTTGCAGTGATTGCGTTTTTCGGTCTCATTCCAGAGAATGAGAATGGTGTTCTAACTGCCAGCAAAATGTTGCACGCAGTGCACTTTTGCGATTTACGCACATCACAGGCACTGCAAGGATTTACCGCAGTGCTTTGCTGAATACCGGCTATCAGCAAAGAGCAGAAACACTACCCACCAAAGCACCCTAAGAGTGAACTGGCCCTTAAGAGAACTTGATTGGTGATTACAAATTGTTGCAACCTGCAGAGTAGAACTCAGGGGTGTATGTAAAATGATTTAAATACACCCCCAAATTCTAATAATGGCGTCCTCCTCCCCATAGCCATACCAATCCTCACCAAAAAGGTATAAAGCATAGAAACGCAACAAAAAACAAAAAAAGATGCAGACCAACAATTGTAATTCTGGAAAATACCAATTGCACTAGCAAAAACCCGGCAATGCAATGTGCATGTTCATCGCCGTGCTGTTGCTATTGGCAAAATGGGAACGATACAATTTTTAAATCGGAATGTGCTTAATAAAAAAGGGCCCTAATTAGTTAATCTCCATCTAAGATAGTTTATTATATTCTTTTTTTAACAGAGTCCTTTGGCTAATCCAGTTGGCTAAAAGTAAATCACATTTTGGCAAATAGGATTGTAAGCCGGCCCACCATGGTAAGGTAGACTTTATTAGGGCTGGTTAGGTGATGGGAGTGAGAGAGGAATAGAGTATAGTGTTTTGGAGAGGGAAGAGAGGGATAGGTGGACTTAAAGGGTACCACTCTTACACCCTCAAGTGCAAAGTCGGGGAACACAACGACCACCTGATAAATAATTGGGATCCAGCTGGTCCCCCTTAGGCCGGGTTCAACACTGGGATCGCAAAAGGCAAATCACAATCGCCTACGGAGTGTGATTGCATTTCTACTAAGCAACTGTGGCTCCATGTTGCAGTGATTGCGTTTTTCGGTCTCATTCCAGAGAATGAGAATGGTGTTCTAACTGCCAGCAAAATGTTGCACGCAGTGCACTTTTGCGATTTACGCACATCACAGGCACTGCAAGGATTTACCGCAGTGCTTTGCTGAATACCGGCTATCAGCAAAGAGCAGAAACACTACCCACCAAAGCACCCTAAGAGTGAACTGGCCCTTAAGAGAACTTGATTGGTGATTACAAATTGTTGCAACCTGCAGAGTAGAACTCAGGGGTGTATGTAAAATGATTTAAATACACCCCCAAATTCTAATAATGGCGTCCTCCTCCCCATAGCCATACCAATCCTCACCAAAAAGGTATAAAGCATAGAAACGCAACAAAAAACAAAAAAAGATGCAGACCAACAATTGTAATTCTGGAAAATACCAATTGCACTAGCAAAAACCCGGCAATGCAATGTGCATGTTCATCGCCGTGCTGTTGCTATTGGCAAAATGGGAACGATACAATTTTTAAATCGGAATGTGCTTAATAAAAAAGGGCCCTAATTAGTTAATCTCCATCTAAGATAGTTTATTATATTCTTTTTTTAACAGAGTCCTTTGGCTAATCCAGTTGGCTAAAAGTAAATCACATTTTGGCAAATAGGATTGTAAGCCGGCCCACCATGGTAAGGTAGACTTTATTAGGGCTGGTTAGGTGATGGGAGTGAGAGAGGAATAGAGTATAGTGTTTTGGAGAGGGAAGAGAGGGATAGGTGGACTTAAAGGGTACCACTCTTACACCCTCAAGTGCAAAGTCGGGGAACACAACGACCACCTGATAAATAATTGGGATCCAGCTGGTCCCCCTTAGGCCGGGTTCAACACTGGGATCGCAAAAGGCAAATCACAATCGCCTACGGAGTGTGATTGCATTTCTACTAAGCAATTGTGGCTCCATGTTGCAGTGATTGCGTTTTTCGGTCTCATTCCAGAGAATGAGAATGGTGTTCTAACTGCCAGCAAAATGTTGCACGCAGTGCACTTTTGCGATTTACACACATCACAGGCACTGCAAAGATTTACCGCAGTGCTTTGCTGAATACCGACTATCAGCAAAGAGCAGAAAAACCACTTATTAAAGCACCCCAAGTGTGAACTGGCCCTTAAGAGAACTTTATTGGTGATTACAAATTGTTGCAACCTGCAGAGTAGAACTCAGGGGCATATTTAAAATGATTTAAATATACCCCCAAATTCTAATAATGGCCTCCTCCTCCCCATAGCCATACCAATCCTCACCAAAAAGGTACAAAGCATAGAAACGCAAACAAAACAAAAAAAAGATGCAGGCCAACAATTGTAATTCTGGGAACTACCAATTGCACTAGCAAAAACCCAGCAATGCAATTTACATGTTCATCGCCGTGCTGTTGCTAAGGGCAACATGGGAACGATACAATTTTTAAATCGAAACGTGCTTAATAAAAAAGGGCCCTAATTAGTTAATCTCCATCTAAGATCGTTTATTATATTCTTTTTTTAACAGAGTCCTTTGGCTAATCCAGTTGGCTAAAACTAAATCACATTTTGGCCAATAGGATTGTAAGCCGGCCCACCATGGTAAGGTAGACTCTATTGGGGCGGGTTAGGGGATGGGAGTGAGTGAGGAATAGGGGATGGCGTTTTGGAGAGGGAAGATAGGATAGGTGGTCTTAAGGCGTACCATTCTTACACCCTCAAGTGCAAAGTCGGGGAACACAACGACCACCTGATAAATAATTGGGATCCAGCTGGTCCCCCTTAGGCCGGTTCAACACTGGGATCGCAAAAGGCAAATCGCAATCGCCTATGGAGTGTGATTGCATTTCTACTAAGCAATTGTGGCTCCATGTTGCAGTGATTGCGTTTTTCGGTCTCATTCCAGAGAATGAGAATGGCGCTCTAACTGCCAGCAAAATGTTGCACGCAGTGCACTTTTGCGATATACGCACATCACAGGCACTGCAAGGATTTACCGCAGTGCTTTGCTGAATACCGGCTATCAGCAAAGAGCAGAAACACTACCCACCAAAGCACCCCAAGAGTGAACTGGCCCTTAAGAGAACTTGATTGGTGATTACAAATTGTTGCAACCTGCAGAGTAGAACTCAGGGGTGTATTTAAAATGATTTAAATACACCCCCAAATTCTAATAATGGCCTCCTCCTCCCCATAGCCATACCAATCCTCACCAAAAAGGGACAAAGCATAGAAACGCAAACAAAACAAAAAAAGATGCAGGCCAACAATTGTAATTCTGGAAAATACCAATTGCACTAGCAAAAACCCAGCAATGCAATTTACATGTTCATCGCCGTGCTGTTGCTATTGGCAAAATGGGAACGATACAATTTTTAAATCGAAACGTTCTTAATAAAAAAGGGCCCTAATTAGTTAATCTCCATCTAAGATAGTTTATTATATTCTTTTTTTAACAGAGTCCTTTGGCTAATCCAGTTGGCTAAAAGTAAATCATATTTTGGCAAATAGGATTGTAAGCCGGCCCACCATGGTAAGGTAGACTCTATTAGGGCGGGTTAGGTGATGGGAGTGAGAGAGGAATAGAGTATAGTGTTTTGGAGAGGGAAGAGGGGGATAGGTGGACTTAAAGGGTACCACTCTTACACCCTCAAGTGCAAAGTCGGGGAACACAACGACCACCTGATAAATAATTGGGATCCAGCTGGTCCCCCTTAGGCCGGGTTCAACACTGGGATCGCAAAAGGCAAATCACAATCGCCTACGGAGTGTGATTGCATTTCTACTAAGCAACTGTGGCTCCATGTTGCAGTGATTGCGTTTTTCGGTCTCATTCCAGAGAATGAGAATGGTGTTCTAACTGCCAGCAAAATGTTGCACGCAGTGCACTTTTGCGATTCACGCACATCACAGGCACTGCAAGGATTTACCGCAGTGCTTTGCTGAATACAGGCTATCAGCAAAGAGCAGAAACACTACCCACCAAAGCACCCTAAGAGTGAACTGGCCCTTAAGAGAACTTGATTGGTGATTACAAATTGTTGCAACCTGCAGAGTAGAACTCAGGGGTGTATTTAAAATGATTTAAATACACCCCCAAATTCTAATAATGGCCTCCTCCTCCCCATAGCCATACCCATCCTCACCAAAAAGGTATAAAGCATAGAAACGCAAAAAAAAACGAAAAAAGATGCAGACCAACAATTGTAATTCTGGAAAATACCAATTGCACTAGCAAAAACCCGGCAATGCAATTTACATGTTCATCGCCGTGTTGTTGCTATTGGCAAAATGGGAACGATACAATTTTTAAATCGAAACGTGCTTAATAAAAAAGGGCGCTAATTAGTTAATCTCCATCTAAGATAGTTTATTATATTCTTTTTTTAACAGAGTCCTTTGGCTAATCCAGTTGGCTAAAACTAAATCACATTTTGGCAAATAGGATTGTAAGCCGGCCCACCATGGTAAGGTAGACTCTATTAGGGCGGGTTAGGTGATGGGAGTGAGAGAGGAATAGAGTATAGCGTTTTGGAGAGGGAAGAGGGGGATAGGTGGTCTTAAAGGGTACCACTCTTACACCCTCAAGTGCAAAGTCGGGGAACACAACGACCACCTGATAAATAATTGGGATCCAGCTGGTTCCCCTTAGGCCGGTTCAACACTGGGATCGCAAAAGGCAAATCGCAATCGCCTATGGAGTGTGATTGCATTTCTACTAAGCAATTGTGGCTCCATGTTGCATTGATTGCGTTTTTTCGGTCTCATTCCAGAGAATGAGAATGGTGCTCTAACTGCCAGCAAAATGTTGCACGCAGTGCACTTTTGCGATATACGCACATCACAGGCACTGCAAGGATTTACCGCAGTGCTTTGCTGAATACCGGCTATCAGCAAAGAGCAGAAACACTACCCACCAAAGCACCCTAAGAGTGAACTGGCCCTTAAGAGAACTTGATTGGTGATTACAAATTGTTGCAACCTGCAGAGTAGAACTCAGGGGTGTATTTAAAATGATTTAAATACACCCCCAAATTCTAATAATGGCCTCCTCCTCCCCATAGCCACACCAATCCTCACCAAAAAGGGACAAAGCATAGAAACGCAAACAAAACAAAAAAAGATGCAGGCCAACAGTTGTAATTCTGGAAAATACCAATTGCACTAGCAAAAACCCGGCAATGCAATTTACATGTTCATCCCCGTGCTGTTGCTATTGGCAAAATGGGAACGATACAATTTTTAAATTCGAAACGTTGTTAATAAAAAAGGGCCCTAATTAGTTAATCTCCATCTAAGATAGTTTATTATATTATTTTTTTAACAGAGTCCTTTGGCTAATCCAGTTGGCTAAAAGTAAATCACATTTTGGCAAATAGGATTGTAAGCCGGCCCACCATGGTAAGGTAGACTCTATTAGGGCGGGTTAGGTGATGGGAGTGAGAGAGGAATAGAGTATAGTGTTTTGGAGAGGGAAGAGGGGGATAGGTGGTCTTAAAGGGTACCACTCTTACACCCTCAAGTGCAAAGTTGGGGAACACAACGACCACCTGATAATTAATTGGGATCCAGTTGGTCCCCCTTAGTCTGGGTTCAACACTGGGATCGCAAAAGGCAAATCACAATCGCCTACGGAGTATGATTGCATTTCTACTAAGCAACTGTGGCTCCATGTTGCAGTGATTGAGTTTTTCAGTCACATTCCAGAGAATGAGAATGGTGTTCTAACTGCCAGCAAAATGTTGCACGCAGTGCACTTTTGCGATTTAAGCACATCACAGGCACTGCAAGGATTTACCGCAGTGCTTTGCTGAATACCGGCTATCAGCAATGAGCAGAAAAACTATTTATTAAAGCACCCCAAGAGTGAACTGGCCCTTAAGAGAACTTTATTGGTGATTACAAATTGTTGCAACCTGCAGAGTAGAACTCAGGGGCATATTTAAAATGATTTAAATATACCCCCAAATTCTAATAATGGCCTCCTCCTCCCCATAGCCATACCAATCCTCACCAAAAAGGTACAAAGCATAGAAACGCAAACAAAACAAAAAAAAGATGCAGGCCAACAATTGTAATTCTGGGAACTACCAATTGCACTAGCAAAAACCCAGCAATGCAATTTACATGTTCATCGCCGTGCTGTTGCTAAGGGCAACATGGGAACGATACAATTTTTAAATCGAAACGTGCTTAATAAAAAAGGGCCCTAATTAGTTAATCTCCATCTAAGATCGTTTATTATATTCTTTTTTTAACAGAGTCCTTTGGCTAATCCAGTTGGCTAAAACTAAATCACATTTTGGCCAATAGGATTGTAAGCCGGCCCACCATGGTAAGGTAGACTCTATTAGGGCGGGTTAGGGGATGGGAGTGAGTGAGGAATAGGGGATGGCGTTTTGGAGAGGGAAGATAGGATAGGTGGTCTTAAGGCGTACCATTCTTACACCCTCAAGTGCAAAGTCGGGGAACACAACGACCACCTGATAAATAATTGGGATCCAGCTGGTCCCCCTTAGGCCGGTTCAACACTGGGATCGCAAAAGGCAAATCGCAATCGCCTATGGAGTGTGATTGCATTTCTACTAAGCAATTGTGGCTCCATGTTGCAGTGATTGCGTTTTTCGGTCTCATTCCAGAGAATGAGAATGGCGCTCTAACTGCCAGCAAAATGTTGCACGCAGTGCACTTTTGCGATATACGCACATCACAGGCACTGCAAGGATTTACCGCAGTGCTTTGCTGAATACCGGCTATCAGCAAAGAGCAGAAACACTACCCACCAAAGCACCCCAAGAGTGAACTGGCCCTTAAGAGAACTTGATTGGTGATTACAAATTGTTGCAACCTGCAGAGTAGAACTCAGGGGTGTATTTAAAATGATTTAAATACACCCCCAAATTCTAATAATGGCCTCCTCCTCCCCATAGCCATACCAATCCTCACCAAAAAGGGACAAAGCATAGAAACGCAAACAAAACAAAAAAAGATGCAGGCCAACAATTGTAATTCTGGAAAATACCAATTGCACTAGCAAAAACCCAGCAATGCAATTTACATGTTCATCGCCGTGCTGTTGCTATTGGCAAAATGGGAACGATACAATTTTTAAATCGAAACGTTCTTAATAAAAAAGGGCCCTAATTAGTTAATCTCCATCTAAGATAGTTTATTATATTCTTTTTTTAACAGAGTCCTTTGGCTAATCCAGTTGGCTAAAAGTAAATCATATTTTGGCAAATAGGATTGTAAGCCGGCCCACCATGGTAAGGTAGACTCTATTAGGGCGGGTTAGGTGATGGGAGTGAGAGAGGAATAGAGTATAGTGTTTTGGAGAGGGAAGAGGGGGATAGGTGGACTTAAAGGGTACCACTCTTACACCCTCAAGTGCAAAGTCGGGGAACACAACGACCACCTGATAAATAATTGGGATCCAGCTGGTCCCCCTTAGGCCGGGTTCAACACTGGGATCGCAAAAGGCAAATCACAATCGCCTACGGAGTGTGATTGCATTTCTACTAAGCAACTGTGGCTCCATGTTGCAGTGATTGCGTTTTTCGGTCTCATTCCAGAGAATGAGAATGGTGTTCTAACTGCCAGCAAAATGTTGCACGCAGTGCACTTTTGCGATTCACGCACATCACAGGCACTGCAAGGATTTACCGCAGTGCTTTGCTGAATACAGGCTATCAGCAAAGAGCAGAAACACTACCCACCAAAGCACCCTAAGAGTGAACTGGCCCTTAAGAGAACTTGATTGGTGATTACAAATTGTTGCAACCTGCAGAGTAGAACTCAGGGGTGTATTTAAAATGATTTAAATACACCCCCAAATTCTAATAATGGCCTCCTCCTCCCCATAGCCATACCCATCCTCACCAAAAAGGTATAAAGCATAGAAACGCAAAAAAAATGAAAAAAGATGCAGACCAACAATTGTAATTCTGGAAAATACCAATTGCACTAGCAAAAACCCGGCAATGCAATTTACATGTTCATCGCCGTGTTGTTGCTATTGGCAAAATGAGAACGATACAATTTTTAAATCGAAACGTTCTTAATAAAAAAGGGCCCTAATTAGTTAATCTCCATCTAAGATAGTTTATTATATTCTTTTTTTAACAGAGTCCTTTGGCTAATCCAGTTGGCTAAAAGTAAATCACATTTTGGCAAATAGGATTGTAAGCCGGCCCACCATGGTAAGGTAGACTCTATTAGGGCGGGTTAGGTGATGGGAGTGAGAGAGGAATAGAGTATAGTGTTTTGGAGAGGGAAGATGGGGAGATATGTGGACTTAAAGGGTACCACCCTTACACCCTCAAGTGCAAAGTCGGGGAACACAACGACCACCTGATAAATAATTGGGATCCAGCTGGTCCCCCTTAGGCCGGGTTCAACACTGGGATCGCAAAAGGCAAATCACAATCGCCTACGGAGTGTGATTGCATTTCTACTAGGCAACTGTGGCTCCATGTTGCAGTGATTGCGTTTTTCGGTCTCATTCCACAGAATGAGAATGGTGTTCTAACTGCCAGCAAAATGTTGCACGCAGTGCACTTTTGCGATTTACGCACATCACAGGCACTGCAAGGATTTACCGCAGTGCTTTGCTGAATACCATCTATCAGCAAAGAGCAGAAACACTACCCACCAAAGCACCCCAAGAGGAGCTGGCCCTTAAGAGAACTTGATTGGTGATTACAAATTGTTGGAACCTGCAGAGTAGAACTCAGGGGCGTATTTAAAATGATTTAAATACACCCCCAAATTCTAATAATGGCCTCCTCCTCCCCATAGCCATACCAATCCTCACCAAAAAGATACAAAGCATAGAAACGCAAACAAAACAAAAAAAGATGCAGGCCAACAATTTTAATTCTGGAAAATACCAATTGCACTAGCAAAAACCCGGCAATACAATTTACATGTTCATCGCCGTGCTGTTGCTATTGGCAAAATGGGAACGATACAATTTTTGAATCGAAACGTTCTTAATAAAAAAGGGCCCTAATTAGTTAATCTCCATCTAAGATAGTTTATTATATTCTTTTTTTAACAGAGTCCTTTGGCTAATCCAGTTGGCTAAAAGTAAATCACATTTTGGCCAATAGGATTGTAAGCCGGCCCACCATGGTAAGGTAGACTCTATTAGGGCGGGTTAGGTGATGGGAGTGAGAGAGGAATAGAGTATAGTGTTTTGGAGAGGGAAGAGGGGGATAGGTGGTCTTAAACGGTACCACTCTTACACCCTCAAGTGCAAAGTTGGAGAACACAACGACCACCTGATAATTAATTGGGATCCAGCTGGTCCCCCTTAGGCCGGGTTCAACACAAAGGCAAATCACAATCGCCTACGGAGTATGATTGCATTTCTACTAAGCAACTGTGGCTCCATGTTGCAGTGATTGCGTTTTTCGGTCTCATTCCAGAGAATGAGAATGGTGTTCTAACTGCCAGCAAAATGTTGCACGCAGTGCACTTTTGCGATTTACGCACATCACAGGCACTGCAAGGATTTACCGCAGTGCTTTGCTGAATACCGGCTATCAGCAAAGAGCAGAAACACTACCCACCAAAGCACCCTAAGAGTGAACTGGCCCTTAAGAGAACTTGATTGGTGATTACAAATTGTTGCAACCTGCAGAGTAGAACTCAGGGGTGTATGTAAAATGATTTAAATACACCCCCAAATTCTAATAATGGCGTCCTCCTCCCCATAGCCATACCAATCCTCACCAAAAAGGTATAAAGCATAGAAACGCAACAAAAAACAAAAAAAGATGCAGACCAACAATTGTAATTCTGGAAAATACCAATTGCACTAGCAAAAACCCGGCAATGCAATGTGCATGTTCATCGCCGTGCTGTTGCTATTGGCAAAATGGGAACGATACAATTTTTAAATCGGAATGTGCTTAATAAAAAAGGGCCCTAATTAGTTAATCTCCATCTAAGATAGTTTATTATATTCTTTTTTTAACAGAGTCCTTTGGCTAATCCAGTTGGCTAAAAGTAAATCACATTTTGGCAAATAGGATTGTAAGCCGGCCCACCATGGTAAGGTAGACTCTATTAGGGCGGGTTAGGTGATGGGAGTGAGAGAGGAATAGAGTATAGTGTTTTGGAGAGGGAAGAGGGGGATAGGTGGACTTAAAGGGTACCACTCTTACACCCTCAAGTGCAAAGTCGGGGAACACAACGACCACCTGATAAATAATTGGGATCCAGCTGGTCCCCCTTAGGCCGGGTTCAACACTGGGATCGCAAAAGGCAAATCACAATCGCCTACGGAGTGTGATTGCATTTCTACTAAGCAACTGTGGCTCCATGTTGCAGTGATTGCGTTTTTCGGTCTCATTCCAGAGAATGAGAATGGTGTTCTAACTGCCAGCAAAATGTTGCACGCAGTGCACTTTTGCGATTCACGCACATCACAGGCACTGCAAGGATTTACCGCAGTGCTTTGCTGAATACAGGCTATCAGCAAAGAGCAGAAACACTACCCACCAAAGCACCCTAAGAGTGAACTGGCCCTTAAGAGAACTTGATTGGTGATTACAAATTGTTGCAACCTGCAGAGTAGAACTCAGGGGTGTATTTAAAATGATTTAAATACACCCCCAAATTCTAATAATGGCCTCCTCCTCCCCATAGCCATACCCATCCTCACCAAAAAGGTATAAAGCATAGAAACGCAAAAAAAAACGAAAAAAGATGCAGACCAACAATTGTAATTCTGGAAAATACCAATTGCACTAGCAAAAACCCGGCAATGCAATTTACATGTTCATCGCCGTGTTGTTGCTATTGGCAAAATGGGAACGATACAATTTTTAAATCGAAACGTGCTTAATAAAAAAGGGCGCTAATTAGTTAATCTCCATCTAAGATAGTTTATTATATTCTTTTTTTAACAGAGTCCTTTGGCTAATCCAGTTGGCTAAAACTAAATCACATTTTGGCAAATAGGATTGTAAGCCGGCCCACCATGGTAAGGTAGACTCTATTAGGGCGGGTTAGGTGATGGGAGTGAGAGAGGAATAGAGTATAGCGTTTTGGAGAGGGAAGAGGGGGATAGGTGGTCTTAAAGGGTACCACTCTTACACCCTCAAGTGCAAAGTCGGGGAACACAACGACCACCTGATAAATAATTGGGATCCAGCTGGTTCCCCTTAGGCCGGTTCAACACTGGGATCGCAAAAGGCAAATCGCAATCGCCTATGGAGTGTGATTGCATTTCTACTAAGCAATTGTGGCTCCATGTTGCATTGATTGCGTTTTTTCGGTCTCATTCCAGAGAATGAGAATGGTGCTCTAACTGCCAGCAAAATGTTGCACGCAGTGCACTTTTGCGATATACGCACATCACAGGCACTGCAAGGATTTACCGCAGTGCTTTGCTGAATACCGGCTATCAGCAAAGAGCAGAAACACTACCCACCAAAGCACCCTAAGAGTGAACTGGCCCTTAAGAGAACTTGATTGGTGATTACAAATTGTTGCAACCTGCAGAGTAGAACTCAGGGGTGTATTTAAAATGATTTAAATACACCCCCAAATTCTAATAATGGCCTCCTCCTCCCCATAGCCACACCAATCCTCACCAAAAAGGGACAAAGCATAGAAACGCAAACAAAACAAAAAAAGATGCAGGCCAACAGTTGTAATTCTGGAAAATACCAATTGCACTAGCAAAAACCCGGCAATGCAATTTACATGTTCATCCCCGTGCTGTTGCTATTGGCAAAATGGGAACGATACAATTTTTAAATTCGAAACGTTGTTAATAAAAAAGGGCCCTAATTAGTTAATCTCCATCTAAGATAGTTTATTATATTCTTTTTTTAACAGAGTCCTTTGGCTAATCCAGTTGGCTAAAAGTAAATCACATTTTGGCAAATAGGATTGTAAGCCGGCCCACCATGGTAAGGTAGACTCTATTAGGGCGGGTTAGGTGATGGGAGTGAGAGAGGAATAGAGTATAGTGTTTTGGAGAGGGAAGAGGGGGATAGGTGGTCTTAAAGGGTACCACTCTTACACCCTCAAGTGCAAAGTTGGGGAACACAACGACCACCTGATAATTAATTGGGATCCAGTTGGTCCCCCTTAGTCTGGGTTCAACACTGGGATCGCAAAAGGCAAATCACAATCGCCTACGGAGTATGATTGCATTTCTACTAAGCAACTGTGGCTCCATGTTGCAGTGATTGAGTTTTTCAGTCACATTCCAGAGAATGAGAATGGTGTTCTAACTGCCAGCAAAATGTTGCACGCAGTGCACTTTTGCGATTTAAGCACATCACAGGCACTGCAAGGATTTACCGCAGTGCTTTGCTGAATACCGGCTATCAGCAATGAGCAGAAAAACTATTTATTAAAGCACCCCAAGAGTGAACTGGCCCTTAAGAGAACTTTATTGGTGATTACAAATTGTTGCAACCTGCAGAGTAGAACTCAGGGGCATATTTAAAATGATTTAAATATACCCCCAAATTCTAATAATGGCCTCCTCCTCCCCATAGCCATACCAATCCTCACCAAAAAGGTACAAAGCATAGAAACGCAAACAAAACAAAAAAAAGATGCAGGCCAACAATTGTAATTCTGGGAACTACCAATTGCACTAGCAAAAACCCAGCAATGCAATTTACATGTTCATCGCCGTGCTGTTGCTAAGGGCAACATGGGAACGATACAATTTTTAAATCGAAACGTGCTTAATAAAAAAGGGCCCTAATTAGTTAATCTCCATCTAAGATCGTTTATTATATTCTTTTTTTAACAGAGTCCTTTGGCTAATCCAGTTGGCTAAAACTAAATCACATTTTGGCCAATAGGATTGTAAGCCGGCCCACCATGGTAAGGTAGACTCTATTAGGGCGGGTTAGGGGATGGGAGTGAGTGAGGAATAGGGGATGGCGTTTTGGAGAGGGAAGATAGGATAGGTGGTCTTAAGGCGTACCATTCTTACACCCTCAAGTGCAAAGTCGGGGAACACAACGACCACCTGATAAATAATTGGGATCCAGCTGGTCCCCCTTAGGCCGGTTCAACACTGGGATCGCAAAAGGCAAATCGCAATCGCCTATGGAGTGTGATTGCATTTCTACTAAGCAATTGTGGCTCCATGTTGCAGTGATTGCGTTTTTCGGTCTCATTCCAGAGAATGAGAATGGCGCTCTAACTGCCAGCAAAATGTTGCACGCAGTGCACTTTTGCGATATACGCACATCACAGGCACTGCAAGGATTTACCGCAGTGCTTTGCTGAATACCGGCTATCAGCAAAGAGCAGAAACACTACCCACCAAAGCACCCCAAGAGTGAACTGGCCCTTAAGAGAACTTGATTGGTGATTACAAATTGTTGCAACCTGCAGAGTAGAACTCAGGGGTGTATTTAAAATGATTTAAATACACCCCCAAATTCTAATAATGGCCTCCTCCTCCCCATAGCCATACCAATCCTCACCAAAAAGGGACAAAGCATAGAAACGCAAACAAAACAAAAAAAGATGCAGGCCAACAATTGTAATTCTGGAAAATACCAATTGCACTAGCAAAAACCCAGCAATGCAATTTACATGTTCATCGCCGTGCTGTTGCTATTGGCAAAATGGGAACGATACAATTTTTAAATCGAAACGTTCTTAATAAAAAAGGGCCCTAATTAGTTAATCTCCATCTAAGATAGTTTATTATATTCTTTTTTTAACAGAGTCCTTTGGCTAATCCAGTTGGCTAAAAGTAAATCATATTTTGGCAAATAGGATTGTAAGCCGGCCCACCATGGTAAGGTAGACTCTATTAGGGCGGGTTAGGTGATGGGAGTGAGAGAGGAATAGAGTATAGTGTTTTGGAGAGGGAAGAGGGGGATAGGTGGACTTAAAGGGTACCACTCTTACACCCTCAAGTGCAAAGTCGGGGAACACAACGACCACCTGATAAATAATTGGGATCCAGCTGGTCCCCCTTAGGCCGGGTTCAACACTGGGATCGCAAAAGGCAAATCACAATCGCCTACGGAGTGTGATTGCATTTCTACTAAGCAACTGTGGCTCCATGTTGCAGTGATTGCGTTTTTCGGTCTCATTCCAGAGAATGAGAATGGTGTTCTAACTGCCAGCAAAATGTTGCACGCAGTGCACTTTTGCGATTCACGCACATCACAGGCACTGCAAGGATTTACCGCAGTGCTTTGCTGAATACAGGCTATCAGCAAAGAGCAGAAACACTACCCACCAAAGCACCCTAAGAGTGAACTGGCCCTTAAGAGAACTTGATTGGTGATTACAAATTGTTGCAACCTGCAGAGTAGAACTCAGGGGTGTATTTAAAATGATTTAAATACACCCCCAAATTCTAATAATGGCCTCCTCCTCCCCATAGCCATACCCATCCTCACCAAAAAGGTATAAAGCATAGAAACGCAAAAAAAATGAAAAAAGATGCAGACCAACAATTGTAATTCTGGAAAATACCAATTGCACTAGCAAAAACCCGGCAATGCAATTTACATGTTCATCGCCGTGTTGTTGCTATTGGCAAAATGAGAACGATACAATTTTTAAATCGAAACGTTCTTAATAAAAAAAGGGCCCTAATTAGTTAATCTCCATCTAAGATAGTTTATTATATTCTTTTTTTAACAGAGTCCTTTGGCTAATCCAGTTGGCTAAAAGTAAATCACATTTTGGCAAATAGGATTGTAAGCCGGCCCACCATGGTAAGGTAGACTCTATTAGGGCGGGTTAGGTGATGGGAGTGAGAGAGGAATAGAGTATAGTGTTTTGGAGAGGGAAGATGGGGAGATATGTGGACTTAAAGGGTACCACCCTTACACCCTCAAGTGCAAAGTCGGGGAACACAACGACCACCTGATAAATAATTGGGATCCAGCTGGTCCCCCTTAGGCCGGGTTCAACACTGGGATCGCAAAAGGCAAATCACAATCGCCTACGGAGTGTGATTGCATTTCTACTAGGCAACTGTGGCTCCATGTTGCAGTGATTGCGTTTTTCGGTCTCATTCCACAGAATGAGAATGGTGTTCTAACTGCCAGCAAAATGTTGCACGCAGTGCACTTTTGCGATTTACGCACATCACAGGCACTGCAAGGATTTACCGCAGTGCTTTGCTGAATACCATCTATCAGCAAAGAGCAGAAACACTACCCACCAAAGCACCCCAAGAGGAGCTGGCCCTTAAGAGAACTTGATTGGTGATTACAAATTGTTGGAACCTGCAGAGTAGAACTCAGGGGCGTATTTAAAATGATTTAAATACACCCCCAAATTCTAATAATGGCCTCCTCCTCCCCATAGCCATACCAATCCTCACCAAAAAGATACAAAGCATAGAAACGCAAACAAAACAAAAAAAGATGCAGGCCAACAATTTTAATTCTGGAAAATACCAATTGCACTAGCAAAAACCCGGCAATACAATTTACATGTTCATCGCCGTGCTGTTGCTATTGGCAAAATGGGAACGATACAATTTTTGAATCGAAACGTTCTTAATAAAAAAGGGCCCTAATTAGTTAATCTCCATCTAAGATAGTTTATTATATTCTTTTTTTAACAGAGTCCTTTGGCTAATCCAGTTGGCTAAAAGTAAATCACATTTTGGCCAATAGGATTGTAAGCCGGCCCACCATGGTAAGGTAGACTCTATTAGGGCGGGTTAGGTGATGGGAGTGAGAGAGGAATAGAGTATAGTGTTTTGGAGAGGGAAGAGGGGGATAGGTGGTCTTAAACGGTACCACTCTTACACCCTCAAGTGCAAAGTTGGAGAACACAACGACCACCTGATAATTAATTGGGATCCAGCTGGTCCCCCTTAGGCCGGGTTCAACACAAAGGCAAATCACAATCGCCTACGGAGTATGATTGCATTTCTACTAAGCAACTGTGGCTCCATGTTGCAGTGATTGCGTTTTTCGGTCTCATTCCAGAGAATGAGAATGGTGTTCTAACTGCCAGCAAAATGTTGCACGCAGTGCACTTTTGCGATTTACGCACATCACAGGCACTGCAAGGATTTACCGCAGTGCTTTGCTGAATACCGGCTATCAGCAAAGAGCAGAAACACTACCCACCAAAGCACCCTAAGAGTGAACTGGCCCTTAAGAGAACTTGATTGGTGATTACAAATTGTTGCAACCTGCAGAGTAGAACTCAGGGGTGTATGTAAAATGATTTAAATACACCCCCAAATTCTAATAATGGCGTCCTCCTCCCCATAGCCATACCAATCCTCACCAAAAAGGTATAAAGCATAGAAACGCAACAAAAAACAAAAAAAGATGCAGACCAACAATTGTAATTCTGGAAAATACCAATTGCACTAGCAAAAACCCGGCAATGCAATGTGCATGTTCATCGCCGTGCTGTTGCTATTGGCAAAATGGGAACGATACAATTTTTAAATCGGAATGTGCTTAATAAAAAAGGGCCCTAATTAGTTAATCTCCATCTAAGATAGTTTATTATATTCTTTTTTTAACAGAGTCCTTTGGCTAATCCAGTTGGCTAAAAGTAAATCACATTTTGGCAAATAGGATTGTAAGCCGGCCCACCATGGTAAGGTAGACTTTATTAGGGCTGGTTAGGTGATGGGAGTGAGAGAGGAATAGAGTATAGTGTTTTGGAGAGGGAAGAGAGGGATAGGTGGACTTAAAGGGTACCACTCTTACACCCTCAAGTGCAAAGTCGGGGAACACAACGACCACCTGATAAATAATTGGGATCCAGCTGGTCCCCCTTAGGCCGGGTTCAACACTGGGATCGCAAAAGGCAAATCACAATCGCCTACGGAGTGTGATTGCATTTCTACTAAGCAATTGTGGCTCCATGTTGCAGTGATTGCGTTTTTCGGTCTCATTCCAGAGAATGAGAATGGTGTTCTAACTGCCAGCAAAATGTTGCACGCAGTGCACTTTTGCGATTTACACACATCACAGGCACTGCAAAGATTTACCGCAGTGCTTTGCTGAATACCGACTATCAGCAAAGAGCAGAAAAACCACTTATTAAAGCACCCCAAGTGTGAACTGGCCCTTAAGAGAACTTTATTGGTGATTACAAATTGTTGCAACCTGCAGAGTAGAACTCAGGGGCGTATTTAAAATGATTTAAATATACCCCCAAATTCTAATAATGGCCTCCTCCTCCCCATAGCCATACCAATCCTCACCAAAAAGGTACAAAGCATAGAAACGCAAACAAAACAAAAAAAATGCAGGCCAACAATTGTAATTCTGGAAAATACCAATTGCACTAGCAAAAACCCGGCAATGCAATTTACATGTTCATCGGCGTGCTGTTGCTATTGGAAAAATGGGAACGATACAATTTTTAAATTGAAATGTGCTTAATAAAAAAGGGCGCTAATTAGTTAATCTCCATCTAAGAGAGTTTATTATCTTCTTTTTTTAACAGAGTCCTTTGGCTAATCCAGTTGGCTAAAACTAAATCACATTTTGGCAAATAGGATTGTAAGCCGGCCCACCATGGTAAGATAGACTCTATTAGGGCGGGTTAGGTGATGGGAGTGAGAGAGGAATAGAGTATAGCGTTTTGGAGAGGGAAGAGGGGGATAGGTGGTCTTAAAGGGTACCACTCTTACACCCTCAAGTGCAAAGTCGGGGAACACAACGACCACCTGATAAATAATTGGGATCCAGCTGGTCCCCCTTAGGCCGCTTCAACACTGGGATCGCAAAAGGCAAATCACAATCGCCTACGGAGTGTGATTGCATTTCTACTAAGCAACTGTGGCTCCATGTTGCAGTGATTGCGTTTTTCGGTCTCATTCCAGAGAATGAGAATGGTGTTCTAACTGCCAGCAAAATGTTGCACGCAGTGCACTTTTGCGATTTACGCACATCACAGGCACTGCAAGGATTTACTGCAGTGCTTTGCTGAATACCGGCTATCAGCAAAGAGCAGAAACACTACCCACCAAAGCACCCTAAGAGTGAACTGGCCCTTAAGAGAACTTGATTGGTGATTACAAATTGTTGCAACCTGCAGAGTAGAACTCAGGGGCATATTTAAAATGATTTAAATATACCCCCAAATTCTAATAATGGCCTCCTCCTCCCCATAGCCATACCAATCCTCACCAAAAAGGGACAAAGCATAGAAACGCAAACAAAACAAAAAAAGATGCAGGCCAACAATTGTAATTCTGGAAAATACCAATTGCACTAGCAAAAACCCGGCAATGCAATTTACATGTTCATCGCCGTGCTGTTGCTATTGGCAAAATGGGAACGATACAATTTTTAAATCGAAACGTGCTTAATAAAAAAGGGCGCTAATTAGTTAATCTCCATCTAAGATAGTTTATTATATTCTTTTTTTAACAGAGTCCTTTGGCTAATCCAGTTGGCTAAAACTAAATCACATTTTGGCAAATAGGATTGTAAGCCGGCCCACCATGGTAAGGTAGACTCTATTAGGGCGGGTTAGGTGATGGGAGTGAGAGAGGAATAGAGTATAGCGTTTTGGAGAGGGAAGAGGGGGATAGGTGGTCTTAAAGGGTACCACTCTTACACCCTCAAGTGCAAAGTCGGGGAACACAACGACCACCTGATAAATAATTGGGATCCAGCTGGTCCCCCTTAGGCCGGTTCAACACTGGGATCGCAAAAGGCAAATCGCAATCGCCTATAGAGTGTGATTGCATTTCTACTAAGCAATTGTGGCTCCATGTTGCAGTGATTGCGTTTTTCGGTCTCATTCCAGAGAATGAGAATGGTGCTCTAACTGCCAGCAAAATGTTGCACGCAGTGCACTTTTGCGATATACGCACATCACAGGCACTGCAAGGATTTACCGCAGTGCTTTGCTGAATACCGGCTATCAGCAAAGAGCAGAAACACTACCCACCAAAGCACCCCAAGAGTGAACTGGCCCTTAAGAGAACTTGATTGGTGATTACAAATTGTTGCAACCTGCAGAGTAGAACTCAGGGGTGTATTTAAAATGATTTAAATACACCCCCAAATTCTAATAATGGCCTCCTCCTCCCCATAGCCATACCAATCCTCACCAAAAAGGGACAAAGCATAGAAACGCAAACAAAACAAAAAAAGATGCAGGCCAACAGTTGTAATTCTGGAAAATACCAATTGCACTAGCAAAAACCCGGCAATGCAATTTACATGTTCATCGCCGTGCTGTTGCTATTGGCAAAATGGGAACGATACAATTTTTAAATTCGAAACGTTGTTAATAAAAAAGGGCCCTAATTAGTTAATCTCCATCTAAGATAGTTTATTATATTCTTTTTTTAACAGAGTCCTTTGGCTAATCCAGTTGGCTAAAAGTAAATCACATTTTGGCCAATAGGATTGTAAGCCGGCCCACCATGGTAAGGTAGACTCTATTAGGGCGGGTTAGGTGATGGGAGTGAGAGAGGAATAGAGTATAGTGTTTTGGAGAGGGAAGAGGGGGATAGGTGGTTTTAAACGGTACCACTCTTACACCCTCAAGTGCAAAGTTGGGGAACACAACGACCACCTGATAATTAATTGGGATCCAGCTGGTCCCCCTTAGGCCGGGTTCAACACAAAGGCAAATCACAATCGCCTACGGAGTATGATTGCATTTCTACTAAGCAACTGTGGCTCCATGTTGCAGTGATTGCGTTTTTCGGTCTCATTCCAGAGAATGAGAATGGTGTTCTAACTGCCAGCAAAATGTTGCACGCAGTGCACTTTTGCGATTTACGCACATCACAGGCACTGCAAGGATTTACCGCAGTGCTTTGCTGAATACCGGCTATCAGCAAAGAGCAGAAACACTACCCACCAAAGCACCCTAAGAGTGAACTGGCCCTTAAGAGAACTTGATTGGTGATTACAAATTGTTGCAACCTGCAGAGTAGAACTCAGGGGTGTATGTAAAATGATTTAAATACACCCCCAAATTCTAATAATGGCGTCCTCCTCCCCATAGCCATACCAATCCTCACCAAAAAGGTATAAAGCATAGAAACGCAACAAAAAACAAAAAAAGATGCAGACCAACAATTGTAATTCTGGAAAATACCAATTGCACTAGCAAAAACCCGGCAATGCAATGTGCATGTTCATCGCCGTGCTGTTGCTATTGGCAAAATGGGAACGATACAATTTTTAAATCGGAATGTGCTTAATAAAAAAGGGCCCTAATTAGTTAATCTCCATCTAAGATAGTTTATTATATTCTTTTTTTAACAGAGTCCTTTGGCTAATCCAGTTGGCTAAAAGTAAATCACATTTTGGCAAATAGGATTGTAAGCCGGCCCACCATGGTAAGGTAGACTTTATTAGGGCTGGTTAGGTGATGGGAGTGAGAGAGGAATAGAGTATAGTGTTTTGGAGAGGGAAGAGAGGGATAGGTGGACTTAAAGGGTACCACTCTTACACCCTCAAGTGCAAAGTCGGGGAACACAACGACCACCTGATAAATAATTGGGATCCAGCTGGTCCCCCTTAGGCCGGGTTCAACACTGGGATCGCAAAAGGCAAATCACAATCGCCTACGGAGTGTGATTGCATTTCTACTAAGCAATTGTGGCTCCATGTTGCAGTGATTGCGTTTTTCGGTCTCATTCCAGAGAATGAGAATGGTGTTCTAACTGCCAGCAAAATGTTGCACGCAGTGCACTTTTGCGATTTACACACATCACAGGCACTGCAAGGATTTACCGCAGTGCTTTGCTGAATACCAACTATCAGCAAAGAGCAGAAAAACCACTTATTAAAGCACCCCAAGTGTGAACTGGCCCTTAAGAGAACTTTATTGGTGATTACAAATTGTTGCAACCTGCAGAGTAGAACTCAGGGGCGTATTTAAAATGATTTAAATATACCCCCAAATTCTAATAATGGCCTCCTCCTCCCCATAGCCATACCAATCCTCACCAAAAAGGTACAAAGCATAGAAACGCAAACAAAACAAAAAAAAATGCAGGCCAACAATTGTAATTCTGGAAAATACCAATTGCACTAGCAAAAACCCGGCAATGCAATTTACATGTTCATCGCCGTGCTGTTGCTATTGGAAAAATGGGAACGATACAATTTTTAAATTGAAACGTGCTTAATAAAAAAGGGCGCTAATTAGTTAATCTCCATCTAAGAGAGTTTATTATCTTCTTTTTTTAACAGAGTCCTTTGGCTAATCCAGTTGGCTAAAACTAAATCACATTTTGGCAAATAGGATTGTAAGCCGGCCCACCATGGTAAGGTAGACTCTATTAGGGCGGGTTAGGTGATGGGAGTGAGAGAGGAATAGAGTATAGCGTTTTGGAGAGGGAAGAGGGGGATAGGTGGTCTTAAAGGGTACCACTCTTACACCCTCAAGTGCAAAGTCGGGGAACACAACGACCACCTGATAAATAATTGGGATCCAGCTGGTCCCCCTTAGGCCGCTTCAACACTGGGATCGCAAAAGGCAAATCACAATCGCTTACGGAGTGTGATTGCATTTCTACTAAGCAACTGTGGCTCCATGTTGCAGTGATTGCGTTTTTCGGTCTCATTCCAGAGAATGAGAATGGTGTTCTAACTGCCAGCAAAATGTTGCACGCAGTGCACTTTTGCGATTTACGCACATCACAGGCACTGCAAGGATTTACTGCAGTGCTTTGCTGAATACCGGCTATCAGCAAAGAGCAGAAACACTACCCACCAAAGCACCCTAAGAGTGAACTGGCCCTTAAGAGAACTTGATTGGTGATTACAAATTGTTGCAACCTGCAGAGTAGAACTCAGGGGCATATTTAAAATGATTTAAATATACCCCCAAATTCTAATAATGGCCTCCTCCTCCCCATAGCCATACCAATCCTCACCAAAAAGGTACAAAGCATAGAAACGCAAACAAAACAAAAAAAGATGCAGGCCAACAATTGTAATTCTGGAAAATACCAATTGCACTAGCAAAAACCCGGCAATGCAATTTACATGTTCATCGCCGTGCTGTTGCTATTGGCAAAATGGGAACGATACAATTTTTAAATCGAAACGTGCTTAATAAAAAAGGGCACTAATTAGTTAATCTCCATCTAAGATAGTTTATTATATTCTTTTTTTAACAGAGTCCTTTGGCTAATCCAGTTGGCTAAAACTAAATCACATTTTGGCAAATAGGATTGTAAGCCGGCCCACCATGGTAAGGTAGACTCTATTAGGGCGGGTTAGGTGATGGGAGTGAGAGAGGAATAGAGTATAGCGTTTTGGAGAGGGAAGAGGGGGATAGGTGGTCTTAAAGGGTACCACTCTTACACCCTCAAGTGCAAAGTCGGGGAACACAACGACCACCTGATAAATAATTGGGATCCAGCTGGTCCCCCTTAGGCCGCTTCAACACTGGGATCGCAAAAGGCAAATCGCAATCGCCTATGGAGTGTGATTGCATTTCTACTAAGCAATTGTGGCTCCATGTTGCAGTGATTGCGTTTTTCGGTCTCATTCCAGAGAATGAGAATGGTGCTCTAACTGCCAGCAAAATGTTGCACGCAGTGCACTTTTGCGATATACGCACATCACAGGCACTGCAAGGATTTACCGCAGTGCTTTGCTGAATACCGGCTATCAGCAAAGAGCAGAAACACTACCCACCAAAGCACCCCAAGAGTGAACTGGCCCTTAAGAGAACTTGATTGGTGATTACAAATTGTTGCAACCTGCAGAGTAGAACTCAGGGGTGTATTTAAAATGATTTAAATACACCCCCAAATTCTAATAATGGCCTCCTCCTCCCCATAGCCATACCAATCCTCACCAAAAAGGGACAAAGCATAGAAACGCAAACAAAACAAAAAAAGATGCAGGCCAACAGTTGTAATTCTGGAAAATACCAATTGCACTAGCAAAAACCCGGCAATGCAATTTACATGTTCATCGCCGTGCTGTTGCTATTGGCAAAATGGGAACGATACAATTTTTAAATTCGAAACGTTGTTAATAAAAAAAGGGCCCTAATTAGTTAATCTCCATCTAAGATAGTTTATTATATTCTTTTTTTAACAGAGTCCTTTGGCTAATACAGTTGGCTAAAAGTAAATCACATTTTGGCAAATAGGATTGTAAGCCGGCCCACCATGGTAAGGTAGACTCTATTAGGGCGGGTTAGGTGATGGGAGTGAGAGAGGAATAGAGTATAGTGTTTTGGAGAGGGAAGAGGGGGATAGGTGGTCTTAAAGGGTACCACTCTTACACCCTCAAGTGCAAAGTTGGGGAACACAACGACCACCTGATAATTAATTGGGATCCAGTTGGTCCCCCTTAGTCTGGGTTCAACACTGGGATCGCAAAAGGCAAATCACAATCGCCTACGGAGTATGATTGCATTTCTACTAAGCAACTGTGGCTCCATGTTGCAGTGATTGAGTTTTTCAGTCACATTCCAGAGAATGAGAATGGTGTTCTAACTGCCAGCAAAATGTTGCACGCAGTGCACTTTTGCGATTTAAGCACATCACAGGCACTGCAAGGATTTACCGCAGTGCTTTGCTGAATACCGGCTATCAGCAATGAGCAGAAAAACTACTTATTAAAGCACCCCAAGAGTGAACTGGCCCTTAAGAGAACTTTATTGGTGATTACAAATTGTTGCAACCTGCAGAGTAGAACTCAGGGGCATATTTAAAATGATTTAAATATACCCCCAAATTCTAATAATGGCCTCCTCCTCCCCATAGCCATACCAATCCTCACCAAAAAGGTACAAAGCATAGAAACGCAAACAAAACAAAAAAAAGATGCAGGCCAACAATTGTAATTCTGGGAACTACCAATTGCACTAGCAAAAACCCAGCAATGCAATTTACATGTTCATCGCCATGCTGTTGCTAAGGGCAACATGGGAACGATACAATTTTTAAATCGAAACGTGCTTAATAAAAAAGGGCCCTAATTAGTTAATCTCCATCTAAGATCGTTTATTATATTCTTTTTTTAACAGAGTCCTTTGGCTAATCCAGTTGGCTAAAAGTAAATCACATTTTGGCAAATAGGATTGTAAGCCGGCCCACCATGGTAAGGTAGACTCTATTAGGGCGGGTTAGGTGATGGGAGTGAGAGAGGAATAGAGTATAGTGTTTTGGAGAGGGAAGATGGGGAGATAGGTGGACTTAAAGGGTACCACTCTTACACCCTCAAGTGCAAAGTCGGGGAACACAACGACCACCTGATAAATAATTGGGATCCAGCTGGTCCCCCTTAGGCCGGGTTCAACACTGGGATCGCAAAAGGCAAATCGCAATCGCCTATGGAGTGTGATTGCATTTCTACTAAGCAATTGTGGCTCCATGTTGCAGTGATTGCGTTTTCGGTCTCATTCCAGAGAATGAGAATGGCGCTCTAACTGCCAGCAAAATTTTGCACGCAGTGCACTTTTGCGATATACGCACATCACAGGCACTGCAAGGATTTACCGCAGTGCTTTGCTGAATACCGGCTATCAGCAAAGAGCAGAAACACTACCCACCAAAGCACCCCAAGAGTGAACTGGCCCTTAAGAGAACTTGATTGGTGATTACAAATTGTTGCAACCTGCAGAGTAGAACTCAGGGGTGTATTTAAAATGATTTAAATACACCCCCAAATTCTAATAATGGCCTCCTCCTCCCCATAGCCATACCAATCCTCACCAAAAAGGGACAAAGCATAGAAACGCAAACAAAACAAAAAAAGATGCAGGCCAACAATTGTAATTCTGGAAAATACCAATTGCACTAGCAAAAACCCGGCAATGCAATTTACATGTTCATCGCCGTGCTGTTGCTATTGGCAAAATGGGAACGATACAATTTTTAAATCGGAATGTGCTTAATAAAAAAGGGCCCTAATTAGTTAATCTCCATCTAAGATAGTTTATTATATTCTTTTTTTAACAGAGTCCTTTGGCTAATCCAGTTGGCTAAAAGTAAATCACATTTTGGCAAATAGGATTGTAAGCCGGCCCACCATGGTAAGGTAGACTTTATTAGGGCTGGTTAGGTGATGGGAGTGAGAGAGGAATAGAGTATAGTGTTTTGGAGAGGGAAGAGAGGGATAGGTGGACTTAAAGGGTACCACTCTTACACCCTCAAGTGCAAAGTCGGGGAACACAACGACCACCTGATAAATAATTGGGATCCAGCTGGTCCCCCTTAGGCCGGGTTCAACACTGGGATCGCAAAAGGCAAATCACAATCGCCTACGGAGTGTGATTGCATTTCTACTAAGCAATTGTGGCTCCATGTTGCAGTGATTGCGTTTTTCGGTCTCATTCCAGAGAATGAGAATGGTGTTCTAACTGCCAGCAAAATGTTGCACGCAGTGCACTTTTGCGATTTACACACATCACAGGCACTGCAAGGATTTACCGCAGTGCTTTGCTGAATACCGGCTATCAGCAAAGAGCAGAAACACTACCCACCAAAGCACCCTAAGAGTGAACTGGCCCTTAAGAGAACTTGATTGGTGATTACAAATTGTTGCAACCTGCAGAGTAGAACTCAGGGGCATATTTAAAATGATTTAAATATACCCCCAAATTCTAATAATGGCCTCCTCCTCCCCATAGCCATACCAATCCTCACCAAAAAGGTACAAAGCATAGAAACGCAAACAAAACAAAAAAAGATGCAGGCCAACAATTGTAATTCTGGAAAATACCAATTGCACTAGCAAAAACCCGGCAATGCAATTTACATGTTCATCGCCGTGCTGTTGCTATTGGCAAAATGGGAACGATACAATTTTTAAATTCGAAACGTTGTTAATAAAAAAGGGCCCTAATTAGTTAATCTCCATCTAAGATAGTTTATTATATTCTTTTTTTAACAGAGTCCTTTGGCTAATCCAGTTGGCTAAAAGTAAATCACATTTTGGCAAATAGGATTGTAAGCCGGCCCACCATGGTAAGGTAGACTCTATTAGGGCGGGTTAGGTGATGGGAGTGAGAGAGGAATAGAGTATAGTGTTTTGGAGAGGGAAGAGGGGGATAGGTGGTCTTAAAGGGTACCACTCTTACACCCTCAAGTGCAAAGTTGGGGAACACAACGACCACCTGATAATTATTTGGGATCCAGTTGGTCCCCCTTAGTCTGGGTTCAACACTGGGATCGCAAAAGGCAAATCACAATCGCCTACGGAGTATGATTGCATTTCTACTAAGCAACTGTGGCTCCATGTTGCAGTGATTGAGTTTTTCAGTCACATTCCAGAGAATGAGAATGGTGTTCTAACTGCCAGCAAAATGTTGCACGCAGTGCACTTTTGCGATTTAAGCACATCACAGGCACTGCAAGGATTTACCGCAGTGCTTTGCTGAATACCGGCTATCAGCAATGAGCAGAAAAACTATTTATTAAAGCACCCCAAGAGTGAACTGGCCCTTAAGAGAACTTTATTGGTGATTACAAATTGTTGCAACCTGCAGAGTAGAACTCAGGGGCATATTTAAAATGATTTAAATATACCCCCAAATTCTAATAATGGCCTCCTCCTCCCCATAGCCATACCAATCCTCACCAAAAAGGTACAAAGCATAGAAACGCAAACAAAACAAAAAAAAGATGCAGGCCAACAATTGTAATTCTGGGAACTACCAATTGCACTAGCAAAAACCCAGCAATGCAATTTACATGTTCATCGCCGTGCTGTTGCTAAGGGCAACATGGGAACGATACAATTTTTAAATCGAAACGTGCTTAATAAAAAAGGGCCCTAATTAGTTAATCTCCATCTAAGATCGTTTATTATATTCTTTTTTTAACAGAGTCCTTTGGCTAATCCAGTTGGCTAAAACTAAATCACATTTTGGCCAATAGGATTGTAAGCCGGCCCACCATGGTAAGGTAGACTCTATTAGGGCGGGTTAGGGGATGGGAGTGAGTGAGTAATAGGGGATGGCGTTTTGGAGAGGGAAGATAGGATAGGTGGTCTTAAGGCGTACCATTCTTACACCCTCAAGTGCAAAGTCGGGGAACACAACGACCACCTGATAAATAATTGGGATCCAGCTGGTCCCCCTTAGGCCGGTTCAACACTGGGATCGCAAAAGGCAAATCGCAATCGCCTATGGAGTGTGATTGCATTTCTACTAAGCAATTGTGGCTCCATGTTGCAGTGATTGCGTTTTTCGGTCTCATTCCAGAGAATGAGAATGGCGCTCTAACTGCCAGCAAAATGTTGCACGCAGTGCACTTTTGCGATATACGCACATCACAGGCACTGCAAGGATTTACCGCAGTGCTTTGCTGAATACCGGCTATCAGCAAAGAGCAGAAACACTACCCACCAAAGCACCCCAAGAGTGAACTGGCCCTTAAGAGAACTTGATTGGTGATTACAAATTGTTGCAACCTGCAGAGTAGAACTCAGGGGTGTATTTAAAATGATTTAAATACACCCCCAAATTCTAATAATGGCCTCCTCCTCCCCATAGCCATACCAATCCTCACCAAAAAGGGACAAAGCATAGAAACGCAAACAAAACAAAAAAAGATGCAGGCCAACAATTGTAATTCTGGAAAATACCAATTGCACTAGCAAAAACCCGGCAATGCAATTTACATGTTCATCGCCGTGCTGTTGCTATTGGCAAAATGGGAACGATACAATTTTTAAATCTTAACGTTCTTAATAAAAAAGGGCCCTAATTAGTTAATCTCCATCTAAGATAGTTTATTATATTCTTTTTTTAACAGAGTCCTTTGGCTAATCCAGTTGGCTAAAAGTAAATCACATTTTGGCAAATAGGATTGTAAGCCGGCCCACCATGGTAAGGTAGACTCTATTAGGGCGGGTTAGGTGATGGGAGTGAGAGAGGAATAGAGTATAGTGTTTTGGAGAGGGAAGAGGGGGATAGGTGGACTTAAAGGGTACCACTCTTACACCTTCAAGTGCAAAGCCGGGGAACACAACGACCACCTGAGAAATAATTGGGATCCAGCTGGTCCCCCTTAGGCCGGGTTCAACACTGGGATCACAAAAGGCAAATCACAATCGCCTACGGAGTGTGATTGCATTTCTACTAAGCAACTGTGGCTCCATGTTGCAGTGATTGCGTTTTTCGGTCTCATTCCAGAGAATGAGAATGGTGTTCTAACTGCCAGCAAAATGTTGCACGCAGTGCACTTTTGCGATTTAAGCACATCACAGGCACTGCAAGGATTTACCGCAGTGCTTTGCTGAATACCGGCTATCAGCAATGAGCAGAAAAACTACTTATTAAAGCACCCCAAGAGTGAACTGGCCCTTAAGAGAACTTGATTGGTGATTACAAATTGTTGCAACCTGCAGAGTAGAACTCAGGGGTGTATTTAAAATGATTTAAATACACCCCCAAATTCTAATAATGGCCTCCTCCTCCCCATAGCCATACCAATCCTCACCAAAAAGGGACAAAGCATAGAAACGCAAACAAAACAAAAGAGATGCAGGCCAACAATTGTAATTCTGGAAAATACCAATTGCACTAGCAAAAACCCGGCAATGCAATTCACATGTTCATCGCCGTGCTGTTGCTATTGGCAAAATGGGAACGATACAATTTTTAAATCGAAACGTGCTTAATAAAAAAAGGGCCCTAATTACTTAATCTCCATCTAAGATAGTTTATTATATTCTTTTTTTAACAGAGTCCTTTGGCTAATCCAGTTGGCTAAAAGTAAATCACATTTTGGCAAATAGGATTGTAAGCCGGCCCACCATGGTAAGGTAGACTCTATTAGGGCGGGTTAGGTGATGGGAGTGAGAGAGGAATAGAGTATAGTGTTTTGGAGAGGGAAGAGGGGGATAGGTGGACTTAAAGGGTACCACTCTTACACCCTCAAGTGCAAAGTCGGGGAACACAACGACCACCTGATAAATAATTGGGATCCAGCTGGTCTCCCTTAGGCCGAGTTCAACACTGGGATCGCAAAAGGCAAATCACAATCGCCTACGGAGTGTGATTGCATTTCTACTAAGCAACTGTGGCTCCATGTTGCAGTGATTGCGTTTTTCGGTCTCATTCCAGAGAATGAGAATGGTGTTCTAACTGCCAGCAAAATGTTGCACGCAGTGCACTTTTGCGATATACGCACATCACAGGCACTGCAAGGATTTACCGCAGTGCTTTGCTGAATACTGGCTATCAGCAAAGAGCAGAAACACTACCCACCAAAGCACCCCAAGAGTGAACTGGCCCTTAAGAGAACTTGATTGGTGATTACAAATTGTTGCAACCTGCAGAGTAGAACTCAGGGGTGTATTTAAAATGATTTAAATACACCCCCAAATTCTAATAATGGCCTCCTCCTCCCCATAGCCATACCAATCCTCACCAAAAAGGGACAAAGCATAGAAACGCAAACAAAACAAAAAAATATGCAGGCCAACAATTGTAATTCTGGAAAATACCAATTGCACTAGCAAAAACCCGGCAATGCAATTTACATGTTCATCGCCGTGCTGTTGCTATTGGCAAAATGGGAACGATACAATTTTTAAATCGAAACGTGCTTAATAAAAAAAGGGCCCTAATTACTTAATCTCCATCTAAGATAGTTTATTATATTCTTTTTTTAACATAGTCCTTTGGCTAATCCAGTTGGCTAAAAGTAAATCACATTTTGGCAAATAGGATTGTAAGCCAGCCCACCATGGTAAGGTAGACTCTATTAGGGCGGGTTAGGTGATGGGAGTGAGAGAGGAATAGAGTATAGTGTTTTGGAGAGGGAAGAGGGGGATAGGTGGACTTAAAGGGTACCACTCTTACACCCTCAAGTGCAAAGTCGGGGAACACAACGACCACCTGATAAATAATTGGGATCCAGCTGGTCTCCCTTAGGCCGAGTTCAACACTGGGATCGCAAAAGGCAAATCACAATCGCCTACGGAGTGTGATTGCATTTCTACTAAGCAACTGTGGCTCCATGTTGCAGTGATTGCGTTTTTCGGTCTCATTCCAGAGAATGAGAATGGTGTTCTAACTGCCAGCAAAATGTTGCACGCAGTGCACTTTTGCGATATACGCACATCACAGGCACTGCAAGGATTTACCGCAGTGCTTTGCTGAATACTGGCTATCAGCAAAGAGCAGAAACACTACCCACCAAAGCACCCCAAGAGTGAACTGGCCCTTAAGAGAACTTGATTGGTGATTACAAATTGTTGCAACCTGCAGAGTAGAACTCAGGGGTGTATTTAAAATGATTTAAATACACCCCCAAATTCTAATAATGGCCTCCTCCTCCCCATAGCCATACCAATCCTCACCAAAAAGGGACAAAGCATAGAAACGCAAACAAAACAAAAAAATATGCAGGCCAACAATTGTAATTCTGGAAAATACCAATTGCACTAGCAAAAACCCGGCAATGCAATTTACATGTTCATCGCCGTGCTGTTGCTATTGGCAAAATGGGAACGATACAATTTTTAAATCGAAACGTTCTTAATAAAAAAGGGCCCTAATTAGTTAATCTCCATCTAAGATAGTTTATTATATTCTTTTTTTAACAGAGTCCTTTGGCTAATCCAGTTGGCTAAAAGTAAATCACATTTTGGCAAATAGGATTGTAAGCCGGCCCACCATGGTAAGGTAGACTCTATTAGGGCGGGTTAGGTGATGGGAGTGAGAGAGGAATAGAGTATAGTGTTTTGGAGAGGGAAGAGGGGGATAGGTGGACTTAAAGGGTACCACTCTTACACCCTCAAGTGCAAAGTCGGGGAACACAACGACCACCTGATAAATAATTGGGATCCAGCTGGTCCCCCTTAGGCCGGGTTCAACACTGGGATCGCAAAAGGCAAATCACAATCGCCTACGGAGTGTGATTGCATTTCTACTAAGCAACTGTGGCTCCATGTTGCAGTGATTGCGTTTTTCGGTCTCATTCCAGAGAATGAGAATGGTGTTCTAACTGCCAGCAAAATGTTGCACGCAGTGCACTTTTGCGATTTACGCACATCACAGGCACTGCAAGGATTTACCGCAGTGCTTTGCTGAATACCGGCTATCAGCAAAGAGCAGAAACACTACCCACCAAAGCACCCTAAGAGTGAACTGGCCCTTAAGAGAACTTGATTGGTGATTACAAATTGTTGCAACCTGCAGAGTAGAACTCAGGGGTGTATTTAAAATGATTTAAATACACCCCACATTCTAATAATGGCCTCCTCCTCCCCATAGCCATACCCATCCTCACCAAAAAGGTATAAAGCATAGAAACTCCAAAAAAACAAAAAAAGATGCAGACCAACAATTGTAATTCTGGAAAATACCAATTGCACTAGCAAAAACCCGGCAATGCAATTTACATGTTCATCGCCGTGCTGTTGCTATTGGCAAAATGGGAACGATACAATTTTTAAATCGAAACGTTCTTAATAAAAAAGGGCTCTAATTAGTTAATCTCCATCTAAGATAGTTTATTATATTCTTTTTTTAACAGAGTCCTTTGGCTAATCCAGTTGGCTAAAAGTAAATCACATTTTGGCAAATAGGATTGTAAGCCGGCCCACCATGGTAAGGTAGACTCTATTAGGGCGGGTTAGGTGATGGGAGTGAGAGAGGAATAGAGTATAGTGTTTTGGAGAGGGAAGAGGGGGATAGGTGGTCTTAAAGGGTACCACTCTTACACCCTCAAGTGCAAAGTTGGGGAACACAACGACCACCTGATAATTAATTGGGATCCAGCTGGTCCCTCTTAGGCCGGGTTCAACACTGGGATCGCAAAATTCAAATCACAATCGCCTACGGAGTATGATTGCATTTCTACTAAGCAACTGTGGCTCCATGTTGCAGTGATTGCGTTTTTCGGTCTCATTCCAGAGAATGAGAATGGTGTTCTAACTGCCAGCAAAATGTTGCACGCAGTGCACTTTTGCGATTTACGCACATCGAAGGCACTGCAAGGATTTACCGCAGTGCTTTGCTGAATACCGGCTATCAGCAAAGAGCAGAAACACTACCCACCAAAGCACCCTAAGAGTGAACTGGCCCTTAAGAGAACTTGATTGGTGATTACAAATTGTTGCAACCTGCAGAGTAGAACTCAGGGGTGTATGTAAAATGATTTAAATAAACCCCCAAATTCTAATAATGGCGTCCTCCTCCCCATAGCCATACCAATCCTCACCAAAAAGGTATAAAGCATAGAAACGCAAAAAAAAAAACAAGAAAAGATGCAGACCAACAATTGTAATTCTGGAAAATACCAATTGCACTAGCAAAAACCCGGCAATGCAATTTACATGTTCATCGCCGTGCTGTTGCTATTGGCAAAATGAGAACGATACAATTTTTAAATCGAAACGTTCTTAATAAAAAAGGGCCCTAATTAGTTAATCTCCATCTAAGATAGTTTATTATATTCTTTTTTTAACAGAGTCCTTTGGCTAATCCAGTTGGCTAAAAGTAAATCACATTTTGGCAAATAGGATTGTAAGCCGGCCCACCATGGTAAGGTAGACTCTATTAGGGCGGGTTAGGTGATGGGAGTAAGAGAGGAAGAGTATAGTGTTTTGGAGAGGGAAGAGGGGGATAGGTGGACTTAAAGGGTACCACTCTTACACCCTCAAGTGCAAAGTCGGGGAACACAACGACCACCTGATAAATAATTGGGATCCAGCTGGTCCCCCTTAGGCCGGGTTCAACACTGGGATCGCAAAAGGCAAATCACAATCGCCTACGGAGTGTGATTGCATTTCTACTAAGCAACTGTGGCTCCATGTTGCAGTGATTGCGTTTTTCGGTCTCATTCCAGAGAATGAGAATGGTGTTCTAACTGCCAGCAAAATGTTGCACGCAGTGCACTTTTGCGATTCACGCACATCACAGGCACTGCAAGGATTTACCGCAGTGCTTTGCTGAATACCGGCTATCAGCAAAGAGCAGAAACACTACCCACCAAAGCACCCTAAGAGTGAACTGGCCCTTAAGAGAACTTGATTGGTGATTACAAATTGTTGCAACCTGCAAAGTAGAACTCAGGGGTGTATTTAAAATGATTTAAATACACCCCCAAATTCTAATAATGGCCTCCTCCTCCCCATAGCCATACCCATCCTCACGAAAAAGGTATAAAGCATAGAAACGCAAAAAAAACAAAAAAAGATGCAGACCAACAATTGTAATTCTGGAAAATACCAATTGCACTAGCAAAAACCCGGCAATGCAATTTACATGTTCATCGCCGTGCTGTTGCTATTGGCAAAATGAGAACGATACAATTTTTAAATCGAAACGTTCTTAATAAAAAAAGGGCCCTAATTAGTTAATCTCCATCTAAGATAGTTTATTATATTCTTTTTTTAACAGAGTCCTTTGGCTAATCCAGTTGGCTAAAAGTAAATCACATTTTGGCAAATAGGATTGTAAGCCGGCCCACCATGGTAAGGTAGACTTTATTAGGGCTGGTTAGGTGATGGGAGTGAGAGAGGAATAGAGTATAGTGTTTTGGAGAGGGAAGAGAGGGATAGGTGGACTTAAAGGGTACCACTCTTACACCCTCAAGTGCAAAGTCGGGGAACACAACGACCACCTGATAAATAATTGGGATCCAGCTGGTCCCCCTTAGGCCGGGTTCAACACTGGGATCGCAAAAGGCAAATCACAATCGCCTACGGAGTGTGATTGCATTTCTACTAAGCAATTGTGGCTCCATGTTGCAGTGATTGCGTTTTTCGGTCTCATTCCAGAGAATGAGAATGGTGTTCTAACTGCCAGCAAAATGTTGCACGCAGTGCACTTTTGCGATTTACACACATCACAGGCACTGCAAGGATTTACCGCAGTGCTTTGCTGAATACCGGCTATCAGCAAAGAGCAGAAACACTACCCACCAAAGCACCCTAAGAGTGAACTGGCCCTTAAGAGAACTTGATTGGTGATTACAAATTGTTGCAACCTGCAGAGTAGAACTCAGGGGCATATTTAAAATGATTTAAATATACCCCCAAATTCTAATAATGGCCTCCTCCTCCCCATAGCCATACCAATCCTCACCAAAAAGGTACAAAGCATAGAAACGCAAACAAAACAAAAAAAGATGCAGGCCAACAATTGTAATTCTGGAAAATACCAATTGCACTAGCAAAAACCCGGCAATGCAATTTACATGTTCATCGCCGTGCTGTTGCTATTGGCAAAATGGGAACGATACAATTTTTAAATTCGAAACGTTGTTAATAAAAAAGGGCCCTAATTAGTTAATCTCCATCTAAGATAGTTTATTATATTCTTTTTTTAACAGAGTCCTTTGGCTAATCCAGTTGGCTAAAAGTAAATCACATTTTGGCAAATAGGATTGTAAGCCGGCCCACCATGGTAAGGTAGACTCTATTAGGGCGGGTTAGGTGATGGGAGTGAGAGAGGAATAGAGTATAGTGTTTTGGAGAGGGAAGATGGGGAGATATGTGGACTTAAAGGGTACCACTCTTACACCCTCAAGTGCAAAGTCGGGGAACACAATGACCACCTGATAAATAATTGGGATCCAGCTGGTCCCCCTTAGGCCGGGTTCAACACTCGGATCGCAAAAGGCAAATCACAATCGCCTACGTAGTGTGATTGCATTTCTACTGAGCAATTGTGGCTCCATGTTGCAGTGATTGCGTTTTTGGGTCTCATTCCAGAGAATGAGAATGGCGCTCTAACTGCCAGAAAAATGTTGCACGCAGTGCACTTTTGCGATATACGCACATCACAGGCACTGCAAGGATTTACCGCAGTGCTTTGCTGAATACCGGCTATCAGCAAAGAGCAGAAACACTACCCACCACAGCACCCCAAGAGTGAACTGGCCCTTAAGAGAACTTGATTGGTGATTACAAATTGTTGCAACCTGCAGAGTAGAACTCAGGGGTGTATTTAAAATGATTTAAATACACCCCCAAATTCTAATAATGGCCTCCTCCTCCCCATAGCCATACCAATCCTCACCAAAAAGGGACAAAGCATAGAAACGCAAACAAAACAAAAAAAGATGCAGGCCAACAATTGTAATTCTGGAAAATACCAATTGCACTAGCAAAAACCCGGCAATGCAATTTACATGTTCATCGCCGTGCTGTTGCTATTGGCAAAATGAGAATGATACAATTTTTAAATCGAAACGTTCTTAATAAAAAAGGGCCCTAATTAGCTAATCTCCATCTAAGATAGTTTATTATATTCTTTTTTTAACAGAGTCCTTTGGCTAATCCAGTTGGCTAAAAGTAAATCACATTTTGGCAAATAGGATTGTAAGCCGGCCCACCATGGTAAGGTAGACTCTATTAGGCCTGGAACCCACTGAAAACCGCAAACGCAAAACGCAACCGCTAGCGTTTTGTCTGAGCGGTTTGCAAGCGGATTCATGCGCGTTTTTGGTCGTGTTTTGCAACATTGTATTTTTTTCCCCAGCGGGTGCCTAGCGTTTTGCGTTTTTATCCTGATTGGTCCTGTGAATTATTTTTCATTTTGTTACAGTGTGCTGAACCGCAAAACACTAGCAAAACCGCTCAGTTTAGTTTTTGCTGAGCGTTTCTGCTAGCGTTTCAATACTTTACATTGAAGCGCTAACGCTCCCAAAATGCTGCAGGTCCTGCGTTTGCGTTTCTGGGAAACGCAAAGGCTCCTGTGGAAGTTGGCCCATCCATTAACATTAGCCCAGCGTTTTGGCAAACTGCTAGCGTATCGCAGAGCTGCCAAAACGCTGCCAAAAGCGCTCCTGTGGGTTCCAGCCCTTAGGGCAGGTTAGGTGATGGGAGTGAGAGAGGAATAGAGTATAGTGTTTTGGAGAGGGAAGATGGGGAGATAGGTGGACTTAAAGGGTACCACTCTTACACCCTCAAGTGCAAAGTCGGGGAACACAACGACCACCTGATAAATAATTGGGATCCAGCTGGTCCCCCTTAGGCCGGTTCAACACTGGGATCGCAAAAGGCAAATCGCAATCGCCTATGGAGTGTGATTGCATTTCTACTAAGCAATTGTGGCTCCATGTTGCAGTGATTGCGTTTTTCGGTCTCATTCCAGAGAATGAGAATGGCGCTCTAACTGCCAGCAAAATGTTGCACGCAGTGCACTTTTGCGATATACGCACATCACAGGCACTGCAAGGATTTACCGCAGTGCTTTGCTGAATACCGGCTATCAGCAAAGAGCAGAAACACTACCCACCAAAGCACCCCAAGAGTGAACTGGCCCTTAAGAGAACTTGATTGGTGATTACAAATTGTTGCAACCTGCAGAGTAGAACTCAGGGGTGTATTTAAAATGATTTAAATACACCCCCAAATTCTAATAATGGCCTCCTCCTCCCCATAGCCATACCAATCCTCACCAAAAAGGTACAAAGCATAGAAACGCAAACAAAACAAAAAAAGATGCAGGCCAACAATTGTAATTCTGGAAAATACCAATTGCACTAGCAAAAACCCGGCAATGCAATTTACATGTTCATCGTCGTGCTGTTGCTATTGGCAAAATGAGTACGATACAATTTTTAAATCGAAACGTTCTTAATAAAAAAGGGCCATAATTAGTTAATCTCCATCTAAGATAGTTTATTATATTCTTTTTTTAACAGAGTCCTTTGGCTAATCCAGTTGGCTAAAAGTAAATCACATTTTGGCAAATAGGATTGTAAGCCGGCCCACCATGGTAAGGTAGACTCTATTAGGGCGGGTTAGGTGATGGGAGTGAGAGAGGAATAGAGTATAGTGTTTTGGAGAGGGAAGAGGGGGATAGGTGGACTTAAAGGGTACCACTCTTACACCCTCAAGTGCAAAGTCGGGGAACACAACGACCACCTGATAAATAATTGGGATCCAGCTGGTCCCCCTTAGGCCGGTTCAACACTGGGATCGCAAAAGGCAAATCACAATCGCCTACGGAGTGTGATTGCATTTCTACTAAGCAACTGTGGCTCCATGTTGCAGTGATTGCGTTTTTCGGTCTCATTCCAGAGAATGAGAATGGTGCTCTAACTGCCAGCAAAATGTTGCACGCAGTGCACTTTTGCGATTTACGCACATCACAGGCACTGCAAGGATTTACCGCAGTGCTTTGCTGAATACCGGCTATCAGCAAAGAGCAGAAACACTACCCACCAAAGCACCCTAAGAGTGAACTGGCCCTTAAGAGAACTTGATTGGTGATTACAAATTGTTGCAACCTGCAGAGTAGAACTCAGGGGTGTATTTAAAATGATTTAAATACACCCCCAAATTCTAATAATGGCCTCCTCCTCCCCATAGCCATACCCATCCTCACGAAAAAGGTATAAAGCATAGAAACGCAAAAAAAACAAAAAAAGATGCAGACCAACAATTGTAATTCTGGAAAATACCAATTGCACTAGCAAAAACCCGGCAATGCAATTTACATGTTCATCGCCGTGCTGTTGCTATTGGCAAAATGAGAACGATACAATTTTTAAATCGAAACGTTCTTAATAAAAAAGGGCCCTAATTAGTTAATCTCCATCTAAGATAGTTTATTATATTCTTTTTTTAACAGAGTCCTTTGGCTAATCCAGTTGGCTAAAAGTAAATCACATTTTGGCAAATAGGATTGTAAGCCGGCCCACCATGGTAAGGTAGACTCTATTAGGGCGGGTTAGGTGATGGGAGTGAGAGAGGAATAAAGTATAGTGTTTTGGAGAGGGAAGATGGGGAGATATGTGGACTTAAAGGGTACCACTCTTACACCCTTAAGTGCAAAGTCGGGGAACACAATGACCACCTGATAAATAATTGGGATCCAGCTGGTCCCCCTTAGGCCGGGTTCAACACTGGGATCGCAAAAGGCAAATCACAATCGCCTACGTAGTGTGATTGCATTTCTACTAAGCAATTGTGGCTCCATGTTGCAGTGATTGCGTTTTTGGGTCTCATTCCAGAGAATGAGAATGGCGCTCTAACTGCCAGAAAAATGTTGCACGCAGTGCACTTTTGCGATATACGCACATCACAGGCACTGCAAGGATTTACCGCAGTGCTTTGCTAAATACCGGCTATCAGCAAAGAGCAGAAAAACCACTTATTAAAGCACCCCAAGAGTGAACTGGCCCTTAAGAGAACTTGATTGGTGATTACAAATTGTTGAAACCAGCAGAGTAGAACTCAGGGGTGTATTTAAAATGATTTAAATACACCCCCAAATTCTAATAATGGCCTCCTCCTCCCCATAGCCATACCAATCCTCACCAAAAAAGGGACAAAGCATAGAAACGCAAACAAAACAAAAAAAGATGCAGGCCAACAATTGTAATTCTGGAAAATACCAATTGCACTAGCAAAAACCCGGCAATGCAATTTACATGTTCATCGCCGTGCTGTTGCTATTGGCAATATGGGAACGATACAATTTTTAAATCGAAACGTTCTTAATAAAAAAGGGCCCTAATTAGTTAATCTCCATCTAAGATAGTTTATTATATTCTTTTTTTAACAGAGTCCTTTGGCTAATCCAGTTGGCTAAAAGTAAATCACATTTTGGCAAATAGGATTGTAAGCCGGCCCACCATGGTAAGGTAGACTCTATTAGGGCGGGTTAGGTGATGGGAGTGAGAGAGGAATAGAGTATAGTGTTTTGGAGAGGGAAGAGGGGGATAGGTGGACTTAAAGGGTACCACTCTTACACCCTCAAGTGCAAAGTCGGGGAACACAACGACCACCTGATAAATAATTGGGATCCAGCTGGTCCCCCTTAGGCCGAGTTCAACACTGGGATCGCAAAAGGCAAATCACAATCGCCTACGGAGTGTGATTGCATTTCTACTAAGCAACTGTGGCTCCATGTTGCAGTGATTGCGTTTTTCGGTCTCATTCCAGAGAATGAGAATGGTGTTCTAACTGCCAGCAAAATGTTACACGCAGTGCACTTTTGCGATTTACGCACATCACAGGCACTGCAAGGATTTACCGCAGTGCTTTGCTGAATACCGGCTATCAGCAAAGAGCAGAAACACTACCCACCAAAGCACCCTAAGAGTGAACTGGCCCTTAAGAGAACTTGATTGATGATTACAAATTGTTGCAACCTGCAGAGTAGAACTCAGGGGTGTATGTAAAATGATTTAACTACACCCCCAAATTCTAATAATGGCGTCCTCCTCCCCATAGCCATACCAATCCTCACCAAAAAGGTATAAAGCATAGAAACGCAACAAAAAACAAAAAAAAGATGCAGACCAACAATTGTAATTCTGGAAAATACCAATTGCACTAGCAAAAACCCGGCAATGCAATATGCATGTTCATCGCCGTGCTGTTGCTATTGGCAAAATGGGAACGATACAATTTTTAAATCGAAATGTGCTTAATAAAAAAGGGCCCTAATTAGTTAATCTCCATCTAAGATAGTTTATTATATTCTTTTTTTAACAGAGTCCTTTGGCTAATCCAGTTGGCTAAAAGTAAATCACATTTTGGCAAATAGGATTGTAAGCCGGCCCACCATGGTAAGGTAGACTCTATTAGGGCGGGTTAGGTGATGGGAGTGAGAGAGGAATAGAGTATAGTGTTTTGGAGAGGGAAGAGAGGGATAGGTGGACTTAAAGGGTACCACTCTTACACCCTCAAGTGCAAAGTCGGGGAACACAACGACCACCTGATAAATAATTGGGATCCAGCTGGTCCCCCTTAGGCCGGGTTCAACACTGGGATCGCAAAAGGCAAATCACAATCGCCTACGGAGTGTGATTGCATTTCTACTAAGCCATTGTGGCTCCATGTTGCAGTGATTGCGTTTTTCGGTCTCATTCCAGAGAATGAGAATGGTGTTCTAACTGCCAGCAAAATGTTGCACGCAGTGCACTTTTGCGATTTACACACATCACAGGCACTGCAAGGATTTACCGCAGTGCTTTGCTGAATACCGACTATCAGCAAAGAGCAGAAAAACCACTTATTAAAGCACCCCAAGTGTGAACTGGCCCTTAAGAGAACTTTATTGGCGATTACAAATTGTTGCAACCTGCAGAGTAGAACTCAGGGGCGTATTTAAAATGATTTAAATATACCCCCAAATTCTAATAATGGCCTCCTCCTCCCCATAGCCAATCCTCACCAAAAAGGTACAAAGCATAGAAACACAAACAAAACAAAAAAAGATGCAGGCCAACAATTGTAATTCTGGAAAATACCAATTGCACTAGCAAAAACCCGGCAATGCAATTTACATGTTCATCGCCGTGCTGTTGCTATTGGCAAAATGGGAACGATACAATTTTTAAATCGAAACGTTCTTAATAAAAAAGGGCCCTAATTAGTTAATCTCCATCTAAGATAGTTTATTATATTCTTTTTTTAACAGAGTCCTTTGGCTAATCCAGTTGGCTAAAAGTAAATCACATTTTGGCAAATAGGATTGTAAGCCGGCCCACCATGGTAAGGTAGACTCTATTAGGGCGGGTTAGGTGATGGGAATGAGAGAGGAATAGAGTATAGTGTTTTGGAGAGGGAAGATGGGGAGATAGGTGGACTTAAAGGGTACCACTCTTACACCCTCAAGTGCAAAGTCGGGGAACACAACGACCACCTGATAAATAATTGGGATCCAGCTGGTCCCCCTTAGGCCGGGTTCAACACTGGGATCGCAAAAGGCAAATCGCAATCACCTATGGAGTGTGATTGCATTTCTACTAAGCAATTGTGGCTCCATGTTGCAGTGATTGCGTTTTTCGGTCTCATTCCAGAGAATGAGAATGGCGCTCTAACTGCCAGCAAAATTTTGCACGCAGTGCACTTTTGCGATATACGCACATCACAGGCACTGCAAGGATTTACCGCAGTGCTTTGCTGAATACCGGCTATCAGCAAAGAGCAGAAACACTACCCACCAAAGCACCCCAAGAGTGAACTGGCCCTTAAGAGAACTTGATTGGTGATTACAAATTGTTGCAACCTGCAGAGTAGAACTCAGGGGTGTATTTAAAATGATTTAAATACACCCTCAAATTCTAATAATGGCCTCCTCCTCCCCATAGCCATACCAATCCTCACCAAAAAGGTACAAAGCATAGAAACGCAAACAAAACAAAAAAAGATGCAGGCCAACAATTGTAATTCTGGAAAATACCAATTGCACTAGCAAAAACCCGGCAATGCAATTTACATGTTCATCGTCGTGCTGTTGCTATTGGCAAAATGAGAACGATACAATTTTTAAATCGAAACGTTCTTAATAAAAAAGGGCCATAATTAGTTAATCTCCATCTAAGATAGTTTATTATATTCTTTTTTTAACAGAGTCCTTTGGCTAATCCAGTTGGCTAAAAGTAAATCACATTTTGGCAAATAGGATTGTAAGCCGGCCCACCATGGTAAGGTAGACTCTATTAGGGCGGGTTAGGTGATGGGAGTGAGAGAGGAATAGAGTATAGTGTTTTGGAGAGGGAAGAGGGGGATAGGTGGACTTAAAGGGTACCACTCTTACACCCTCAAGTGCAAAGTCGGGGAACACAACGACCACCTGATAAATAATTGGGATCCAGCTGGTCCCCCTTAGGCCGGTTCAACACTGGGATCGCAAAAGGCAAATCACAATCGCCTACGGAGTGTGATTGCATTTCTACTAAGCAACTGTGGCTCCATGTTGCAGTGATTGCGTTTTTCGGTCTCATTCCAGAGAATGAGAATGGTGCTCTAACTGCCAGCAAAATGTTGCACGCAGTGCACTTTTGCGATTTACGCACATCACAGGCACTGCAAGGATTTACCGCAGTGCTTTGCTGAATACCGGCTATCAGCAAAGAGCAGAAACACTACCCACCAAAGCACCCTAAGAGTGAACTGGCCCTTAAGAGAACTTGATTGGTGATTACAAATTGTTGCAACCTGCAGAGTAGAACTCAGGGGTGTATTTAAAATGATTTAAATACACCCCCAAATTCTAATAATGGCCTCCTCCTCCCCATAGCCATACCCATCCTCACGAAAAAGGTATAAAGCATAGAAACGCAAAAAAAACAAAAAAAGATGCAGACCAACAATTGTAATTCTGGAAAATACCAATTGCACTAGCAAAAACCCGGCAATGCAATTTACATGTTCATCGCCGTGCTGTTGCTATTGGCAAAATGAGAACGATACAATTTTTAAATCGAAACGTTCTTAATAAAAAAGGGCCCTAATTAGTTAATCTCCATCTAAGATAGTTTATTATATTCTTTTTTTAACAGAGTCCTTTGGCTAATCCAGTTGGCTAAAAGTAAATCACATTTTGGCAAATAGGATTGTAAGCCGGCCCACCATGGTAAGGTAGACTCTATTAGGGCGGGTTAGGTGATGGGAGTGAGAGAGGAATAAAGTATAGTGTTTTGGAGAGGGAAGAGGGGGATAGGTGGTCTTAAAGGGTACCACTCTTACACCCTCAAGTGCAAAGTTGGGGAACACAACGACCACCTGATAATTAATTGGGATCCAGCTGGTCCCCCTTAGGCCGGGTTCAACACTGGGATCGCAAAAGGCAAATCACAATCGCCTACGGAGTATGCTTGCATTTCTACTAAGCAACTGTGGCTCCATGTTGCAGTGATTGCGTTTTTCGGTCTCATTCCAGAGAATGAGAATGGTGTTCTAACTGCCAGAAAAATGTTGCACGCAGTGCACTTTTGCGATTTACGCACATCACAGGCACTGCAAGGATTTACCGCAGTGCTTTGCTGAATACCGGCTATCAGCAAAGAGCAGAAACACTACCCACCAAAGCACCCTAAGAGTGAACTGGCCCTTAAGAGAACTTGATTGGTGATTACAAATTGTTGCAACCTGCAGAGTAGAACTCAGGGGTGTATGTAAAATGATTTAAATACACCCCCAAATTCTAATAATGGCCTCCTCCTCCCCATAGCCATACCAATCCTCACCAAAAAGGTACAAAGCATAGAAACGCAAACAAAACAAAAAAAGATGCAGGCCAACAATTGTAATTCTGGAAAATACCAATTGCACTAGCAAAAACCCGGCAATGCAATGTGCATGTTCATCGCCGTGCTGTTGCTATTGGCAAAATTGGAACGATACAATTTTTAAATCGAAATGTGCTTAATAAAAAAGGGCCCTAATTAGTTAATCTCCATCTAAGATAGTTTATTATATTCTTTTTTTAACAGAGTCCTTTGGCTAATCCAGTTGGCTAAAAGTAAATCACATTTTGGCAAATAGGATTGTAAGCCGGCCCACCATGGTAAGGTAGACTCTATTAGGGCGGGTTAGGTGATGGGAGTGAGAGAGGAATAGAGTATAGTGTTTTGGAGAGGGAAGAGGGGGATAGGTGGACTTAAAGGGTACCACTCTTACACCCTCAAGTGCAAAGTCGGGGAACACAACGACCACCTGATAAATAATTGGGATCCAGCTGGTCCCCCTTAGGCCGGGTTCAACACTGGGATCGCAAAAGGCAAATCACAATCACCTACGGAGTGTGATTGCATTTCTACTAAGCAACTGTGGCTCCATGTTGCAGTGATTGCGTTTTTCGGTCTCATTCCAGAGAATGAGAATGGTGTTCTAACTGCCAGCAAAATGTTGCACGCAGTGCACTTTTGCGATTTACGCACATCACAGTCACTGCAAGGATTTACAGCAGTGCTTTGCTGAATACCGGCTATCAGCAAAGAGCAGAAACACTACCCACCAAAGCTCCCTTAGAGTGAACTGGCCCTTAAGAGAACTTGATTGGTGATTACAAATTGTTGCAACCTGCAGAGTAGAACTCAGGGGCGTATTTAAAATGATTTAAATATACCCCCAATTTCTAATAATGGCCTCCTCCTCCCCATAGCCATACCAATCCTCACCAAAAAGGTACAAAGCATAGAAACGCAAACAAAACAAAAAAAGATGCAGGCCAACAATTGTAATTCTGGAAAATACCAATTGCACTAGCAAAAACCCGGCAATGCAATTTACATGTTCATCGCCGTGCTGTTGCTATTGGAAAAATGGGAACGATACAATTTTTAAATTGAAACGTGCTTAATAAAAAAGGGCGCTAATTAGTTAATCTCCATCTAAGAGAGTTTATTATATTCTTTTTTTAACAGAGTCCTTTGGCTAATCCAGTTGGCTAAAACTAAATCACATTTTGGCAAATAGGATTGTAAGCCGGCCCACCATGGTAAGATAGACTCTATTCGGGCGGGTTAGGTGATGGGAGTGAGAGAGGAATAGAGTATAGCGTTTTGGAGAGGGAAGAGGGGGATAGGTGGTCTTAAAGGGTACCACTCTTACACCCTCAAGTGCAAAGTCGGGGAACACAACGACCACCTGATAAATAATTGGGATCCAGCTGGTTCCCCTTAGGCCGGGTTCAACACTGGGATCGCAAAAGGCAAATCGCAATCGCCTATGGAGTGTGATTGCGTTTCTACCAAGCAATTGTGGCTCCATGTTGCAGTGATTGAGTTTTTTGGTCACATTCCAGAGAATGAGAATGGTGTTCTAACTGCCAGCAAAATGTTGCACGCAGTGCACTTTTGCGATTTAAGCACATCACAGGCACTGCAAGGATTTACCACAGTGCTTTGCTGAATACCGGCTATCAGCAATGAGCAGAAAAACTACTTATTAAAGCACCCCAAGAGTGCACTGGCCCTTAAGAGAACTTGATTGGTGATTACAAATTGTTGCAACCTGCAGAGTAGAACTCAGGGGTGTATTTAAAATGATTTAAATACACCCCCAAATTCTAATAATGGCCTCCTCCTCCCCATAGCCATACCAATCCTCACCAAAAAGGGACAAAGCATAGAAACGCAAACAAAACAAAAAAAGATGCAGGCCAACAATTGTAATTCTGGAAAATACCAATTGCACTAGCAAAAACCCGGCAATGCAATTTACATTTTCATCGCCGTGCTGTTGCTATTGGCAAAATGGGAACGATACAATTTTTAAATCGAAACGTTCTTAATAAAAAAGGGCCCTAATTAGTTAATCTCCATCTAAGATAGTTTATTATATTCTTTTTTTAACAGAGTCCTTTGGCTAATCCAGTTGGCTAAAAGTAAATCACATTTTGGCCAATAGGATTGTAAGCCGGCCCACCATGGTAAGGTAGACTCTATTAGGGCGGGTTAGGTGATGGGAGTGAGAGAGGAATAGAGTATAGTGTTTTGGAGAGGGAAGAGGGGGATAGGTGGTCTTAAACGGTACCACTCTTACACCCTCAAGTGCAAAGTTGGGGAACACAACGACCACCTGATAATTAATTGGGATCCAGCTGGTCCCCCTTAGGCCGGGTTCAACACAAAGGCAAATCACAATCGCCTACGGAGTATGATTGCATTTCTACTAAGCAACTGTGGCTCCATGTTGCAGTGATTGCGTTTTTCGGTCTCATTCCAGAGAATGAGAATGGTGTTCTAACTGCCAGCAAAATGTTGCACGCAGTGCACTTTTGCGATTTACGCACATCACAGGCACTGCAAGGATTTACCGCAGTGCTTTGCTGAATACCGGCTATCAGCAAAGAGCAGAAACACTACCCACCAAAGCACCCTAAGAGTGAACTGGCCCTTAAGAGAACTTGATTGGTGATTACAAATTGTTGCAACCTGCAGAGTAGAACTCAGGGGTGTATTTAAAATGATTTAAATACACCCCCAAATTCTAATAATGGCGTCCTCCTCCCCATAGCCATACCAATCCTCACCAAAAAGGTATAAAGCATAGAAACGCAACAAAAAACAAAAAAAGATGCAGACCAACAATTGTAATTCTGGAAAATACCAATTGCACTAGCAAAAACCCAGCAATGCAATTTACATGTTCATTGCCGTGCTGTTGCTATTGGCAAAATGGGAACGATACAATTTTTAAATCGAAACGTTCTTAATAAAAAAGGGCCCTAATTAGTTAATCTCCATCTAAGATAGTTTATTATATTCTTTTTTTAACAGAGTCCTTTGGCTAATCCAGTTGGCTAAAAGTAAATCACATTTTGGCAAATAGGATTGTAAGCCGGCCCACCATGGTAAGGTAGACTCTATTAGGGCGGGTTAGGTGATGGGAGTGAGAGAGGAATAGAGTGTAGTGTTTTGGAGAGGGAAGATGGGGAGATATGTGGACTTAAAGGGTACCACTCTTACACCCGCAAGTACAAAGTGGGGGAACACAACGACCACCTGATAAATAATTGGGATCCAGCTGGTCCCCCTTAGGCCGGGTTCAACACTGGGATCGCAAAAGGCAAATCACAATCGCCTACGGAGTGTGATTGCATTTCTACTAAGCAATTGTGGCTCCATGTTGCAGTGATTGCGTTTTTCGGTCTCATTCCAGAGAATGAGAATGGCGTTCTAACTGCCAGCAAAATGTTGCACGCAGTGCACTTTTGCGATATACGCACATCACAGGCACTGCAAGGATTTACCGCAGTGCTTTGCTGAATACCAGCTATCAGCAAAGAGCAGAAACACTACCCACCAAAGCACCCCAAGAGTAAGCTGGCCCTTAAGAGAACTTGATTGGTGATTACAAATTGTTGCAACCTGCAGAGTAGAACTCAGGGGCATATTTAAAATGATTTAAATATACCCCCAAATTCTAATAATGGCCTCCTCCTCCCCATAGCCATACCAATCCTCACCAAAAAGGTACAAAGCATAGAAACGCAAACAAAACAAAAAAAGATGCAGGCCAACAATTGTAATTCTGGAAAATACCAATTGCACTAGCAAAAACCCGGCAATGCAATTTACATGTTCATCGCCGTGCTGTTGCTATTGGCAAAATGGGAACGATACAATTTTTAAATCGAAACGTGCTTAATAAAAAAGGGCGCTAATTAGTTAATCTCCATCTAAGATAGTTTATTATATTCTTTTTTTAACAGAGTCCTTTGGCTAATCCAGTTGGCTAAAACTAAATCACATTTTGGCAAATAGGATTGTAAGCTGGCCCACCATGGTTAGGTAGACTCTATTAGGGCGGGTTAGGTGATGGGAGTGAGAGAGGAATAGAGTATAGTGTTTTGGAGAGGGAAGAGGGGGATAGGTGGACTTAAAGGGTACCACTCTTACACCCTCAAGTGCAAAGTCGGGGAAAACAACGACCACCTGATAAATAATTGGGATCCAGCTGGTCCCCCTTAGGCCGGGTTCAACACTGGGATCGCAAAAGGCAAATCACAATCGCCTACGGAGTGTGATTGCATTTCTACTAAGCAACTGTGGCTCCATGTTGCAGTGATTGCGTTTTTCGGTCTCATTCCAGAGAATGAGAATGGTGTTCTAACTGCCAGCAAAATGTTGCACGCAGTGCACTTTTGCGATTTACGCACATCACAGGCACTGCAAGGATTTATCGCAGTGCTTTGCTGAATACCATCTATCAGCAAAGAGCAGAAACACTACCCACCAAAGCACCCCAAGAGGAGCTGGCCCTTAAGAGAACTTGATTGGTGATTACAAATTGTTGGAACCTGCAGAGTAGAACTCAGGGGCGTATTTAAAATGATTTAAATATACCCCCAAATTCTAATAATGGCCTCCTCCTCCCCATAGCCATACCAATCCTCACCAAAAACATACAAAGCATAGAAACGCAAACAAAACAAAAAAAGATGCAGGCCAACAATTGTAATTCTGGAAAATACCAATTGCACTAGCAAAAACCCGGCAATGCAATTTACATGTTCATCGCCGTGCTGTTGCTATTGGCAAAATGAGAACGATACAATTTTTAAATCGAAACGTTCTTAATAAAAAAGGGCCCTAATTAGCTCATCTCCATCTAAGATAGTTTATTATATTCTTTTTTTAACAGAGTCCTTTGGCTAATCCAGTTGGCTAAAAGTAAATCACATTTTGGCAAATAGGATTGTAAGCCGGCCCACCATGGTAAGGTAGACTCTATTAGGGCGGGTTAGGTGATGGGAGTGAGAGAGGAATAGAGTGTAGTGTTTTGGAGAGGGAAGATGGGGAGATATGTGGACTTAAAGAGTACCACTCTTACACCCGCAAGTGCAAAGTCGGGGAACACAACGACCACCTGATAAATAATTGGGATCCAGCTGGTCCCCCTTAGGCCGAGTTCAACACTGGGATCGCAAAAGGCAAATCACAATCGCCTACGGAGTGTGATTGCATTTCTACTAAGCAACTGTGGCTCCATGTTTCAGTGATTGCTTTTTTCGGTCTCATTCCACAGAATGAGAATGGTGTTCTAACTGCCAGCAAAATGTTGCACGCAGTGCACTTTTGCGATTCACGCACATCACAGGCACTGCAAGGATTTACCGCAGTGCTTTGCTGAATACAGGCTATCAGCAAAGAGCAGAAACACTACCCACCAAAGCACCCTAATAGTGAACTGGCCCTTAAGAGAACTTGATTGGTGATTACAAATTGTTGCAACCTGCAGAGTAGAACTCAGGGGTGTATTTAAAATGATTTAAATACACCCCCAAATTCTAATAATGGCCTCCTCCCCATAGCCATACCAATCCTCACCAAAAAGGTACAAAGCATAGAAACGCAAACAAAACAAAAAAAGATGCAGGCCAACAATTGTAATTCTGGAAAATACCAATTGCACTAGCAAAAACCCGGCAATGCAATGTGCATGTTCATCGCCGTGCTGTTGCTATTGGCAAAATTGGAACGATACAATTTTTAAATCGAAATGTGCTTAATAAAAAAGGGCCCTAATTAGTTAATCTCCATCTAAGATAGTTTATTATATTCTTTTTTTAACAGAGTCCTTTGGCTAATCCAGTTGGCTAAAAGTAAATCACATTTTGGCAAATAGGATTGTAAGCCGGCCCACCATGGTAAGGTAGACTCTATTAGGGCGGGTTAGGTGATGGGAGTGAGAGAGGAATAGAGTATAGTGTTTTGGAGAGGGAAGATGGGGAGATATGTGGACTTAAAGGGTACCACTCTTACACCCTCAAGTGCAAAGTCGGGGAACACAACGACCACCTGATAAATAATTGGGATCCAGCTGGTCCCCCTTAGGCCGGGTTCAACACTGGGATCGCAAAAGGCAAATCACAATAGCCTACGGAGTGTGATTGCATTTCTACTAAGCAATTGTGGCTCCATGTTGCAATGATTGCGTTTTTCGGTCTCATTCCAGAGAATGAGAATGGCGTTCTAACTGCCAGCAAAATGTTGCACGCAGTGCACTTTTGCGATATACGCACATCACAAGCACTGCAAGGATTTACCGCAGTGCTTTGCTGAATACCAGCTATCAGCAAAGAGCAGAAACACTACCCACCAAAGCACCCCAAGAGTAAGCTGGCCCTTAAGAGAACTTGATTGGTGATTACAAATTGTTGGAACCTGCAGAGTAGAACTCAGGGGTGTATTTAAAATGATTTAAATATACCCCCAAATTCTAATAATGGCCTCCTCCTCCCCATAGCCATACCAATCCTCACCAAAAAGATACAAAGCATAGAAACGCAAACAAAACAAAAAAAGATGCAGGCCAACAATTGTAATTCTGGAAAATACCAATTGCACTAGCAAAAACCCGGCAATGCAATTTACATGTTCATCGCCGTGCTGTTGCTATTGGCAAAATGAGAACGATACAATTTTTAAATCGAAACGTTCTTAATAAAAAAGGGCCCTAATTAGCTAATCTCCATCTAAGATAGTTTATTATATTCTTTTTTTAACAGAGTCCTTTGGCTAATCCAGTTGGCTAAAAGTAAATCACATTTTGGCAAATAGGATTGTAAGCCGGCCCACCATGGTAAGGTAGACTCTATTAGGCCTGGAACCCACTGAAAACCGCAAACGCAAAACGCAACCGCTAGCGTTTTGTCTGAGCGGTTTGCAAGCGGATTCATGCGCGTTTTGGTCGTGTTTTGCAACATTGTATTTTTTTCCCCAGCGGGTGCCTAGCGTTTTGCGTTTTGCGTTTTTATCCTGATTGGTCCTGTGAATTATTTTTCATTTTGTTACAGTGTGCTGAACCGCAAAACGCTAGCAAAACCGCTCAGTTTAGGTTTTGCTGAGCGTTTCTGCTAGCGTTTCAATACTTTACATTGAAGCGCTAACGCTCCCAAAATGCTGCAGGTCCTGTGTTTGCATTTCTGGGAAACGCAAACGCTCCTGTGGAAGTTGCCCCATCCATTAACATTAGCCCAGCGTTTTGGCAAACTGCTAGCGTATCGCAGTGCTGCCAAAACGCTGCCAAAAGCGCTCCTGTGGGTTCCAGCCCTTAGGGCGGGTTAGGTGATGGGAGTGAGAGAGGAATAGAGTATAGTGTTTTGGAGAGGGAAGAGGGGGATAGGTGGACTTAAAGGGTACCACTCTTACACCCTCAAGTGCAAAGTCGGGGAACACAACGACCACCTGATAAATAATTGGGATCCAGCTGGTCCCCCTTAGGCTGGTTCAACACTGGGATCGCAAAAGGCAAATCACAATCGCCTACGGAGTGTGATTGCATTTCTACTAAGCAACTGTGGCTCCATGTTTCAGTGATTACGTTTTTCGGTCTCATTCCAGAGAATGAGAATGGTGTTCTAACTGCCAGCAAAATGTTGCACGCAGTGCACTTTTGCGATTTACGCACATCACAGGCACTGCAAGGATTTACCGCAGTGCTTTGCTGAATACCGGCTATCAGCAAAGAGCAGAAACACTACCCACCAAAGCACCCTAAGAGTGAACTGGCCCTTAAGAGAACTTGATTGGTGATTACAAATTGTTGCAACCTGCAGAGTAGAACTCAGGGGTGTATTTAAAATGATTTAAATACACCCCCAAATTCTAATAATGGCCTCCTCCTCCCCATAGCCATACCCATCCTCACCAAAAAGTTATAAAGCATAGAAACGCAAAAAAAAAAACAAAAAAAGATGCAGACCAACAATTGTAATTCTGGAAAATACCAATTGCACTAGCAAAAACCCGGCAATGCAATTTACATGTTTATCGCCGTGTTGTTGCTATTGGCAAAATGAGAACGATACAATTTTTAAATCGAAACGTTCTTAATAAAAAAGGGCCCTAATTAGTTAATCTCCATCTAAGATAGTTTATTATATTCTTTTTTTAACAGAGTCCTTTGGCTAATCCAGTTGGCTAAAAGTAAATCACATTTTGGCAAATAGGATTGTAAGCCGGCCCACCATGGTAAGGTAGACTCTATTAGGGCGGGTTAGGTGATGGGAGTGAGAGAGGAATAGAGTATAGTGTTTTGGAGAGGGAAGATGGGGAGATATGTGGACTTAAAGGGTACCACTCTTACACCCTCAAGTGCAAAGTCGGGGAACACAACGACCACCTGATAAATAATTGGGATCCAGCTGGTCCCCCTTAGGCCGGGTTCAACACTGGGATCGCAAAAGGCAAATCACAATCGCCTACGGAGTGTGATTGCATTTCTACTAAGCAATTGTGGCTCCATGTTGCAGTGATTGCGTTTTTCGGTCTCATTCCAGAGAATGAGAATGGCGTTCTAACTGCCAGCAAAATGTTGCACGCAGTGCACTTTTGCGATATACGCACATCACAGGCACTGCAAGGATTTACCGCAGTGCTTTGCTGAATACCAGCTATCAGCAAAGAGCAGAAACACTACCCACCAAAGCACCCCAAGAGTAAGCTGGCCCTTAAGAGAACTTGATTGGTGATTACAAATTGTTGCAACCTGCAGAGTAGAACTCAGGGGCATATTTAAAATGATTTAAATATACCCCCAAATTCTAATAATGGCCTCCTCCTCCCCATAGCCATACCAATCCTCACCAAAAAGGTACAAAGCATAGAAACGCAAACAAAACAAAAAAAGATGCAGGCCAACAATTGTAATTCTGGAAAATACCAATTGCACTAGCAAAAACCCGGCAATGCAATTTACATGTTCATCGCCGTGCTGTTGCTATTGGCAAAATGGGAACGATACAATTTTTAAATCGAAACGTGCTTAATAAAAAAGGGCGCTAATTAGTTAATCTCCATCTAAGATAGTTTATTATATTCTTTTTTTAACAGAGTCCTTTGGCTAATCCAGTTGGCTAAAACTAAATCACATTTTGGCAAATAGGATTGTAAGCTGGCCCACCATGGTTAGGTAGACTCTATTAGGGCGGGTTAGGTGATGGGAGTGAGAGAGGAATAGAGTATAGTGTTTTGGAGAGGGAAGAGGGGGATAGGTGGACTTAAAGGGTACCACTCTTACACCCTCAAGTGCAAAGTCGGGGAAAACAACGACCACCTGATAAATAATTGGGATCCAGCTGGTCCCCCTTAGGCCGGGTTCAACACTGGGATCGCAAAAGGCAAATCACAATCACCTACGGAGTGTGATTGCATTTCTACTAAGCAACTGTGGCTCCATGTTGCAGTGATTGCGTTTTTCGGTCTCATTCCAGAGAATGAGAATGGTGTTCTAACTGCCAGCAAAATGTTGCACGCAGTGCACTTTTGTGATTTACGCACATCACAGGCACTGCAAGGATTTATCGCAGTGCTTTGCTGAATACCATCTATCAGCAAAGAGCAGAAACACTACCCACCAAAGCACCCCAAGAGGAGCTGGCCCTTAAGAGAACTTGATTGGTGATTACAAATTGTTGGAACCTGCAGAGTAGAACTCAGGGGCGTATTTAAAATGATTTAAATATACCCCCAAATTCTAATAATGGCCTCCTCCTCCCCATAGCCATACCAATCCTCACCAAAAACATACAAAGCATAGAAACGCAAACAAAACAAAAAAAGATGCAGGCCAACAATTGTAATTCTGGAAAATACCAATTGCACTAGCAAAAACCCGGCAATGCAATTTACATGTTCATCGCCGTGCTGTTGCTATTGGCAAAATGAGAACGATACAATTTTTAAATCGAAACGTTCTTAATAAAAAAGGGCCCTAATTAGCTCATCTCCATCTAAGATAGTTTATTATATTCTTTTTTTAACAGAGTCCTTTGGCTAATCCAGTTGGCTAAAAGTAAATCACATTTTGGCAAATAGGATTGTAAGCCGGCCCACCATGGTAAGGTAGACTCTATTGAGGCGGGTTAGGTGATGGGAGTGAGAGAGGAATAGAGTGTAGTGTTTTGGAGAGGGAAGATGGGGAGATATGTGGACTTAAAGAGTACCACTCTTACACCCGCAAGTGCAAAGTCGGGGAACACAACGACCACCTGATAAATAATTGGGATCCAGCTGGTCCCCCTTAGGCTGAGTTCAACACTGGGATCGCAAAAGGCAAATCACAATCGCCTACGGAGTGTGATTGCATTTCTACTAAGCAACTGTGGCTCCATGTTTCAGTGATTGCTTTTTTCGGTCTCATTGCACAGAATGAGAATGGTGTTCTAACTGCCAGCAAAATGTTGCACGCAGTGCACTTTTGCGATTCACGCACATCACAGGCACTGCAAGGATTTACCGCAGTGCTTTGCTGAATACAGGCTATCAGCAAAGAGCAGAAACACTACCCACCAAAGCACCCTAAGAGTGAACTGGCCCTTAAGAGAACTTGATTGGTGATTACAAATTGTTGCAACCTGCAGAGTAGAACTCAGGGGTGTATTTAAAATGATTTAAATACACCCCCAAATTCTAATAATGGCCTCCTCCCCATAGGCATACCCATCCTCACCAAAAAGTTATAAAGCATAGAAACGCAAAAAAAAAACCAAAAAAAGATGCAGACCAACAATTGTAATTCTGGAAAATACCAATTGCACTAGCAAAAACCCGGCAATGCAATTTACATGTTCATCGCCGTGTTGTTGCTATTGGCAAAATGAGAACGATACAATTTTTAAATCGAAACGTTCTTAATAAAAAAGGGCCCTAATTAGTTAATCTCCATCTAAGATAGTTTATTATATTCTTTTTTTAACAGAGTCCTTTGGCTAATCCAGTTGGCTAAAAGTAAATCACATTTTGGCAAATAGGATTGTAAGCCGGCCCACCATGGTAAGGTAGACTCTATTAGGGCGGGTTAGGTGATGGGAGTGAGAGAGGAATAGAGTATAGTGTTTTGGAGAGGGAAGATGGGGAGATATGTGGACTTAAAGGGTACCACTCTTACACCCTCAAGTGCAAAGTCGGGGAACACAACGACCACCTGATAAATAATTGGGATCCAGCTGGTCCCCCTTAGGCCGGGTTCAACACTGGGATCGCAAAAGGCAAATCACAATCGCCTACGGAGTGTGATTGCATTTCTACTAAGCAATTGTGGCTCCATGTTGCAATGATTGCGTTTTTCGGTCTCATTCCAGAGAATGAGAATGGCGTTCTAACTGCCAGCAAAATGTTGCACGCAGTGCACTTTTGCGATATACGCACATCACAAGCACTGCAAGGATTTACCGCAGTGCTTTGCTGAATACCAGCTATCAGCAAAGAGCAGAAACACTACCCACCAAAGCACCCCAAGAGTAAGCTGGCCCTTAAGAGAACTTGATTGGTGATTACAAATTGTTGGAACCTGCAGAGTAGAACTCAGGGGCGTATTTAAAATGATTTAAATATACCCCCAAATTCTAATAATGGCCTCCTCCTCCCCATAGCCATACCAATCCTCACCAAAAAGATACAAAGCATAGAAACGCAAACAAAACAAAAAAAGATGCAGGCCAACAATTGTAATTCTGGAAAATACCAATTGCACTAGCAAAAACCCGGCAATGCAATTTACATGTTCATCGCCGTGCTGTTGCTATTGGCAAAATGAGAACGATACAATTTTTAAATCGAAACGTTCTTAATAAAAAAGGGCCCTAATTAGCTAATCTCCATCTAAGATAGTTTATTATATTCTTTTTTTAACAGAGTCCTTTGGCTAATCCAGTTGGCTAAAAGTAAATCACATTTTGGCAAATAGGATTGTAAGCCGGCCCACCATGGTAAGGTAGACTCTATTAGGCCTGGAACCCACTGAAAACCGAAAACGCAAAACGCAACCGCTAGCGTTTTGTCTGAGCGGTTTGCAAGCGGATTCATGCGCGTTTTTGGTCGTGTTTTGCAACATTGTATTTTTTTCCCCAGCGGGTGCCTAGCGTTTTGCGTTTTGCGTTTTTATCCTGATTGGTCCTGTGAATTATTTTTCATTTTGTTACAGTGTGCTGAACCGCAAAACGCTAGCAAAACCGCTCAGTTTAGGTTTTGCTGAGCGTTTCTGCTAGCGTTTCAATACTTTACATTGAAGCGCTAACGCTCCCAAAATGCTGCAGGTCCTGTGTTTGCATTTCTGGGAAACGCAAACGCTCCTGTGGAAGTTGCCCCATCCATTAACATTAGCCCAGCGTTTTGGCAAACTGCTAGCGTATCGCAGTGCTGCCAAAACGCTGCCAAAAGCGCTCCTGTGGGTTCCAGCCCTTAGGGCGGGTTAGGTGATGGGAGTGAGAGAGGAATAGAGTATAGTGTTTTGGAGAGGGAAGAGGGGGATAGGTGGACTTAAAGGGTACCACTCTTACACCCTCAAGTGCAAAGTCGGGGAACACAACGACCACCTGATAAATAATTGGGATCCAGCTGGTCCCCCTTAGGCCGGTTCAACACTGGGATCGCAAAAGGCAAATCACAATCGCCTACGGAGTGTGATTGCATTTCTACTAAGCAACTGTGGCTCCATGTTTCAGTGATTGCGTTTTTCGGTCTCATTCCAGAGAATGAGAATGGTGTTCTAACTGCCAGCAAAATGTTGCACGCAGTGCACTTTTGCGATTTACGCACATCACAGGCACTGCAAGGATTTACCGCAGTGCTTTGCTGAATACCGGCTATCAGCAAAGAGCAGAAACACTACCCACCAAAGCACCCTAAGAGTGAACTGGCCCTTAAGAGAACTTGATTGGTGATTACAAATTGTTGCAACCTGCAGAGTAGAACTCAGGGGTGTATTTAAAATGATTTAAATACACCCCCAAATTCTAATAATGGCCTCCTCCTCCACATAGCCATACCAATCCAATTTACATGTTCATCGCCCTGCTGTTGCTATTAGAAGAATGTGAACGATACAATTTTTTAAATCGAAACGTGTTTAATAAAAAAGGGCCCTAATTAGTTAATCTCCATCTAAGATATTTCATTATATTCTTTTTTTAACAGAGTCCTTTGGCTAATCCAGTTGGCTAAAACTAAATCACATTTTGGCCAATAGGATTGTAAGCCGGCCCACCATGGTAAGGTAGACTCTATTAGGGCGGGTTAGGAGATGGGAGTGAGAGAGGAATAGGGGATGGCGTTTTGGAGAGGAAAGAGGGGGATAGTTGGTCTTAAGGGGTACCACTCTTACACCCTCAAGTGCAAAGTCGGGGAACACAACGACCACCTGATAAATAATTGGGATCCAACTGGTCCCCCTTAGGCCGGGTTCAACACTGGGATCGCAAAAGGCAAATCGCAATCGCCTGTGGAGTGTGATTTTTGTTGCACGATTGTGGCTCCATGTTTTCGATTACTATTCCAAAGAATGAGAATTGCATTCCAACTGCTAGCAAAATGTATGGAGTGCGTCTTTGCTATATATGCACATCGCAAGCACTGCAGGGATTTACCAAAGTGCTCTGCTGAATACCGGCTATCAGCAAAGAGCAAAAACATTCCCCACCAAAAGCACCCCAAATGCCAACAAATTTCTGTGTGCGATACAAAGTAAGGAAAAACAGAGAGTGCATTGTAATACAGAAATTGGTAAACATCATAAATAAACAATGGCTCAAAATACAGAATTGGTTGACAAAGTAAGTAAAGTGACAAATGTTACATGATGAATAAAATGTAGAACACATTACACACAAAATGGTGAGAGAGCCTTGTCCTTGTGAGCTTCCTATCTACAGGAATGGGAGGATGGGGTAGTAAACAATATGTACAGTATACCAAGAGGTGATGTGTTTTTAGGTTACCTAATGAGGAGCAAAACTTGGCCAAAGACTGATGAGGGAATGGTCTAAGTTGGAGTTTGTTTTTCTGTTGTATGAAAGAACTGGAAAATTATCACCACCTTGTCATCCTTTAAGTTGTGACATCAGACTACTATTGAGTGTGACCATTATTTTAGGGTCATATACAGTTGTCAATCATTTGTAAATGGTGGTGATAAATGACTTTGGGTACCTCTTCCATTTGTAGTGCTGCAGGACTGTCTTACAGGATGTATTCTCTGCAGAATCCTGCACCTGGCCTCCAGTACTACAGAGTGACCAGGAGCTGCTTTCCATTCCTCCCTCTTCCCCAATGTGTATCCAGACTAGAACAGCAGTGAAAAGCACCACCTGAGTGGGCGTGTGCCAGAGACTCCCAGCATCCTCTATCTATGCCCAGCTTAGTATTGTGAGGCCATAAAGAAATCCCAGCATCCTCCTAGCTGAGTATTGTGAGGCCATCAGGTAATCCCAGCATCCTCTATCTATACCCAGCTTAGTATTGTGAGGTTATAAGGTAATCCCAGCATCCTCCTAGCTGAGTATTGTGAGGCCATCAGGTAATCCCAGCATCCTCTATCTATACCCAGCTGAGTATTGTGAGGCCATCAGGTAATCCCAGCATCCTCTATCTATACCCAGCTTAGTATTGTGAGGCCATAAAGAAATTCCAGCATCCTCCTAGCTGAGTATTGTGAGGCCATCAAGTAATCCCAGCATCCTCGATCTATACCCAGCTGAGTATTGTGAGGCCATCAGGTAATCCCAGCATCCTCTATTTTTATCCAGCTGAGTATTGTGAGGTTATAAGGTAATCCCAGCATCCTCTTTTCATACCCAAGTTGAGTATTGTGAGGTCATCAGGTAATACATAAAACAGCTGTATCTGGTTGGTGATTTTTGTTATCTGGAAACACATCAGGATTGCAGCACATCAGGATTGTTTGAATTTCATTGATAGTCTGTTCTGTATTGGAGATAGGCAATTTGATGCAAATAAAGCCAAGTTGGTGCAAAATTATGCAACTCTAATGCAAATATATGGCTTGGCCAAATAAATGAAGGCTAGGTGGGATTTGATTGCTTACTAAAGTTTGCATAATTCTGCATCAACTCAGAACTATTTGCATCTCATTGATCATCCTCATTCTGACCCAGATCATCCCATAACCAGACAGGAAGAAACAAGTGGGATAATACCTGACGTAATACCTATCACTTGAGGAGGTGGGAAATAATTCTGAATTGATGCAGAATTATGCAGCTTAAAAATTGACCTATTACATTCCCCCAAGGTTGAATACTATTGGTCCATTTTTAAAATGCATACATTCACATAATTCTACATCATCTTAGAATTATTCCTTTAGAACTAGGTTAAGGTCAATGAGATGCAAAGAATTCCAACCTGATGCAAACTTTGTATGCAGCTAAATGACCACTGGAATTCCAGCTTGTCAGGATTCTATTGGTCTATTTTTCAAACTGCATAAATGTACATACAAAACCTGCATCAACTCATAATTATTTGCATCTCAATTGCCACGCCCAATTTCTAACCTGACACTGTAGGAAAATATGATCTTCCTACCTTTCACAGGTTAAAAATGAAAAGCACCACCTCAGATTTCTGGTCTCTCACACTGTGTGGATCTGTGAGCAGAGACAGGGTGAAGTCCCCCTCAGGATAAAGACACTGATCATGTATATTTGCTATCAAAAGGAATTCAAGGCAGTTTGTTTTGTTTTTTTTAAGTAATCGATCAGCTCAGGATAGCTGCCATAAACCCATTTCTGTTATTAGAAATCTAATGCTATCGCCTCTATCCTACCTCACTGTGTAATTCCTGCTACCGGCCGCTAGGAGGAGCTCCGGGATAACTGCTTGTTCCTTCCTGGAGCTTCTGCCGGAGAATGTCGGGGCTGAGAGCTCCTGGCTATCGGGGATACAGAGAGAGACGCAGCACGTCTGTCTCTAATGCTGCCGCAGCTCTGTCTGCGAGGAGGATGAGTGCCTGGGTGACGTCATAGAAGCTATTGTGACGCATGTGTGCAGGTGGGCCTCACGTGTACCGCTGAGGATGGCACCTGCAGTGACACGTGGCCACGCCCCTCTGCTATTGCTGTGCCAATGCTAGTGGATGGAGGTGAGGCATTATGTGCAATAGGGAAAGGTGAGGGAGCGCGTGCTGCGCTGTATATTCTGCTGTACATGCATCATGCAGCTATGTACTCAGTGAAGTGCATATGCCTATCCACATCCAATTTTGATTGGCCAATTTTATCACGGCCATGTCGTATGGGAGGCTTACTTGCACAAGCTGGTCTTAGTATTTAAAGTCTCTCACTCTACATTGAGGTGATAAAAGTGGCTAGCAATTGGCCAATCAATTTTGGATGTGTGTATGCACCCAAAGTCACTTTCCCTCTATCTGCAATGCTGGGGTTATGTGATATACACAGGGCTCGGCTGTCTAGAGTACTCTGGCCCGCCCCTTAGAATGTGGCTGCTCCTCCCCTTCTTAGGCCTCTATTCATAAAACTTTTTCCGCCAGTTTAACGCTCAAAACAGCTGACTTTCCCGTCCATTTAGCAAAATGGGCATTCATAAAAGCTGTTTCCGCATGATAAGCTACTATTCCCCAGCAGAGCGAGAAATTTCCGCCTTGTGCTGTGTTTTTCTAGATTTATCTAGAAAAAGTTGCAAAACGTCAGTTCATAAAGATTAGAGGAAGCGTTATGCGGACGGGAAATGCCGCTTCCTATGATGTAGCGAGCAGAGTTCGGATTACATGAAAGTGAATGGGACAGACCTCCCAGAGAGAGCAGCGCACGGAGGGACTGCCGGCTTCTGTGTTTCCGCATGCCTTCCGACAGCTTACCGTCAGCCTTCAGTGGGAGATCTCTGCACTTGTATCACAGCGGGCAACATTTTTATGAATGACCACCCAGAAGTCTAAAATACCGCTGCGGTATTTTACCTCCACGAGTTTTTTCTCCACTTTTGTTTTATGAATAGAGGCCTTAGGGCTGTCAGACTGGGCAGCTCCGCCCCCTGATCTCCCAGCAATACAGCAGAAGCTGTCACCTTGTTAGCCACAGCTTGGCACTGACACACTGGCCTGCCCTTCAGTATGTCGCTGCTCCTCCCCTCCTCAATGCTGCTGGTGCACCCAGAGAAGCATATAGTAAAATATCTGTAGATTTAAGGCCTGTACACACTGAAAATCACCAAACGCAGTGTGGTGCAATTTTGCTGAGGCTATCTGTTGCTGGTTTTGTGATTGTTACATTATAAAATGCAATGAAAAGTACCAGTATGAGCTGCTGGGCGGCAGGGAGAGCACTACTGTCTGCTCAGTGAGAGGCGCCCTGCAGCCATACTACAGAGGCAGTATCAGGAAGCTTGGGAGGCCCCATTCACCTGTAGTGTCGGGGGTTGGGGTGAGCAGCACAGGCAGCCTGCTGTGGACAGTACTTCTTCCCTGCAGTCACCTGCGCCACCAACACAGGCCTACCCTGCAGTCACTGATGTACCCAGCAGTCACCTTGCTTTGATGATTAAACCCCCATTGCACTGTGTTTACCTAAGCAGCCTGCCATGTGCAGCATCAGCGCCCCTGATCACGTGCAGCTCAGTCTGCAGCCACCTGCATCCATTTACAGCCACCCTGTCCCTTCCAGCAGCCTAACTACGGGATTCCCCAGACTCACACCATACACAGGTTCTCAGAGGGCTCCCATAGAACTGGCTCCTAACAGCATCTATTTACATCAATAAGACATTCTATAGCGACAACACGGGGGAGCTCTGCACACAAGTTCCATGGACATTTTACAGTCCGGCCACAAGAGGGAGCTCCGCACACAATGCTGCCAGCTTACATACGCGATCCTGGTTCCTGGCTGCTCCGTTTGATGCCTCCAGAAGGTAGGCGGATTCTCGTCCTCGGCTGTGCAGAGCAGAGACTCGTCCACCTCCTCCGGCTGTCAGTCTCTTGAGCATGCTGTGTCTGCGGAGGGCATGTTTCCGGTCACCTCACCTGTTGCAGATGCCTCGCGCTTCCAGCTCATCCGGCCAGTGCTATATGTAATGTATGCAATAGCATTGCTGACTATACTGACTATACTGCAACGCTCATTAGTGGCGGTAGTTCTAATTCACCCGACGGGAGAACGCTGAGGCTGGACGTTACGAAGCTCCCACATGTGTTACAGCGTATTTGCTCTGGAATGCTTTGTCTAATGTGAAAGTTAACATGAAAGTCAAATAGGCTTTCATGTTACCTTTCTAAACACAGCCTAGGAGTGATCCATCAAAACGCACGGTGCAGCTCCTAGTGTGAAAGAGCCCTTACTGGTTCAGCTGTATCACACTGCAGATCAAGTTGCACAGCTGCTGAGCCATAAAACATCACCTGCAATTCTTCTTAGGGCTCATTCACACTAAGTGCTGCGCTGTCAGTTTTGACGCATTGCACATAGTGTGCCATCCACATGGTAACATGAAAGCCCATAGACTTTCATGTTACTATTCACCGTACAGCTGTGCGTTCCCTGGCATTGCGATATAACGCGCCTGGGAACATCTTATCACACAACGAATGCGTTTTCCCAATGGGTTCTACTGTGTTGCTGCTGCCAATGTCTGCGCTTTGAGACCCCTCGATGTGCATTCCGTGCGATGGAGACGCATGCACAAAATCGCATTCATGCATGTGTTCTGTAGTGTGACTGAGCTCTTAGCAATGATGCTGGGGATATCATGTTTAACAGAGGCCTCCTGACCTGAATCTTGGGCCTGTCATCTGGCATACTGTGATCTTCTAGGCTGTGTCTATAACCTGAGGTCTGTGTATGGGGCGATATTGAGCGATACTATACCTGAGGTCTGTGTATGGGGCGATGCTGAGTGATATTATACCTGAGGTCTGTGTATGGGGCGATACTGAGCGATATTATACCTGAGGTCTGTGTATGGGGTGATGCTGAGCAATATTATACCTGAGGTCTGTGTATGGGGCCATGCTGAGCGATATTATACCTGAGGTCTGTGTATGGGGTGATGCTGAGCAATATTATACCTGAGGTCTGTGTATGGGGCGATGCTGAGCAATATTATACCTGAGGTCCGTGTATGGGGCGATGCTGAGCGATATTATACCTGAGGTCCGTGTATGGGGCGATGCTGAGCGATATTATACCTGAGGTTCTCTCCTAAATGCCAGCAGAAGCTGCTTGAGGGCTGGAACCCACAGGAGCGCTTTTGGCAGCGTTTTGGCAGCACTGCGATACGCTAGCAGTTTGCCAAAACGCTGGGCTAATGTTAATGGATGGGGCAACTTCCACAGGAGCGTTTGCGTTTCCCAGAAACGCAAACGCAGGACCTGCAGCATTTTGGGAGCGTTAACGCTTCAATGTAAAGTATTGAAACGCTAGCAGAAACGATCAGCAAAACCTAAACTGAGCGGTTTTGCTAGCGTTTTGCGGTTCAGCACACTTTAACAAAATGAAAAATAATTCACAGGACCAATCAGGATAAAAACGCAAAACACTACGCACCCGCTGGGCAAAAAAATACAATGTTGCAAAACACGACCAGAAACGCGCATGAATCCGCTTGCAAACCGCTCAGACAAAACGCTAGCGGTTGCGTTTTGCGTTTGCTGATTTCAGTGGGTTCTAGGCCTCAGGGTTGGTAGGCACTAGGCCCGGCGTGTGCACGTCATTGACTTGTGCACAATGATGTGTGCTGCTGGGCCTAACGCTTGCGCACTGCTGCTGACCCGGAAGCAGCTTTTGCTGGCTTCTAGGAGAGAGCAGAGGGGGATAGAAGTGAATGTGGAGGGGGCGGGGGGGGGGGGGGGACAGTGGGCATGAGGACTGCTCCCCGTACCTGCCTGCTTCAATTCTGATTGGCCAATTTTACTACTTCCATGTAGTATGAGGTTTGAGGCTTAAGAGCCTCTTGAAAGCTGATCAGAGATGAAAAACTAACTATAACAAGTAACTTGTTTATATATCTTATCTAAAGTTTAGATAGTTCACACAGCATATCTAGCTGCAAACAGCTTCAAAAGTTTATGATTATTTATTCCTATGATACAATGAGGGCAGCCATGTTCTGTTTGTCACATTGTCACAGGCTGAGGGCTGGAGATGCTATCAGTCTATAGCGGCGCTCAGTGAGTAACGTCGGCTCCGTCAGAAGACGGAGCCGAAGTTGCTTAAAAAACACAATAATTCGGCCTCCAGCAATCGCTGGAAGCCAAATTATTTCATTCCCCCACTATCCATGGCGGCCTGGAGGGGGAATAGTAATTAAAATGGCCCGGACTTGTGCAACAGCAGGATCAGCCATATACCACTGTATCCTGCGCCCAAGTCTACTGGCGCCGATTTGAAATGTACTCTATTGAGGAGCCGCATGTGCGCAGTGGCCAGTCAGTGTGGAAGAGGATCGCTGAGGGGGACTGGAGGGCAGCTTAGTGACAGCGTGGGCACAGGCCAGCTGCAGGGGGCTGGTAGAAGCCCAAGGTAAATTAAACCTGCTTTGATTTCTTTTTTTTTTTTTCTTTACTAATACGATTCCCTTTAACTCACCTCTCCAAGTTTGCATCCAGCTGCACACAAGCATATGACTGTAGGCGGAGCATAACAGACATTGGAGGTGGGGCTTATTGTGGACTAGCGGGGGACGGGGCTGTGGTTCGATTTAAAGGCAGAGATTTGCAAGGGGACATTGGGCTCTATCCTCAAAGACGGATAAAGTGCGGTAAAGTGCATGCGGGAAGTTACTGACCAAAACACCGCCACATTGAAATTCTGAAAAGGTTCCGCATGTTTTTTCTGCATGCGGAAAAAGTGTGGTAAAAGTGCGGGATTCATGCGGAAAAATTTCCGCAAAAGTCGGTATTTTCCGTAATAAAAGATCAATTCTCAAAAATGTTCAGGCGCATCATTTCGTCGTTAATTACCGATTTTTTATCACCTACAAGTAGTAGGTGATATATTCCGCATCCCATTGACTTTAATGAAGTGTGGAGGCTTAAGGGCTGTGCTTGCTGGACTTTAACTTTTTTATTTAAAACACTTTTTCATGCGACCTTTTTACCGCATGATTCCCGCATGAATAATGGCTGTTTCCGCATCTTTTTTTCCTGCATGCGGAAAACATGCAGAAAATATTAGTGAATGTGGAAAAAATGCGGAGTTTACTGCTGGCGGGAATATAGCGGTAAAATTTTGCGGAAAATTTGGCTCTTTGAGAATAGAGCCCATTGTGGTCAATGACCGCTGCTCAGGGTAAAGTCCCCCTCAGGATAAAGACCCTGACTATGTATATTTGCTACCAAAACGAATTCAAGGCAGTTTTTTTTTTAAGTAATTGACCAGCCCAGGATGGGTGCCATAAACCTATTTCTGTTACTAGACATCTAATTGTATCGTATCCATCCTACCTCACTGTGTAATTCCTGCTACCGGCCGCTAGGGGGAGCTCCGGTATAACTGCTTGTTCCTTCCTGGAGCTTCTGCCTGAGAATGTCGGGGCTGAGAGAGCTCCTGGCTATCGGGGATGCAGAGAGAGAGGCCGCACGTCTGCCTCCGATGTTGCTGCTGCTCCGTCTGCGAGCCGAGGAGGCTGAGTGCCGGGTGACGTCATAGCAGCTATTGTGACGCGTGTGCAGGTGGACCGCTCGAGACCGCTGAGGATGGCACCTGCAGTGACACGTGACCACGCCCCTCTGCTATTGCTGAGTCATGCTAGTGGATGGAGGTGACGTCATATCAGCTATTGTGACGCGCATGTGCAGGTGGACCGCTCGAGACCGCTGAGGATGGCACCTGCAGTGACACGTGACCACGCCCCTCTGCTATTGCTGAGTCATGCTAGTGGATGGAGGTGACGTCATAGCAGCTATTGTGACGCGTGTGCAGGTGGACCGCTCGAGACCGCTGAGGATGGCACCTGCAGTGACACGTGACCACGCCCCTCTGCTATTGCTGTGCCATGCTAGTGGATGGAGGTGACGTCATATCAGCTATTGTGACGCGCGTGTGCAGGTGGGCAGCTGGAGCACCGCTGAGGATGGCACCTGCAGTGACACGTGACCACGCCCCTCTGCTATTGCTGAGTCATGCTAGTGGATGGAGGTGACGTCATATCAGCTATTGTGACGCGCGTGTGCAGGTGGGCAGCTGGAGCACCGCTGAGGATGGCACCTGCAGTGACACGTGACCACGCCCCTCTGGTATTGCTGAGTCATGCTAGTGGATTGGTGAGGCATTATGTACAGTAGGGAAAGGTGAGGGAGCGCGTGTGCTGCGCTGTATATACTGCTGTACATGCATCATGCAGTTATGTACTCAGTGAGGTGCATATGCCTATCCACACTCAAGCTTGGGACACACATCCAATTTTGATTGGCCAATCATTGGCCAATTTTATCACAGCCATGTCACGAGAGGCTTACTTGCACAAGCTGGTCTCAGTATTTATAGTCTCTCACTCTACCTTGAGGTGGTAAAAGTGGCTAGCAATTGGCCAATCAATGTTGGATGTGTGTAGGCACCCTAAGTTACTTTCCCTCTATCTGCAATGCTGGGGTTATGTGATATACACAGGGCCCGGCTGTCTAGAGTATTCTGGCCCGCTCCTTAGAATGTGGCTGCTCCTCCCCTCAGTGCTGTCATACTGGGTAGCTCCGCCCCCTGATCTCCAAGCAATACAGCAGAAGCTGTCACCTTGTTAGCCACAGCTTGGCACTGACACACTGGCCTGCCCTTCAATATGTCGCTGCTCCTCCCCTCCTCAATGCTGCCGGTGCACCCAGAGCAGCATATAGTAACATGTCTGTAGATGTAAGGCCTGTATACAGTGAACATCACTAAACGCAGTGTGATGCAATGTTGCTGAGGCTATCTGTTGCTGGTTTCATGATTGTTAGGGCCCGTTCAGATCACAAATGCGGATGGCCATGCGTGCGGACCGCAACGCGTACGAACGCATGGCCATCCGCGTTTGTGTGCGTTGCGTGGCTGATCCCATCACTGAAAAGTGAATGGGACAGCCACGCGTTTTGTCAAAATCTGCATGCAGCATGCGTTCCCGGACCGCACAGGTCCGGAACGCATGCAGTGTGAACATCAGACATTGCACTCTATGCAATGTCTGATGTCGTGCGTGTCGGCCTCCTGCACGCGTTTCCAAAACGCGGCTGGAAACGCGTGCAGTGTGAACGGACTATAAAACACAATGCAAAGTACCAGTATGGGCTGCTGGCCGTGGGAGAGCACTCCTGTCTGCTTAGCCTGCCATGTGCAGCAGCAGCGCCCCTGACCAAGTGCAGCTCAGTCTGCAGCCACCTGCATCCATATACAGCAGCCCTGTCCCTTACAGCAGGCTCACTCACTACTGTATTCCCCAGACTCACAATATATACACAGCCCTCCCATAGAACTGGCTCCTAACAGTGTCTATGTACATCAATAAGACTTCTATAGCGGCCACACGGGGGAGCTCCGCACACATGTTCCATGGACATTTTACAGTCCGGCCACAAGAGGGAGCTCCGCACACAATGCTGCCAGCTTACATACGCGATCCTGGTTCCTGGCTGCTCCGTGTGATGCCTCCAAGGGGCGTAGGCGGGACTCTCCTCCTCGGCTGTGCAGTAGTGATGGGAATTCCGGCTCTTCTTGGAGAATCGGCTCTTCTGAATCGGCTCCCATTAAAGAGCCGGCTCTTACGGCTCTCAATCGGCTCTTCATTAAATATCACTAGACGCCACTCAGAATCGGAGTAAAAGCCCCGCACCCGTCTCCATGACAACTCCAGACTGCTTCTCTCGCTCAGGCAATCCCTCCTGCTACTGCTCTGCTCTGCCCCATACACTCCTATAAGCTGCACGAGGAGGACTACATCTCCCAGCATGCCTCAGCGCCCTTTATTACACAGCAAATCAGAGCTGTGTGGGGCGGCTGAGGCATCGGCTCTTTCAAAACTGAGAGCCGGCTCTTGTCGTTCACAGCAAAGAGCCGGCTCGTTCGCGAACGACCCATCACTACTGTGCAGAGCGGTGACTCGTCCACCTCCTCCGGCTGTCAGTGTCTCGAGCGTGCTGTGTCTGCAGAGGGCATGTTTCCGGTCACCTCACCTGCTGCAGATGCCTCGCGCTTCCAGCTCACCCGGCCAGTGCTATATGTAATGTATGCAATAGCATTGCTGACTATACTGTAATATATATGCTGTATATTAATAGAAGATTAATACTAGGCACAGCATATATTGTCAGGCTGTATAATGGTAAGCACAGTTTTTATGCAATGATTTAACACTTGTTTCTGCAACTGGGTTTACAATCATTACCTTTGTGCTGTTACTGTGGACTTATCATTCTGGTGGACTATATTTACATTGATAACACAGTCCACTTCAGCTTATAGGAGGGCTATCTAATTCTGGGCTCACCTCCATCTCTGTCCCTGAACTCTAGCAATCATTAGGGCTCTTTCACATCACAGAACGTGTGCAGGAACCAATTTCGTGCACGCATTATTACCTGCGGCGTGAACGTCGGGAAGTTGCGGTGCAAAGCTGATTAGCGGCGGTAGTTCTAATTCAACCGACGGGAGAACGCCGAGGCTGGACGTAACGAAGCTCCCACATGTGTTACAGCGTATTTGTTCTGGAATGCTTTGTCTAATGTGAAAGTTAACATGAAAGTCAAATAGGCTTTCATGTTACCTTCCTAAACACAGCCTAGGAGGGATCCGTCAAAACGCACAGTGCAGCTCCTACTGTGAAAGAGCCCTTACTGGTTCAGCTGTATCACACTGCAGACCAAGTTGCACAGCTGCTGAGCCATAAAACATCACCTGCAATTCTTCTTAGGGCTCATTCACACTAAGTGCTGCGCTGTCAGTTTTGACGCATTGCACATAGTGATCCACATGATCTATGGACTTTCATGTTACTTTTCACCGTACACATTTTCCCAATGGGTTCTATTGTGTTGCTGCTGGCAATGTCTGCGCTTTGAGACACCTCAATGTGCATTCCATGCAATTGAAACGCATGCACAAAATCGCATTCATGCATGTGTTCTGTAGTGTGAATGAGCCCTTAGCAATGATGCTGGGGATATCATGTTTAACAGAGGCCTCCTGACCTGAATCTCGGGCCTGTCATCTGGCATACTGTGATCTTCTGGGCTGTGTCTGTAACCTGAGGTTTGTGTATGGGGCGATGCTGAGCGATATTATACCTGAGGTCTGTGTATGGGGCAATGCTGAGCGATATTATACCTGAGGTCTGTGTATGGGGCGATACTGAGCAATATTATACCTGAGGTCTGTGTATGGGGGCGATGCTGAGCGATATTATACCTGAGGTCTGTGTATGGGGCGATACTGAGCGATATTATACTTGAGGTCTGTGTATGAGGCCATGCTGAGCGATATTATACCTGAGGTCCGTGTATGGGGCGTTGCTGAGCGATATTATACCTGAGGTCTGTGTATGGGGTGATGCTGAGCGATATTATACATGAGGTCCGTGTATGGGGTGATGCTGAGCGATATTATACCTGAGGTCTGTGTATGGGGTGATGCTGAGCGATATTATACCTGAGGTCTGTGTATGGGGCGATGCTGAGCGATATTATACCTGAGGTCTGTGTATGGGGTGATGCTGAGCGATATTATACCTGAGGTCTGTGTATGGGGCGATACTGAGCGATATTATACCTGAGGTCTGTGTATGGGGCGATGCTGAGCGATATTATACCTGAGATCTGTGTATGGGGCCATGCTGAGCGATATTATACCTGAGGTCTGTGTATGGGGCCATGCTGAGCGATATTATACCTGAGGTCTGTGTATGGGGCGATGCTGAGCGATATTATACCTGAGGTCTGTCTATGGGGGCGATGCTGAGCGATATTATACCTAAGGTCTGTGTATGGGGCGATGCTGAGCGATATTATACCTGAGGTCTGTGTATGGGGCGATGCTGAGCGATATTATACCTGAGGTCTGTGTATGGGGTGATGCTGAGCGATATTATACCTGAGGTCCGTGTATGGGGCGTTGCTGAGCGTTATTATACCTGAGGTCTGTGTATGGGGTGATGCTGAGCGATATTATACATGAGGTCCGTGTATGGGGTGATGCTGAGCGATATTATACCTGAGGTCTGTGTATGGGGTGATGCTGAGCGATATTATACCTGAGGTCTGTGTATGGGGCGATGCTGAGCGATATTATACCTGAGGTCTGTGTATGGGGTGATGCTGAGCGATATTATACCTGAGGTCTGTGTATGGGGCGATGCTGAGCAATATTATACCTGAGATCTGTGTATGGGGCCATGCTGAGCGATATTATACATGAGGTCTGTGTATGGGGCCATGCTGAGCGATATTATACCTGAGGTCTGTGTATGGGGCGATGCTGAGCGATATTATACCTGAGGTCTGTGTATGGGGTGATGCTGAGCGATATTATACCTGAGGTCTGTGTATGGGGCGATACTGAGCGATATTATACCTGAGGTCTGTGTATGGGGCCATGCTGAGCAATATTATACCTGAGGTCTGTGTATGGGGCCATGCTGAGTGATATTATACCTGAGGTCTGTGTATGGGGCAATACTGAGCGATATTATACCTGAGGTCTGTGTATGGGGCCATGCTGAGCGATATTATACCTGAGGTCTGTGTATGGGGCGATGCTGAGCGATATTATACCTGAGGTCTGTGTATGGGGCGATGCTGAACAATATTATACCTGAGGTCTGTGTATGGGGCGATGCTGAGCGATATTATACCTGAGGTCTGTGTATGGGGCGATGCTGAGCGATATTATACATGAGGTCTGTGTATGGGGCCATGCTGAGCAATATTATACCTGAGGTCTGTGTATGGGGCGATGCTGAGCGATATTATACCTGAGGTCTGTGTATGGGGCGATGCTGAGCGATATTATACCTGAGGTCTGTGTATGGGGCCATGCTGAGCGATATTATACATGAGGTCTGTGTATGGGGCAATACTGAGCGATATTATACCTGAGGTCTGTGTATAGGGCGATACTGAGCGATATTATACCTGAGGCCTGTGTATGGGGCCATGCTGAGCGATATTATACCTGAGGTCTGTGTATGGGGCGATACTGAGCGATATTATACCTGAGGTCTGTGTATGGGGCGATGCTGAGCGATATACCTGAGGTCTGTGTATGGGGCGATGCTGAGCCATATTATGGTGCAGTTTGGGAAGGGGAGGTGGGGAGTTTAGCTGGCAGTGTGTAGGGCTGGATCATATTCCACAAGGTGGCTGCTATGGCTTCGATATGCTGAAGCTATGTACACACATGCGAGAATTGTCGCCCATAAGAGATTGAGAAACGATTCCTCGGGCAATAATTCGGGGAATGATGTTGTACAGACACGCCGCTAGCCTTGAGGCCAGCAATGTGCTCTGTTGCTATGGAGGAGGGCAGAGGGGACGACAATCGGCGTATGACGGAGGCGCTTTAATTAGTGGGTGGGGCTAGTAAAAAGCATTGTGAATGGTTGTGCTTGGGCATCGGGGATCGTTAAAAATCCTACAGGACGGATCTTCAATGTTGCCCGAGCAATAGCGATCTGCGGCCTCAGTACACACATAATGATCGTCAGTTGAAACTGAAACAGCGGATAACGACAGGAGCATGTGTGTCCCCATTCACCTCTATCCCCCTCTGTTCTCTCCTAAATGCCAGCAGGAGCTGCTTCAGGGTTGGCAGGCACTAGACCCGGCGGTGCGCGTCATTGACTTGTGCGCAATGATGTGTGCTGCCGGGCCTAACGCTTGTGCACTGCTGCTGACCCGGATCAGCTTTTGCTGGCTTCTAGGAGAGAGCAGAGGGGGATGGAAGTGAATGTGGAGGGGGGTGGGGGGGGGGGGGGGGGCTACAGTGGGCATGAGGACTACTCCCTGTACCTGCCTGCTTCAATTCTGATTGGCCAATTTTACTACTTCCATGCAGTATGAGGTTTGAGGCTTAAGTGCCTACGAGGCGAAATTAAGAAAAAAAGTTAATCACCTGCTTCATCTTTTAAGGCACGGAGGACGCCGTCCGCACCCTCCGTGCCGATCCGCCGGGTCCCCCCGCTCATTAGCCCCCCGGGCCGGCTGCCGACCCCACGGCCCGGGTCGGGCTCTCCTGCCTCTCGTAAAATGGCCGCTTGCTCTGGCCGCGGCTGCATAGCGTGGATCGGGGGGATGGCCCTAGAGCTGCGCAGCCGCACTCGCAGCTATGCGGACTGCGCAGCCGCAGCCAGAGCAAGCGGCCATTTTACGAGAGGCAGGAGAGCTCGACCCGCGCCGTGGGGTCGGCAGCCGGCCCGGGGGGCTAACGAGCGGGGGGACCCGGCGGATCGGCACGGAGGGCGCGGACGGCGTCCTCCGTGCCTTAAAAGATGAGGCAGGTGAATAACTTTTTTTCTTAATTTCGCCTCGTAAGTCCTTTAACCTCCTGAGCGGTATGGACGAGCTCAGCTCGTCCATCACCGCCGGAGGCTGCCGCTCAGGCCCTGCTGGGCCGATTTTCTTCAAATAAAAAGCAGCACACGCAGCCGGCACTTTGCCAGCCGCGCGTGCTGCCTGATCGCCGCCGCTCTGCGGCGATCCGCTGCGAGCAGCGGCGAAAGAGGGTCCCCCCAGCCGCCTGAGCCCAGCGTAGCCGGAACAAAAAGTTCCGGCCAGCGCTAAGGGCTGGATCGGAGGCGGCTGACGTCAGGACGTCGGCTGACGTCCATGACGTCACTCCGCTCGTCGCTATGGCGACGATCTAAGCAAAACAAGGAAGGCCGCTCATTGCGGCCTTCCTTGTTTATTCTGGGCGCCGGAGGCGATCGGAAGAACGCCTCCGGAGCGCCCTCTAGTGGGCTTTCATGCAGCCAACTTTCAGTTGGCTGCATGAAATAGTTTTTTTTAATTAAAAAAAAACCCTCCCGCAGCCTCCCTGGCGATCTCAATAGAACGCCGGGGAGGTTAAAGCAGATCCGAGATGAAAAACTAACTATAACAAGTAACTTGTCTATATATCTTATCTAAAGTTTAGATAGTTTACACAGCATATCTAGCTGCAAACAGCTTCAAACGTTTATGATTATTTATTCCTGTGATACAATGAGGGCAGCCATGTTCTGTTTGTCACATTGTCACAGGCTGAGGGCTGGAGATGCTATCAGCTTGCCTGTGTGTAAATGTAGTCCCCTCTCCTCCTCCATCCTCCCCTCTGCCTCTGAAATCAATGGCTAGTAACAACCTCCTCCTCCTCCTGCCCAGACTGAGCTCCCATAAGCCCTTGCTACAGTGCCAAGGCACAATAGGAGCTGTGGGCGAGGCCTGTTTAGTTTTAGGGAATTTAGAGTATTAAAACAAAACAAAAAAAGTATTTGGCTTGAGGAATGCCCCATAAACTATATGAAAGGAACACAATTATGCAATGAGCAAAAGTTTATCTCGGATCCACTTTAGTTTTGGGTAGGTTGGAAAATGAGTAGCGCCTTTAAAGACCCTTGATGTGACAGAAAATGAGAGAATGTATCTAGGATCCCGCAACTGAAAATTTCAAATGCAAATAAACTTTTTTATTGTTGATTGTGTCCTCACTTTTATAACAGTCCGGTATAACAGGGAGGTAGAGTGTGTAATATGAAGCTGCTGTAGCCCCCTTCTGGTTACTTATATTTTATTTAGTGACTTCAGATCCAGATAGACATCTGCTGATGGTTGTGTAGCCTTATGCTGGGAATACACGGTTCGTTTTTGCCTTCGTTTAAACCTTCGATTCGTTCGGTAAACGAATCGAGTGTTGAAAACGTATGTGAAAATAGTCATAATCTCATTATAGTTTCGATTAATAGACCCCAAAAACGAACGACTAGTGATCGAACATGTTTGATATTATCTCTCTTTATCCATCTAATCGAGCCATTGGTAGGCTTGATGGCTGTTCAGATCGATTATATATTCGTTTATGCTAGTCCGTCCCTGTAAAAAGGGATTTTCGTTTCGTTTCTTTGCAGCCTTCGATCATTGGAAAAACGAAACCATCAGAATCGAAAAAAAAACCGAAACCGTGGGTGGTGATATTAACCGTATGACCGATTATTTCGGGATCGAAAAGGACAAAAGGCACAATCGAAACGAAGGTTTAAACGAAGGCAAAAACGAACCGTGTATTCCCAGCATTAGGGCTTCTTTCCATTGAAGCGCAGAGCCCAGTGGCTACACGTCACACTCGGCGGATGAGCGGGGCTTGCGACGGGCTAAAGCACCCCGAAATGCAGCAAACCATGAGCGATTCAGCGCTGAATCACCGTGCATGAATGGTAATGGCAGACAGTGCAGTCTATGCACTGTCTGCTGTCCCTGCGATTGCATTTCCATAAGTGTACATAAAAGTGCACTATATGGAAACGAGCCCTTATTTTGTATTTAGTGCCAGTAGAGAGGGTTAGCACACAGCTGACTTCCATGCATCCAGATTTGCTTGCTAATGCTGTCCCTTTCTTCTGTATCAATACAGATGTCTCTAAATATCTGTTTTTGCCTAGAAAAAGTGTGATCACCTGACCAGCCTGAACCGCAATGTTCATCCCACTAGCATTCTGGGACATACAAATCTGCCATGGCACTCTATGGGGCTCTACATCATTACCTTTGGATGCAGCCCCTGGCTCACAAGAAACAAGATACACGGAGGACAACATTATCTCTGAGAAAAAAAAGGTATGAAAGACCATCTTTGAGTAAAACAAAGCAGAAAAAAATGAATACCTTAAGGCCCCTGTTTCCGTTAGGGGTTTATGTGTCTGACTTCACATGCAGTGATGCTCAAATCCGGATCCATAAGGCATCCGGATAGTTCTATCCGGATATCTCCCCGTTACCTGTGCGGGGGGGGGGGGGGTCAATCTTACCTGTCTGACGTCTTCTTCGGTCCGTCCCTCGGTGCCTCCCACGATGCGGTCCAAGCGGCAGTCACGTGATTACAAACACGTCCTCCTTCCGGGTTGAAGGAGGAAGTGTTTGTAATCACGTGACGTGCGTGGAACGCATCGTGCGAGGCACCGAGGGACGGACGAGGAAGACTTCAGACAGATAAGATTGACCCCCCCGCCCACACCGCACAGGTTTACTGGGAGATATCCAGATAGCAACTATCCGGGCATCTCCCGGATCCAGATTTGAGCAGCACTGTTCACATGCACACATCTAAATTCAGAATTGCAGCCTATTGAAATCAATGGGCTGCTTCACAATTTATGTGCATGAAGAAAAACAGAAGCACTGCTTTTCTTCTTTCTCTGCCTGAAAGAGGTAATATTGTACTATGCAACTAAAGGTGCCCATACATCAGGCTATTTGGCAGTCCATTGACCAACCAATTCGATTATTATCGAATTGGTTGAAAATCGGTGCCGTCAAGTGCAGGCCCAATCGATGATACAACCAATTTAAGACCAAATGTTGGTTGCTCGGGTGTGCGGCGGTATGGCGGCCGATTTTGAAATGAGCACGAAACCCCCGCCGCTGCCGCCTTAATGTATAAATGTGCCCACCTGTGTGTGCATTTATACATTACCTGTCCTATAATAAACACAAACTGCGCCTGCCAAAGTACAAACGGGTGCAATAGCATATGCTTCAATCGAGTGTTCGCTATCACAAGTCCTTGAATATCAGTCTATAGTGCTGTGACAGCGTTCCTCTTCTTTTCTACAATTTAAACATAGAAAAAACAATCGCACATAGTGCATTACTGTGAATCACAAAGTACAGTTCCCCACACGTGCATAAGTGCTCAATTGTGCATCACTCGTGGTCTCTACAGCCCCTCCACACTAGCAGCTCACCAGATTGACACCACCTCACAGTCCAGGTGGGTCTAGCGCTTAGCCTATAGAGCGGCCAACTCCAATGACACTTCCACGATAGTTTAGTTCACAATTGGATGATCCATATTTAATGACAAGTTCCACATGAAAAACATATAAGAACACACATAGCATAAAACCGTTGGGCTAAAAGTTATGGCCTGCGCAATATCAGCGCACTCACTTGTGTAGGAAGATAACAGGCATTTCAGGCATTGCAGCCTAGCAATAAAGCTTCTCTGCTGGCGGTGTCGGCGTCCCGAACTTCCCCGCTCCTCGTGGCAGCCTGTCTCCTGACCTTCCAGATCCCAGGCTGCCACGAGGAGCGGGGAAGTTCGGGACGCCGACACCGCCAGCAGAGAAGCTTTATTGCTAGGCTGCAATGCCTGAAATGCCTGTTATCTTCCTACACAAGTGAGTGCGCTGATATTGCGCAGGCCATAACTTTTAGCCCAACGGTTTTATGCTATGTGTGTTCTTATATGTTTTTCATGTGGAACTTGTCATTAAATATGGATCATCCAATTGTGAACTAAACTATCGTGGAAGTGTCATTGGAGTTGGCCGCTCTATAGGCTAAGCGCTAGACCCACCTGGACTGTGAGGTGGTGTCAATCTGGTGAGCTGCTAGTGTGGAGGGGCTGTAGAGACCACGAGTGATGCACAATTGAGCACTTATGCACGTGTGGGGAACTGTACTTTGTGATTCACAGTAATGCACTATGTGCGATTGTTTTTTCTATGTTTAAATTGTAGAAAAGAAGAGGAGCGCTGTCACAGCACTATAGACATTACCTGTCCTGTAGCAGCCTCCTCACGGTGTCTGTAACCTCCGGGTGGCCTCCGTATACGCCACCAGCGCACATCGTGTAACGCCAGACAGTATGCGCCAGTGGCGTGTACAGAGAGCCGCTCGGACGTTACGGACACTGCGCAGAGGCTGCTACAGGACAGGTAATGTATAAATGCACACACTGGGGGGGCACATTTATACATTAGGGGGGCAGCGGCTGGGCGGACACGGTGGGCACAGCCGATTCCCTTAAGATTTCATGCTTAAATCGCGAATTGGCCTGCAGTATATGGGCAGCTTTGGTTAACAGACAAATTTATCTAATCAGATTCGATTAGAGTTAAATTTGTCTCTTTGTCGAATCTGCCCATGATCTCCTGATATATGGGCACCTTAACAGTTTTTCTCCAGTCAGGACCCAGTGAGACTACTGATAAGGAATTACAGAGCCATAAACTACTTTACTCTAGGAAGCCCAGTTCTCTGCCAGGAGAGGATAGAAATAAAAAAAAGGACAATATTTCATAGTGGCTCAACAGAGTACTGGTTAAGGGCACTGCCTTTGACATGGGAGACCAGGGTTTGAATCCTGGCTAGGGTCAGTACCTATTCAGTAAGGAGTTCAAGGCAAGACTCCCTAACACTGCAGGGTGGCCTCTTGAATGCGTCCCAGTGGCTGCATCTCTTGAGCGCTTAGAGTCTGAAAGGAGAAAAGCGCTATATAAATGTTCGGTTTATTATTATATATTTCAGCACTCTGAGGCACAGAGACAGACTGTTACATTCAGCTGAGACAAAACAATAAATATGCTTTCTTTAAGTTTTTAAAAATAGAACACAAAACCGTGGGATATCTAAAAGTCACTTTACCTCTTCACTTAAGTGTAGCGTGTCCCTTGAATAACATCAGTATGTCCTGCAAATCAGGTGATTAAGGGCCCTTTTCCACGAGCAGTTGATAAGCAGTGAAAAGCGCGCAGTTCAGCCGCTTGTGGAAAAGGGCCTTGAAGGAAACCTAAAGCAAAAAGAAAACGGTTTCACTTCTACCAACAGCCTGCAGCTGCCCTGTGCTCGTGCCGTGATCCTGCCATGCTCCAGTCACCCGCAGTGCCGCAGCTAGATTCACAGGCCCGGTCTACGCACCTCCTGATTGCATCCCCATGGATTTGTGTAGTATGGGAAAATCTATACTTCATATGCACAGAGCAAAGCAACCAGCATTGTTTACAAGGAAATAAATATGGCAGCCTCCATGTGCTGCTTTTATCATAATTTAGGCTTCGTCTTTTAATGGCGCCCAAATTACTGGCTGAGCGCTGCTATAGCCGTAATTCACATGGCACCTATTGCAGCTCCCAAATCTCCAGCGCTGTTCTTGCCCGATTACCCCTGAGACTGATCCCCGTCCATCCAGGAAACTGCATACTGCATTAGAGGACCCTTTGTTTCTCATAAATCTACCCCCTTCGGGTCCCGAACCAGCTGCAGAGTGAACTCACCAGTCCGGCGACACGCTCCTCCATCAGTCCATGCGCTGCTGTCTTCCTCTCTGCAGGGGCCCCTCTGCACCGTGACCTGGCGGTATGTTGTTATGTAATAATATGCCATGAAGAGGCAGCTAGAGGAAAGACGGGAGCACACATACTGACGGAGGAGCGAGCCGGCCGGACAGGGGAGTTCACTTTGCAGCTGAACACTCTGCAGAGTACAAGAAAGTTGGGGAGACCTGGGGGTGTGGCAGCGGGCTCAGGGGCCCTTAGCTTTACCCTATGAAAATGCCGGCTCTGGGTTTGTGAGGCAGAACCTGAATTTTGCAGAAGCTAAACCGATATGGGAGCTGCAGAGTTACACCGCCGGCAGATAACGCATCTTAATTGTACAGTTGTTCTGCACTCTCTATTAGTCGCTGTGCATTTTCCTGCACATTTGTATGTATTGGGCCATAATGCATAAAAAGTACATGCAGCAGTGGGTTATGAAAAGCTTTTATTTAAAGGAATGCTGAGCAGTCGTAAAAAATTAAATTAGTACTCACCTGGGGCTTCCTCCAGCCCACCATAGGCTGCAAGGTCCCCCGGTGTCCTACTGGCTCCTCTCCCAGCCCTGCTGGTGGCTCTGGTAATGGCGACTTTTGGGCTGAAAGTTGTCCGTATACTTCCAGGAAGACCATGCTCTGCGTCCTCATGCCAGCCGCTACGCATCATCACGCTGGCCGGAGTGACAGTCCTGCGTCAGAATTCCAAAGCCAGTGAAAATAATGCCTGGTGTCCTGGAATGCTCTGAGGAGAATTCCGCATTGCAGGGTGCCTCTTCCCTCCTCACAGGCATGTACGTTCTGGCATGACGTCACATGCCAGCGTGACATGTCAGGGAGAGCGCCACTGCTGGAGGACGAAGAGTAACCATGGCAACCATGATGCCAGCGCAGTCCCAGGCAGTACCAAGTAATGTATGTCCCGACTCCCGGCCACCTCACTCCCCTCAGCCAACACCGTCCGCACCCCTGACAGTTCAGGCCACAGCATCCGGCGTCCACTACAGACATTTTTAAAGGGGCAATATATGCGTGGGGGCCCCTATGGATTCTGGGGGCAATTGCCCCCCTTGCCTTAATTGAAGCGCTGGCCCTCTTCCGTCCCGCAGGTGATGTAGATGCCTCGCGCTGGTGACGCGGAGCTGTGCAATTAAGCACACCTTGCCAGTGCTGTATATACTATACTGTAATATATATGTTATATCTATTCATAAAAGATTGATTCTAGGCACAGCATATACTGTCAGGCTGTATAATGGTAAGCACAGCTTTAATACAAGGTTTTCACACTGGTTTCTTCAACTAGATGTCCAAGCATTACTGTACTTGTATGCTAGCCTTGCAACACATAGCTGTCTCTTGCAGCATTTCATAGCTCCCAACTATCCCTGTTTTGAGGGACAGCACCTCTTTGGGGACCTTGTCCCTTTCTTCCTCATTTGTCCCTCTTTCGTGACCTATGTATATATCTATGTAATTATATGTATTTTATCCAGGGCTGTGGAGTGGGTACAAAAATCTTCAGACTCCAACTCCGACTCCTCAGTTTATGAAATCTCCGACTCCAGGTACCCAAAATGGCTCTGACTCCTCGACTACTTAGTCTAATACTTACCAGGTCTGTGGATTTTGTACAAAAATCATCCGACTCCCGACTCCGACTCCTCAGTTTATGAAATCACTGACTCCGGGTACCCAAAATTGCTCCGACGACTCCAACTCAGACTCCACAGCCCTGATTTTATCTACTGACAAATGTGTTTAATTGACTCTAAACTTTATTCCCATCCTTTAAATTGATATATTTCTTATTTTCAAATGTTAATATGAAGGACAATAAACCAGGATCGAAAGGACCAGTGAGGTTTAAGTTATAAAATAACATATTTTTCTTTTGAAAGCTTTATGGCATGAGTGACTAGGGGTGTGAATAAGGGTGTGGCTTAAGTGTCCCTATTTCTTATCACAAAAAGTTGGGAGGTATGGCCAAGTCCGGTTCTAGACTTTTTGCTGCCTGTGTGAGGATGCGCCCCACCCCCCGATTTGGAATGATCGCACAGCACCCGACAATTTACTCTGCTTCATTTAATGTTCTCACGTGACATGCTGCAGCACAACACAATAGCACACTGGCTGGCTGTGAGTCTGTGCCAAACAGACTGCTAACCCTCAGCCACTCCACTCCTCAGGAAGGTACACATAGTGATGCTCAAATACCCCTTTTTAAAATTCGAGTTTGGTCGAATTCGAATAGTAAATTATTCGAGGTCAGTCGAATATTCGAGTCGAATAATTTTTACTATTCGATTCGACCTCGGACTTCGAGCTCACTATTTGAGTCGGTATTCGAGCTAACTATTCGAGCTGACTATTCGAATTGGCCTTAAATAGCTTCCCAACACTTGTTTTGAGGGTTAATGATGCAAGAAACATATTTTTTTCCAAGTGACAACAGCAAGTGATTATGTGGGGATGTTCCTTTAAAAAAAAAAAAAGGTGAAAAGAGAAGTTGTGTCCAGAATTTTGTTCAGTACTGTATATACTTCTTCTTCTTCTTCTTCTTTATCTTCTATATCTTCTTCTTCTTCTTCTATATCTTCTTCTTCTTCTTCATCTTCTTCTTCTTCTTCTTCATCTTCTTCATCTTCATCTTCTTCATCTTCATCTTCTTCATCTTCTTCATCTTCATCTTCTTCATCTTCTTCTTCATCTTCTTCATCTTCTTCATCTTCATCTTCTTCATCTTCTTCTTCATCTTCTTCATCTTCATCTTCTTCATCTTCTTCTTCTTCTTCTTCTTCATCTTCTTCTTCATCTTCTTCATCTTCTTCTTCATCTTCTTCATCTTCATCTTCTTCATCTTCTTCTTCATCTTCTTCATCTTCTTCATCTTCATCTTCTTCATCTTCATCTTCTTCTTCTTCTTCTTCTTCTTCTTCTTCTTCTTCTTCATCTTCTTCTTCATCTTCTTCATCTTCTTCTTCATCTTCTTCATCTTCATCTTCTTCATCTTCTTCATCTTCATCTTCTTCATCTTCTTCTTCATCTTCTTCATCTTCTTCATATTCATCTTCTTCATCTTCTTCTTCATCTTCTTCATCTTCATCTTCTTCATCTTCTTCTTCTTCTTCTTCTTCTTCTTCTTCTTCATCTTCTTCATCTTCTTCTTCATCTTCTTCATCTTCATCTTCTTCATCTTCATCTTCATCTTCATCTTCTTCATCTTCTTCTTCATCTTCTTCTTCTTCTTCTTCTTCTTCTTCTTCTTCTTCATCTTCTTCTTCATCTTCTTCATCTTCTTCTTCATCTTCTTCTTCATCTTCATCTTCATCTTCTTCATCTTCTTCTTCATCTTCATCTTCTTCATCTTCTTCTTCATCTTCTTCATCTTCATCTTCTTCATCTTCTTCTTCTTCTTCTTCTTCTTCTTCTTCTTCATCTTCTTCTTCATCTTCTTCATCTTCTTCTTCATCTTCTTCTTCATCTTCTTCATCTTCTTCTTCATCTTCTTCATCTTCTTCTTCATCTTCTTCATCTTCTTCTTCTTCTTCATCTTCTTCTATATAGTCTTCTTCGTCACTTATTTCTCTTTTCATTTTTTTTTTTTAAAGAAATGCAGCTATTTTTGAGCGTAACAACAAATAGCTGGTGGCGCACGCATGTTGGAAGCGCCATTGTATGTGCTCCCTGGCAGTGGAAACACACAGACAGCAGGAGGTAAATTTAGCAGCAGGAGGAGGAGGATGAGTGTGTGGCAGCATGCAGTCAATGAGGCAGGCAGCGTGACATAATAGCCCTGGTACCTAGCGGTGATACCATGGCTGTAAATAAACACAACAGGAGGTCCCAGACAGCGGTCGTGCAGCCCACATTGTGTCCAATACACAACTGGGACAACACAGTTTTCAACCCGGGCACCTCAGAAAAATTAAACCTTTTTTTGTAATGGTTTTGTAGTTTTGGTTTTACAACCAATTACACAGATATATAGCTATTTTTTGACGTAATAGCTGGTGGCAGAGTGGCAGCAGAAGGTAAATCTGTGTACCCTGGCGGTGGGAAACACAGACAGACAGCAGCAGCAGCAGGAGGAGGAATGGAGGAGAGTAATTATGTGAGCAGCTATTGTTTGACGTAATAGCTGGTGGCAGTGTGGCAGCAGAAGGTAATTCTGTGTACCCTGGCAGTGGGAAACACAGACAGACAGCAGCAGCAGGAGGAATGGAGGAGTAGTGTGAGTGTGGCAGCAGGTAGGCAGCGTGACATAATAGCCCTGGTACCTAGCGGTGATACCAGGGCCGTAAATAAACACAACAGGAGGTCCCAGACAGCGGTCGTGCAGCCCACATTGTGTCCAATACACAACTGGGACAACACAGTTTTCAACCCGGGCACCTCAGAAAAATTAAACCTTTTTTTTTTTTAATGGTTTGTTTGGTTTCGGTTTTGCAACCAATATAGCTATTGTTTGACGTAATAGCTGGTGGCAGAGTGGCAGCAGAAGAAGGTCATTCTGTGTACCCTGGCAGTGGGAAACACAGACAGACAGCAGAAGGGCAGTACACAGCAGCCCACTGTAGGTGTAAAATGTGTGGCTGCAGGCGACGTAATAGTCAAAGTGAACCAGGCTGGCTTAGTGAGCAGGAGCCAGGAGGTGGTAAAGGGTGGTAAGGCACATTAACGATGGTTCCGGCAGCCAGTTCATGTCCCCCTCTCGCCGACAACAGGGGCCAGGAACTCGCCTTCCACCCACGCCTGGTTCATCTTGAGAAACGTCAGTCTGTCCACAGACTTGTGAGACAGACGTGAGCGTTTCTCGGTGACCACGCCACCAGCTGCACTGAAGCAGCGCTCGGACAGCACGCTGGAAGGGGGGCAGGACAGCACTTCCAGGGCGTACTGCGCTAGCTCGCTCCAGATCTCCATGCGCTTGACCCAATACTCCATGGGATCAACAGGGGCATCGCTGTCAAGCCCGCTGTACGACCCCATGTAGTCAGCCACCATGCGGGTCAGGCGCTGGCTGTGACCGGAGGAGGATGCTGCTGCATGCATCTCCTCTCTAGTCACTGCTGCCGGAGCCTCTACAGTCCTGTAGAGCTCGTGGCTGAGAGACAGCAGGTCTGTGGGGCGCTTGCTGCTGCTGGATGCAGGCACCTGCTGCTGCCTCTGTGCTGGCTGCTGGACAGTGGGGGTGGAAGGCTGGGGGAAGGCTTCCTCCAAGCGCTCAACAAGGGCCTGCTGCAAGCTCCTTATTTGTTGCGCTGGGTCTCCTCCTGCAGGCGGCAGGAACTGGCTCAACTTCCCCTTGAGGCGTGGGTCCAACATCATGCTGATCCAGATGTCCTCCCTCTGCTTCATCTGGATCACCCTGGGGTCCCTGCGCAGGCACGCCAGCATGTGCGCTGCCATTGGGAAGAGGCGGGCCACGTCTGCTGGCACATCGACGTCAGTGCTGTCCTCATCCTCCTCCTCTGCCGCCTCATCCTCTCTCCACCCCCGCACCAACTCAGCTGCGCTGTGCTGATCCCCCTCATCAGCAGCCAGGTCAGGGACCTCCACCAAGTCCTCCTCCTCCTCCCCCTCAGAGGTGGACTGCGCAGCTGGTTGCCGCTCCTGCTGGTCCAAGGCTGCCGCTCCCTGTTCCAGCAAACCATCGAGGGCCCTGTTCAGCAGAGAAACCAGGGGCACCCACTCGCAGACCATAGCATGGTCCCTGCTCACCATGTTTGTGGCCTGCAGGAAGGGAGCCAGCACAAAGCACACCTGCTGCATGTGCCTCCAGTCATCATCGGGGACGATGGACGGGATGTTGCTGGTCTTGTCCCTTCTCCGAGCTGCGGAAACAGTGGCCAGGGCAAGGTACTGGTTGACAGCGTGCCTCTGTTCAACCATACGCTCCAACATCGCCAGGGTGGAGTTCCAGCGAGTCGGAACGTCAATGATCAGCCGATGGCGTGGCAGATCCAGCTCCTTTTGCACGTCTTCCAGGCTCGCACAGGCTGCAGCCGAGCGCCGGAAGTGACGCACAACATTCCTTGCCGTTTCCAGCAGTTCGCCCATCCCCTGGTAGGTGCGCAGGAACTTCTGCACCACCAGGTTCAGCACGTGGGCAAGACAGGGGATGTGGGTCAGGTTTCCCCTGTCTATGGCAGCAACCAGATTGGCCCCATTGTCGGACACCACCTCTCCGACTCTGAGGCCTCTGGGGGTCAGCCAAATCCTCTCCTGCTCCTGGAGTTTGGCCAACACGTGGGCTGCCGTCAGCTTGGTCTTGCCAAGGCTGACCAAGTGCAGCAGCGCTTGGCAGTGGCGGGCCTTCACGCTGCTGCTGAGGCGGGGGGTTTGGCCAGGTGTGGCGGAGGATGGCAGAGGATCGGAGGAACCCGCTGCAGTTCCCCTGACCCTGCGGGGTGGCACCACCCACTGTGTTGCTGCTGCTGCTGCTGCTGTGCCCGCTGCTGCTCTCCCATCCTCACCCCCTTCCACCAAGCTGACCCAGTGGACAGTGAAGGACAGGTAGCGGCCTGTCCCGAAGCGGCTGCTCCAGGAGTCCATGGTGACGTGGACCCTTTCACCAACCGCGTGCTCCAGCCCTCGCTCCACATTGGCCATCACAAAGCGGTGCAGTGCTGGAATGGCCTTGCGGGAGAAAAAGTGTCTGCTGGGGAGCTGCCAGTCTGGGGCTGCACAAGCAAGCAGCGCCCGCATGTCGCTCCCCTCCTGCACGAGCGTGTACGGCAGGAGTTGGGAGCACATGGCCCGTGCCAGCAAGCCGTTCAGCTGCCGCACGCGACGGCTGCTGGGAGGCAGAGCCCTAACCACCCCCTGGAAGGACTCGCTCAAAAGGCTCTGGCGTGGCCTTTTGCTGACACGGGAATCACCAGACACAGCGGAGGAGGCCACTGAGGACTGGCTGCCAGAACAGGCCTCAGTGTCGGCGGCAGGAGTTGCAGAGGGGGGAGGAGCAGTGCGTTTCCGCACTCCTGCTGGTGCTGCTGGAGGAGCAGGAGGGCGGGTGGCTGCTGTTGCTGCTGCTGAAGGCTGTGCAGTGATGGGTGTGGTGCCACTGCCAGCACCAGATGCCTTCAGCCTCTGGAACTCCTCATGCTGGTGGAAATGTTTAGCCGCAAGGTGGTTGATCAGCGAGCTGGTGCTGAACTTTAAGGGGTCTGCACCTCTGCTCAACTTCCGCTGACAGTGGTTGCAAGTGGCGTACTTGCTGTACACAGTGGGCATGGTGAAAAAGCGCCAGATTGGTGACAGAAACATCCCCCTACGGCATGGAAGCGCTGCTGCCTGTCTCCCTGTGGTGGTTGGGGGGGGGGCTTGGGTGCGGCTGGTGGTGGTACTGGCTGATGCTGCTGCTGCTGCTGCTGAGCCTGAGACACCAGCAGGCTGTGGGTCGCTGCCAATGCTTGCAATGATGCGCCTCCTTGCAAGGCCCACAAGCGCATCCTCCTCCTCCTCCGAGCTGCTGAGGACGACATCCCCTGGAGGTGGTGGCACCCAGTCTCTGTCTGTCACCGGGTCATCAACATCATCCTCCCCCTCCTCAAACATGTCCTGCTGGGATGATGACCCCCCAAACTCCTCTCCTGATGCATGGATGGGCTGCTTGACTGTCGCCACAGTCTTGCTGTCCAATCCCTCATCCCCCAAAGTGCCCATCAGCATCTCCTCCTCAAAATCGCCAACAACAGCAGACAATTGACTCATCATGCCTGGGGTCAAAAGAGTGCTGAATGAGAGGTCGGCGACTGACGGTGAACTGGCCTCCTCCCCAGACCCTGCTGGGCGGCTGCTGCGAACAGGGGTGGTGGTGGTGGTGGTGGTGAGGGTGGAGGCCTCGGATGCAGAGCTGATGGCGGGCTGCTCATCCTCCGTCATGAGTTGCACCACAGTGTCTGCATCCTTTTCCTCAATGGGACGTTTCCGACCCCGGCTGGAGGAAAATCGGAGCAGGTGCTACACGCTGCTGCTGCTGTGTCTCTGCAGCGTGAGTTGCAGATGCTCCTGCTGGGCGGCGCCCAAGGCGTCCACGGCCAGTGGCTATGGGAGGAATGTTAGCCACTGACGCTGCTGCTGCTGCTGCGGAACTGTGCATGGTGGCGCGCCCGCGGCCGCGGCTTGCCACAATGCTGCTCCCTCTCCTCCTGATTCCCTTGCTGCCCTTCCCCTTGCCCAAACCGCGCTGGCTGCCACTTCCAGACATCTTAAATGTTTTGGGCGTATAGACAAAAGTTTTGTAAAAGGGCGGGTGAAAAGTGGGGTACTTTAATGGAGTGGGTTGGTTGGTGAGGTGACTGAGTGAGTGTCCCCTAGTACAGTAAGTAAGTAGTAACAGTCAGGAAGTACAACTAGCAGTTACAATAATCAGTAGTAATCACAAGTAAATTTAGTGTGTGTACACTCAGACAGTGAGTGCACGCACGCAGGAGCTAGTAGCCTATGAACACAGTGACTGAGTGTCCTAGACTCCTAGTACAGTAAGAGTAAGTAGTAACAGTAAGTAGAACTAACTAATTACAATAATCAATCAGCGATCAGAAGGAAATGGAGTGTGGGTGGTGTGTGTACACTCAGACAGTGAGTGACCGCACGCAGGAGCTAGTAGCCTATGAACACAGTGACTGAGTGTCCTAGACTCCTAGTACAGTAAGAGTAAGTAGTAACAGTAAGTAGAACTAACTAATTACAATAATCAATCAGCGATCAGAAGGAAATGGAGTGTGGGTGGTGTGTGTACACTCAGACAGTGAGTGACCGCACGCAGGAGCTAGTAGCCTATGAACACAGTGACTGAGTGTCCTAGACTCCTAGTACAGTAAGAGTAAGTAGTAACAGTAAGTAGAACTAACTAATTACAATAATCAATCAGCGATCAGAAGGAAATGGAGTGTGGGTGGTGTGTGTACACTCAGACAGTGAGTGCACGCACGCAGGAGCTAGTAGCCTATGAACACAGTGACTGAGTGTCCTAGACTCCTAGTACAGTAAGAGTAAGTAGTAACAGTAAGTAGAACTAACTAATTACAATAATCAATCAGCGATCAGAAGGAAATGGAGTGTGGGTGGTGTGTGTCCACTCAGACAGTGAGTGACCGCACGCAGGAGCTAGTAGCCTATGAACACAGTGACTGAGTGTCCTAGACTCCTAGTACAGTAAGAGTAAGTAGTAACAGTAAGTAGAACTAACTAATTACAATAATCAATCAGCGATCAGAAGGAAATGGAGTGTGGGTGGTGTGTGTACACTCAGACAGTGAGTGACCGCACGCAGGAGCTAGTAGCCTATGAACACAGTGACTGAGTGTCCTAGACTCCTAGTACAGTAAGAGTAAGTAGTAACAGTAAGTAGAACTAACTAATTACAATAATCAATCAGCGATCAGAAGGAAATGGAGTGTGGGTGGTGTGTGTACACTCAGACAGTGAGTGACCGCACGCAGGAGCTAGTAGCCTATGAACACAGTGACTGAGTGTCCTAGACTCCTAGTACAGTAAGAGTAAGTAGTAACAGTAAGTAGAACTAACTAATTACAATAATCAATCAGCGATCAGAAGGAAATGGAGTGTGGGTGGTGTGTGTACACTCAGACAGTGAGTGACCGCACGCAGGAGCTAGTAGCCTATGAACACAGTGACTGAGTGTCCTAGACTCCTAGTACAGTAAGAGTAAGTAGTAACAGTAAGTAGAACTAACTAATTACAATAATCAATCAGCGATCAGAAGGAAATGGAGTGTGGGTGGTGTGTGTACACTCAGACAGTGAGTGACCGCACGCAGGAGCTAGTAGCCTATGAACACAGTGACTGTCTGACTGAGTGTCCTAGACTCCTAGTACAGTAAGAGTAAGTAGTAACAGTAAGTACAACTAACTAACAATAATCTATCAGTAATCAGAAGGAAATAGAGTGTGTGTACACACAGACAGTGAGTGAGTGCACACACGCAGGAGCTAGCTAGTAGCCTATAAACAGTGACAGTCAGTGAGTGTCCTACTCCTAGTACAGTATAACTACAATACTATTAGTAAAGGACAGCAGAAATACTGGTATAGATGAGAGAAATAAACAGAGGACAGCTGCCCACAGAGGCAAGGCCCCCCTGAGGCCTAAACCTGTAAGCTTGCAGCAGCTGCCTGTCTCTAATGTAACACACAAGCTACTAACTAAAATACAATGTCTATCTAACTAACAACAATATAGGTGTATATGGCAGGTGTAGGTGAGCAAAAACGCTAGGTAAATGATCACAATAGAGCACTTGCTAAGCCAAAGCACAAAGGAGCAACTCTCTCTCTGTACAAGTCTCAGGCAAGCATGGAGAAACGTAACATGGCGGCCGCTATTTATAGGGTAGGGGCTGGCCAGGGTCCCCCTCTGTGATTGGCTGCCGTCAGAGGGCCTGGGAGCCCTCTGATTGGCTCTAAGGACATCAATCTGGGCTATGACGCTATTCGAGCTCGGTACCGAGCTCGAATAGCGCCGAGTTGCTCGAATAGCTCGAATAGTGAATGGGCTATTCGAGTGTACTCGGATAGCCCATTCGAATAGCTCCAGCTATTCGGAGCTCGAATACCGAGCTCGAATAGCTGAAAAAGAGCTCGAATATTCGAGCTACTCGAATATTCGAGCTCTGCTGAGCACCACTGGGTACACACGGTACAAAAATGCTGCCCCTGAAATCTCTGTGCCTTATGCAAATGTTTCACCTTGCTTCATGAGAGAACCGACCCTGGGTATGGCATTTAATGTGTAAAACCTCCAGTCCTTCGCAGACTGCGATAGAGCAGATAGGATAACTGTAACTGTTAGAGTTCCTAGTGAGAGTCATAATGGAGCAAGAGAGATAATGTGTACTTTGTGTGCAAACTGGTGTTCTGTGCGCTAAACTGCGAACAATCAGCATGTGTCCTGCTACAGCGAAGTGGGTAAAAAGGGCACCCGCTGTGCCGTGAAATACAGGGCACCTTTATACGCGGCAATGATAAAATAGCAGCTGGCCCCAGATTTCCAGCTATTGCTGCTAATCGCAGCTTGGTGGCAGGGGTGGGAGGGTGTTAAGGGTTAGGCTCTGATAGGGGAGTTGATTAATCGTTAGGCACCACGGGGGGTGGGGGGGTTAGGCACCCCTACGAGTAGCGATGGGTGCACAAGCTAGGCTGCTGTCATCGGAAAGTAACGATAAATGACGGCTCGGTCGAGAATTGTGTATAAAAAGTGTCCCACTCATGGTAAAAGAGCAATTATTGTCCATGTAGACCGATCTGTCCCGGAGGATTGGTTTAGCTGAGTGTGGCAAATGTCACACTTCTGGGTCCTCCTCTTCCCGAAGCCAGGGAAAATAATACCTGGTGTCCCAGAATGCTGTGGGAGGAGAATTCTGCATATTTAAATAGCCTAGGCTGTGACATCATTGGGAGGGAAGGGCTACATACCAATATATTGCAAAATATATAGATAGGAAGTGATTCTGATGCTGTAAGCAAAATAATTATGGTAAACGTGAGTATCCTGAATAATTTACGTGTCACTTTGGTGCCTCTTTAGAGGCTGATGCTCTAAAGTCTGGTGACGTTGCCGTGTGCTCCCTGCAATATTACCACGGTAACGCACAAGGCACTAATGGGTTAATGGGAGGTCCTCCTACTGAGCTCCTAATGGTAAAATTGCTGTGCGCTCCCTGCACAATTACCTCCGAGCTCAGATCACACTGCTGTCCATGCACCTGACCCTGCCATAGGAATGAATCAGTCCTGTGCTGCTGGAGCTATAAAGTCTATTTCCACCCCCACCGCACACACTTTCCATGACATGAGGAGTGCACATGGGGAATAGAATTGCGCCTCTTCTCTTTCTTGCTGGAGCAATGTGAAGGATACATCAGTTGTTGTGCTTTGTCATGTGAAGTGAAGCTCCACAACCTCTTAAAGGGAACCAGAGCTAATGGAAACAAAAGCTATTCTACATACCTGGGGCTTCCTCCAGCCCCATACGCACGGATCGCTCCCACGCCGCCATCCACCGCTGCCCACATCTAGGAGAACCGACTCCCGTCGCTGACGTCATCGGAGCCGCGCTACGCAGGAGAAGTGCGCCCTCTACGTATCTCTCCATACACTGCTGCAGAGATACGCAGAGAGTGCACCTCTGCTACGATAGACTGGCGGCAGAGTGGGGTCCCGGTTCTCCTAGATGTGGGCAGCGCTGGACAGCGGCGTGGGAGCGATCCGTGCGTATGGGGCTGGAGGAAGCCCCAGGTATGTATAATACGTTTTGTTTCCATTAGCTCTGGTTCTCTTTAAAGGACAACTGAAGTGAGAAGACTATGGAGGATGCCATGTTTATTTCCTTCTAAACAATACCAGTTGCCTGGCAGCCCTGCTGGTCTGTTTGGCTGCAGAAGTGTCTGAATCATACCAGAAACAAGCATGCAGCTAATCTGTCAGATCTGACAATAATGTCAAACACCTGATCTGCTGCATGCTTGTTCAGGGTCTATGGCTGAATGTATTAGAGGCCAAGGGTCAGCAAGGCTGCCAGGCAACTGGTATTGCTTAAAAGAAAATAAACATGGCAGCCTCCATATACCTCTCTCTTCAGTTGTCCTTTAAAAGGACCACTATTGCGTAACTCGTAACATTTAAAATACATGTCAACACATACAAAAAAGAAGTATGTTTTCCCAAATTAAAATGGGCTATAAAAAAAAATCCTTTTCAGTGAGTGTCTTTATAAAGACCATGCTGAGAATCCCCCATGAGGATATGGACTAGTCCAAATCCTGTCAGATTTCTGCTACTAACTGTTAGTGACCGCAACATAGTAGAAAAGTAATTTAGAGCTCATTTTACTCTGGGAGAAATGTGCTTCTTATTTATGTGTTTACATGTATTTTAAATTTTCAAATTGTTTTGCGAGAATGGTCCTTTAAGGAGAATCAGAGGATTGCTGTCATGTTCCATCTCCCTGTTGGGCCTGTGTGTGAAGAGTAATGTGCAGTGTGTGTGAAGAGGAATGTGCAGTGTGTGTGTGAAGAGGAATGTGCAGTGTGTGTGTGAAGAGGAATGTGCAGTGTGTGTGTGTGAAGAGGAATGTGCAGTGTGTGTGTGTAAAGAGGAATGTGCAGTGTATGTGTGAAGAGGAATGTGCAGTGTGTGTGGATCCACAGACCGAAGATGAATTACATTTATATTGTTCTGAGCTACATAATAATTGTGGGACTGACAGCGGGAGGTGACTGCAAGGCGTAATGAGCAGCAGCTGCTGACAGTTTGCGGCCATATTGTGTGTGTCTGATTCGGTTGAGCCTTACTGTCCAATGACTCGCCTCGCCCTCAAGGGATTATAGGACTGGTAAGTGGACAGCATAGGAACAGTGGCTAGAAGGTTTATTTACACGGGATGTTTCTGAGATTGTATTGTGGAGGATCAACCAAAAAAGGACAGCTGTAACCTGCTATAAAAAAAAAGTAAGATACCTCAGAAGAGGGAAGACTCTGGATCCCTAATAGCCTTCCCGGTCCTCTGTGTCCCCTCATTCCACTGCAGGGGCCCTTGTTCAAATCTCCCGCCGGCTGCTTCTTCAGTTCTTCTAGTACGGAGCTGCTTGTCTTTGGAAGTACTTGGAGACCAGAGTACTTCAGTGGCCCTCCGAGGATACCCAAAGGCCTTGTTCACATTAAAGTTGAAAACTGGAACAGGGGGCAGCAGCAGTGGAACGAGGGGACACAGAGACGAACGGGAAGACTCTAAGGCAGGGGTGGCAAACTCCAGTACAAAGTGGGCAGAATCAAACACTGGGACCAAGTTGTGGGCCAACTTCAATGTCTAATGGCCACTGCTTTAGCCGTGTCTGTGTTCTATGTTCTCCTCGTGTCTGTGTGAGTTTCCTCCAGGCACTCTGGTTTTTGCCCACATCCCAAAAACATACGGGATTAATGAATTGGCTTCCCCCTCAATTGGTCCAAGATTACAATACATGCACTACACGATATATACATAGACTATAGTAGAGATTACATTGTGAGCTCCTCTGAGGGACAGTTAAGTGACTGTACAGCGCTGCGAACCATGTCGACGCTATATACAGCGGGTTGCAAAAGTATTCGGCACCCTTGAAGTCTTTCACATTTTGTCATATTACTGCCACAAACATGAATCAATTTTATTGGAATTCCACATGAAAGACCACCACAAAGTGGTGTACACATGAAAAGTGGAACAAAAATCATACGGGATTCCAAACATTTTTTACAAATAAATAACCGCAAAGTGGTGTGTGCATAATTATTCATCCCCCTTTGGTCTGAGTGCAGTCAGTTGCCTATAGACATTGCCTGATGAGTGCTAATGACTAAATAGAGTGCATCTATGTGTAATCTAATGTCAGTACAAATACAGCTGCTCTGTGAGGGCCTCAGAGGTTGTCTAAGAGAATATTGGGAGCAACAACACCGTGAAGTCCAAAGAACACACAAGACAGGTCCAAGACAGGTCAGTGATCAAGTTATTGAGAAATTTAAAGCAGGCTTAGGCTACAAAAAGATTTCCAAAGCCTTGAACATCTTACGGAGCACTGTTCAAGCGATCATTCAGAAATGGAAGGAGTATGGCACAACTGTAAACCTACCAAGACAAGGCCATCCACCTAAACTCACAGGCCGAACAAGGAGAGCGCTGATCAGAAATGCAGTCAAGAGGCCCATGGTGACTCTGGACGAGCTGCAGAGATCTACAGCTCAGGTGGGAGACTCTGACCATAGGACAACTATTAGTCATGCACTGTACAAAGTTGGCCTTTATGGAAGAGTGGCAAGAAGAAAGGCATTGTTAACAGAAAGCAAAAGAAGTCCCGTTTGCAGTTTGCCACAAGCCATGTGGGGGACACAGCAACCATGTGGAAGAAGGTGCTCTGGTCAGATGAGACCAAAATGGAACTTTTTGGCCAAAATGCCAAACGCTATGTGTGGCAGAAAACTAACACTGCACATCACTCTGAACACACCATCCCCACTGTCAAATATGGTGGTGGCAGCATCATGCTCGGGGGGTGCATCTCTTCAGCAGGAACAGGGAAGCTGGTCAGAGTTCATGGGAAGATGGATGGAGCCAAATACAGGCCAAAGGCCCAGTTCACATTAGCGTTCCCTGTCCGGATCCGCCTGATCGGATCCGGGCCGTATACTGTACAAACGGAATGTACGTTCCGCATAGCAATGCAAAGGCTATGCGGACGTTCACATGCGTACGTTCCGTACAGTACGGAGCCGGACCAGATCCGGACTCCGGACACTTTTCCAACATGCGCTATTTTTTGGTCCGGCTCATCCGGCCCACGCACCCGGACCGGAGCCTGACTGCACCATCCGGATATAGAAAACCAATGGGAAACGGAAGCCTAGAACACACTGGAGACAACACCGGATGTTCTACCCCACTTCCTATGCGTATCATAGCGGCCATTTCGGATGGGGACACATGGGCCCAGCATATCTGGAGTGGAGCAGCAGTGACACACGTGCTGGAGCTGTTTTGGCAGTATGTCGGAGGTGGAGGTTAGGCCTACAGCGGAGGACCTGATTCTACAGGTGCACCTTCTGCAGACCCCAACAAATTTTAAGGTATTTTTTTTTTCCCCCCACGGATCCGGATGGCAGCCTGAAGCAGTCCTGATGCAAACGGACCGGATCCGGATCGAAACCATACGGTTCCAATCCGGATCCGGTCTGTTTACATGCCAAAATGCAAGTGTGAACGGGGCCAAACTTGGAAGAAAACCTCTTGGAGACTGCAAAAGACTTGAGACTAGGGCGGAGGTTCACCTTCCAGCAGGACAATCAGGGCCGGATTTAGGCCAAGGCCTCCTAGGCCATGGCCTAGGGCACCACAGGTGCAAGAGCACCAAAGCAGCAGGCTGAACTGGTGCTGCATTTGCAAGCTGCAATGCAGGGAGATCAGGCTAGTGCCTGACTGCGGTACTCTGTTGCCAGCCGCCTCTGCAGCAGCCACCTTGCTCACTGTGCACCTATGCATTGTGGCCAGCGGCTATGGACTTGGGCAGCTTTAGAGACGGAAAGGAAGAGGAAGCTTCTGCACTGGAGACGAGTGGAGAAATGAGTGACACTGATGGCTGCTGCGGTGTGAAGGCGAGCTGGCTACCTATACTGAAGGGAGTGAGAAAAGGAGCTATTAAGGGAGTCATCTAGATACCTATACTGGTGGAAAAGGTGTGAGGGGTCATCTGCCTACCTATACTGGGAGGGGGGGGGGTCATCAGGCTATCTATAATAGAAGGAAGGGGGGAGGGGTCATCTGGCTACCTATACTGGAGGGAAGGGCTCATCTCGCTACGTATACTGAAGGGAGGCGGCTGGCGACAGTGGCCTTGGGCGGTAAAGAGTACAAATCCGGCCCTGAGGACAATGACCCTAAACATAAAGCCGGGGCAACAATGGAATGGTTTAAAACAAAACATATCTATGTGTAAGAATGGCCCAGTCAAAGTCCAGATCTAAATCCAATCGAGAATCTGTGGCAAGATGTGAAAACTGCTGTTCACAAACGCTGTCCATCTAATCTGACTGAGCTGGAGCTGTTTTGCAAAGAAGAATGGGCAAGGATTTCAGTCTCTAGATGTGCAAAGCTGGTAGGGACATACCCTAAAAGACTGGCAGCTGTAATTGCAGCAAAAGGTGGTTCTACAAAGTATTGACTCAGGGAGCTGAATAATTACGCACACCCCACTTTGCAGTTATTTATTTGTAAAAAATGTTTGGAATGATGAATGATTTTCGATCCACTTCTCACATGTACACCACTTTGTATTGGTCTTTCACATGGAATCCCAATAAAATTGATGCAGGTTTGTTGCAGTAATATGAATAAATGTGGAAAACTTCAAGGGGGCTGAATACTTTTGCAACCCACTGTAAATACTAATGCCTTACAATTACCACCAGTGCAATTGAGATTAGGGGCAAATGCAGGACTTGTAGCATTTTGAGCCCGCGACTTGCTAATCAGAAATGCTGTACTCTTTACTGTACAGTGCGTCTGGAAATCATGATCCCGACCGCACTAGGAATCGCTGCGCACAGTGCTGCAGCAATTCTTAGTAGGTTCCAGGCCTGAAGCCAGGACCTCTCCATAGAGAAGCATTGCACATAAGAAGCTGCTCAGTGCTTGCCTGTACAGAAAATGCTTGTCACAATTGTCACCTACAATGATCACAGCTGATGAAATGTATCTTTGTCTGCACAAGCTGAAGCCTCTGCCACTCGCAGGGAATTGCAGCAGCACAAGCCACTGAGAGGTGCCTTTCTGTATTGCAGGTGACGATTCCCATGCACATCAGTGTGAAGATGACGCTGGAGCAGTTCCAAAAGCAGAAGGCCGCTGTACAGGACTTCCTGTACACACTCCTCTCTCCAGGCCAATCACACGGTAAGTATACTACATGCATGGAGTACCTGATAGACTGAGTACATGATGTACATTTGCCTGATCTCTTTGTTATAGTAACACTGCCTATAAAAATACTGACTGCAGGGTCAGTGCTTCCCTAGAGACAAAACTGGGCAGTTGCCCCAGAGCTGTATGACGGCCCCACCCATGCATGCTAATAGTGATCACCGAGCCCTGAATCACTCACAGCACTACCTCCTGTGTCCCGTCTACATCCTCAAACACCGGCGCCTATTCTCTGTAACCCGGCAGCATGTCAGGTGAGTAGTTACATGCCTGTGGGATGGAAAGACACGGGAGGCATTGTGCTGGCTGGACAGGTGAGTGCACTCCATAACAAGTACCCTACAGCAAACCGGGCCTAGGGGGCTGTCAATTGGCTCCGGGGCTCTATACTATCAAGGGGGGGGGGGGGGGGGGGGACGACACAAAGGAGCCACCTAATGCTACATTTGGTGGGGGCGTTTGTGGGTCAGGGTGGCTTTATGGTAATTTATGCCCAGGGACCCCCAGCTCTGGCTGACTGACTCAGTTGTACTACCAGTGAGGTAGGTGGTTCGGAAGTGGCACACCTTGCCATTTTAAGATGGGTGCTTAACCCAGTACAATAAGCAAAAATCCAAGACTGGTTAGCACACCATTGGTAAATTGCAGAAGTAATGTTGACGTATGCATTGAGGAATAACTACTCCTGCAATTTACCAATGGTGTACTAACCACTCTTGGACTTTTGCTAATTGTAATAACAAATCTCCTGTTAGACTTGGGGTCCTTTCACACTGAATCCATTCCATCACACCAGACATATTTGTACAGTATGTACACAATAGGGGTGGTGGGGCCTGTCAGAGTCATGTGCACATTTGCAGTGAAGTTAAAGGCCCATACACACCTGATTTTTTTGAACGACTGGTCGTTTGAACATCCCGTCATTCAGTCGTCCGCCCGCTAAAATCGGGCGTGTGTACTGATTGTCGTTCGCATGATAAGACTTGAGTTTGAGCGATCCGCCCTTACCCCTCCACCATTTCCATGCTATCTCCCTCCCCATCTCACTCTCCCCCATCACCCCATGCTGTACCTCCACCTTGTTCCCTTTATGTTTCCCCGCACCCTCTCCCCTTTTGTCCTTAGACTCCCCTTTTGGTCCTCAACCCCCATGCACCTCCCTTCCCTCCCCCCCAAACTCTACCCACACACCCCCTCGGCAAAACCTTATTCCTATCCATCCGCTCCGTGTTTCCTGTGGCCTCTGGAATGCCAGACCCACCCTCAATAAGCTGCTCTCTGGAACTCACTCCCTCCAGCCACCAGACTCGCCCCCACCTTTAATACCTTCACACAAGCTCTCAAGACTCACCCTTTCATGCTCGCATACCCCCCTACACCAGCACCATAATATGTTCTGTTAGACACCCTCTCAACAGATACACCTATTGTCTCCACCCCCACCCTTTAGATTGTAAGCCTCTGGCAGGGCCATCTCCCTTAGTGTTTCCAGCTTGATTATGCAATCTTACTGACAATCACCCCTCTTGTGGACTAGAACAGTCTCTATTTTGACCTATGACACTATTATCAAATCATTTGCATGATCTTGTTTTGTTGTGAGTTTCCTGTATGTCCTACCTTGTATGTTACCCCTTTTATCTATTGTGCAGCGCTGCGTAATATGTTGGCACTATATAAATACAATAAATAATAATAATATACCTCTGAGTCACCATTGACATAATTAGGTGCATTTTAGAAAAATATGCAGCAAGTTCAGTTTTCTAAAACTCACATCTGCATATTTTCATGCATCCCATTGACTTACAGTATACGCATTGACGCTAGTGTTTCTGCCTAGTGTGTTCCTACCTCCAGCAAGTTTGTAAGTATTACATTTAAAATGCCCTGCATTTACCTTGTAAACACTGACAGTCCCCACTTTTCAGGCATGACAGGTGATTTATCTGAAGGTTATAAAGGGAGTTTGGTAAAGGCTCCAGATCCCGCAGGACACAGGTTTTCATGTTATCACACACTGTGACTGAGACTCCATTGCGCACAGTGATCATGATGTTATCTCTGACATAACCGCAACAAAAATAAAAATCGGTGTATTTGGTCATGATTTTAACCACTTTTGGATAGCTCCTGCAAAACTCAACTTTAGACTAAACCTGAATATTTTTCAGCCAGTCTGCTTTCCTAGCAGCTTTACCTTGCCCCGGTGTCTGTGGCAGTACTGAAATACTGAGTGCCCCCATCTGTGTGCGCCCTTCTAGGCAGTGGAAGAGTGGAAACACCCCAGTGATGTCAGCCTCTGAACCAATGCAATGGCCTCAGCACAGTCACTTGGGGGATTTCTCTAAACACGCTTACACACCAAGTGTGTGGTGTTGCAGCAGTAAGTATAAAAAAGTTGCACCACAACAAAGTCCCAAAAAGTCTCATGCGGTGCAACGCACAGCTGATCAATTTTGGACAGCAATTTCCCCTCTATATATGCTCACCTGACCCTTAAAAATGTGCAGTCTTCACAAAAGGCGCATGCACACCATGATTAAAGGTCACATTCTTTTCAGGCAAACTTGTGTTGCCATTCGTTAACATTAGTGCATCATGGCGCACATGGACGCATAGCTCTGCATTGGGTTGTAAAGCACCATTTTGTTGCAATGCAGTAGATGTGGGCTGAAACAGAAAAAGTTGCATTGCTTTACTGCATCAGTTTCAATACAATTTTAACACTAGTTGATGCATTCAATGTGTAAGGGCCCTAAACTGGAAAATTTAGTTATAACGTCTGTCGCGTCGGGTTTGATCAGATACTCCTCTCATCTGTGCAGTGACCCCAGTACAGAGTGGAAGTTGGACTATGATGATAAGGAATTGCTGTTCTATGGTGAGAGGAAGAGGAAAATGCATGCACTGCTGCACACTATGGGGAGGGGGCTATGGGGAGGGGGAAGAGGAAAAGCATGCACTGCTGCTCTATGGGGAGGGGGAAGAGGAAAAGCATGCACTGCTGCACACTATGGGGAGGGGGAAGAGGAAAAGCATGCACTGCTGCTCTATAGGGAGGGAAAGAGGAAAAGCATGCACTGCTGCTCTATAAGGGGGGGAAAGAGGAGAAGCATGCACTGCTGCTCTATAGGGAGGGAAAGAGGAAAAGCATGCACTGCTGCTCTATAGGGAGGGAAAGAGGAAAAGCATGCACTGCTGCTCTATGGGGAGGGGAAGTGGAGCATTGTGCACTGTATACTATGGGGAGAGGTGCATTGTGTTGTGTATATAGGTATTCCCCAGTTAAGAGATAGTAACTGTAGGTTCATTCTTAACCTCTCTCCATAAATCAAAATAACTGTGCCACTGTGTAAAAACAATGGTGCCTGGAAGAAAGGGTGCAGTTGCTTCTTGTAGAAGATTGGTGAAATTACAGATATTCTACTACTTAATTCCAATTGTAGCCAATTACAGGACATAGAGTTTGTCAAGTAAGAGAAAAGGATAGCTCTGGAGCTCACAGCACCATTAACTGTAGCACCAGGAAGTCAACCTGCATACACCCAGATCCCACAGGGGTGTACAGTCAATTGCAAAGAATACAAAAGCAGGGCCTGTGTGCCAAAACATTGTACTGTTTGTGGCTATGTTGCCAGTAATAAATTGAGCTAGAATTGCAAAATCCATTTTGAGACCCAGCTTTTGTATTCTTGGCAAGCAACATGTGAAAGTAATCAACTGAAAAGGATCATGAGCCACTGTTTTATTGTTAAATGCTGCAAATAATAACAAACAGAGACGTAGTGTAGGTGCATGTGTGTCTTATGTTATACCCGCTTACTTATATCCTTTATGACATGTGGCCATTCCCTCTTCCCCTTTCTAGATACACAAGAAGAGCAGTCAGATGAGCAGTGAAGCTCTGTGTCTGTCCATTCTAATAACCAATGAAGCTCTGCATCGGTCTATTTGGGGTGTGCCTCCACAACTTTCCTCTCTAGTGATAGCCATGTCTAGAACTCATGGAGAAGCATGGGATTTGATCAGCTGATTTGCAGGGCTCTGATTTGCTGTGATCACACCCTGCTTTAGTACATGATCATGACAAGCAAATCGGAGTCTTGCATATCACCTGGCCAAACTGATCACATGCTTCTCCATAAGCTCTCCTAGAAATGACCACCACTACTCTTTATTTATAATATGAAATGATTCAATAAACTAGATGTTTACAAGCTGCAGATCTGTGTGTTGTGGTATCTTAAAGCTGACTGGAACTCAGAACTTCTTCTCTGCTCTAAAAGATAAGCAACAGCATAATAAACTTTAAAGAAAATAATTTCTGTGTTACAGTTTACAGAACTCCTGAAATAACTCTGAAGTGTGTCTACTTTCATGGAAGACAAGGGTTACCATCCTGTGTTTACATATTAGCTGTGTCTGCCGAATTTCTGTGCTGACAGCTGAGAGATCAAATTGCACTTGTAATAACCCCATTGGACAGGTTCTTCTCTTTAAAAACACACATGGTGCATTTCACCGTTTTCCTTGTGTCCTGTGCAAGAGTTCAGGCCCACCTTAAATGCAGGGGAGAAAAAAAGCCCAGTCCAGATAAAACGTACCGTATACAGATCCGAGAGACTCAAAACTTCAGCCACTCCCCCTTTCAAAGTACAATGGACAGGCCCCATTCTGCTTGTTTATTAGAAATGGTCGTTCAACATCTCTCAGCAGTAAAATCATACACGGCTCAGAATTCAGATCAAAATAAAACTAAACGATATTAAAAACACAAAATATTTTTAAACATATAAATTGTCCAGTAAAAAGTGCTTTAAGAAACAGAAGTATCAAACACTGTTCATTCTGTGTCCTCAAGTTCAAAATTAAGACCCTTTAGAATTAAAATAAGGCACCAAACTTCTTTTCCTGGAAAACGTTAACACTTTTGTGGCTGAAGAGTCTGCCAGATGGGAGGCACTTATATACTGTACAGGAGGCGGGTGTTCTCACGCACTTTTGATAAGACCGATCGGACGGTTAAGTTCTTGATGCGGGCAATTTCCTCAACAGTGTGCAGAGCCAGCCCTGGGTGTGCAAATTTACACACGCTTTTTGGTACCTGCAAGGGGGAGGATAAAAAAAAAACCTGAATCAAAAAAAAGTATCACTTGATTTGTGAAGGATAGAAGCAACAGAACCATTGAACACTTCCATATTGTTGATACACATTTATGAATTAGCACACATAACTCACACCTGCACAGACAACCAGATGCTCCGCCCCTCAGTGTGAAAATACCCATGTAAACTCCTTCTGCTGGGCTGATGAGAGACTAACATTTTTTGCTGTTTGGAACAGCCCAGATGTAGGAATTAACAGCAGACTGAGCCACACAACAGCAGCTCCACCTGTTCAGACTATTAACCCTCCTGGCGGTCTATTAGAAACCGCCAGGGGGCAGCACAGCACTATTTAAACATTTTTTTAAATCATGTAGCGAGATCGCCTCCGGCGATCTTTGATCAGGAAATCCCGTTCAAAGAACGGGATTTCCTCAAGGGCTTCCCCCGTCGCCATGGCGACGGGGCGGGATGACGTCACCGACATCATGACATCTAAGGGAGTCCCAATCCACCCCTCAGCGCTGCCTGGCACTGATTGGCCAGGCAGCGCACAGGGTCTGGGGGGGGGGGGGGGGAATGCACACGCAGCAACAGGAATATGGAGGCCGCCATATTTATTTCCTTGTAAGCAATAGCAGTTGCCTGGCTGTCCTGCTCATCCTCTGCCTCTAACACTTTTAGTCATAGACCCTGAACAAGCATACAGCAAATCAGGAGTTTGACATTGGCAAAGCATTAGCTGCATGCTTGTTTCTGGTGCGATTCCGACACTACTGCAGCCAAATAGATCAGCAGGGCTGCCAGGCAACTGGTATTGTCTAAAAGGAAACACATGCAGCAGCCTCCATATCGTCACTTCAGTTGTCCTTTGTGATAAAAATGTAGCAGGTATCTATATCTTAGAGTCTCTCTCCCCCCCCCCCCCCCTTCAGCAATCACACAGATGGATTACTACCCAATATGATCACTATTGTAGTTTTTGCTGCAACTTCCTGTACATCCAAAGAACAGAGCAAATATGTCTGAAGAACGAGCTTTAACCTCTTGCCGTCCACTTAATGATTGGCGTGAACGCGGCGGCAGCCCCAAGATGGCTCCACACCTATTGGCGTTAAGTCCTAGGGACGGAGAGAGACTGCAGGGGATCACGCGTGCATTCCTGCTTGAATGATGAAGCTCCGCCCTGTCATCAGCCTCCCAGCGGCCGCTAGGAGACTGTTTGCACACATAAAAGGAAAAGACCGCCAACAGAACCGCACCAAGCTAACACAGGCCACAGTATAAATCGCATCTTTATTGAAAAGTTATATAAAAACACTTAAAATCACAAATGTATGAAGGTAGGGCACAGTAATAATAATAATAATAACCATATTACATATAGGGCCTCCACAGAGGGACTAAAGGGTCAATCGTGCAATAAATTAATTGAGCGATGAAATACAAATAAATAGATTGAAAGGAAAAATCATGTGAGTTGGTAGAAGAGAAAACAGTATCAGAGTGGAGCAACCTCCACAAATTACAGCCATACACGATAAAGTGCAGTGCAATGAGAAAAAGTACTGTGCAAATAAGTGAGCGCAGTACTCTCCTGGTGACATCAGTGGGAGCGAGGACACGGCAATGCAGGCACAGTGGTTTTCTGACTTTAAAGTCAGAAATTCCAGAAGTGAACTGGAGGCGGGGCCGGAGCATCGGTGAGTGGCTGTGCGGGCACAGGATGTCTGCGGGGGACCATTAGAAGCCCCGGGTAAGATCAACTCATTTTCTCCCTACCCCCCTACAGTGTCCCTTTAACTTCTACCACGCCTGTGAACATTTTTATGAATTAGCACACAAATGTCTAAAATACTGAATGCAGTATTTTCCTGACCAGATTTTTGTTTTCTCGCACAGCCTTTTATTAATCGACCCCATAAATGTGCACAATCCTGTATGAACTGGGGACGATTTGCATGTCATTCCAGCTGCATTTGTGCCTGCAGCTGGGCTTTAAAAATACAAACAGGTTGCATTGAAGATAGAATTATACAGTATTTTCCACTGTATAAGACGCTCCAGAATATAAGACGCACTCAGGTTTAGAGGGTAAAAACCAGGAAAAAAACCAAAAAAACCAAACCTGGTGCATTTATGTTCCAGGAGCGTCTTGTACATGTTCTCTTCCAGATGGTGTCCTCCTGTGTATCCCCATGTGTGCCTGCCTCCCTCCCAGAGTCCCCTGGCTGATCCCAGACCATTGTCTGGGATGAGACCCCCCCCCCCCCCCCCTTGCAGACATCTGTCTTCCCTGCACTTATCACTCAGTGAGCACCTTGAACTGATGACGCACAGTTCAGGCCGCTCACTAGGCCAAGAAGTGCAGGGGAGACAGAAGTCTCGTTTGGCACAACTGAGGGACTCAAAAGTGAATTCAGAGATTAGCACGAGTGCCACATCGGTCTTTAAGAGGAACGCGGTATGTGTATCATTTAGAAACTAAGCCTAAAGCTAATGGATGTATGCCTGGTCAGGTAACAATGATAATGTAGCTTATACAGTGGTGTGAAAAACTATTTGCCCCCTTCCTGATTTCTCATTCTTTTGCATGTTTGTCACACTTAAATGTTTCTGCTCATCAAAAACCGTTAACTATTAGTCAAAGATAACATAATTGAACACAAAATGCAGTTTTAAATGATGGTTTTTATTATTTAGTGAGAAAAAAAAACTCCAAATCTACATGACCCTGTGTGAAAAAGTGATTGCCCCCCTTGTTAAAAAATAACTTAACTGTGGTTTATCACACCTGAGTTCAATTTCTGTAGTCACCCCCAGGCCTGATTACTGCCACACCTGTTTCAATCAAGAAATCACTTAAATAGGAGCTATCTGACACAGAGAAGTAGACCAAAAGCACCTCAAAAGCTAGACATCATGCCAAGATCCAAAGAAATTCAGGAACAAATGAGAACAAAAGTACTGTAACTGAGATCTATCAGTCTGGTAAAGGTTATAAAGCCATTTCTAAAGCTTTGGGACTCCAGCGAACCACAGTGAGAGCCATTCTCCACAAATGGCAAAAACATGGAACAGTGATGAACCTTCCCAGGAGTGGCCGGCCGACCAAAATTACCCCAATAGCGCAGAGAAAACTCATCCGAGAGGCCACAAAAGACCCCAGGACAACATCTAAAGAACTGCAGGCCTCACTTGCCTCAACTAAGGTCAGTGTTCACGACTCCACCATAAGAAAGAGACTGGGCAAAAACGGCCTGCATGGCAGATATCCAAGGCGCAAACCACTTTTAAGCAAAAAGAACATTAAGGCTCGTCTCAATTTTGCTAAAAAACATCTCAATGATAGCCAAGACTTTTGGGAAAATACCTTGTGGACCGACGAGACAAAAGTTGAACTTTTTGGAAGGTGCGTGTCCCGTTACATCTGGCGTAGATGTAACAGCATTTCAGCAAAAGAACATCATACCAACAGTAAAATCTGGTGGTGGTAGTGTGATGGTCTGAGGTTGTTTTGCTGCTTCAGGACCTGGAAGGCTTGCTGTGATAGATGGAACCATGAATTCTACTGTCTACCAAAACATCCTGAAGGAGAATGTCCGGCCATCTGTTCGTCAACTTAAGTTGAAGCGATCTTGGGTGCTGCAGCAGGACAATGACCCAAAACACACCAGCAAATCCACCTCTGAATGGCTGAAGAAAAACAAAATGAAGACTTTGGAGTGGCCTAGTCAAAGTCCTGACCTGAATACTATTGGGATGTTGTGGCATGACCTTAAAAAGGCAGTTCATGCTAGAAAACCCTCAAATAAAACTGAATTACAACAATTCTGCAAAGATGAGTGGGCCAAAATTCCTCCAGAGCGCTGTAAAAGACTCGTTGCAAGTTATCGCAAACGCTTGATTGCAGTTATTGCTGCTAAGGGTGGTCCAACCAGTTATTAGGTTCAGGGGGCAATTTCTTTTTCACACAGGGCCATGTAGGTTTTGAGTTTTTTTTTTCTCACTAAATAATAAAAACCATCATTTAAAACTGCATTTTGTGTCCAATTATGTTATCTTTGACTAATAGTTAACGGTTTTTGATGAGCAGAAACATTTAAGTGTGACAAACATGCAAAAGAATAAGAAACAGGAAGGGGGCAAATAGTTTTTCACACCACTGTATATGCACTGCAAATGGGTCTGAACATGATCATGTACAGGGTCCTCTGTTCAGTCTGTGCTAGCAGACTGAACAGAGGACGCTGTACATGACAGGTAAATCATTGTTATCCCCAGAAACAATCCATCCGAAGCCTTCCAGGGGAGCAGCAGTGGCCGACATACTTAAAAAAAACAAAAACCACACGCACAGTCTATCCATTGCCTATCGTACATCACCTGTCTTGGTACAAAGAATGGGGCGTCTGTTTCTACAATCAGCCTGTCCAGCGGTATCCGAGCCACGGCCTCCCTGGCTTCTGAAGCAGACGGGTAAGTCAGGACGGCGGTGAAGCCAACTGACATATTTGGAAACTCGTTCAGCAATGGCTCTATGTCCTTGTAGTTTCCAGTGAAGCAGTGTCTGGTGGAGAGAAGTCACCGGGTCAGTACAGCAGCATGAATGCAGTACATTACATACAGGAATACAGCATTATCTAGGAGCTTTGCAGAAATGAGCAGAGTTATGGATATGCCTGTACTGACCAACACCAACCATTGGCTACACAGCATACATGGCAGCATCTGACAGCTGATACAGGGCGAGGTCTAGGAGTACCTTCCTAACAGATGACTTACAGGCTATGAGGCTACAATATTATACTCGCCATGAATAGGGAGGATTTTTAAAACAACCTTTTTGGCACTTGCTGTCTTTGTTAAAAGGATTGCAATACTTAAAGCAAACCTTAAATGTTTTTACTCACCTGGGCTTCTTTTGGCCCCGAGCAGCAGTGCCTCCCTGCAGCTCCGGTGGTCCTCGGTGTGTCGCTGGCCGCCCGCAATGATGGCGACCAGCCGGCGGGGTCAGCTCTCCTGCGCCAGCACAACCACATGTGCCTGCGCAGGTCATTTGCGATGAGGGACTGAGACTGCTGCTCAGGCCTTCAAAAAGCCCAAGGTGAGTAAAAAAAGGACTTCCGAGGTGAACTGAAAAAAATCTATTTAAGTGTCACGATGAGAGACATTTGTATGTACAATGGCAAGCATACAGATACCCCCATGCTGTGTTCCCTTTTTGTTTTCTCTGCCTGAAAGAGCTAATTAGGCTATGCAACTGTCTCTCCAGTCAGACTGTCCCTTACAGATAAGGAATTACAGTCAAAACTATTTCTGGCAGAGATCAGGGTTTCTAAAGGGGCCCATACACCTAACGATTTTCCTGCCGATATACAGCAGATTTGATCACTGTGATTGAATCTGCTGTGAAATCGTTGCGCAAACGCCGACAGAACGATCGATTTCCGTCCGAAATCAATAGTTCCCGTCGATCCGTCCGTGCGGAAGATTTTGCTCGATTGCTGGCGGGTAGGGAGTACGTCGCTAGCGGCGTTCAAATTTCCGACGCTAGCGGCAATACACTACCTGATCCGGCCGGCGCGTGCCCCCAGGTCTCCGCTGTCGTCTTCTCCGCTGGGCTCGGAGTCCGGCTGGCTCCACTGAACTTCCTGTCCCGGCAGGAAGTTTAAACAGTAGAGCGCCCTCTACTGTTTTAACTTCCCCCAGACAGGAAGTTCAGTGAAGCCAGCCGGACTCGGAACCCAGCGGAGAAGACGACAGCAGAGATCGAGGGACACGCACCGGCCGGATCAGGTAATGTATGCGGGGGGGGGGGGGGGGGGGGGATTGGCAGCGGCAGCTCCACAGATTGTGATCGGTTTCAGGCTGAAATCTATTCACAATCTGTTTGCAGTAAAGGCAGCCATACAATCCCTCTCTGATCAGATTCATTCAGAGAGGGATCTGTTGGTCGATCTGATGGCAAATCGACCAGTGCATGGCCACCTTAAGAGCAGAGGATACATAAAGGTCATTAGTTCATATATTTTAGATCTCTGAGACATGGGACAAAAGGTCGTTGAGTTTTTTTCAACAGAACATATCTAAAAGTTCATTTGTAGGAGTAAGAGGATAGATGCAATTGTTTATGTTTTTCATAGTTTGCAGAAGCCCAACAATCTCCTGAGAAGACACATCAGGCAGAAGCTACCTTCCCACAAGTGGTTCTAGATGCTGAAGAGATGGCAGAGAAGGGATAATATGCTTAATATTCTGGTGATTTACTTTATTATCTTTTCAGCATTAAGTTTTATTAAGATGTTAGCACAAAGTTTTTATTAGAAGCTATTTTTTATGCTATTTCTTTAAGACGATTACTACAAGTTTTACACAGCTATTATATACACAGCTATTGATACAGATGAGACTATTTTTGATCTTATTCTACATAACACAACTGTTATATTCTTTTTTGAATGTACTTAGAAGATTGATGATCGCTTGGCTATAAAGCCTTGATGAGATGGAATACTGTTAGAAGGAAACACTACTTGGAACTGTTCATATTTTGTATATATGCTGTATGATAAGCAAATACAATTTTTTATATAAAATCATATACTGAGTGCTCTGATTCATTTCAAGGTATACCGTCAATCTATAATTACTGTTATAGAGGGTTCAGACCCCACTATGCCAGATTTATATGATAGCAACGCTTTAAGGGCTGGTCCTTTACTGAGTTAGCAATCATGAAAAAGGCAAAAACCGCTCAGGTTTTTGACACTACCACAAAAGAAGGATTGACTCTTGGGTGCATGTGAAAGTAGAAAAAGACTTTAATATATCAAAAACAATTACCAAAATCTAAAAACCAGTAAAGTATTAACATAGATGATCTCATATGCTGACATTAATGTAAAAATAAAAAGACCAAATGACCACACAATAGGCAAAAAAAGGGGCTGCAGTCCCCTATGCCGAGTTGGTAAAGTTCCACCTAGGCCAGTTAGCTTCACAGCACTTGTATAATGGATAGCAACAGAAGATAATTAACGAGAATAGTGCCAGGAGGGGTCCAGCCACAAATCCATTTGCACAAAGCAGTGTGATGTGATGAAATGATACATGCAGTCTCCACTAATAGATTTCAACAGTGGAAGCCAGGGCCATCCTAGTCAGGGAAATGAGCGCATGGTTAGTAGATGTACACACAACAGAGGACAAGCCATGCAGATGTTAGTTGCACATATATATATATATGGCAGTTATTGTCTCGTTCAACACATGATAGAAATCAACAGCTCATGCCTTTGTATGAATTGAGTCCACTGATGATCCCACTCGCAGAACAAAAAGGGACTGTAGGCTCTGAAGCTCCTTGGTGCAACAAACGCAATAGCAGCAAAGTTCATGCAGGCAAATGATGAGTGTGTGTATACATACGTAAGACCAAAGGTAGCCCCTTCATCTGGCTTGGGCAGAGAAAAATTCCAGGCTGTGGTGAATGAGACCGGCCAAGGTGGGTTGGGTGGTCAGCTGGTGCTGGGATGCCTATATAAAGTTTATTTAAGTTTAGGACTACTGAAGTGAGAAGAATATGGAGGCTGCCATGTATTTCTTTTTAAATAATACCAGTTGCCTGGCAGCCCTGTTGAACTTGGCTGCAGTAGTGTCCAAATCACACACCTGAAAAAGTAAACGGAGCTGTGCTAATGCCTATTGCTTTTCCCGTTCTCCTCTGTCCCCATGTTGTCCTCCCGGCAACCTCTTTCGGGTCGCCGGGATCACTGCGCCTGCACTGGTCCAGCTGTGCATGTCCTCTGCACGCGGTCAAGATTTACATCACACGCAAAGCACTGTAGTACGCGTGCAGGCGCAGTGATCCCAACTCCCGGCAGCCCGCAAGAGGCTGCTGAGGGGGGGGGGGGGGGAAGTTAGGTAAGAAAGGAGAGGAGCAAAAAAAGAATGGGGAGGGGGGGGGGGAGGAAGCGGTGGGCATCAGCTCACTTACATGCCTGCTTTCCCAGTTTCTCCTCCACTCGGCTCTGGTATCCTTTAAAAGGAAATAAATATGGCAGCCTCCATATCCCTCTTGCTTCAGTTGTCCTTTAAGGTTTAAACGTGGTATTCCAGTTAAATGGGGAGTCTGTTGGGCTCACCCTGGCTTTTAATAAAGCTTGCCATACCCCATCAGGTGGGCTTCAGATCAGGTAAAGCATTTAAATCTGATATCGTTTGTTTACCTGCACCCCTCAATACTGCATCAGTCGTCAGCAGATTTATGAGGTTGCCCGTCTACTCAGCGTGGTACAAAGCTAAGGAAATGTTGCTCAAGCACCACATTTGCCTGCTCCACCCATAGAGGAGAAAAATAAAAAGATTCTTTCAATTCGTATATAATCAATATTACAATCTTTAAGAGAATCTATAAAAAAAAAAAAAAAATATAGGACTTATTTCGGGAGAGGGAAGCCCCTGGATCCTAGTGAAAACTTGCCCCATTCTCCTGTGCAACCTCAATCCAGCGCCGTCTCCCCCGCAAATCTGATGCCTGCAGGTGCAATGGATCCAGCGCAGGCACGAGATGGTACTGCGCTTGTGCTGGATCCAAAAAGGTAAATATTGCCATCTGCAGCAGTCCCCGTGCTGGATCGCTGCTGCAGGAGAAGACGGGGAAAGCCTCATTAGGATCTAGGCTTCCCCCTCAGGCAAGTACCCTCCAGGGGCACTTTTTTTATTACATATCTTTAAAAGGATCACATAAAAAAATTAAGAGTACTTGAGGCCAAAATTACAGGGCCTAACAACAAAAGGATGAGAATGGGGGAGGGGAATTTACACTAAGCTTGTTAAAGCGGTATTGTCACCATAAAAATCAAATTTCAACAGCAACTGGTCTGAGTGTATTAAGTGATAAAGATGCTAATCCTGCATTCAAAAAGACTATGGGAGGAGGGCAGCTAATGAATACACAATGAGCAATAGAGAGGAGGGGGGAAACAAGAGTCAGAGGAAGGATATGATGTCAGCATTAGCTTGGCAAGATGGCCACTGCCTAGAATAGGATTTTCTGCTTTTCCTTTGTAAAATTCACAGGAATCATTACGTGGCTAGCACAATACATCTGTTATGCAAGTAGAGGTAGTATATCTACTTATGTGTTTTTTATTTCTAGGTTAGCATGGGTGTCGCTTGTTCTTTAAGTGTTAAGCGTAATCTCAAATTGATCTTCCTAACTGTATACTCTGGAGTGCTGTTGCTATGAGACTGTCTAGAAACCCCTCCCTTGCTGCAGTAGTTGTAAGTAGCTGCACAAGGCAGGAGGGCTTTTTCTACTCATTTTCAACACCTTCACTAATATACTGACTAGTGGCAAACTGCCAGTTCGTAAGAAACATTGTGTAACGATTGTGTTTTATAAGTAAATGCCCAACCATGCAATACATGTATTATAATGAAGAATACATTGAAATAAGTCCCTAGCAGGAAATTCAAAACAGCCTAACTCTAGTCATCTGCATTTCCTGTCGAGCCTTCCTATTAGTGAACGTGACATTCAGATACCGTATATACTCGCAAGCAAGCCGACCCGCATGTAAGCCGACCCCCCCACTTTTACCCCAAAAAACAGGAAAAAATGATTGACCCTCATGTAAGCCGGGGGTAGGAAACGCTGGCCGCGTGATCCCCCCAGTATGTCCCAGTATAGCTAGTATAGTGCCCAGTATAGGTAGGTAGTGCTCAGTATAGCAAGTAAAATGCCCCAGTATAGCTAGTATAGTGCTCATTATAGCTAGTATAGTGCTCAGTATAGCTAGTATAGTGCTCATTATAGCTAGTGAAGTGCCCCAGTTTAGCTAGTATAGTGCTCAGTATAGGTAGGTAGTGCTCAGTATAGCTAGTAAAATGCCACAGTATAGCTAGTATAGTGCTCAGTATAGCTAGTATAGTGCTCAGTATAGGTAGGTAGTGCTCAGTATAGCTAGTAAAATGCCCCAGTATAGCTAGTATAGTGCTCAGTATAGTGCTCAGTATAGCTAGTATAGTGCTCAGTATAGCTAGTGAAGTGCCCCAGTTTAGCTAGTATAGTGCCCAGTATAGCTAGTATAGTGCCCCATTATAGCTAGTATAGTGCCCCCAGTATAGCTAGTATAGTGCCCCCAGTATAGCTAGTATAGTGCCCCCAGTATAGCTAGTATAGTGCCCCATTATAGCTAGTATAGTGCCCCATATAGCTAGCATAGTGCCCCAGTATGGGTGGGTGGGTAGGTGCTGTCCCTCCCCGCTCCCCCTGCGGCCGCCGCTGCTGCTATTACCTCAGGCGGCGCCGCTTCCTCTATCCCCGTCCTCCTCCGGTAGTAACTCATTCACAGCAGCGCGCCTCTCGCTGCTGTGATGACGAGGAAACCATAGAGAGCGGCTTCCTGTAGCGCGATGCCGTTACTATGGGAACCGCTCTCTATGGTTTCCTGCGTCATCACAGCAGCGGGGGGCGCGCTGCTGTGAATGAGTTACTACCGGAGGAGGACGGGGATAGAGGAAGCGGCGCCGCCTGAGGTAATAGCAGCAGCGGCGGCCGCAGGGGGAGCGGGGAGGGACAGCACCTACCCACCCACCCACGACTCGCAAGCAAGCCGACCCCCCAACTTTTGGCCCACTTTTGGGGGGTCAAAAATTCGGCTTGCTTGCGAGTATATACGGTAACCCCAGAGATGGACAGTGGAAAAAAAAAAAAAAATACACAGATGAATGCGAGTATAGAGAAGGATAAAGATCACACAACTGCTCTCCAGCTACTTGCTGCCCCACAATGATGGTGCAGCTGCTTCTCGGCAGACTCAGAGCTGCACTGCTAAACTTCCCCATCCACCCATATGGAGGTCTATTGTGGGAGAGAAAGAAGAGGAGCACATGGAAACCCAGCAATAGTCACATGTTAAGTACTGACCACTCATAGGGTGCTGACCCCCCCCCCAGCAATAGTCACATGTTAAGTACTGACCACTCATAGGGTGCTGACCCCCCCCCCCCAGCAGTAGTCACATGTTAAGTACTGACCACATATAGAGTGCTCCCCTCACCCCACACTTCATTACATTGAGAGGAAGAGATAAGTATCTCATTAAAGCAGTCCTGAACTCAGAACATCCTCTCTGCTTTAAAAGATAAAAAGCATAATAACCTTTAAAGGACCACTGTCACAAAAATCTTAAAATATATATAAAAAAAAAAAGACACAAAGTTTTTTTTCCAGGAGCAAGATGAGCCAAAAATGACTTCTCTCCTAGGTTGCTGTCATTCACAGTAGGCAGTAGAAATCTGACATTACCAACAGGCTTTGGGCTAGTCCATCTCTTCATAGGGGATTGTCAGCATGGCCCTTCTTTATAAAGAATCCCTGAAAAAAGATTTATACAAAGATGCTGTCCAGCCTCCCTGCTCACCATACACTTTTGGGAGGGCTTTTGCAAATAAAGAAAACCATGAGAATTCCTACATGAGGAGACAGGCTAGTCCAAAACCTGTCAGTTCTGTCAGATTTCTATTACTTACTGTAAGTGACAGCAACATGCATGGCTTATTTTACTTTGGGAGAAATGGACTTATCTGTATACATATATTTTACATTTTAAGATTTTTGCAACAATGAACATAAAATATTTCTTTGTTACAGCTGATACAAATCCTAAAATAATTCTGCACGGTTTCTACTTCCTGATTCATGGAAGCACACATATTGGTAAAGGGAACCTGAGGTGAGAGGGATAGGGAGGCTGCCATATTTATTTCCTTTTAAAGAGAACACAAGCTGGGTTTCTGACATGAATATTGGGATACAGAGGCTGGTTCTGCATACTATGCCCAGCCTTTGTGTCCGTATAGTGCGCCCCCAATATAAAAACCACCACGCTAGCGACATGCAGATTGCTGCTAGCTGGCTGTTTACCTTTGTGCTGTCATTTACCCACCGCTCCCCCGCCTCCTTTATATCACCGCTCCCCGCCTGCGTCCCTTCCGTCCCCGCCTCTGTACGCTTCCTCCAAATCGGCTTACAGAGGCGGGGAGAGGCAATATGCAGGAGGCGGGGGAGCTGCGGGTAAATGGCAGCACAAAGGTAAACAGCCAGCTAGCGACAAGTTGTGTGTCGCCAGCGTGACTGTTTTTATATTGTGGGAGAGCAGAGCGCAGGGGGGGCTGGGGGCACACTATACGGACACATGCAGAACCAGCCTCTGTATCCTAATATTCATTTCAGAAACCCACCTCGGGTTGTCTTTAAACAATACAAGTTGCCTGGCAGTCCTTTTGATTCTGTGTCTAATACTTTTTGCCATAGACCCTGAACAAGCATGCAGCAGTCAGCCATCTCTGGCTTTACTGGATTGGCCATACGCTTATTCCAGGGTTTTGACACAGACAATACTTATGTTAGAAGATTAACAGGGCTGCCAGGAAACTGGCATTGTTTACAAGGAAATAACTATGGCAGCCTCCATATCCCTCTCACCTTGGGTTCCCTTTAACATCCTGCGCTTTTAAATGAGCTTCTCTGCCTTGGCAGTCACGTCACCCAGGGGAGAGATCAAATTACAACTTGTGATTAGACAAAAATAAGGGGGAATTAAACAGACTAAACTCTCTAAATACATACAGGGTGCATTCCTCTAGGTTTTCCTTCTGTCCTGTGCAAGAGTTCAGCTCCACTTTAACCACATATGCCCCTTAAAGAGGTTCTGTGGTTCTTTATAAAAACTAAAACTGAAACTTACCTGGGGCTTCTACTGGCCCCCCTGCATCTGTCCTGTCCCACACCGTCCTCTACGATCTTCTGTTCCCCACCACCAGTTACCATCCAATTATTCGTGTAACTAAACCAATACAACTGCGCCTGCGTGGTCTCGCTCCCGTCTCTGGGAGCCTCCTGCTCAGGTGCAATATGAAGTTTTCTTGTACTGCCCAGTAAGTTCCCAGAGCCGTGAACGGGAGCGAGGACGACACCCTGCACTGAATCGCCACTACCGCCGCATACCTGGGGCCTCAGCCCACCCGCTCTGCAGTCTCTATGGCAATAGAGCTCTTTGAGCCGTTCAGGAGCAGATTTCATTGGCTCCCGACCCTGTGATTAATGTGAGCCAATAAGATTGGCTCACATTTATGACAGGGTCAGGAGCCAACAGCAGGGCGAGGGAGCGTCACCATAGTCCGAATGCGGTTAGCAGGTTTGGTTGAATAGCAGCTTTGAAAGGACAACTGTAACTTTCAGTAGGGAGAAGCATGTGGATGCCTCCCCAGTCTTCCTTCACCCCTCTGTTCTGCTGGGACGCTTTAAAGAGGAGCTGTTAGGTATAAGGTCTCAGAGAAAATAAAACACATATATCAGTAGCTAAAGATTGGCTGTACTTACATTACATATGCATTTCACTGTCCACGTTTGGATTTCACAGAATTTTTATATAGTATATGCAGAGATAGATGCTCCTGACAGCTCATGGCAGGCTCCATGTTTTTCTGCCAAATGTGTCGTCATGTCCTGCCTGCTTCCTGATCACAGAGGAGCTCGTACAGAATAACACAGTGTGCAGTGAATATTAATGAGCCATGTGGCTAGGAACAATAGCTGACTCCTGCAGTGTACTCTGCCCCGAGATTTATCAGTGCTTCACGCTGGACTGATTAGAAAGCTGCTGTAACGTCTCATTAGCAGCCGAGGGGAGGGCCCCAGAATGCTTTGCAGTTTACTATGCGGCTTGCGTCCTTATGGGTCTATAACAGCCTTTAAGATAAGCACACATCAAAGGTAACTGAGATTTTTATCTTCACTAATGGCTTTCTGGCTTCCTTCTAAACTGTTTAACACAGGAGAATAGAGGTTTAAATTAGCTTCTGCAGCCTGACAGTTACTCTTTAAAGAGACTCTGTACTTGGAAAAAAAAAAACTGTTTTGGGGGATACTTACCTTGGGAGCGGGAAGCCTTAGGGTCCCAATGAGGCTTTCCTGTCGACACTAAGGATTCCCCCTCCCATGTAGCTGCTTACTTCTCCACAATCCTGCGCAGGCACACAAGCAGCTCTTTGTTCGGGTAAGGCGGAAATAGCCAAACCCGATCGTAACCGTTCTACTGGGCAGAGTGGATCCATCGATTTCAGCCATTTGCGCCTTAACCCGGAGAGCTGCTAGTGCGCCTGTGTAGGATTGCGGTAGGTAAATATTTACCTCGAGGCGGTTCGGGGGGCTGCATCTCTAGATTGCAGGGACACTTGAAGACTGGGTACCCTCGGTAGGATCCAGAGTCTTCCCCCTTTCGCTTAATTACAGATTTTCCTTCAATAACCTTTGACATGATGACTGGTCGCGGTAACGCTCCCCTCCGTGTACGATTGATAGAAAAAAATGTATATCTATAGAGGCGGGAGCGTTCTGCGCTTGCGCATTTCGTAAAAGTTGCGCCTGCGCATGAGCCAGTAGTATGTTGAAGGAGGCCCGCGCGTACACAGTATCCTGCATCTTATGCAGTTGCCTAGCCTTCAGAAGGGCACAGCTGCTGTGCGGATCAGAGCAGAAAGACATGGAGGGACATGAAGTACTACAGGGGGCTGAAAGAAGTTTCAGGTAAGATTTCTTTCACTTTAGGTACCCTTTAAGCTTTAGATTGATTTAGAGAGTATCTGTAACAAAAAACAAGAGCCCCTAGGGTGGGACATACCTCGGGAAGGAGAAGCCTCTGGATCCTAAAGAGGCTTGTCCTGTCCTCCTCAGTAGAGGGGATCCAGTGCTGGGTCTCCCCGAGGATTTCCTTGTCGGCCGCTTGGCGCAAAGGCACAACAGTGGCTTATGATCGGGCTTAGCCATTTCCTCCAGAGCCCAAGTGGAGAGCCGCTACTGTGCAGGTGCAATTGTAAATATTATTGCCGCTCTGTGTCTGGGGGAGCCAGTGCTGGATCCAGATGGCTGAGCAGGATGGGGAAGCCTCTTTAGTATCCAGAGGCTTACTCCTCCCAAAGTCCCACCCAGGGTAGGTTTTATTACAGGTTTACTTTAAAGGACCACTCAAATGAGAAGACTAGAGAGGCTGCCATATGTATTTATTTTTAAACAATACCAGTTGCCTGGCAACCCTGCCGATTTATTTGGCTGCAGCAGTGTCTGAATAACAAAGAACAAGCATGCAGCTAACCTTGTCAGATCTGACAATAATGTCAGAAACACCCGATCTGCTGAATGCTTGTTCAGGGTCTATGGCTAAAAGTATGAGAAGCAGAGGATCAGCAGGATAGCCAGGCAACTGGTATAGTTTAAAAAAGAAATAAATATGGCAGCCTCCATATCCCTTGTTACAGTTGTCCTTTAATTTATTCCGTTTTCTGTTCTATTAGGAAAGCTTTGAACACATTGAAAAAGGCTCATTCAGACTTGCAATGGCTGATCGTTTGTTTTGGACAACAATTTAAATTTCAAAAAGGAGCAAATCATTAAAATGACTAAATAAAGGATGCTTTAGGGGAGAGGCCACAAGATAGACATGCAATGCAGAACTCCACAGCAAGAAGGCAGGCGTTGCTCACCGATGGATCTTGTAGTCTCGGGGAACCCACTCTTTCATGATCTTACACAGGTCCTCGTCTGCACCCCGACAATGGATGACCAGAGGCTTCCCCAGAGGCACGGCCAGCTTCAGCTGCTTCTCAAACACCTGGAACATGGAAATGGCATTAATAGCACCAGCAAACCTGGAAGACACACTGCACATTGGAGCAGTTAATAAAAGCGCTTCCAAAAATGGGCGCAAGCTAAATAGCACGTGCCGGGTCTGGCTGCTACGCCATTTAGTGGGCGGCTGTGAGTAAATGGTTATTTACTGCTTTCATTGGGAGGGGGGGGGGGGGGGGGGTCTTTGAGTTAGGCACTACCAGGGGAGGGTTCTGTGTGAGAGTAGCGAGAAAATTGCAGATATTTCAGTATATGAATCAGGTTGTACAATACCGTTAAATCTACAGATATTCTATTACTGCTATTAAATTGTTATTAATGGTTTGCGCCTAAATTAGCATGTAACTTTAAATGTATGCCTACATACTGCCTCCCACTGGACTGACTATATACAGTACAAACACCGGTACCTGCCATACTTCCAAAATAACTTATTAACCAGCTGTAAAAAGGTCAGGGAGGTTTTGGTGCAGAGTAATGAAGAGAGTATATAGGACACGTTTCAAGGGGCAAGTTGCTGGCATTTCTACTATACGGCCTCAGTGTTACTATGGAGAAATATTACTCTAGGCACAGCTTATGGGGTGTGAAAGAGTAAGTGTGTGTAAATGTGTCTTTTGTAAAAGTCTTGTATTTGAAACCATAGTTTTTGGACCCTGGGAGAGCCCCACCAGATGTCGCTATGAGCCCACCTTTCTGTCACACTTCTCTTTTTCTTTTAACCTAAGGCCCTGTATTAATCTGGGCTGTGGAGTTGAGGATTCAGTAAACTGAGGAGTCGAGGATGATTTCTGAACCAAGTCCGTAGCCTTTGTAAAAATTAGACTAAGGAGTCAGAGCAATTTTGGGTACCTGGAGTCGGTGACTTCATAAAATGATCTCCTTTACCCCCCCCCCCCCCCCGGGAAGAAAAAAAATACCCTGAAAGTTAATACGGCTGACTTTTCAGCTTCCTCTTACCGCATGCTGCTCCGCGATATTTGTAGAACATTTGTGGGAGTAATCCAGGCCCATCTCCCCAAAGGCTATGGCGTTGGGATGTCGCAGAGCCTGCAGCATCTCCTCTTCCAGTTCCCTAGTGTAATACTGTGCAAAGTGGGGGTGACAGCCAAAGGCTCCCCAGACCATGTTCTCGCTTAGGATGTGTTGCCAGGGCAGCCGCCGTAACGTGCGGGGGTCGCAGTAGTCTGTGATGCACCCCTGAAACTCCGCAGGGAAGGTGCTAGCAAACTGCTCACGAAGATCTGCAAAGGAACACCTGTGCTGAAGCCGTGCGAACAGCATATCCAGGTGGCAATGCGTGTCAATGAAGCCGTCCCCGAGGGATTTCGGAGCGTCACGGTCATCTGAAGGCAACACCTGAAACGTCCTCCTTACGCTTCTGGTTGTGCGATCGGAAGCCCAAGAAGCGTTAAAAGGAGCTGTGCGGTCCTGACTGCGGTTGAGGTCATCATCGCTGTCGCTGGACAAGTAACGGCTGCGCTCCTTGTTGTCGGAAGCCACAGAGACAAAGCTGCTGTTCAGCGAGTTCTGCCGCCATGTGTTCTGCTCCCTGCTGGGCTTGTATAAGGGACTGGTAGACGATGCATCCGTAGCGCGATTCCAAGGACTGCCAAACAGGAAACGGGGGTACGTCATATAATCAGACGACCTCCTCCTATCTTCTACAGGACTGGCCGGCACAGGAGTATCTTCCTGAGAAAATCTGGCGTAAGTGCCCACATCTTCTACGTCAGAGAAGTCACTTCCAATCGAGGGATCTTTTTCCATGGCTGTTCCCTGTTCAATGAAGACAGACACAAATATTACAACTAGGAACACAGCACATGCCTGATGTACACAAGTAGGGACAGGGATATGGTAGCTGCCATCTTTACTCCCTTAAAAGGAACCCGAGGTGAGAGGGATGTGAAGGCTGGCATATTTAATGGGTGCTGTAATGGGAACTTGTGCAGCAGCAGGATAAGCCATACCGGCCGTATCCTGCGCCCAAGTCTCCCGGCGGCGATTCCTCTTGTACTCAGCCAGGGCACTATCTGCACAGTTTGTACATTCTCCCAGTTTCTGCATGGGTTTCCTCCGGGCACTCTGCTTTCCTCCCACACCCCAAAAACATACAGATATGTTCATTGGCTTTCCCCTAAATTGGCCCTAGACTATGATACATACACTACACGATACATACATAGACATATGACTATGGTAGGGACTAGATTGTGAGCTCCTCTGAGAGACAGTTAGTGACAAGACAATATACTCTGTACAGTGCTGTGTAAAACGTAAATAAATAAAAAATTCATGCATAGCTCCCTTAGAATAATATAAAATAAAAAGCCTACTTACCTAGTTGTCATTTTGATCTTGAGTTCCAACTGCTTACTAAATCACTAACCCAGAAAAAGTGTGCAGACCCCAGACTCTACTGGCTGCATGCTTGTTCCAGGACTCAAGCTAACAATGCTGAAACATCAGCAGGACAGCCAAGGGAACCAACGGAATAAGGATGGAAGTCTCAATATTTTTCTCATCTCAAGATTTCCTTTGAATGGAAATTCAAATTTCCAAACACTCACTGACTTCCATATTATTGTCACACATTTTCGCTCAACTACTTTATTTTTATGTACATATAAAACAGCTGCTCCACGGGATTTCTAGCAGTAAGTGGCAGATAGAAGTAAAAAAATCTGTTGCCAGTCAATGGATTAGTCCAAGTGTCTAAAACACTAACAATGGCTCCTGCTCTGTGTGGCGAATGCAGGTCCAGGTAGAAAGCCATTTTGCACCAAACCTCCGTGCGAAGGGTCACTTCACACTTGAGCGGATACAAATCGGAAACAGTAAGTGCATCCGCAAGGCGTTCAGTCTGTTTTGCATCCACATGCAACATTCTCACCCATGCGTTCTGCGTGTCCACCAGTCCGCTCCCGTGGCGATCATGTCCGCATCGCCTCTCACCTGCCCTGCCACTGGTTGGTCCATCTATTCAGCCCGGAGGTCAGCAGGAGCATGGGGCTCTCCATAGGCTGCATCAGGCCAATTCTACCTAGCAACAAGATAATTTTTATTGGTCCAACATGAACCAATGAAAATTCTCCGTTACTGAGGATACTTATTGGTCTTTTTCAGCCCAATGGAGATCCCCATACTAATACAGGCCATCGGACTGTTTAGAAGGGACCGAGGGGCGGGACACAAGAGTATCACGGCAGAAATTGAAATGGGCAACGCGGAGGCGGGGACTGTGTGTTCTCATAGGCTTTCATTGGACACTTTTCTCATCTGGTCAAATGTGGCAAGTTTTCTAAGCGGAGCTTAGAAAAAAAAAAAAGTCACAAGTACGTTTTTTTAACTACTTTCGGACCGAGCGAGTGCGAATCTACGTCGGGCAGGGGGCGCTGCGGTCCTGACCGGACGTAAACTCTACGTCCCATTGACCGCGCACCCCTGCCCGTCTCCGCCGCTCGGTCCGCTCTGCCCCCGCCGCTCGTTGCGGCCCTGCCGCCTCTATGACAGCAGAGCACTGTGAGCCGGGCAGGAGCCGTTTTCATTGGCTCCTGGCCCTGTCATTCATGTAAGCCGCTCTCATTGGCTTACATGGAGTGACAGAGTCAGGAGCCAATGAAAGCGGCTCCTGACCGGCGCACAGCGCTCTGCCGTCATAGCGACGGCAGAGAGAGCAGCCTGCGGCGGGGACAGAGCGGCGTGTACGGCGGGAGCGACGGTAACTTGTGGCGATTTACGGGACCAGCACCCTCTGGTCCTTAAGGGGGCAGAGGGGGCTGGTCCAGAAAGGGTTAAGCAAGTGTGAACCGGCCCTAACACAGCAGAGTGCCTCCCCTACAAGATCATTTACAGATTCAGCAGAATGTAGAGGGAACAGCTACCTGAGGCAGTTTTCCAATTTTGTTTCCCATTTGGAATTCCGATTTTCCCTGAATGCAATCAACAGAAAAAACGGAGAAAAAAAAAAACGCAGCATGCAGTAATGAATACAATAAAAAAACAAAACAAAAACGAATCGGAAGTAAAAAAACGATTAAAAATGGGAATCGCATGCAGTGTGCAGGGAGCTTTACACCTATTTTTGTGTTGCGTTGGGATGTGATGCGCCTGCCGCATCCCAACGCAACACAAAAAATGACTACTGTGACTGTGTGGCAGAGTGCGCCGACACGCTCATATGCGTAGCCCCACCTCACTGCTAATTGACGTACTGCCAGCTGGACAAGCTGGATACATGAAGGTAATGGTTTATACTCTGTTTGCCTGCCTCATGTATCCTTTAAGACAGACGTGCAGCCTGGAACAGCTATCTTACTTACATTACACCAGCTCAGCAGCACAGTAACCATGGCAACTCAAAAACAAGATAGAGAACATATATATATTATACACACACACACACAGAAATATAGTAAATTACTTTTCCTGATCCCTTGGCGTTTACTATAAAAGGATTCTAAAAAAAGTAAAAGCCTGTCTTGAACTAGTCTCTTCATATTCAGCAAATGCATACCTGTGTGTGCTAGATGGCTGTGCAACTATCTCTCAGCATCTCCTCCAGTCCATGTGCTTCTCTGCCTGCCTAGTGCTTCTGTGTCTCCTCATTCTAGCTTTTGACAACATGCCCAGACCCTGTACATTCTCCAGCTTTTCTCCAATCAAATATTCCCAGCTGCCGGCAGATAGACTGAGCTTTCTTACCACCCCTCCCCTACTAACAAACAGAGCATGAATTATTTCTGGCGTTCTATGAAAAAAACACATCTTTAACCACTTGAGGACCACGGGCTTAAAGAGACTCTGTAACCTCAAAAACATCCCCTGAGGGGTACTCACCTCGGGTGGGGGAAGCCCCCGGATCCTAATGAGGCTTCCCACGCCGTCCTCTGTCCCACGGGGGTCTCGCTGCAGCCCTCCGAACAGCCGGCGACAGACCCGACTGTAAATTCAATATTTACCTTTGCTGGCTCCAGCGGGGGCGCTGTGGCGGCTTTCGGCTCGGAAGTAGACGGAAATACCCGATCTCAGTCGGGTCCGCTCTACTGCGCAGGCGGCAGAAACTTGCGCCTGCGCAGTAGAGAAGACCCGACGGTGATCGGGTATTTCCGCCTACTTCGGAGCCGACAGCCGTCAGAGCGCCTGCAAGGAGCCAGGAAGGTAAATATTAACGTCATCTTGTACGGAGGGCTGCAGCGAGACCCCTGAGGGACGGAGGACGGCGTGGGAAGCCTCATTAGGATCCGGAGGCTTCCCCCACCCGAGGTGAGTATCCACCAGGGGACGTTTTGACGTTACAGATTCTCTTTAAAGCGGACCCAAACCAAACATTTTTTTAATTCAAAATATTTAGTTGCAGCACTCTGACACATCTAAACATAAATAAACACTCCTTCAAGCCTATGAGCATTTCAGTGCATGCTTTTCACCCTTCTCTTTTCATAACTAGGGTTATACAGGTGGCAGCCATTAGCAATTCCTCCTTTGCTGGACACCACCTACTCCACCAGTTTGCCAGATTCTGTCCCGGCAATATTAAAGGAAGGGAGAAGTTCCTCCAATAAATGTAAAATATTTTATATTTGTCATCATGCAGCTGAAAAAAAGGCTATTTATTATTATAAATTTAGAAAATAGATTTTGTTTCTGAATTTTTTTTTTAATTTGGGTCCACTTTAAACCCCCCTAAAGACCAGGCCATTTTTCATTGAAAAGGCCACTGCAGGGCTGTACAACTCAGCACACAAGTGATTCCCCCCCCCCCCCCTCCCCTTTTCTCCCCACCAACAGAGCTTTCTGTTGGTGGGGTATGATCAATCCCCCAATGTTTGTTGATTTTAATTTTTTTAACCACCTTAGCGGTAATGACAAGCTCAGCTCATCCATTACCGCCGCGGTGGATATCTCCGGCCCCTGTGGGCCGATTTTGATATTTTTTTTTAATACACGCAGCTAGCACTTTGCTAGAAAAGCAGAAAAATCACATTTACAACAGGATTTTCTGCTTGCTGTAAAAGCGGATCAGACTAGATGGGCAGATCCGCCCTCTAGTGGTGAATCATGTATTTGATTCAGAAAAAGAAAAAAAAACAAACAAACAAAAAAAAAAACACTGTCCGCACGCCACCCTGGCGATTTTAATGCAACGCCAGGGTGGTTAATAAATAAAATTTTACCTTTTTTTTATTATTATTTTTCTCCCCAGACCTCCCTTCCCCCTCCAGCCGATCACTGCAGAGTCTCCCAGGGTGACAGCTGAGTCACACGGCTGTCCCCAGTACAGCGCTGCCTTAGATTGCAGCACTGTACACTGTTATTAGACAGCGATCATCACTGGGAGACTGATGACGGAGCGGTGATCCCCTGCAGACTCCGCTCCCAGGACTGCATGCCGATTGGAGTTAGGCGGTCCTGGGGCTGCCGCCACGTCTGCGCCAAATTGTGTGGAGCGGTCTTTAAGAAGTTAAAGAAAATCTGTAATGAAAAGAAAACAAAAAAAAAAACCACTGGGACATACTTACCTTGGGAGGGGGAAGCCTCTGCATCCTAACAAGGCTTCCCCATCCTGCGGTGTCCCAGCAATCCTGCGCTGCAGCCCCCTGAACAGTGGCCAGGTAAATATTTACCTACCGCAATCCTGCGCACCCGCACTAGTGGCTCTCTGTTTAGGTTAATAGCTGAATCCGATCATATCCGCTCTAATACGCAGGAGTCCTTTGCACCTACGCAGTAGAGCTGATACAATAGTGTTCGCCTGTGCAGGATCGCGGAGAGGTAAAGATTACTTGCACCTGTGCAACCTTGTCAAGCTTTGTTGAGGGACTTTTGGGGGAGCCAACACTGGACTCCCCCAAGCTGCAGAGGATGGGGAAGCTTCACTGTGACCCTGAGGCTTCCCCCTCCAGAGGCAAGTATTTCCAGAGGGTTTTTTTTCGTTACAGGGTCTCTTTAAAGTGTACCGGAGGCGGTGCAGCTGGAGGGCAGATGGGACACAGAGGCATGTTCCCTGCTGTAGGACATGCCTCTGTGTCGGCCCCTGCGCAGCTCCCCCACCGCCGTGCTATCACCTTTCTGGCATAACTTTCTATGCTAAAGGAATATGTACAATGTACTGTTTTTTCAGAATAGAAGACACTTTTTCTCCCCCCAAAAATGGGTAGAAAAAGTCCCAGTACTAATAGATTTTACACAGGGGAGCGGAGGAGACCGGTGAGGATGTTGAAGGACCACACAGGGGTCATCCCTGCGGCATCTGAGCGGCTTCCGGCATCTGTGTACGGAAGCTGGAGTGTCACATGACCCGATGCGGGTCAGCTGACACTCCGGCCTCTGTGCACTGAGGAAGCTGGAGAGCCACTCTGAGCCTGCGGGGAGGTAGAAGGAGACTGCCAGGCATCACTGTAGCCTTGGCAAGTATTGCAGGGGGGAGGTTTGTGCTATTTCGGACAGTTGCACAAGCACTCGGCAAGTACATGCAACCCCCCCCCCAGTGCCGGGGACTTTACTGTACTAGGAAAAACAGATGTTTAACCTCCTATAGCGGTGTATTGTGAAAAAGCCTTTAGTTAAAAAAATACATATAATGTGAACGGAGCCATAGGAAAACATCGACATTACCGTCACCTGGGCTGCAAATCAGTTGTCCATTCAGTTATAACTGACAGTAACATATGTAGTGTAAAAGGAGCCTTAAAGGACAACTGTAATGGAGGGATATGGAGGCTGCCATATTTATTTCCTTTTAACCACTTGAGGACCTAGGGCTTTCTACCCCTTAAGGACCGGCCACTTTTTTTCCATTCAGACCACTGCAGCTTTCACGGTTTATTGCTCGCTCATACAACCTACCACCTAAATGAATTTTGGCTCCTTTTCTTGTCACTAATAAAGCTTTCTTTTGATGCTATTTGATTGCTCCTGCGATTTTTACTTTTTATTATATTCATCAAAAAAGACATGAATTTTGGCAAAAAAATGATTTTTTTAACTTTCTGTGCTGACATTTTTCAAATAAAGTAAAATTTCTGTATACATGCAGCGCGAAAAATGTGGACAAACATGTTTTTGATAAAAAAAAACCCATTCAGTGTATATTTATTGGTTTGGGTAAAAGTTATAGCGTTTACAAACTATGGTGCCAAAAGTGAATTTTCCCATTTTCAAGCATCTCTGACTTTTCTGACCCCCTGTCATGTTTCATGAGGGGCTAGAATTCCAGGATAGTATAAATACCCCCCAAATGACCCCATTTTGGAAAGAAGACATCCCAAAGTATTCACTGAGAGGCATAGTGAGTTCATAGAAGATATTATTTTTTGTCACAAGTAAGCGGAAAATGACACTTTGTGAGAAAAAAAAAAAAAAAAAAAAGTTTCCATTTCTTCTAACTTGCGACAAAAAAAAAATGAAATCTGCCACGGACTCACCATGCCCCTCTCTGAATACCTTGAAGGGTCTACTTTCCAAAATGGGATCATTTGTGGGGTGTGTTTACTGTCCTGACATTTTGGGGGGTGCTAAATTGTAAGCACCCCTGTAAAGCCTAAAGGTGCTCATTGGACTTTGGACCCCTTAGCGCAGTTAGGCTGCAAAAAAGTGCCACACATGTGGTATTGCCGTACTCAGGAGAAGTAGTATAATGTGTTTTGGGGTGTATTTTTACACATACCCATGCTGGGTGGGAGAAATATCTCTGTAAATGACAATTTGTTAATTTTTTTTACACACAATTGTCCATTTACAGAGATATTTCTCCCACTCAGCATGGGTATGTGTAAAAATACACCACAAAACACATTATACTACTTCTCCTGAGTACGGCGATACCACATGTGTGGCACTTTTTTGCACCCTAACTGCGCTAAAGGGCCCAAAGTCCAATGAGTACCTTTAGGATTTCACAGGTCATTTTGAGAAATTTCGTTTCAAGACTACTCCTCACGGTTTAGGGCCCCTAAAATGCCAGGGCAGTATAGGAACCCCACAAATGACCCCATTTTAGAAAGAAGACACCCCAAGGTATTCCGTTAGTAGTATGGCGAGTTCATAGAAGATTTTATTTTTTGTCACAAGTTAGCGGAAAATGACACTTTGTGAAAAAACACAATTAAAATCAATTTCCGCTAACTTTTGACAAAAAATAAAATCTTCTATGAACTCACCATACTCCTAACGGAATACCTTGGGGTGTCTTCTTTCTAGAATGGGGTCATTTGTGGGGTTCCTATACTGCCCTGGCATTTTAGGGGCCCTAAACCGTGAGGAGTAGTCTTGAAACGAAATTTCTCAAAATGACCTGTGAAATCCTAAAGGTACTCATTGGACTTTGGGCCCTTTAGCGCAGTTAGGGTGCAAAAAAGTGCCACACATGTGGTATCGCCATACTCGGGAGAAGTAGTACAATGTGTTTTGGGGTGTATTTTTACACATACCCATGCTGGGTGGGAGAAATACCTCTGTAAATGGACAATTGTGTGTAAAAAAATCAAAAGATTGTCATTTACAGAGGTATTTCTCCCACCCAGCATGGGTATGTGTAAAAATACACCCCAAAACACATTGTACTACTTCTCCCGAGTACGGCGATACCACATGTGTGGCACTTTTTTGCACCCTAACTGCACTAAGGGGCCCAAAGTCCAATGAGTACCTTTAGGATTTCACAGGTCATTTTTGTTTCAAGACTACTCCTCACGGTTTAGGGCCCCTAAAATGCCAGGGCAGTATAGGAACCCCACTAATGACCCCATTTTAGAAAGAAGACACCCCAAGGTATTCCGTTAGGAGTATGGTGAGTTCATAGAAGATTTTATTTTTTTGTCACAAGTTAGCGGAAATTGATTTTAATAGTTTTTTTTCACAAAGTGTCATTTTCCGCTAACTTGTGACAAAAAATAAAATCTTCTATGAACTCACCATACTCCGTACGGAATACCTTTGGGTGTCTTCTTTCTAGAATGGGGTCATTTGTGGGGTTCCTATACTGCCCTGGCATTTTAGGGGCCCTAAACCGTGAGGAGTAGTCTTGAAACCAAATGTCGCAAAATGACCTGTGAAATCCTAAATTGGACTTTGGGCCCCTTAGCGTACTTAGGGTGTAAAAAAGTGCCACACATGTGGTACCGCTGTACTCAGGAGAAGTAGTATAATGCGTTTTGGGGTGTATTTTTACACATACCCATGCTAAGTGGGAGAAATATCTCTGTAAATGACAATTGTTTGATTTTTTTACACACAATTGTCCATTTACATAGAAATTTCTCCCACCCAGCATGGGTATGTGTAAAAATACACCCCAAAACACATTATACTACTTTTCCTGAGTACGGCGGTACCACATGTGTGACACTTTTTTGCAGCCTAGGTGCGCTAAGGGGCCCAACGTCCTATTCACAGGTCATTTTGAAGCATTTGTTTTCTAGACTACTCCTCGCGGTTTAGGGCCCCTAAAATGCCAGGGCAGTATAGGAACCCCACAAGTGACCCCATTTTAGAAAGAAGACACCCCAAGGTATTCCGTTAGGTGTATGGCGAGTTCATAGAAGATTTTATTTTTTGTCACAAGTTAGTGAAAAATGACACTTTGTGAAAAAAAACCAATAAAAATTAATTTCCGCTAACTTTTGACAAAAAATTAAATCTTCTATGAACTCGTCATACACCTAACATAATACCTTGGGGTGTCTTTTTTTTCTAAAATGGGGTCACTTGTGGGGTTCCTATACCGCCCTGGCATTTTACAGGCCCAAAACCGTGAGTAGTCTGGAAACCAAATGTCTCAAAATGACTGTTCAGGGGTATAAGCATCTGCAAATTTTGATGACAGGTGGTCTATGAGGGGGCGAATTTTGTGGAACCGGTCATAAGCAGGGTGGCCTTTTAGATGACAGGTTGTATTGGGCCTGATCTGATGGATAGGAGTGCTAGGGGGGTGACAGGAGGTGATTGATGGGTGTCTCAGGGGGTGGTTAGAGGGGAAAATAGATGCAATCCATGCACTGGGGAGGTGATCGGAAGGGGGTCTGAGGGTTTGGCCGAGTGATCAGGAGCCCACACGGGGCAAATTGGGGCCTGATCTGATGGGTAGGTGTGCTAGGGGGTGACAGGAGGTGATTGATGGGTGTCTCAAGGTGTGATTAGAGGGGGGAATGGATGCAAGCAATGCACTGGCGAGGTGATCAGGGCTGGGGTCTGAGGGCATTCTGAGGGTGTGGGCGGGTGATTGAGTGCCCTAGGGGCAGATAGGGGTCTAATCTGATAGGTAGCAGTGACAGGGGGTGATTGATGGGTAATTAGTGGGTGTTTAGGGTAGAGAATAGATGGAAACACTGCGCTTGGGTGGTGATCTGATGTCGGATCTGCGGGCGATCTATTGGTGTGGGTGGGTGATCAGTTTGCCCGCAAGGGGCAGGTTAGGGGCTGATTGATGGGTGGCAGTGACAGCGGGTGATTGATGGGTGGCAGTGACAGGGGGTGATTGATGGGTGGCAGTGACAGGGGGTGATTGATGGGTGATTGATAGGTGATTGACAGGTAATCAGTGGGTTATTACAGGGGAGAACAGATGTAAATATTGCACTGGCGAATTGATAAGGGGGGTCTGAGGGCAATCTGAGCGTGTAGGCGGTCGATTGGGTGCCCGCAAGGGGCAGATTAGGGTCTGATCTGATAGGTAACAGTGACAGGTGGTGATAGGGAGTGATTGATGGGTGATTGATGGGTAATTAGTGGGTGTTTAGAGGAGAGAATAGATGGAAACACTGCGCTTGGGTGGTGATCTGATGTCGGATCTGCGGGCGATCTATTGGTGTGGGTGATCAGATTGCCCGCAAGGGGCAGGTTAGGGGCTGATTGTTGGGTGGCAGTGACAGGGGGTGATTGATGGGTGATAGGTGATTGGCAGGTGATTGACAGGTGATCAGTGGGTTATTACAGGGAAGGACAGATGTAATTAATGCACTGGCGAATTGATAAGGGGGGGGGGGGGGGGGGTCTGAGGGCAATCTGAGCGTGTGGGCGGGTGATTGGGTGCCCGCAAGGGGCAGATTAGGGTCTGATCTGATAGGTAACAGTGACAGGTGGTGATAGGGGGTGATTGATGGGTAATTAGTGGGTGTTTAGAGAAGATAACAGATGTAAACGATACATTTGGGAGGTAATCTGACGGCGGGTTTGCGGGCGATCTAATGGTGTGGGTGGGTGATCAGATTGCCCGCAAGGGGCAGGTTAGGGGCTGATTGATGGGTGGCAGTGACAGGGGGTGACAGGGGGTGATTGATGGGTGATAGGTGATTGGCAGGTGATTGACAGGTGATCAGTGGGTTATTACAGGGAAGAACAGATGTAATTAATGCACTGGTGAATTGATAAGGGGGGGTCAGAGGGCAATCTGAGCGTGTGGGCGGGTGATTGGGTGCCCGCAAGGGGCAGATTAGGGTCTGATCTGATAGGTAAAAGTGACAAGTGGTGATAGGGGGTGATTGATGGGTGATTGATGGGTAATTAGTGGGTGTTTAGAGGAGAGAATAGATGTAAACAATGGATTTGGGAGGTGATCTGATGTCGGATCTGTGGGCGATCTATTGGTGTGGGTGGGTGATCAGATTGCCCGCAAGGGGCAGGTTAGGGGCTGATTGATGGGTGGCAGTGTCAGGGGGTGATTGACGGGTGATTGATGGGTGATTGACGGGTGATTGACAGGTGATTGACAGGTGATTGACAGGTGATCAGGGGGATAGATGCATACAGTAAACAGGGGGGGGTGGTCTGGGGGGGGGTCTGGGGAGAATCTGAGGGGTGGGGGGTGATCAGGAGGGGGCAGGGAGCAGGGGGGGGGGGATAAAAAAAAAATAGCGTTGACAGATAGTGACAGGGAGTGATTGATGGGTGATTAGGGGGGTGATTGGGTGCAAACAGGGGTCTGGGGGGTGGGCAGGGGGGGGTCTGATGGGTGCTGTGGGCGATCTGGGGCAGGGGGGGGAGAAATCAGTGTGCTTGGGTGCAGACTAGGGTGGCTGCAGCCTGCCCTGGTGGTCCCTCGGACACTGGGACCACCAGGGCAGGAGGCAGCCTGTATAATACACTTTGTAAACATTACAAAGTGTATTATACACTTTGTATGCGGCGATCGCGGGGTTAACATCCCGCCGGCGCTTCCGTATAGCCGGCGGGATGTTGCGGCGAGCGAGCGGTGACAGGCGCCGGCGGAGGATCGCGTCACGGATGACGCGATCGCTCCGCCCATGCCCTTAAATGGACCGCCGCCTCTGTGGGTGAGGCCGTCCTGCAGGGCTCCACTTCCCCGCCGCCCCTGTGTAGTGGGCGGTCGGGAAGTGGTTAAACAATACCAGTTACCTGGCCATCTTGCTGCTACTCTGCCTCTAATACTTTGTCATAGACCCTGAATAAGCATGCAGCAGGCGTTTGACAGTCAGATCTGACAAGATTAACTGCATGCTGTTTCTGGTGTAATTCAGACACTACTGCAGCTAAATAAACCAGCAGGCAACTCGTGGGCGATACAATAATATCGCCAGGGGGCGGTGCAGCACATTTTTATTTTTTATTTTTTTTAATCATGTAGCTAGCCTAGCATTAGCTACATGATAGCCGCTGCGCAGTGGCATCCCCCACCCCCTCCGATCGCCTCTGGCGATCAAATGCAAACAGGAAATCCCGTTCAGAACGGGGATTTCCTGTTTGGCTTCCCCCGTCGCCATGGCGACGATTGGGATGACGGCAACGTCGTCGTGACGTCAGAGGGAGTCCCGATCCACCCCTCAGCGCTGCCTGGCACTAATTGGCCAGGCTGCGCACGGGGTCTGTGGGGGGGGGGGGGCACGGCAGGTAGCGGCGAATCAGCGCGGAGCGGCGGCGATCCGTATATACACGCAGCTACCAAAGTGCTAGCTCCATGCAAAAAAAAAAAAAAAAAAAAAAAAAAAAAAAAAATTATGCAAATCGGCCCACCAGGGCCTGAGAAATCCTCTGTGGCGGTTTACCCCGAGCTCAGCTCTGGATTATCGCCCAGAGGGTTAAAAGGAAATAAATACAGCAGCCTCCATATCTGGGGCTCGATTTACAAAAGGGTGCTAACTAAAGCACGCCTAAAAGCTTTAGGCATGCCAACTAGGGTGCTAAGCAGTTAGCACGCCCAAAGTTTTTAATGTTCGCGCACAAACATCGCACCAGTTGCCCCTAAAACATTGTTTCGGGTGATAACTAAGTAGTTGCCAAGGTAACCACTCCACAGCAGGCACAAACCATATCCTTTTTGCCTCAGAACTTGCTCATTGGAACCACTTGGCCACACAACAAAATTCCTGCAGCCACCAGTGCTTGTTAACACAGATGACCGCCACCAAGGATAAACCAAATGGAGAGTGGTTGACTCTAATGGTTAACCGCTCTCCATTTGGTTTATCCTTGGTGGCGGTTGTCATGAATGATGATATGAAGTTGGGACAATTATCGATTCCGTATCATTCTGCAAAGCAGCGCAGAATGTCAGTTCTGTTTTAAAATGTACAGCAAATGTTCACTCTGGAGACCCAGAGATCAATGAAAAAAGATTTTATACACACCTGGGGCTTCCTCTGGCGATAAGAGGCAGTGCAGGACAGCGGCATGGGAGCGATCCATGCTGATGGGGCTGGATGAAGCCCCAGGTATGTATAAAATCTTTTTTCATTTTTCAGGTTCCTTCGTCTCTGGTTCCCTTTAAAAACAGACCCCTCACCCACTTCCTTATCAGCTATTCACATGTAGGTGTTAGGGCCAAATGCTGGCCTTGTAGCAGAATAAGCAGATAGTGATCAGTCCTTTTTGGTTCCCTCTCAAAACTCTCAGATTTTCCCTCCACAAAACTGTGGACAGACAATAGAAGACTTCCTTCAGGGCCCTTTTCCACCAGCGCGTTTGCGCTGGCTGAATCGCAAAACCGCAAACCGCTAGCGATTTTACAATCGCTACGGTTTGCTTTTTAACATAGGAATCGCGGTAGGTCATTTCCACTACCGCGATTCGCTTTTGTCGGGAACGCGAACGCGCGGCGGAGTGATAATTGCCGCGATTTTGCTATGCAGTGCATAGCATAGCAAAATCGCGGCCGCAAACGTCGGGGAATCGCCGGTTTTGCGATTCAGCAATCGCTAGCGTTCAGCGTGAACGCTAGCGATTGCAGGTGGAAAAGGGCCCTTACTAATAATCCAAGATGTGTTTATCGCAGACAAAAGAATATATTTTCCGGTTCCTAAAAATCAGCCTAATAGCTCCTTCAATTTATAGCAGTCTAGTGGCTATGGAAACAGTTATTTGGCGTTCGCTGAGCACACGTTACCTTACTGCTATTTGGTGTCATTTGATCAAACATCAGCCGCAGGTTAAAAATCTGCCCTCGGATTTGCTGTGCGCCAATCCGGAGAGAAATGGTGTAGGTTATTGGTAAATTGTGCCATTCTATGCTTGTACAAAAACTATCATGCTCTGCAGGAGGTAAACACACCTACTTTTCAGGTACGCCAGCCCCAAATCTCAGATGGCAGTCCCGACCCCTGGCAGTCCTCCAAATTCCACCAACCAAGAGCTTTCTCGATGCATGTGTTCCCAGGAGGACCGGGCGCATGCCATATAAGGACTTGTGATATCAATGCCTGCATTTCAACTGGACTTTGTTTCTATTCCACACAGACTGCATTAATTTAAGTAAACTTTTCAGAGTTATCCCCTTTTATTTTAAGCTTTGTGTTTATATGTTAGTGTATATAAATGTGTGGAATGCATTTTTGTTATTAAAACGTTTAAAAAATCGTTTTAACGGTTATGACCTGTTCCTGAACATACACAATCAGACTTACTCCTCTGCAAGCGTTACCTTGTGGTCTATAGTATCTTGCATCTACAACCTGTATGCTTGAATCAGGCACAGATAGACAGATCTTACGCCGATCCCTGCATACAGCTAAGGTTATGTTACAGTGTGTTAACAGTTACAATCGTGCGCTGACTCGCATGTGGTGGCAAGCATTTGAATTGTCTGTGTGTGGTGACTCCTTTGGAGACAGAAAACTCCTCTCTGGTAGTCGGTTCATAGATTGCGAATCCACATATGGGCATCTATGCACAAAACGACAGCGAGAGTGTATCTGACTGAGCGATTGACCCAATCATGGATCGGCCCTTGCAGATCTCAACAGCGTTTACCTGTTTTAATGAGCACTGGAAGCTTCACGAATTTTGTTGTGTGACCAAGTGAATCCAATGAGCAAGCGCTGATGCAAAAAGGATATGTGTATATACAATGCCATGCACACAAATACCATAACTATGCTGGTTTTTTTTTTTTTTGAATTTCATTTCTCTGCATGAGAGTTAAAATCGGGTATGCAGGTGAGAGTTTGTCTGTGTCAGAACCTAGTCGGACTACAGCGTAACCCTCACTAATAAGAAATTATAACCATAAAACACTTTCCTACCAGAAAATGGCTTCAGAGAGCAGGAAAGAGATAAAAAGTCAATAGTTCACATATTTTTAGCTCTAGCATACTTCAATTACTGTAATGTGTCATTGAGCCAAGAAATGACATAAAATATAAAAAAAAAAAAATTAAATCATTTTTAGGAGTAGGGGGATAAATACAATTGTTCATCTCATCAGTTTACTTCCACCTCTGTATGCCTTTAACCACTTACCACACCAGATGCAGTATAATCATGGCCTAGGAAAACTTCACTTCAAGACCCAGGGCTGTGAATACTCGTCTGCTCGCTCCCATCGCCGCCAGTTATCGGGAAGATGAATGAATGGGAACGCAGTCCCCGTGTCAATGAATGCCGGCGTCTATTAGATGCCTGCGTCATTGTATCTTCCTGGAGTTACAGTGCCACGCATTACTTCTGATTTTCTACTTACGTATGCGAATCAGAAATAATGCGCGAGGACATCTTGTGGTCAAATAGTAAAACTACATTTAAATGCATTTTATTTAGTAAAAATATCAACACATGTAAAATTAACTATTTCCCCCCACTCTCCCCCATAGTACCCCCAATTTTTTTTTTGTATAGAAAAACAAAATATACATAGAAGAAAAATACATAGTTACCTTAGGGACTCAACTTTTTTTTAATATGTATGTCAAGAGGGTATATTACTGTTATTTTTTTACTTTACGGGCTTGTCTTTAGTGATGGACGCAAAACTGAAAAAATACACCTTTATTTCCAAATAAAATATTAGCGCCATACATTGTACTAGGGAAATATTTTAAATGTTGCAATAATCGGGACAAATGGGCAAATAAAATGGGGGTTTTATCCACAGTAGAACATTTTATTTTAACACTATAATGGCTGAAAACTGAGAAATGATGATTTTTTTCCCCTTATTCCAATTAAAATGCTTTTTAGAATAAAATAATTCTTAGCATAATGTTCTTAGCATAATGTGGCGAAAAAAACAAGATAATAGATAATTTTGCTGTGATTAAGTTATTGGCCAAAGAATGGGAGGAGCGCAGACAGGTGAAAATTGCTCTGGTCCTAAGGGCCTGTTTACACTACAAGAATACCACAGGCTTTACCACCCCCTAAAGACCAGGCCATTTTTCACAAAAAGGGCCACTGCAGCTTCAAGGCCAAGCTGCAGGGCCACAGCTCAGCAAACAAGTGATCCCCCCCCCCTTTTCTCCCCACCAACAGAGCACTCTGTTGGTGGGATCTGACCACTCTGCAGATGTCTTTTTTTTTATATTTGATTTCATAATATTTTTCCCTATATATTTTTTTTATTTATTTTGTAATCCCCCCCCCCTCCCTCCCACAGCCAATCAGCGAAGTCGGCTGTCGTAGGCTTCAGCCTATGACAGCCGATCACTTTTGTGCCACCCAGGGGGACAGCCGTGTCTCCGCCGCTGGGAGACTGATGGCGGAGCTCCGTCATCCATGACGGCATCAGCACGCGCGATCTCCTGCAAATCCCCACCCCAGTACTTGACGCCAAAATGGCGTTAGGTGGTCCTGGGGCTGCTGCCTTGATCACGGCCACTGGCATTAGGAGGCCCTTAAGTGCTAGAGATTTTAAAAACTCTTGCTAATGCAATGCTATGGGGGATTTTTACAAAATCACTTTGCTCTAGTGTGAGCAATCACATAGGATAACATTAGCAAGAGCTTTTAAAATCACAAGTGCTTAGAGAAGTTTTTATAGTGAATAAGCCCTAAAGTGGTGACGGATGGACGTCAAAGATGACAGTGCGGGAAATACAGCAAGTAGACTCTGGAGTAAGTTAGAAATGATGTGGTGGGTTTAAAAAAATTGTAATTAACAGTTCAGTGGTATTTTGACCTACCATACTTTGGGAATGGCAAGACTGTCTCAAATTATATTTTTACTGTAGAACACTTTTACAGCTTTATTTGGTGACTCCATTAAATTGATGGGTTTTACAGATTCAAACGTCTGTGGCATAGCTCTGGTAAAATACGCTTCAGATAAACCCAGACCCTTCTACAGAACAAGTTTTCTCTCATAGTTCACAACTCCTTATACATTGGGATTCCAGTTATACAAGGTAGGAAGAACCCTCGAATCATTTAAGGGAACCACAAGTCTCAACTAGGGCAAATGTGGACTATCAAAATAAAAATTCCACACGGATGTAGACTATGCTTGCAGATCTGGTGGTCCTGCCTTACAGAGAACTGGCCATTATTAAGGGCGTTTCTTCTGGACATCATAAACATTCCAGCACAACCATCCTATAGATCTCTGTGGCTGGGATAAATAGCTTTAGATTACCCTACTCAAAGGATTAGAATAGTGAATAGTTACACATTCTGGTACTCACAGTATTTATTTCTTTATCGGAATCATCATAGAACACAAGTCGTGTGTTTTCCTTAGGAGTTGGTTCTTCCTCAGGAGGCTTGGGTGGGTCAGATCGGATTGGCTTGGGGGAGACCTTCCTGTGTCGGACTTTCTCTTTCCTCTGTGATGACCTCTCCACTTTTTTCCCTCTCTCAGGGTTGTCCTTCTCGTGTTGGACTCTCTCCTTTCTCTGCCATGACCTCTCCTCTTCAATCTCTCTCTCAGGGCTGTCCTTCCTGTGTTGCACTCTCTCCTTTCTCTGCCATGACCTCTCCTCTTCAATCTCTCTCTCAGGGCTGTTCTTCCTGTGTTGCACTTTCTCCTTTCTCTGCCATGACCTCTCCTCTTCAATCTCTCTCTCAGGGCTGTTCTTCCTGTGTTGCACTCTCTCCTTTCTCTGCCATGACCTCTCCTCTTCAATCTCTCTCTCAGGGCTGTTCTTCCTGTGTTGGACTCTCTCCTTTCTCTGCGATGACCTCTCCTCTTTGATCTCTCTCTCCGGACTGCCCTTCCTGTGTTGCACTCTCTCCTTTCTCTGCCATGACCGCTCCTCTGCAACCTCTCTCTCAGGGCTGTCCTTCCTGTGTTGGACTCTCTCCTTTCTCTGCCATGACCGCTCCTCTTTGATCTCTCTCTCAGGGCTATCCTTCTGTTGAACTCTCTCTTTCCTCTGCCATGGCCTCTGCTCTTCTACCTCCCTCTCTGGGCTGTCCTTCCTGTGTTGGACTCTCTCTTTCCTTTGCGATAACCTCTCCTCTATGACCTCTTTCTCAGGGTTGTCCCATCTAGATGGCAGGTTGGAATCTCTAAACTTCTCCCCATGAAGCAGACTCTTCTTCTCACTGTGCTTCTCTTCCTCCTTAGGACTGGACTGGCTGTCCAGTGACCTTCTCCCTCTGGCGGAAACACCAATGTCACTGAAGGCCCTCTTGAACAACATGTTTGGATTGTGTTGTCTCCGCACCCGTGACCTGGACACATCTTCAGATTTATCTTCCACCTCTAGATGCACATCACCCTGAAAATCAGAAGACATGTTTTAAAATGGTACCTGTAACTAGTGTGATGACCTGTCATACATACGGAAGGAATAAAGTGAAAAGTCTGGCATAACCAAAGATGGCTACCAGTATGAGAAGTCTTGGCTACCTATTTTGGATTGCAGAAGCTCAGTTACATGCAGCCTATGAAGGGAAATGGCTAGTTTACAATTATGGCCCCATACACTGGGGTTGACCCACTTGTTGGCCAAAAGGGCAGAACTGCTGTGGCTGGGGTGGGCCACAGCATTGGGGATTTATATAGCGCTGACATCTTACGCAGCACTGAACAAAGTATAAACGCTAAGTGACCAAATTAGGGAGACACCCCTTATTTGAAAGTAAATCAGTCAAACAGTGACGTAGTGCAGCGTAACAACAAAGTTGCTTATATAAGGAACGTTCAGCTTTGGATGATGTAGTTATCACAGAAGTAAATGTCAAAATGGGCAAGATGAAAAATTTAAGGGACTTTGAACGAGGGATGATCGTCGGTGGGCAAAGAGCTGGTGCTAGAATCTCTGAAATGACGATTCTTTCAGAATGTTCTCACCTAACAGTATTTTAGGCGTTTAGAGGGTTGCATTTAAGAAAAACTTCAAAAGATAAGGAATATTCTCGTGAAAAAAAAAAAGGCTGGTGAACAAGAGAGGGGTTAAAGGCGAGTAGCACGCATAGTCCGCAGCAACACATGGGAAATAACATGACAAATTACAGCTGAATTCAATGAGGTGCATCACAAAGCATATCCTAACGCACAACAAGACAGACATTGCAAAGGATGGGCTTTAGCAGCAGGCGACCATAGAGAGCACCTTTGATATCACAGAAAAATAGGAAGAGACGCCTGGTGTGGGCCCTTCGCTCTCTGCTCGATCTGTCTCAAATTGGTTTGAGGAACATCAATCAGAGTTTAACCTGCTTCTATAGCCAGCTCAGTCCCCTGACCTCATTCCTATTGAGCATTTGTGGGATGAAGTTGAAAGATCACTTCAAAGCTTGGAAAGGTCAGCATCCAATCTGACCCAATTCAAAGCTGCCATGATGTCGGCATAGGCCAACATTCCTCAGCAACGGTACCAGCATCTTGTTGAGTCTATGCCAAGAAGAATATTGACTTAGATCACAGCTAAAGGTGGACCAACTGGTTATTAGAGGGTGTCTCTAATTTTTTTGGCCACTTAATTTAGTCTTATAACTTAACTGTTCCTCAGTGGGTCTCAATCTAATCCCTACCATAGTCATGTGTCGATCATGGTCTAAAGCCAATTTTAGGTGGAAGCACTGCTAGCATGGAGTAGATGGCTTGCTGCCAAGTATTACTAGGCCACAGCACCTCAAGATTGTTCTACTGCCAGCCACAGTTCACTCCAGTAGATTTCAAGCATAATAATGAAGTAGCAATACAGTGAATGAGGCTAGGTCAGTCAGTGTTCAGACAAGAGGGTGGATTAGTGGGGTCAGGTTAAGCAGTGTTTAGGCAAGAGGGTGGACTGGCGGTGGTCAGGCAAGAGGGTGGACTGGCGGTGGTCAGGCAAGGGCTGTGGAGTCAAATAATTTTTGGGTACCTGGAGTCAGAAAACAAAATGCACAGACTCCTAATAAAATTTCAACTAATTAAAAAGAGAAAATGATAGAATGCTTTATTTCTCAGATAACAGGCATCATAAATAACATATATACAGTAACAGCAGTGCTTAGTCCACAAAAATGAAATAAACCAATCAAAAAATAGTTACTTGTGCTGCTGCAAATAAAGCAGTCACCATGTTTTTAAAGTCAGATATACACATCTGATTGTGACTACAGTATATATGATGTGTACACAGGAATCTTTTCTATAGAAGTAGAATCTCGGCTTCAAAAATAAAGCTTGATGTGTAGCTGTGTCGCTAACAGGGATGGTCAATCAGATGCAAATAATTCTGCGTTGATGCTGGTTTATGCAAATTTATGCACTCCCTTTGTTCATGAAATCAATTAATTTGATATGTTGTGAAAATTGGGTTTGGCGACTACAAAGTTACACAGTAGTACTATACTCTACATATGCACTCCCCACAGAGCTGCAGGGAATCCACTGAGAATGCTGTGCACATTGAACACAGAGGTGTTTTCTATCAACCATGAACCTGGTTCAGATTGTGCATGAAGAATGTGTAATACAGGAAGAATCGCCTCATTCCCCTGCAGAGTACCTGAATATCACTCTTAAAGCGGACCTGAACTCAATACGTCCTCTCTGCTCTAAAAGATATGCAACAGCATAATCTTTAGACAAAAAAAAAATTATATCTTTGTTACAGCTGATACAAATCCTAAAATAAATCTGCACTATTTCTACTTCCTGATTCATGGACGCAGACAGATTGTTAACATTCTGTGCTTTCAAATGAGCTTATCTGCCATCTCTGCCATTTGCAGTCATGTGACAGAGGGGAGAGATCAAATTACACTTGTGATTAAACACAAATGCGGGGTAATTAAACAGACTAAACTTCTAAATACATACAGGGTACATTTCTCTATGTATTCCTTCTGTCCTGTGCAAGAGTTCAGGTCCCCTTTAACCACTTGCCGACCAGGGGAATTTTCACTGATCGGTGCTGCGTGGGCTCTACAGCCCGCAGCACCGATCAGCAGTGCAGCAGGGCGATCAGACTACCCCCCTTTTTTCCCCACTAGGGGGATGTCCTGCTGGGGGGGTCTGATCGCCGCCGGCCATTAGTGGGTAGCGGGGGCTCCTCAAAGCCCCCCTCCGCAGCGTTTTGTGCGCTCCCTCCCTCCCCTTACCTCCCTCTCCCTTGCTGGGCATTGTGGGATAGGCTTCAGCCTATCATATGCCGGCGATCCCCGGCCAATCAGAGGCCGGGGATCGCCGATCTGCCCTACGGCGCTGCTGCGCAGCAGCGCCGTATGATGTTAACAGCGGGGATTTCTTCCCCGCCAGTTTACATTTTGCCGGCGAGCCGCTGTCGGCGGCTCTCCGGCTGTTCACGGAGACACCCTCCGTGAACTGACATGGAAAGGCCGCTCGATCGAGCGGCCGTTTCCATGGTAACCCGCAGACGACCAGTTTACGCCAATCGGCGTTAGCTGGTCGTCAAGAGGTTAAAGGCCCATACCTACTAATCAACTTTTACGTGTTCGATTTTGCACAATTTCACACAACATTGGTTAACAAAAGTTTGTTAAACTATGTTCAGCGGCCAATTGCACACAATTATCATTTGCTATGAACAACCATCATGACGGAATCAATTGTGGATGGTCGTTCTGATCGCCATTAACCCCCGCATTAATAACTGCGATTGTTTGACGACAGTTTGCGTCCGTTGTTTGTGCCTATGTTCAAGATAAAGATCGTTTAAAGAGACACTGTAACAAGAAAACTGTCCCCTGGGGGGGCGGGGGTATGGGGTACTCACCTCGGGAGGGGGAAGCTTCGGGATCCTAATGAGGCTTCCCCCGTCCTCCTCTGTCCCACGGGGCTCTTGCTGCAGCCCTCCGAACAGCGGCCCGACAGCCTGTTCAATATTTACCTTTCCAAACTCCAGCGGGGGCGCTGTTGAGGCTCTTCTGACGGAGATAGGCGGAAATAGCCGATCTCCGTCTGGTCCGCTCTACTGCGCAGGCAACTTACGTCTATTTCAGCCTATCTCCGCGGGAACAGCGGATACTGCGCCTGCGCTGGAGCCGGGAAGGTAAATACTTCAGCGCCACCGCTCCGGGAGGATTTTCTTTCGCCGCCAACGTGGGACCGAGGAGGACGGGGGAAGCCTCAATCTTGTTTCCACCCCATTCCTTTAGATGGTAAGCTCGCAAGGGCAGGGCTCTCACCCTTTTCTGTCATGGAATGTTATTAATTTAATTGCTTGCACTCTGTTAGACATTTATACATTTTAGTCATCATGTTAAATCAAATTGTAATCAGCAGTGCTGTATTTTGTATCAGTGTTCATATTTGATGTATATCATTGTCTGTATCATTATGTATCCATTGTTTGTTTTCTTACATTGTACAGCGCCACGGAATATGTTGGCGCTTTATAAATAAAAAATAATAATAATAATAATAGGATCCAGAGATTTCCCCCACCTGAGGTGAGTACCCCCTAGGAGAGTTTTTTTCGTTCGTCCATCTTCTGCAGTCTTGTAGTGAGTATGTAGCCTTAGATATACCTACAGTTAGATTGCCTAGGGCCTGATCAATGATCTTTGTTCCTGTCTGCATCCTCTACAAGTACTCTTACCTAGGATTAGTTACGATTTCTATTTAGCAGTTACTCTACAGCTATATCCTAAGTCTAGTTAAAATGCATCTCTGGTGGAAATAAAAACACAGATACTTTAAGGGCTCTTTTAGACTTAGACGTTGCGTTGCAGAGGACGTTAAGGTCACATAACGTCCCCTAACGCAACGCTTGCTGGTGGCAAAGGTGAACGCTATATAAAACCGCGTTATGAGGCTCTCGGTGCGCCGTTAAAAATTACTGGAGACCACGTGATCGGAACACTCAGCATCACGTGGTCCCACCAGCCAATAAGCGGCCGATCCAGGAAGTAAACACTGCAGTAGTGATGGGAAGTCGGCTCTTCTCAATCGATTCATTGAAAAGAGCCGGACTTCCCATCACTACTGCAGCAGGACTGAACCTAGTGATGGGAAGTCTGGCTCTTTTCAATGAATTGATTCATTGAAAAAAGCCGAACTTCCCATCACTACACTGCAGTGCAGTGGATATTAATTAGCCATGTGGCTGGCCACAATAGCAGACTCTCCCCTCCTCCTCTCCTGCACAAGTAAATAAATAAATTAAAAAAAAAAATCATTACTGAGCATGTGCAAACAGTGTAACGTGGCTAAAACCGCGTCTAACGCACAGCATGCTGCACTTACATTCAACGTGTAGCATTACAACGTGATGCAACGTGGCACTGTGAACAGCCCACTGATTTTTCATTACAGTGAGTTGGGCTGCGTTACAGGCTGCTCTAACATGCACCTGTAACGTCCCACTCTGAAAGCAGCCTAAAGAAAAACTGTAGTGAGAGGTATATGGAGGCTGCCATATTTATTTCCTTTTAAGCAATACCAGCCCTGCTGATCTATTTGGCTGAAATAGTGGCTGAATCACACCAGAAACAAGCATGCAGCTAATCTTGTCATATCTGTCAAAATTGTCAGAAAAACCTGATGTGCTGCATGCTTGTTTAGGGTCTATGGCTGAAAGTATTAGAGGCAGAGGATCAGCAGGATAGCCAGGTAACTGGTATTGCTTAAATGGAAATAAATATGGCAGCCTCCATACACCTCCCTCTACAGTTCTCCTTTAATGCTTAACCTCCCTGGCGCTCAGTTTGATGGATTTCGTGCGAAAAGTGATCCAGTTAATTTTCATAGAAAAAATGGATTCCTGTAACTTACCAAAATGTTTCAAGGAAGGGTCTAGTATACATTTTAAGTATAATAAAAGCTTGAAACACAAAATCAAATCAAAACCAACATTTCAAAATGACTTCCCAAAATCTGATCATTTACAAGCTGCAGCTGTTCAACAAGCACTAATATGAATGTAAAGCTAGCCATACATCTAGCAGTGATGGACAGATTCGACCAAAAGACAAATCTCTCTAATCAAATCTGATTAGACAGAGATCTGTCAGCTGCCCATACGTCGCAGGCCGATTCCTGATTTCAGCATGAAATCTTTTGGGAATTGGCTGTGTCCGCTGCCTCGCCGCTGTCCCCCTAGTGTATATATGTACCCCCCGTGTGCATTTATACATTACCTGTCCTGTATCATGCAATACAAAAAAAAAAAAAAAAAAATGCGTGACCCTGGCGTCATCAACACAGATCGCCAGGGAACGTTACTATCAGGAGGTACACGATGAGGGCGAGTATAAGTGCAGTAAAGATAGCCGAGGAAAGGTGCCCCAGTATAGGTCAGCCAGCCATAGGTACCACAGTACAGGTCAGCCAGCCACAGTATATGTTAGGCAGCCATAGGTGTCACCGTATAAGTTAGCTAGCCATAGGTGTCCCAGTATAAGTTAGCCATAGGTGTTCCAGCATAAGTTAGCTAGCCATAAGGACCATAGTATAGGTTAGCCATAGGTGTCCCAGTATAAGTTAGCCAGCTATACATGCATGCCCCCAGTACATGATCCCTTCCACCTCCCTACCTCCCTTCACAGCAATAGCGCCTGAAAGATCTCCCATTGCTTCTGCCTACTTCCCCGTCTGTCTCTCTCGCTCGATGCGGGTGACTGGTGCCGATACTCATTGGTGCCTGTCACCCACGCCAGTAACACCACCAGCTCTGATCTTTCTGGTTCACAGTACCGGGGCGCGGCTTGATGGTGTCATCAAGCCGCGCGCTCCCCGGTTTACTGTGGACACATAAGAGCTGGTGGTGTGATCGGTGCAGGTGACAAACACAGTGAGTATTAGCACCGGTCACCCACATGGCTGCGGAGGGAGGGAGCGAGGCAGACATGGAAGTATGCAGCTGTAGCAGGGGAGATCCTTTGAGGCACTATGGCTGCAGATTACTCCTGGGTGGCCACAGTTTTTTAGAAAATCTCCTGAGCATCATGCCTGACACTGTGTCGGGCATACCGCTTTCAGCAAGTTTTCCTTGCCCGACACAGTGTCGGGGATACCGCCCAGGAGGTTAAGAGTTGGTGTGTCTCAACGCATTGGCTATGATTTACAAAGCTTTTTCACCTGTTTTCATCTATATCTATATTACATTTTAAAACTTCCAAAGAGCAAAAAAATATAATTAAAAAGTAAGATACGGTAAGTAATATTGAAATGAAGTTAATCAGGAGCAACTTACGTTGAGTGATTATTTTGCTTGTAAATGTGCTGAAAGGTTAATTTTATCAATTACCGGTAAGTGATAAGTCATGTATAAGAAGTTTAGTGAATAGAGCCCATTGTCTGTTAACCTCCCTGGTGTTAAGCACGACACAGTGTCGGGCTAGCCGCCGCAGGGGATCGCATGGCCACGGGAGGATTTTTTTTTTTTTTAATTAAAAATGGCTTTATGTGGTTAAGCTAGCACTTGGCTAGCTAACCATGTCCCCCAAGTGCCTCCAGTCCCCTCTGATCACCTCCGGTATACATACCCCCAGGGATCCCGCGATGGCACAGCCTTCCAATCAGCACCCGGCTTCGCTATGGGGAGGATCGGAACTGCGCATGACGTCATGTCCGGAGTGAAGAGAATTGGGAAGCTGTGGCTCTGGCGGGATCGCGGACAGGTGAGTGTTGCCGGCGGCGATCGGGGGGGTCAGACCGGTGCCGGGAGACTTGGGGGCCACAGTTAGCTAGCCTAGTGCTAGCTAACTCTGACAAAACACTTCGAAATTTAAAAAAATCCCTCCCGCAGACGCAGGCACCGCATCTGCGTACCGCCAGGGAGGTTAAAGAGACTCTGAAGTCTCTTAAAATTCAGCTTTTTATTTCAAAAATGTGTTCAACATCATTCCCCTAACTAAAACGCTGCATCCTCGCAGATTGACACTAAGTAAATCCCTCCCAAACTCCCCCTGCAAAATCCACGACTTCCCTGGCCGTGGATTTTAGTGCCCTGTGCGCTTTCATGTGAGGCAGAGCTTTCAGAGGCAGCTCTGCTTCTACACGCGTCTGTCAGCGCGTATCTACGCCTCTCGCCTCCCCTCTCAGTGAAGAAAGACGGGCGGGGGGAGAGCGGTGGCAATCCGGGCTGAGACACGTGGAGAGGCAGAGCTGCCGCTGAAAGCTCTGCCTCACATGGAAGCGCTGCCTGGATTGCCCCCCGAGGAGTTTGGGGGGGGGGGGGGGGTTAGTTAGATTCCAGCCATGGGGATGCAGCGTTTTAGTTAAGGGAATGATGTTAAACTCGTTTTTGAAATAAAAAGCGGAATTTTAGGAGACTTCACAGTCTCTTTAAAGGAAACATCAGGCTAAAAAAAAAAAAATGAAAAATCAGCTTTACTCACCTGGGGCTTTCTCAAGCCCCTTGCAGCACTGTCCCACGCTGACCGATCCGCTCTCTGCCGCCGTCCTGGGCTCCCTGCACGCTGTTCAGGCCAACCTAGAGGTCGTCCTTACTGCGCCTGCGTGAAGCGCCGCTGTTAACCATTGCCCCGTTGTCTCCTGCCTACTGCGCAGCGCAGTAGTTCTGCGCCTGCGAAGTACACTGGAACCCAGCAGATATGGGGCTCCAGCAAATCTTCTACATATATCATACTGGGGCATTCACGTTGACAATGACAGGCCAGGATAACTGACAGGGTAAAGGGTCAGCTTCCTGGCCAGGAGTTTTTTTGTTTCCCAAAAGCAGATGCTATCTTAATATAGGTTTAACATTCACAAGCTTTGGCAGCAAAGAGATGCCTTTTATGTCACATACTTTCAATCAACAAAATTGAAAGATGCAAATTAGAGGAGCCAGAGTCGAGGAGACGGAGGAATCCTAAACTGAGGAGTCTGAGGATTTTTGTACCAACTCCACAGCCCTGCAGGGAACAGGTCACTCCAGTGTATTCAAGCATAATAGTGAAGTATGTCAGGAATTGAACAGGCAAGATGGTGAACTATTGGGGGTCGGCTGAGGCAGTGTTCAGGCAATTGAATATGGTATCCTCCATATTGCCCTCACTGATAAACAGATAATCAGTGTCTGAATCTATTTATTTTGCCAAGTACAACCAGGGTTGCACCCCAAATAGTTTATGGCACTGTACATATTTAAAAAAAAAACAACAAAAAAAACAACACATACAGCTCAGATGCAAAAAGCATACAATGGAGTTATAGCAATATACATTAGTCATATACATAATCCATGAGACATAGGTGAGGACAAGGTAGTATAATATTACCTCTCCTAGCGACACAGAGTGCCTCGATGTCTCAGAGACTGCAGGCTCCAGTCGGAAGGATCGGTTATACTCCATGCTGTGTGTCCGCAAGTGGCCCTTCCTTTCCCTCACAAGGGAGCCATCCCCAGTGCTGGCCTTTGGCAGGCGTTTCGGCGTACTCTCATATGGCTGTAGTGTTACGTGCCTCTCCCTTGGCTGGTAGGGGCTCTCGGAATCGTCATCTCTGCTCTGGTAGGCTCCTCTTGGAAGTCTTGAGTCGTTGCCTCTCAAGTATTTGTTGGGAGACATTTCTGGCGGACTTGACCACTTGTGCTTACGTGAGCTGTACATGCTTCTGTCAGCCATGGTGCCTGAGAGGAAAAAAAGAAAGCCAATCACAAATGCAGGTCCATAAGCTTTCAAGCCAAGTATGGACACTAGATTATAATCACTGGAGCATTGTTAGAGATTCATGATAAAAATCTAGCACCTGTACAGCTGCCCTGCAATGTTAAGGTGCCCATACATCTGTGGACTTGGCGGAGAAATGACCATTAGATTCAATAATTATTGAATAGGATGAAAATATCTGATCGACGATGCGACCGATTTCGGGCAAGCATGTCCATAGGACTTGCTGCAAGTGGTCAGGCTGTCGTAGTCGATCGCATGCACGGCGGTAACGGCAAGCAATATCAGGACAAGCAACAACTCCCCCAGAACCCCCCCCCCCCCCCCACACCGTGTCCGCCACCGGCTCCATCCATATACACGCCCACGTGGGTTGCATGTATGGACGGAGCCAGCAGCGAACACGTCAGGGGTTACGTTGTGTGACGACACACACACACGGGGTACGTGTATGGCTGGAGGACAGAGCCATTGGCGTACACGGACAGGTAATGTATAGTGCGCCTGGCACATTGAACATGGGGGGGGGGGGGGGGGGGAGACCGTGTTGGGCGTCACAAGGACAATTCCGTTAAAGGAGACCGGAAGTGACAAGTATATGAAGGCTGCCATATTTATTTCCTTTTAAATAATACCAGGTGCCTGGCAGTCCAACCAAGCAAATGGTATTGTTTAAAGGAAGCATCAGGCAATTAATAGAAAAGGAGATCTACTTACCCAGGGCTTCCTCCAGCCCCTGGTAGCCGATAGTTCCCTCAACGCAGCTCCAGTGTCCTGTGATCCCCTTCGTTAGAGATGCCAACCTGCGACCTCGACAGCGCGAGAGCCGCTGTAGTGCGGAGCATACTGCGCAAGGGCAGAACTACTGCAAAGTACACTCCAAACCAAGTCAGCGCGACCACGAGCATCTGTCGCGCAAGCGCAGTAGATGCCGACCTAGAGGCATCTCCAACGGAAGGGATCACGGGACACTGGAGCTGCGGCGAGGGACCAGGTCTACCAGGGGCTGGAGGAAGCCCCGGGTAAGTAGATCTCATTTTCTATTTATTGCCTGATGTTCCTTTAGCCCACTCAGTTCAAGTGTCCTTTAAAGACAAAAGCATGGCAGGGTTCTCCTTTGGAAGAAACCACATTTAAACTTTATTTAAAGTCATAACGCAACCACTTACTTGTAAGAAACAGGGGACCCAGCAAGAAACAATATCTATTAAATAAACTTTAACATTGCATACTAGGACCCTGGCCCATAGTAGTCCAAGTAATTCAAGATCACGTTATTCTGTCAGCAGGATGTACAATCAGGTAGAACATACAAAAAGAGGGAGGGTCCTGCCAAAGGCTTGCAATCGAAAGGGAGTTGGTGGTAATACAATCGCAGCTCCACAGATTGTGATCGGTTTCATGCTGAAATCGATTCACAATCTGTTTGCAGTAAAGGCAGCCATAAGATCCTTCTCTGATCAGATTCGATCGGAGAGGGATCTATGTGTTGGTCGATCTGATGGCAAATCGACCAGTGTATGGCCACCTTAAGACTATCCTCTACTGCAGAGTTCCCCAACTGTGAGCTGACTAGACTATCTGCAATGCCAAAATTACCTTTCTCTGGATTTTCACAACACATGCACGGTTGGTGGGCCTTGAACACAGAGCTGAAGAACATTGATGTAATAGACCAGAGTTTCCTGTATTCCAGAGAATGTCCCTCTGCTGAGTAAAGTTTATCTGAAACTCCTTCCCCCTGAACAAGAAACCCCATACATATTGTGCAGGCTGAGCTTCTGACACTAGAGAGACTTCGCATCAGCATGCAATGTAGGGGCCTGGAGTCTGCAGCATCACAATAGGCAGTGCAATAACAATCTACAGGGCTGCAGAGATCTCCGCTGTGCTCGGCCTCACAATGTGTCACAGAGCTATTAACTTCCATGGCTATATAAACACCATACAAACGAGATCTTTAATGCAGGACAGAGTTCAACATAAACACATAACTTAGCCAGGGCCCCTCCCCCTCTGTATTTCTGCATTGTATAAAGAGCTATGGGGCTGGGGGGTGTTTTGTTTTTTTCTTACAGACCTGGATGTGGAAGGACTGACCACCAGAGACTGCTTCATGCTGCACTGTGCACTGGCCTCCCTGCTCATAGAGATTACCACACGGGATGGGGGAGGAGACAATGAAACTTTGCACTCCAGCCCTTCATGCTACAACTTCACTTCCTGCTCTGTCCCCTCCCCCAGTCCTGGCAAGTCCACTCCCACCTACTTCTACTGACAGCTCACAAACATGAATCATGCTCGCCTTTTAAAGAGGAAACTATGGTTTTGTTTTGGGTTTCTGTTTCTGAAATATTTGCAAAAGTGTTCATCTCCTTCCGGACCAACGAAGCTGAAATCTACAAACTGTGGCTGCTTATTCCTGCCAGCGTGTAGATTTCAATTGACACGCTCGCACTGACCCACCGATCTTCCATCGTCGCAGGCCCCTCACTCTGCTGTTGAAGATCTCATTGGCTCACATTGATTAAAGCGCCAGGAGCCAATAAATCTGCTCCTGACTGGCTCACAGAGCTCTGCCGGCAGAGCGAGGGGCCTGCAGCGATGGGTGAGCAGTGGATCGTGCGGCGATACATCGGTAGGAGCCATTTTTTTGGTACCAGCAGTCTCTGGTCCTTAAAGGAAACCAGAGACTGCAGATACTTGCCTTTTTATACATACCTGGGGCTTCCTCCAGCCCCGTGGGTACGGATCGCTCCCACGCCGCCGTCCTCCGCTGCCTGCAGCTCCAGTACCGGGTCCTGTTACTTCCTCCAGTCGGGGACAGTCTGTGCAAGAGGAAGTGCGCCCTTTATGTATCTCTCCAGCGGCCCACGCTACAATGCAGGCATAATAAGACACGCACTCTGCACTTTGTAACGTGTACGTTATTTCCATAGCATGAATAATCGCTATGTAACGTGCACATTATTAACAGTCACAATCGATTCACTGCGCTTCCTTAACCCTGTAAAATTAATTAAAACACGCACATAGTGCACAGTATTGTCTAAAGACTACAATTTGCACCCCGTGCCTGCACTCCTGGGGGTAGTGAGGGAAACTGTGTCCCTCTCCCTTCATGAATGCACTTACCAGAAGCACATCTTGAATGCCAGCATATCACAATCATCCAGTAGTCAGCCAAGGAGGACTCAGTTGTAAAAGCAGCATCCAGCTTTAATATGACACTTGTGCAGGATAACAGCGGGTACATACGCTCCTTACCGCGGATATAATGGAGCCGCACGCCACCCCACTGTCTCTCCTGCTCGCAACTCCGTGACGTCAGCGCGCACACCTCCGACTCCACTAGTGGAAACGGGCCCTTAAGGCTGGGTGCACACATAACATAATTCACATTCACACAAGTACGCTTCTGTCCGCTTTTCAGCAACATGTATCAATCTGTAACATTGATGTTGAAGAGGAAGGAGGCAGAGGCACAGTTAAAGAGAACCCGAGGTGTGTTTAAAGAGGAACTGTAACATAAAAATATCCCCTGGGGGGTACTCACCTCGGGTGGGGGAAGCCTCCGGATCCTAATGAGGCTTCCCACGCCGTCCTCCATCCGTCAGGGGTCTCGCTGCAGCCCTCCGTGGAGTCCGGGCAGCGGTGACGTCATTATTTACCTTCCTGGCTCCTGCGCAGGCGCTCTGACGGCTTTCCATTCCGAACTACACGGAAATACCCGATCGCCGTCGGGTCCGCTCTACTGCGCAGGCGCAAGTCTCCTGCGCCTGCGCAGTAGAGCGGACCCGAATGAGATCGGGTATTTCCGTGTAGTTCGGAATGGAAAGCCGCCACAGCGCCCCCGCTGGAGCCAGCAAAGGTAAATATTGAAATGACAGTCGGCACAGTCGCCGGCTGTTCGGAGGGCTGCGGAGAGACCCCCGTGGGACAGAGGACGGCGTGGGAAGCCTCATTAGGATCCGGAGGCTTCCCCCACCCGAGGTGAGTACCCCCCAGGGGATGTTTTTAATGTTACAGAGTCTCTTTAAAGAATGTTATCTGCATACAGAGGCTGGATCTGCCTATGCAGCCCAGCCTCTGTTGCTATCCCAAACCCCACTAAGGTCCCCCTGCACTCTGCAATCCCTCATAAATCACAGCCCTGCTGTGAGGCTGTGTTTACGTCTGTAGTGTCAGTCTCAGCTTCTCCCCCGCCTCCTGAATAGCTCCGGTCCCTGCCCCCGTCCCTTCCCTCCAATCAGCAGGGAGGGAAGGGATGCAGGCGGGGACTGGAGTTCTGCAGGAGGCGGGGAGAGCAGCAGACTGACACTATAGAGATAAACACAGCCAGCTTTGACAAGCTGTTTGTCAGCAGCGTGGCTGTGATTTATGAGAGATTGCAGAGTGCAGGGGGACCTTAGGGGGGTTTGGGATAGCAACAGAGGCAGGGCTGTATAGGCAGATGCAGCCTCTGTATGCAGATAAAATTCTTCAAACCCACCTCGGGTTCTCTTTAAAGCAAATTGGGAGACCAAATTTTGCATCTGAAGAAGCTTTCTTAGCGAAACAGCGGTCAGGCATCCCCTCACCCCCACTGTAACCCCGCGTGTCAGTACCCCGTGGATTAAAGGTATTTCAATTTGCTTTAACTGTGCCTCTGCCTCCTTCCTCTTCAATTGCAAAAGTGTATGCTCCGGAGAGCACGTTTGGCATGGAGTCCTTTTCTACATATGTAACATTGATGTGCTGAAAAAAGCGGACAGAAGCGCACGAAGTGTGAACGAGGCTGAACATAAAAGGCTGCGTTTTAGGTCATGTTTTATGTTAATGTTGTGTGCGTTTTTATGCGTTTGCGGTTCGCAAATACATAACGCATATGCGTTTTCCATCCGGTTTTATATTTTCATTTATGCAAACCACTAGGAAGACAACAGGAATCGGAAATACAGCAAAAAAAAAAAAAAAATCAATCAAAATATATTTTTGGGGAAAAAAAATCTGCATGGAAAACGCATACCATTGCGTTCCCATTGTCTTTCATTATGTGCGTTTTTTATGCATCTATTAATATGCAACAAAACCAGCGTCTTTAAAAACGCATGTTTGAAAACGCATATAAACGCATATGCGGTTTTTATATGCGTTTTTTTCCTGCGGCCCATAGACTTCCATTAGCGGCAAAAAAGCAGAGTTTACGCAACGCTAGCATTTCTGCTATGTGTGCACCCAGCCTAAAGAGGAGCTGTAGTGAAAATAATGTAATTAATAAAACAGCTTTTAACCCTCCTGGCGGTATAAAAAAAATCTGCCAGGAGGGAGCGCAGCAGTTTTTTTTTTTAATTTTTTTCCCCCTATATCATGTAGCGAGCCCAGGGCTCGCTACATGATAGCCGCTGCTCAGCGGCATCCCCCCGCCCTCTTCGATCGCCTTCGGCGATCTCCGATCAGGAAATCCCGTTCAAAGAACGGGATTTCCTGGAGGGCTTCCCCCGTCGCCATGGCGACGGGGCGGGATGACGTCACTGACGTCGGGACGTCATTGGGAGTCCCGGGCCACCCCTCGGCGCTGCCTGGCACTGATTGGCCAGGCAGCGCACGGGGTCTGGGGGGAGCCGTGCGGCACGACGGATAGCGGCGATCGTGCGCGGGGCGGCGGCGATCAGTGTGCTGGCGCAGCTAGCAAAGTGCTAGCTGCGTCCAGCAAAAAAAAAAAAAAAATTAAACAAATCGGCCCAGCAGGGCCTGAGCGGCACCCTCCGGCGGCTTACCCCGAACTACGTTCAGGGTTACCGCCAAGGAGGTTAATTAAAAAAATAATAATTATAAATTAGTCAGTAATTGCCCATTGTAAAATCTCTCCTTACCCTAATTTACATTCTGAAATTCATCATAGATGGTTGACATCTTTAGCCCTGGCAGGTGATCTCTACAGAAGGTTTGGTTACTGAGCGCTCCAAAGCCAGTATAAAATATACCCAGTCTCCTGGAATGGTTATGCAGATTTCCCCATTCCAAATTACAAACAACCCAAAGGTGGGTACACACATCAGACCATAGTCTTTGGAAAATGAAAGATACCAGACCAATTTTACCCCCTTCCATGTAGCATGAGAGCCATACCTTCACAGTCTATTCTATTGACCTGAACTCCCCATCAGATAAAAATCTTTGCAAGATGCTGCACACAAAGATGCTGTACAAAAGCAACAGATCAGTATCTGCAAAAGATCAGCTCCTGCGAAATATCCATTCCTGCAAATTGCATTCATAGTCAATATCTGCAGATCTCATACACACCTTCAGCAGCGCCGTATGATGTAAACAGCGGGGATTTTTTCCCCGCGTGTTTACATTATGCGTGCGAGCCGCGATCGGCAGCTCGCACACTGTTCACGGAGACAGTCTCCGTGAACTGGCATGGAAAGGTCGCTCGATCGAGCGGCCGTTTCCATGCTATACCACTAACGACCCGCCGACGCCTATCGGCGTTAGCTGGTCGTTAAGTGGTTAAGCAACCTCGACTCAGTCTTCTGACGGAGCCGACGTTACTCACTGAGCGCTGCAATAGGAATGATTCCTATTGTAGTCTATGGAGGCGCCGGCTGCGCCCAAATCTAGCAGCGCTGAAAAGCACTGCTCCGACCTGTAGTCCCCAGTTTACAAGTAATGATGGGACATGCTGGTACCTGTAGTCCCCAGTTTACAAGTAATGATGGGACATGCTGGTACCTGTAGTCCCCAGTAAGCAAGTAATGATGGGACATGCTGGTACCTGTAGTCCCCGGTAAGCAAGTAATGATGGGACATGCTGGTACCTGTAGTCCCCGGTAAGCAAGTAATGATGGGACATGCTGGTACCTGTAGTCCCCGGTAAGCAAGTAATGATGGGACATGCTGGTACCTGTAGTCCCCAGTAAGCAAGTAATGATGGGACATGCTGGTACCTGTAGTCCCCAGTAAGCAAGTAATGATGGGACATGCTGGTACCTGTAGTCCCCAGTAAGCAAGTAATGATGGGACATGCTGGTACCTGTAGTCCCCAGTAAGCAATGATGGGACATGCTGGTACCTGTAGTCCCCAGTAAGTAATGATGGGACATGCTGGTACCTGTAGTCCCCAGTAAGCAAGTAATGATGGGACATGCTGGTACCTGTAGTCCCCAGTAAGCAAGTAATGATGGGACATGCTGGTACCTGTAGTCCCCAGTAAGCAAGTAATGATGGGACATGCTGGTACCTGTAGTCCCCAGTAAGCAAGTAATGATGGGACATGCTGGTACCTGTAGTCCCCAGTAAGCAAGTAATGATGGGACATGCTGGTACCTGTAGTCCCCAGTATACAAGTAATGATGGGACATGCTGGTACCTGTAGTCCCCAGTATACAAGTAATGATGGGACATGCTGGTACCTGTAGTCCCCAGTAAGCAAGTAATGATGGGACATGCTGGTACCTGTAGTCCCCAGTAAGCAAGTAATGATGGGACATGCTGGTACCTGTAGTCCCCAGTATACAAGTAATGATGGGACATGCTGGTACCTGAAGTCCCCAGTATACAAGTAATGATGGGACATGCTGGTACCTGTAGTCCCCAGTAAGCAAGTAATGATGGGACATGCTGGTACCTGTAGTCCCCAGTAAGCAAGTAATGATGGGACATGCTGGTACCTGTAGTCCCCGGTAAGCAAGTAATGATGGGACATGCTGGTACCTGTAGTCCCCGGTAAGCAAGTAATGATGGGACATGCTGGTACCTGTAGTCCCCGGTAAGCAAGTAATGATGGGACATGCTGGTACCTGTAGTCCCCAGTATACAAGTAATGATGGGACATGCTGGTACCTGTAGTCCCCAGTAAGCAAGTAATGATGGGACATGCTGGTACCTGTAGTCCCCAGTAAGCAAGTAATGATGGGACATGCTGGTACCTGTAGTCCCCAGTAAGCAATGATGGGACATGCTGGTACCTGTAGTCCCCAGTAAGTAATGATGGGACATGCTGGTACCTGTAGTCCCCAGTAAGCAAGTAATGATGGGACATGCTGGTACCTGTAGTCCCCAGTAAGCAAGTAATGATGGGACATGCTGGTACCTGTAGTCCCCAGTAAGCAAGTAATGATGGGACATGCTGGTACCTGTAGTCCCCAGTAAGCAAGTAATGATGGGACATGCTGGTACCTGTAGTCCCCAGTATGCAAGTAATGATGGGACATGCTGGTACCTGTAGTCCCCAGTATACAAGTAATGATGGGACATGCTGGTACCTGTAGTCCCCAGTATACAAGTAATGATGGGACATGCTGGTACCTGTAGTCCCCAGTAAGCAAGTAATGATGGGACATGCTGGTACCTGTAGTCCCCAGTAAGCAAGTAATGATGGGACATGCTGGTACCTGTAGTCCCCAGTATACAAGTAATGATGGGACATGCTGGTACCTGTAGTCCCCAGTATACAAGTAATGATGGGACATGCTGATACCTGTAGTCCCCAGTAAGCAAGTAATGACGGGACATGCTGGTACCTGTAGTCCCCAGTAAGCAAGTAATGATCAGACATGCTGGTACCTGTAGTCCCCAGTAAGCAAGTAATGACAGGACATGCTGGTACCTGTAGTCCCCAGTAAGCAAGTAATGATGGGACATGCTGGTACCTGTAGTCCCCAGTATACAAGTAATGATGGGACATGCTGGTACCTGTAGTCCCCAGTAAGCAAGTAATGATGGGACATGCTGGTACCTGTAGTCCCCAGTAAGCAAGTAATGATGGGACATGCTGGTACCTGTAGTCCCCAGTAAGCAAGTAATGACAGGACATGCTGGTACCTGTAGTCCCCAGCAAGCAAGTAATGATGGGACATGCTGGTACCTGTAGTCCCCAGTAAGCAAGTAATGATGGAACATGCTGGAACCTGTAGTCCCCAGTAAGCAAGTAATGATGGGACATGCTGGTACCTGTAGTCCCCAGTAAGCAAGTAATGACAGGACATGCTGGTACCTGTAGTCCCCAGTAAGCAAGTAATGATGGGAAATGCTGGTACCTGTAGTCCCCAGTAAGCAAGTAATGATGGAACATGCTGGAACCTGTAGTCCCCAGTAAGCAAGTAATGATGGAACATGCTGGAACCTGTAGTCCCCAGTAAGCAAGTAATGATGGGACATGCTGGTACCTGTAGTCCCCAGTATACAAGTAATGATGGGACATGCTGGTACCTGTAGTCCCCAGTAAGCAAGTAATGACAGGACATGCTGGTACCTGTAGTCCCCAGTAAGCAAGTAATGATGGGACATGCTGGTACCTGTAGTCCCCAGTATACAAGTAATGATGGGACATGCTGGTACCTGTAGTCCCCAGTAAGCAAGTAATGATGGGACATGCTGGTACCTGTATTCCCCAGTAAGCAAGTAATGATGGGACATGCTGGTACCTGTAGTCCCCAGTAAGCAAGTAATGACAGGACATGCTGGTACCTGTAGTCCCCAGTAAGCAAGTAATGATGGGACATGCTGGTACCTGTAGTCCCCAGTAAGCAAGTAATGATGGGACATGCTGGAACCTGTAGTCCCCAGTATACAAGTAATGATGGGACATGCTGGTACCTGTAGTCCCCAGTATACAAGTAATGATGGGACAACATGCTGGTACCTGTAGTCCCCAGTAAGCAAGTAATGATGGGACATGCTGGTACCTGTAGTCCCCAGTAAGCAAGTAATGATGGGACATGCTGGTACCTGTAGTCCCCAGTATACAAGTAATGATGGGACATGCTGGTACCTGTAGTCCCCAGTAAGCAAGTAATGATGGGACATGCTGGTACCTGTAGTCCCCAGTAAGCAAGTAATGATGGGACATGCTGGTTGGTACCTGTAGTCCCCAGTAAGCAAGTAATGATGGGACATGCTGCAGTGTTCTCCCCAGGCTCTTTTAGCCGGGTGCTCCACCCGGCTAGATTTGGTGACCACCCGGCTGTCATCGGCTCACCTCCTCACCTCCTCCTATGCTGTAAGCAGAGTTGCCCTGCATTTTCATCTCGTTCCACCCGGCTACTTTTTCATGCCACCCGGCTACTATTTCATGCCACCCGGCTAGAAACAAATTCTGGGGAGAACACTGCGCTGGTACCTGTAGTATACCAGTAATGACAGGACATGCTGGTACCTGTAGCCCCACCCAGTATACCAAAGTCGTGAAAAGGTTTGTAACTTTACAATATTTTACAACCGGTTTAATAATTTATATTTACAGCTATCAGAAAGTAACCTAACCGTATTCTCACACAGAACCCCAGTAATGACAGGACCTGCTGGTACCTGTAGTCCCCCAGTAATGGCATGACATGCTGATACCAGCAGTCTCCCAGGAATGACAAGACAAGTCATGCTGACACTTGCAGTCCTCCAGGGACTGCGGACGGGTTACCTCAGGCTGCGCTCTGCTCTAGCAGCACACTCGGGATACACGCAGGTCACGTGCGCTACTCGCCCTCCTGAAGTCGGACTCCCGGCGCGCCGTCCGCTGCCTGCGCTGATTGGCTGCATCCCGGCGCAGCTCCTCCCTTCGCCCTGCAGTGATTGGACAGCTCTAGGCAAGGCAGTCAGAGGTATGTGTCTCCTGTGAGAAACGCCCCTGAAAATGTTGCATATTCTGGCCACGCCCCGGCCAAGATCTTCGCGGCGGGAAAAGAGGTGAATCCAGTCAAGTGAGGAAAACACGGTTTTGCTCTGTTATTATTATTTTATCACTACAACAAATGCAATGATCTCGAAGTGGGTTATAACGTTGAGTACAGCAATAATGTTCTTTCATTGCGTTTAGGACCTGTGTGGCATTTTCATCTTCTTTGTATATTGCAGTTTCATAAATGTAGAATGCTCTATCTTGCTGCTCTGGGATGCTGCAAATGTAACGCGAAAGCAATACATGCATTTTCTGCATTTGCATCATGTTTGCATGGCAGCCTATATATGTGCATAATTATACTAATAATAATAACCAGAGCAGGATCAGGCAACCAAGGCGGAGCAGTCCTTTTCAGCACAGGAAGATTTGGGCGCAGCCGGCGCCACCATAGACTAATAGGAATTACATCTATAGCGGTGCTCAGTGAGTAACGTCGACGGAGCAGAAGACTGAGCTGAAGTTGCTTTTAAAACCCAATAATGCGGCCTCCAGCAATAGCTGGAAGCTAAATTATATCATTACCCACCATCCATGGTGGTGGCCTGGAGGGGGAAAACTAATTAACACGGCCGGGACTTGTGGATCAGCCATATACCGGCTGTATCCTGCGCCCAAGTCTTCCTGCGCCGATTTCAAATGTATGTGGGCGGCAGGCTCCTTGACAAACTTGTCAAGGAGCCTGCCGCCCACCTACCACCTTCTATCACATTTCTCTGCTTCAGCTTTCCAAAAGGACCACAAACGGGTGCTAAATCTACTAACTTGCCTAGAGCCGCATCTCAAAGGGGTTCTGTGGATAGTTTTTAAAAACAAAAACTGACACTTACCTGGGGCTTCTACCTGCAGCTGTCCTGGCCCACGCAATCCTACGATCCTCCGTTCCCCGCCGCTGGTCACGGTCCAATTATTTTTATAACTAGATGAATGCAACTGAGCGGCCGCGCGTGTCCTAGGTGCTGCTCGCGTCTCCGGGAGCTTAGTGCGCAGATGCAATACAGAGGTTAGTTGTACTGCTCCTGCGCAGTAAGCTTCCGGAGATGCGAGGCCGCGCAGGCGCATTTGCATTCTTCTAGTTCAGTGCATGTTCCCGGTGATGTGGGTGCACGCCCGCACATGTGCAGTATGTTCCCGGTGATGTAGGTGCACGCCCGCACATGTGCAGTATGTTCCCGGTGATGTGGGTGCACGCCCGCACATGTGCAGTATGTTCCCGGTGATGTGAGTGCACGCCCGCACATGTGCAGTATGTTCCCGGTGACGTGGGTGCACGCCCGCACATGTGCAGTATGTTCCCGGTGATGTGGGTGCACGCCTGCACATGTGCAGTATGTTCCCGGTGATGTGGGTGCACGCCCGCACATGCGCAGAAGACCTTTAGAGCCTGCCAGTGGGTGCAGAGAGAAGACCGGAGCTGCGGCGATGGATAGACGTGACCTCTCAGGGCTGGAAGAAGCCCCAGGGTAAGTAAAGCTAGTTTTTTTTCATTTGCTTTGGATATCCTTTAATCCTTCTTTGGTAATAACTAAAAGGGGTGCTTGGAGGGAAAGGTAATGGCTGAGGGTTAAGGTGCGTCCACACGAACTACCAAATGCAACGACGGGTCCGCCGGACCCTCCTGCTGGGCGGTCCGGCGGACTGATAAGGCTGTTTCTGAACTATCCGAACGGATCGTTCAGAAACAGCCTTATCAGTCTGCCGACAGCGCGTACACACGCGCATACTGTCGGCTAAAGACCGCCCAGCGGGAGGGTCCGACGGACCCGTCGTTGCATTTGGTAGTGCGTGTGTATGCACCTGTAGGCACAGTGGTATAGTAATAGGAAATCCACTATCATGAAAATTAACATATAATGGAAATGTGCATTTGTCCCAGAGTAAAATGTTTACAGTGGGACTTTGCAGTGCCACATGACAGAGACCATTTAAAGGGAACCTAAACTGAGAAGGATAGGGATTTTTCCTTTTAAAATAATACCAGTTGCCTGAATCTCCTGCTGATCCTGTGTCTCTAATACTGTGAGCCACAACCCCTGAACAAGCATGCAGATCAGGTGCTCTGACTAGCTGCATGCTCATTTCAGGTGTGTGATTCAGCCACTACTGCAGCTAAAGAGATCAGCAGGGCTGCCAGGCAACTGGTATTGTTTAAAAGGAAACCTCCATATCCCTCTCAGTTTAGGTTCCCTTTAATGCTGAAAGTCACACTGCAATAGTAAGTCTATGCAAGGTTTAAAGTCCATCTGGTGCGATGTGCTCCAATGGTCTACGGCGCGCTATCCCAACGTAGTGCATTACTTCAGCTATTGCATGTTAACAGTGGCAGTGAAGCTTCCTTTTTATTGTATGCTTCACTGTATGCAATTCAACAGTCATATAACATGTGATGCGACTTTTCCATTGCACTCCTGCTTTTACAGGGAACAAAACACATCTCCCGCTGTGAACTTATCCTAAATTACCTTTTTTCTTTTGTTGCTGGTAAAGTAGGTAGTACAAATCTGACAGCCCATTTCCTCATGAGGGGTTCTTAGAGTTCTCTTTATTTTCAGAAGCACTTACTGAATGGCAGTTGTTCAATCCAACTGCCAAAATAGTGAATGAAGGAATCAGGAGGCTGGCATCTTTGCATAAAGCCTTTCCAGGGAGTGCTTAGGTATTAGGAAGCCCTGTACTCAGTTTAAGTAGCCAGGTGTGCCTCAGTATTAGGCAGCATCCTCCCCACTATAGGTAGCAGATGTGCCTCTCCCTCCATCTCTATACAGAGTTGCAACCATAGATTACAGGTTACTTACCCGGCTCTCATCTTCCACCGCTGATCTTCCTTCAGCTATGCGACCAGCGTCCTCTCTATGGCCACAGCGTGTCGTCATGTGGCCTGTCGGCATGTACTGGCTGCAGATCACATGATGCCACTACTATAGCCATGGAGATAGAACGGTGGATGTGCTTCTGAAGGGAGATTGGCGCTGGAAGCGAGAGCCAGTTAAGTAACCTGTCATTTGCACTCCGCTTGCAACTCTACATAGTCAGCTGAGGCAGCCAGAGGTACGGCCTCTACCTGTGAAACATGAGGTAATGAGTTTGAAAAAAAAGAGAGGGAGGGAGACACTGCGAATCCAGCCAGCCAGATTACAAAAGCCAAGCAGGGCTTTGCCGGTAGCTGCGCTAGCTAATCCTTAAGTGAGATAATCATTTTGGTTCCTTACCCCCTTTAGGTATATGGCCTAACGTTTGGGGATTGTTGCCTTCACCCTTCCTGGTCAGTATTGTTGTTTAAAGAAGGCTTCGGTGGGGGGGGGGGGGGGGGGGTAGCTTTAGGAATACTTGAACAAGAGAGCTTCTGTGGTCCTTTAATTGTGAAAAATGAAGTTAATTGATAAAAAAAAGAGAAACAATGAGGAAAAAAAAGGCCCCATTCTTAGCTGAGCTTATCTGCTCTCATTTTTGACTATAAGGCTGCTTTCACAGTGGGATGTTACAGGCACACGTTAGAGCAGCCTGTAACGCAGCCCAACTCACAGCACTGAAAAATCAATAGGGTGTTTACTGTGCCCACGTTGCGTTGGAGTATAACGCAGCACGGTAAATGAAAGTGCAGCATGCTGTGCGTTATACTCTTATATTGCTGCGTTAGACTGTTTGCACATGCTCAGAAATGTCTGGTTTGTTTTTTTTTGCCACATGGCTAATTAATATTCACTGCACTGTGGTGTTTACTTCCTGGAGTGGCCGCTTTGTGCTACGATTGGCTGGCGAGACCACGTGATGCGGAGTGTTCCGATCATGTGGTCTCCAGTCTTTTGCCGCATGAGCCGTTTTCGTCCGATAGTATGCGTCGAAAAGTACGCATCAAGAGACTCATAACGCGGCTCTACATAACGTCCAACTTCAAAGCTCACGTACGTTGCGTTAGGGGCACATTATGCGACCTTAACGTCGCATCTAACGCAACTTCTTCGTTGGAAAGAGCCCTAAAGAATGCCTTCCTCATCTAAAATCACAAATTCATCCAAGATAAATGTACCGGTATGTCGCAACAATAAAAAATGACGTTCATTTCTTACAAGAGAGAGCTTATTTGTACAGAGGAGTTATTGCACAGTCCGTTTTCTTACGTAAATTGAATACATTTATATTTCCATATGTTAGAGATTGCTAGACCTTTATGCCAGCGATTATTGGAACTGTATCAGCCCCTAGTGTCCCCAGCCCAAATAATTTCTTTCAGTGGTGGAGCTTAGCACTATACAGTGGCTTGCAAAAGTATTCGGCCCTCTTGAAGTTTTCCACATTTTGTCATATTACTGCCACAAACATGAATCAATTTTATTGGAATTCCATGTGAAAAACCAATACAAAGTGGTGTACACGTGAGAAGTGGAACGAAAATCAAACTTAAAGGGATACTGTAGGGGGGTCGGGGGAAAATGAGTTGAACTTACCCGGGGCTTCTAATGGTCCCCCACAGACATCCTGTACTTACGGAGCCACTCACCGATGCTCCGGCCCCGCCTCCGGTTCACTTCTGGAATTTCTGACTTTAAAGTCAGAAAAACACTGCGCTTGCGTTCCTGTGTCCTCGATCCCGCTGATGTCACCAGGAGCGTACCTCGCAGGCACAGACCATACTGGGCTTTTGCTATACACTCCTGGTGACATCGGCGGGAGCGAGGACACGGCAACGCAGGCGCAGTGGTTTTCTGACTTTAAAGTCAGAAATTCCAGAAGTGAACTGGAGGCGGGGCCGGAGCATCGGTGAGTGGCTGCGCCAACAAAGGATGTCTGCGGGAGACCATTAGAAGCCCCGGGTAAGTTCAGCTCATTTTCCCCCAACCCCCCTACAGTATCCCTTTAATTTTAAACATTTTTTTAAAATAAATAACTGCAAAGTAGGGTGTGCGTAATTATTCTGCCCCCTTTGGTCTGAGTGCAGTCAGTTGCCCATAGACATTGCCTGATGAGTGCTAATGACTAAATAGAGTGCACCTGTGTGTAATCTATTGTCAGTACAAATACAGCTGCTCTGTGACGGCCTCAGAGGTTGTCTAAGAGAATATTGGGAGCACAAACACCATGAAGTCCAAAGAACACACCAGACATGTCAGGGATAAAGTTATTGAGAAATTTAAAGGAGGCTTAGGCTACAAAAATTTCCAAAGCCTTGAACATCCCACGGAGCACTGTTCAAGCGATCATTCAGAAATGGAAGGAGTATGGCACAACTGTAAACCTACCAAGACAAGGCCGTCCACCTAAACTCACAGGCCGAACAAGGAGAGCGCTGATTAGAAATGCAGTCAAGAGGCCCATGGTGACTCTGGACGAGCTGCAGAGATCTACAGCTCAGGTGGGGGAATCTATCCATAGGACAACTATTAGTCATGCACTGCACAAAGTTGGCCTTTATGGAAGAGTGGCAAGAAGAAAGCCATTGTTAACAGAAAAGCATAAGAAGTCCCGTTTGCAGTTTGCCACAAGCCATGTGGGGGACACAGCAAACATGTGAAAGAAGGTGCTCTGGTCAGATGAGACCAAAATGGAGGGGCGGAGGTTCACCTTCCAGCAGGACAACGACCCTAAACCTAAAGCCAGAGCAACAATGGAATGGTTTAAAACAAAACATATCCATGTGTTAGAATGACTCAGTCAAAGTCCAGATCTAAATCCAATCGAGAATCTGTGGCAAGATTTGAAAACCGCTGTTCTCAAACGCTGTCCATCTAATCTGACTGAGCTGGAGCTGTTTTGCAAAGAAGAATGGGCAAGGATTTCAGTCTCTAGATGTGCAAAGCTGGTAGAGACATACCCTAAAAGACTGGCAGCTGTAATTGCAGCAAAAGGTGCTTCTACAAAGTATTGACTCAGGGGGCTGAATAATTACGCACACCCCACTTTGCAGTTATTTATTTTTAAAAAATGTTTGTAATGATGTATGATTTTTGTTCCACTTCTCACGTGTACACCACTTTGTATTGGTCATTTACGTGGAATTCCAATAAAATTGTTTTATGTTTGTGGCAGTAATGTGACAAAATGTGGAAAACTTCAAGGGGCCGAATACTTTTGCAAACCACTGTATATTTGGGATTGTCTAGTATTATATTAAATGTATTATATTGACATGCTGTTTTTATTTACAGGATCCACTGTGCCCTTTCTATTTAGTTTATATTATTTTTAAGACTTTAAGCACATGTGGGGATATGGAGGCTGATATATTTATTTCCTTGTAAACAATGCAAATTTGATGGATGTCCTGCTGATCCTCTGTCTCTGTACCAGAGCTGATATAAAGAAAACAGTTTATACATACCTGGGCCAGTGGCGTAGCTAAAGAGCTGTGGGCCCCGGTGCAAGTTTTACATGCCCCCCCCCCCCCAAGCACTCTATACATAACAATTGATACGGCGCACCAAAACCTGCCAAGGACAACCCCAGTGTCAGAGGTGCAAGAAGGGGATGGGGAACAGTGTGTTAAGGATTACTACTATTCAAAGCATCTATAGAAGTGATTATTACCAGCACAGGACCAATAGAGAGCTAATACTGTGATAGAGGGTGGACCCTTCGGGCCCCTCTGGCCCAAGGGCCCCGATGCGGTCGCTACCTCTGCACCCCCTATTGCTACGCCCCTGCCTGGGGCTTCCTCCAGCCCCACACGCACCGATCGCTCCCACGCCGCCGTCCTCAGTCTTCCTGACTGTAATGATCGCTGCTGCAGCAGGTATTGCTGGAAGTAGTAGTGCTGCAGCTCGGGCAGTTCTGATCTCTTTCCATGCAAGCTGCATAGCTTTGTCTGCCTTTCCCTGCTGTCAGCTTGTGACTGATTATCATTCACCTGTGTGGGAATCTGCATGTCTGCTCCCATTGGATGACCTCAGTATAAAGATCTGCTTCCTGCAGGACTCCTCGGGTTTTCATAGCTTCAGTTTAAGCCTGTCTTGCTGTCGCTTCAGCCCCCGATCGTGTTTCTTGTTCTAAAAGATACTTTGCTGGTTTTGCATCATATATTGGTTCATTGCCCATATATATGCATACCAGCACGTTTATTATTTTCCTTGTATTCATGTTACGTTGATACATCAGTGTCGCTGATGTATACGTACACGAACTGTTTATATCCTGTGTGCAGTTAGTCAGCTTTCCAGCACGTTTAGGTAGGTTGCGCGTATCGTGATCAGATCACCCGTGCTGAGTTAGTTACCCTGCTCCTGAATCTGTTTGTGGATTGCGTTCATCTCTGCGAAGAGATAACAAATCCTTCTGAATCCGGTTCTGTTACCGGTTGTGGATTGCGTTCATCTCTGCGAAGAGATAACGAATCCTTCTGAATCCTGTTCTGTTACCGGTTGTGGATTGCGTTCATCTCTGCGAAGAGATAGCGAATCCTTCTGAGTCCTGTTCCCTGTATCGTTCCAGTCCTAAGTCAGTGTTCCTGCTTATGTCATATATCGGTTCATTGCCGATATATACATATGTTAGTCAGACGTTACAAATAGTTTCATTGATAGCTGTAATTGTAATACGCTAGGAAATCATACTTATTGTATATTTATCTGTGTTACGTTCATCTATCTTGATCCTGCTATTTCCTGACTATCCTGTCCTGTCTTTGTGAGGCACGCCATCGCCGTTACGCATTGGCTGCCTCATTCCAGTCTGTCTTGTTGTGGACGCTTGCTGGCACTAAGTAGCGGCTAGCTAGCAAGCGTTCATTCTGTCTACCTGTCCTGATCTCCTCAGTTCTGGTTTATGCGCTCAGCGCTACTTTGCGCTGAGACGTTATAGCGAAAGTATTGTTTGTGGCTGTCGGATCTGCACCGGCTCTGTGCGCCACAATCTCCTATTGGAGTCAGTCCTCCCCTCCACTATACTAGGGATAGCCTGTTTCCTTGTGCTAGTGTGTGTACCTCCTCCACGTCAGCTCATGCGTTGCATGCTGACTGTGGAGAATACACCACCAAGCCTTACATTATGAAAACCCCATTACCAATCCCCATTGTGGGGGGGATTCCCAGAAAGTATGACACTGTTAATTATGGTTCCTGTTCCTTTAAGAAATTTGAAGAACTTAACTCTGAAACAGAAAATGAGTTTTTCTCTGAATGTGCCAGGTTCCTGGCCAATCCCGATCTCCAAGCGACTCCTGTTTCAACCTGGGCACTCCAACCAAGTTATATTTTATTTAAAGGGGAATTATTTCAGTGGGCATTTGATGTTCTCAATCATTCCGATTTGAAAGAGAGACCGCTGGAATTTCTAGCGTTTGTGATCCATAACTGGTTGCGCATAGATCCATTTCCTTTTCCTCTAAATGAACTCCTGGCAGCAGGCCAATCAGCTTCTCATTCAATTGCTTGCAAAAATGATCAGCAAGCAGAAAGTGTAAGGGCCCGTTTCCACTAGTGCGGTGCGAATCGCTGGGATTCCACCGCTGACAAAATCGCATGCGGATGCGATTCCGCATGCGATTTTTGCCGCGATTTCGCATAGGCAGGCTATCAGCGATTTTAACCATGTCACTGCCTGGCTCAATGTACATTAGTTTTAGATTTCCCCTATTAAATCCATTGCCTGCGAATCGCCTGCATTCCACACGCAGGCGAATTCTGCAGGCCCTACCGTGCAGAAAAATCCTGCACAGAAAAACGCACCAAAAAACTGACAAGTGGAAACAGTCTCATCCACTTGTATTAGTTATGCGAATCCGCATGCAGACAACGCATGCGGATTCGCTCTAGTGGAAACGGGCCCTTACTGATAATTTTCCTGCAGCCTTAAATAAATCACCAAAAACAGCAGGGTCTAAGGCAAAACGCAAACGTTCTAAGAAACGTGTCCGATCTGCAGAGTCGTTATCCTTAGCGACTGAGACCTATAATGAGATTCTGCCATTAACAGATAATGAAATGCAATTGTCTTTCAGGGGAGTTAAATGGACTTATGAAACTACTAATGAACTTTCCTCCCTGGCTAGGGAAAATAAAGATTTTTGTTTAAAAGAATTATCTGAGTATGATTATGAGGAGATATTACAGAGTATTGAACAAATCAACTTATTTGTGAAGCAAGGAAAGTTTGCATACACTACAGTTCAGCACTTGCTACAGGTATTGGAGATTCTTAGGAATAAGGAATCTGCCAATCACCTGCTAATTAACCCAATATATGTCCCTGCCACAATCATATCTGCAAACCATGATCTGCCTGTTAAGTATGCTTGGAATCCTCCATTTGAGAAAGGAGAGATGGAAGCCCTGGTCTGTGAATGGAAGAATGATTCAAGTTCATTTTGTCAATTTTACAGTGCAAAAAGTGAAATGGTATTGAATGCATGCATTAAGTCAGCCTATAACCTAATAGAGACTGGTGTGTGTAGGTATGACTGTGTGGCTCCTTTGATTGATGTGTGGGAACTGATTTTGGATGATTTTTATGTGACTCCGAATTCGCAAATATGGCGTTCTGACCCGCCTGCTTCAGCACCTTTCGCTGATTCAGCAGGTGATTCGGAGCTCTTTTTGTGTGAAATTGAAGTTCCTGCAATTTCACCCTGTACCATGGATAACTCAGTGTTACTTCCCAGTAAAACAGAAGCCACTGATACTTTCTTAACCTTGCCCTGCACAAATTTCTCAGCAGAGAATCCAGAGGTCCTGCTGACTTCCGAGTCCAGTCTAGCCAGTACTCATGAGTCTTTGTTCAGTGAAACAGACACCAGAAAAATCTTGCCTGCCTCTGCAAACACTTCTGCAGAAATTACCTGTGTTAATAAAGTTCAACTCCTGTCTGATCCAGCAGATGCCAATAGATGCACTACATCAGTTTCCGAGTCCCAGCAATCCTGCCTAGAAACCTCAGAACCCCAGCATCTGAATTTCCCAATTTTACAAATGAATGGTGATTCAGATGCGCAAACATTGTGTCTTGATCTTCCTGTTTCTACACCTCGCTCTAGTTTCGTGAATAGCTCAGAGCATCTGCTATGTGAACCTGAAATCGCAGAATTAGTACCTTGTTCAGAAAATGTTCCAGTAAATTCGCCCTGTACCATGAATTGTGCAGTAGATCTCTCCAATGAAACTCAGGTCACAGAATCATTATGCTGTCCAGCAGGTGCTTCCATGGTTTTGCCCTGCAATATGGACTGTTCAGTGATCCTGTCCAGTGAAGCTGTGGTCGCAGAGTCTTATGCTTCACCCAGTACTTTGGATACTTCAAACCCTCTAGCAGAGGAGTCTGAGGCACTGCTTACCTCAGTTGGTGTTGCAGTAATATTCACTTGTCTAGCAGCTGTTTTGGAATTACAGTCTGCTCTAATAAAACTTGATGAATTTCTGCGCAGCGAAGCAGAAGCCATTGAAATATTGTCCTCGTCAGCAAGTGTGTTAGATACCTTGCCCTGTACACAGTCTGATTTAACCAATGTTGTTGAGTCCCTCTCCAGTGTTGTAACAGCCGAGGAACTCCAGCCCTGTCCTCTGAATGTTTCAAAAGTTTTGCCCTGTAACATGGATAATTCTGATTCTCTGGTCAAAATAATAGAAATCTCAGAATTTCAGTCCGGTCTAATGAGTGTTCCTGAAACCCAGCCCTGTATCCTGAAAGATTCTGGTTCTCTGGCCGCTGTGGCAGAGGTTCCAGAGTCCCCTTCCTGTCCAGGGAATTCCTCAGTTTTGCCTAGTCCAGTGGGGGCTGCTGCAATACTGACTTGTTCTGCAGCGCCTCATGAGCTCCAATCCAGTGTATTAGATGAGTCTCTGTCCAGTCCAGAGGTAGTTGTGGAGTCCCTATCTGGTTCAGTGCATACATCAGAAGATTTGTCCTGTCTTGTTAGTGCCCCTGAATCTGATTTGTTACTGACTTTGCTGGAATCAGCGACATCTAAGTCTGATCCTGCATTCTCGTGTAAAAGTCCAGTAGTTGCGAAGTCTAGTCATGATGATTTTTTTTTGGCCAGTCCTGGTTTTGGTCCTGTCTTGGCTGACCCTGAGGCTCACAGTTCCTTGACATGCCCAAAGGTTTCTCTTGTGCCAGTGTGCCCAGATGTTCTTTGTGTGCCAGAATGCCCAAGTGTGTCTAAGGTGTTAGCGTGCTCTGATGCTTCCTTAGTGGGAACATGTTCTGATGTTGCCAGTCTGCCTGCATGCCCAGAGATGGTTCTGGTCCCTGAAAGCCCTGATCTTGATGTTTGTCCTTGTGGCCCTGACTCCGGAATTGCCCTAGGTTCCATAGGGGTTCTTGATAGTTCTCCATGTGAGCCTAAGGGGCGTTCTGACCTATGGGGATCTCATTGGAGCTTCAAGGTGTTCTGGGAGGTCTCTGAGAAAACTTGTCCTGGTGCCTTGGACTGGTTCAACAGTGGGTTTTGTGTTGGTAAAGACAGTCCCGGTGGGCATTGCAAAGGCTTTGGCGTTTTTGAACGGTTCCTGGAAGGCGGTGGGTATCGCTCAGGGAGTTTCGGAGGGCTTTCTTCTGGAAATCATGGTTCTGATGGGTGTCACACTGGGGCTTGTAGTACTGATGGGCATGGTTCTGTAGGTTCTGGTTCGGATGGGTCCAGTCTTGTGGGGACTGATTCTGGAATTTGGTCTTGCCGGGCTGTCCCGGTCATCATGAATTATCAGTCAGACTGTTTTGTTGGGAATTTCAGTTTTGAAAAGCGTCTGGAATCCGCTTTTAAGGGCGGGGGTACTGTAATGATCGCTGCTGCAGCAGGTATTGCTGGAAGTAGTAGTGCTGCAGCTCGGGCAGTTCTGATCTCTTTCCATGCAAGCTGCATAGCTTTGTCTGCCTTTCCCTGCTGTCAGCTTGTGACTGATTATCATTCACCTGTGTGGGAATCTGCATGTCTGCTCCCATTGGATGACCTCAGTATAAAGATCTGCTCCCTGCAGGACTCCTCGGGTTTTCATAGCTTCAGTTTAAGCCTGTCTTGCTGTCGCTTCAGCCCCCGATCGTGTTTCTTGTTCTAAAAGATACTTTGCTGGTTTTGCATCATATATTGGTTCATTGCCCATATATATGCATACCAGCACGTTTATTATTTTCCTTGTATTCATGTTACGTTGATACATCAGTGTCGCTGATGTATACGTACACAAACTGTTTATATCCTGTGTGCAGTTAGTCAGCTTTCCAGCACGTTTAGGTAGGTTGCGCGTATCGTGATCAGATCACCCGTGCTGAGTTAGTTACCCTGCTCCTGAATCTGTTTGTGGATTGCGTTCATCTCTGCGAAGAGATAACGAATCCTTCTGAATCCTGTTCTGTTACTGTTTGTGGATTGCGTTCATCTCTGCGAAGAGATAACGAATCCTTCTGAATCCTGTTCTGTTACCGGTTGTGGATTGCGTTCATCTCTGCGAAGAGATAGCCAATCCTTCTGAGTCCTGTTCCCTGTATCGTTCCAGTCCTAAGTCAGTGTTCCTGCTTATGTCATATATCGGTTCATTGCCGATATATACATATGTTAGTCAGACGTTACAAATAGTTTCATTGATAGCTGTAATTGTAATACGCTAGGAAATCATACTTATTGTATATTTATCTGTGTTACGTTCATCTATCTTGATCCTGCTATTTCCTGACTATCCTGTCCTGTCTTTGTGAGGCACGCCATCGCCGTTACGCATTGGCTGCCTCATTCCAGTCTGTCTTGTTGTGGACGCTTGCTGGCACTAAGTAGCGGCTAGCTAGCAAGCGTTCATTCTGTCTACCTGTCCTGATCTCCTCAGTTCTGGTTTATGCGCTCAGCGCTACTTTGCGCTGAGACGTTATAGCGAAAGTATTGTTTGTGGCTGTCGGATCTGCACCGGCTCTGTGCGCCACAATCTCCTATTGGAGTCAGTCCTCCCCTCCACTATACTAGGGATAGCCTGTTTCCTTGTGCTAGTGTGTGTACCTCCTCCACGTCAGCTCATGCGTTGCATGCTGACTGTGGAGAATACACCACCAAGCCTTACACTGCAGCTCCGAAACCGAGTTCTGTCATTTCAGTCAGTTGGGGCCAGTCTGACGTAAGGGAAGGGTTCTCTTTACGTATCTCTCCAGCAGCCACTGGAGAGATACATAGAGGGCGCACTTCTCCTGCGTAGACTGGCCCCGACTGGCTGAAATAACGGGACTCGGTATCGGAGCTGCAGGAAGACTGAGGACGGCGGCGTGGGAGCGATCGGTGCATATGGGGCTGGAGGAAGCCCCAGGTATGTATAAAACGTTTTCTTTATATCAGCTCTGGTTTCCTTTAAGTTAAGGCATAGACCCCAAACAAGAATGCAGGTGCTCTGACCCAAGTCTGACCAGATTAGCCACATGCTTGTTTCATTTGTGCGATTCAGTCTCTACTGCAGCCAAAGAGATTATCAGGCCTGCCGAGCAACTGGTTTTGTTTAAAAGGAAATAAATATGCCTACGCCCCATGCATGGGCATAACTAGAAATCACTGGGCCCCCCCTGCAAAACTTTGGGTGGGGCCCCTTCTCCCTCCACACTGAATAGGGACTGTCTACAAATCTATGTCTACAAAACTTTGTACGATTTCGTTATCAGTAGCTAAGCAAATGCAGCCATTCGAACAATTGTGCAGAGAGCAGAAAGTTTTTTTTCTCTACTTGCCCTTAGTTGTCAGTCTATCAGGATGGGGCCCTCTGTGGCTTCTGGGTCTCCCTGCAGCTGCATCCCTTGCAGTGTCTATTGTTACGCCTCTGGCCACATGCCTATCACATCAGGTTCCCTTTAATTCGCATATAACTATACCATCCATTAAATTATTCTGCCAATCACGTCATTATTGATGTTAATCTGGGGTGCTTATTTAATGGAGGTGGCTGGATGTTTAACATTCTGTGGTATTGTTTTTCTTACCCAATACTTTCACCACAGTTCAATTATTTAACCAACCCCAAGAATTCTACAGGGTGGGCCATTTATATGGATACACCTTGATAAAATGGGAATGGTTGGTGATATTAACTTCTGGTTTGTGGGGAAACGTTTCAAGATGGGTGGTGACCATGGTGACCATTTTGAAGTCGGCCATTTTGAATACAACTTTTGTTTTTTCAATAGGAAGAGGAAAAACAATGGTGTGCTTGGTTTTAACGTAACTTTCTTTCATGCGTTAACAAGTTTCTGACCACTTATAAAATGTGTTCAATGTACTGCCCAGTATGTTGGATTGTCAATGCAACCCTCTTCTCCCGCTCTTCACACACTGATAGCAACACTGCAGGAGAAATGCTGGCACAGGCTTCCAGTATCCGTAGTTTCAGGTGCTGCAAATCTCGTATCTTCACAGCATAGACAACAGATGACCCCAAAGATATAAGTCTAAGGGGGCAGATCGGGAGACCTTGGGGGCCATTCAACTGGCCCACGATGATCAATCCACTTTCCAGGAAAATGTTCATCTAGGAATGCTCGGACCTGACACCCATAATGAGGTGGTGTACTATATTATGGGTGTTGAAAAAACAAAAGTTGGATTCAAAAGGGCCGACTTCAAATGGCCGCCATGGTCACCACCCATCTTGAAAAGTTTCCCCCATCACATATACTAATGTGCCACAAACAGGAAGTTAATATCATCAACCATTCCCATTTTATTAAGGTATCCATATAAATGACCCACCCTGTATATGGAATTGTGTGCTTGAAACGGTTTTTGGCACCCCTTCTGCAGGTGAGGCTATAAGCAAGTGGTTGGTTTGTCTATGCCTGATAACAGCCCTAGGTGTTGTGGGGGGGCTTTTACTATTTATGGAGTCCCACTTTGACAACATCTGTCAAACCTTTATTGGAAATCTTGGAATAATTTTTCTTACTTCCCTTTACCTGTGAAGTATGAATTTGATAGGGATAGACACAACAATTAAGAAATACCATGACTGCAAAAACCACAGTGCCGGAGGCCACCAATTCAGCATAAATATTAATAAACTTTATTTATAAAGCACTAACATACACTCACCTAAAGGATTATTAGGAACACCATACTAATACGGTGTTTGACCCCCTTCCGCTTTCAGAACTGCCTTAAGTCTACGTGGCATTGATTCAACAAGGTGCTAAAAGCATTCTTTAGAAATGTTGGCCCACATTGATAGGATAGCATCTTGCAGTTGATGTAGATTTGTGGGATGCACATCCAGGGCACGAAGCTCCCGTTCCATCACGTCCCAAAAATGCACTATTGGGTTGAGATCTGGTGACTGTGGGGGCCATTTTAGTGCAGTGACTCATTATCATGTTCAAGATACCAATTTGAAATAATTCGAGCTTTGTGACATGGTGCATTATCCTACTGGAAGTAGCCATGAGAAGATGGGTACATGGTGGTCATGAAGGGATAGACTTGGTCAGAAACAATGCTCAGGTAGTCCGTGGCATTTAAACAATGCCCAATTGGCACTAAGGGGCCTAAAGTGCCAAGAAAACATCCTCCACACTATTACACGACTACCAGCCTGCACAGTGGTAACAAGGCATGATGGATCCATGTTTTTATTCTGTTTACGCTAAATTCTGACTATCGAGACTCCTCAGACCAGGCAACATTTTTCCAGTCTTCAACTGTCCAATTTTGGTGAGCTTGTGCAAATTGTAGCTTCTTATTTCCTATTTGTAGTGGAGATGAGTGGTACCCGGTGGGGTCTTCTGCTGTTGTAGCCCATCCGCCTCAAGGTTGTGCGTGTTGTGGCTTCACAAATGCTTTGCTGAATACCTCGGTTGTAACGAGTGGTTATTTCAGTCAACGTTGCTATCAGCTTGAATCAGTCAGCCCATTCTCCTCTGACCTCTAGCATCAACAAGGCATTTTCACCCACAGGACTGCCGCATACTGGATGTTTTTTTCCTTTTTCACACCATTCTTTGTAAACCCTAGAAATGATTGTGTGTGAAAATCCCAGTAACTGAGCAGATTGTGAAATACTCAGACCGGCCCCTCTGGCACCAACAACCATGCCACGCTCAAAATTGCTTAAATCGCCTTTCTTTCCCATTCTGACATACAGTTTGGAGTTCAGGAGATTGTCTTGATCAGGACCACACCCATAAATGCATTGAAGCAACTTACATGTGATTGGTTGAATAGATAATTGCATTAATGAGAAATTGAACTGGTGTTCCTAATAATTCTTTAGGTGAGTGTGTTACGCAGAGCTGTACAATAGATAGAGGAGGCATTACAATAATAAACAATGTTACATAGGCATTACAATGTTAAACAATGGTACACAAAATAGTCATATAACAAGAAACAATGGTACGTAGTTTGCAATGTAGAGATAAATATAGCAGACAAGTCACTGAGTCCATATGGTGGTGGAGAAGAGATGGTGGTAGCGGTGCGGTTCGGTCCAGGGACCACCAAAAACAGGCCTTTGGGAATTACTGCATTAATACGTGGGACAGGGAGTCTGGCAACAGGACAGGGAGTCTGGCAACAGGCCATACAGGAAGTAACACTCTCTAGCGATCACTTCCTGTGGTCGAATGGATGACGTGCGTGGAACTGTATTGACAAAATGCGCTTTCAGGCGGCGCAGAGAATGGTCTTTTTAAAAAAACACGCGTCGCTGTAGACTTACATGACATCCGGTCCGCAGCAGGAACCGCACGGTAACGTAGGGATGCACTAAGTAAGTACTTCCAGCGCAGCGCACCGCAGGCAAAGTGATCTACCCCATAGACTTTCATTGCCCGAGCGGTAGGCTGCGGTAAAATGCTGCATGGCGCTAGTGTGAGAGGGCCCTTACAATGTAAGAGGTGAGGGAGAGGGACACACAAGGTGGGGTGTTCAAGAGAGAGGGTTGGAGCTATGAAGATAACTGGTATAACACCGGCATACCACAAAATAGTGACGGCTCCTTACAAGAAGGGTGGTTTCCCTCCTGTCTGAAAGAAGCAATCGTCAGGCCACTACTCAAGAAACCATCCTTAGACCCAGACGCTCTAAATAGCTACAGACCTGTCTCAAACCTCCCCTTTCTAGGGAAAATTATTAAAAAAGCTGTCTACCTCCAACTTGAAGCCAGGCTCTCCAGAAACAGCATCATTAACCCTCTTCAATCTGGCTTCAGGAAATATCACAGCTGTGAAACAGCCCTCACCCAGATTTGCAATGATCTGCTCATGGCAAGAGACAAAGGCCAATGCTCCATCCTGATTTTGCTCGACCTCTCAGCGGCTTTTGACACAGTCGATTATGAAATCTTGCTCAATAACTGGCTAAAACTTAATGCTGACAAAACTGAGGTTCTTGTTATCGAAGGTCAGGGCTTGACAGCAAAGCAGCCCCAGCCTCAACCAACACCGCTAAGGATAGGGAGCTCAGACCTGAACAACTCAGACTGTGTGCGCAGCCTGGGAGTACTGATTGATGGGAAATTAAGCTTCAGGAATCAAATCTCAGCTGTTGTGAAACATTCCTTCTTTAACCTAAGGAATATTGCAAGGATTAAACGCCTCATTCCTTTAGAGGATCTTCCAACCCTAGTTCATGCCTTCATCACAGCATGGTTGGACTGCTGCAATGTTCTCTACACAGGCCTTCATAAGGAAGACCTACGCCACCTGCAATCAGTACAGAATGCCGCCGCAAGGCTGGTAACGAGCCAACCCCGCCATTGCCACATAACACCAACCCTGTGTTCTCCACTGGCTAATGATAAAATGGAGAATTGTGTTTAATATTGGCTTACTGACATTCAAATCCTTGCACAATCTGGGCCCTGGATATCTGAAGGACTTGCTGCAACTACATCATACCCCCCACAATCTTAGATCAAAAGGATGTAACCCCTTGGTAACCCCCAGAGTCTACCTCAAAACCTTTGGAGACAGAGCCTTCTTTCATGCTGCCCCTAGACTTTGGAACTCCCTGCCACACGCAATCAGGATAGCACCATCCCTGGAAGCATTTAAAGAGACTCTGTAACATCAAAAACATCCCCTGGGGGGTACTCACCTCGGGTGGGGGGAAGCCTCGGAATCCTAATGAGGCTTTCCACACCGTCCTCTGTCCCACGGGGGTCTCGTTGCAGCCCTCCAAACAGCCGGCGACAGACCCGACTGTAAATTCAATATTTACCTTTGCTGGCTCCAGCGGGGGCGCTGTGGCTGCTTTCGGCTCAGAAGTAGACGGAAATACCCAATCTCAGTCGGGTCCGCTCTACTGCACAGGCGCCAGAAACTTGCGCCTGCGCAGTAGAGCAGACCTGACGGCGATCGGGTATTTCCGCCTACTTCGGAGCCGACAGCCGTCAGAGCGCCTGCGAGGAGCCAGGAAGGTAAATATTGACGTCATCTTGTATGGAGGGCTGCAGCGAGACCCCTGAGGGACGGAGGACGGCGTGGGAAGCCTCATTAGGATCCGGAGGCTTCCCCCACCCGAGGTGAGTACCCCCCAGGGGACGTTTCGACGTTACAGATTCTCTGAAAACCCACCTCTTCTTTCTGGCATTTATGAACACCTGACTATCTCCTCTGTACCGCAGTCCAGCCTGAAACCCTGTATTCATCTGAGACACAACTATGCGCTTTGAGTCCTATGGGAGAAAAGCGCTTTACAAATGTTATTGTATTATTATATTGTATTGTAAGCAATAAACATGACACACTGTAATACTTATACAAATATCAAATTATATAGGGACAAAAAGATTAAAATTAGTGTTTGTACTATTATTATTTAATATTTATATACCACTGACATCTTCCACAGTGCTTATACAGAGTACATAGTCATGTCACTAACTGTCCCTCAGAAGTGCTCACAATCTAATCCCTACCATAGTCATATGGCCATTATAGGCTAGGGCTTATTTAGGAAGGAGGCAATTAACTTATCTGTATGTTTTTAGGATGTGGGATGAGAGCGGAGTGCCCGGAGGAAACCCACGCAGACACGAGGAGAACATACAAACTCTGTGCAGATAGCGCCCTTGAAATTGTGGTGAGAACAATCAGTAAGGCTCTAATTGAGTTCCAATAACATGTAATTGTCATAAGATGACATTCAATTCTGTTCACATGAGTTATTAAAGTGAACCTCCAGACTAAAAATCGACTCAGCAGCACTGGAAAGGCCTGGTGTTTCTTTAACTGTTTCACATCATCAGAACTTTTTTTCTCTTATACAAGCCTCATTTTTAGCTGCACAGAAAAAAACTGCCCGGGCATTTTTCCCCTAATGCTGTGCAAAGCATGATGGGATTTCTGATGATGTTCTCGTTCTGCTGTTTTGGTGCAATTTTTTTGTTTTTTTTGTTTTACATTTTGAATTTGATATTTGAAGCCTAGCACATGCAGCTGGGAGGGGGAGGGAGGACAGTTGGAACTGTGTCTCCTGTTCCCTGTCACCTCCTTTCAACCAAAAAGATGGCTGCCCCCATGACAAAGATGGCAGCCCCCATGAATCACAAACATTTGCCTGCTCTTTTAAAACGAGGTGGGTAAGAGATTATATTACCTATCTATTCTAATGAACATAACTAATGTAACTTGATGACAGTATGTTTGTTTAGGCTGAAGTTCCCCAAGCTGTGAGGTTTGCAAGCGCTTTGATTCTGTCAGGAGAAAAGCACAATATAGATGTTATTGGTCTTGTCTTGCAATACAGTATTTTTGATACTTACCCCGGGAGGGGGAAGCCTCTGGATCATAAGAGGCTTTCCCTATCCTCTACAGCCAGGCCGATCCAGCAGAGAGACCCCAGAAGCGCCTGCGCAGTAGCACAGACCTGATGACGCTCGTTTTTTTCCACCAGAGCCCGAGTGAGTCCGTGCTAGTGCGCATGCGCGAGCTGTAAACAAGCGGCAACAAGCTCTTTTTTTCAGGGGGCCCAGTATTGGGCCTGCGGAGAAGCTCAGGGGAAGCCTCTTGAAGGACAACTGTAGTGAGCAGAATATAGAGGCTGCCATATTTATTTCCTATTCAACAATACCAGTTGCCTGGCAGCCCTGCTGGTCTATTTGGCTGCAGAAGTGTCTGAATAACACCAGAAACAAGCATGCAGCTAATCTTGTCAGAACTGACAATGTCTGAAACACCTGATCTGCTGCATGCTTGTTCAGGATCTACTGCTAAAAGTATTCAAGGCAGAGGATCAGCAGGATAGCCAGGCAACTTGTACTGCTTAAAAGCTGCGCAGGAAGTTTTTTCAGGCCCTGCTGGGCCGGTTTGCGCAATTTTTTTTTTTTTTGCTGCACGCAGCTAGCACTTTGCTAGCTGCGTGAGCCGTGAGCACACCGATCGCCGCCGCCCCTCGCCGATTCGCCGCTATCCGCGTCGCTGCAGAGCCCCCCCCCCCCCCCCCTAGACCCCTGCGCTGCCTGGCCTATCAGCGCCAGGCAGCGCTGAGGGGTGGATCGGGACTCCCTTAGACGTCACGACGTCCATGACCTTTGAACGGGATTTCCTGATCGCCGGAGGCGATCGAAGAGGGTAGGTGGATGCCGCTGCACAGCGGCTATCATGTAGCAAGCCCTAGGCTCGGTACATGATTTAAAAAAAAAAAAAAAACACGGTTGCGCTGCCCCCTGGCAGTTTTTAATAGACCGCCAGGAGGGTTAAAAGGAAATAAATATGTCAGCCTCCCTATACCTCTCATTACAGTTGTCCTTTCAGGATCCAGAGCCGTCCCCCCTACCAAGGTGATTACCCCCAGGGGCACTTTTTTCCCTTCAGGTACACTTTATCCCATGGTGGATTTCATTTAATTCAAACTGATTTAATTCACAATTTAAATCACCAGTCAGTAAGGCTTGATTTAAATCATGGTTTTCTACATAAAGACTTATTGTTGCTGGTATAAACTTTAAAGGGAAGGTCCAAGCAAAATAAAAAAATGAGTTTTCACTTACCTGGGGCTTCTACCAGCCCCATGCAGCCATCCTGTGCCCTCGTAGTCACTCACTGCTGCTCCAGTCCCCCACTGGCAGCTTGCCGACCTCGGAGGTCGGCGGGCCGCATTGCGTACATTTTTACGCATTCCCGCTAGTGCAGGAACATTAACACATACATTTTTACGCATTACTGGTTCAATGCGTAAAAATGTACGCATTGAACCAGTAATGCGTAAAAATGTATGTGTTAATGTTCCTGCAATAGCGGGAATGCGTAAAAATGTACGCAATGCGGCCCGCCGACCTCCGAGGTCGGCAAGCTGCCAGTGGGGGACTGGAGCAGCAGTGAGTGACTACGAGGGCACAGGATGGCTGCATGGGGCTGGCAGAAGCCCCAGGTAAGTGAAACTCATTTTTTTATTTTGCTTGGACCTTCCCTTTAATATGCACATAGATGAAGATTTTTAACAACTTTTCATATTAGGTTTTTTTTTTTTTTAGCCCCAGTACTGCTCGTCTGCTTGCCCCTCCCTCCTCACACTTAAAGGGACACTTAAGGCAAAAAAAAAAAAAAAGTTCCATGCTGCTAGCTTGATTGGCTATTGTAGTCTCCACCTATTTTTCTGAATATTAATCCCAGTCACCCAGTGACCGACTTTGCAAAGTTTGAGAACCCTGCCATTAACACTGTAAGAATGGCTGCAGTTTACATTTTCCCAGTGAAATTTGTATTTGTCTCCACCCACTTTTTGGTTATGGGGATAAAAAGTATCCTATATGTAATTCCAGGTAATGTACTATGTGTGTGCCAAATTTCATTCAAATCCGTTCAGCCATTGTTGTGTGATTGAGTAACAAACATCCAAACGCATTTATAATATTAGTGAGATAATTTAAAAAACGAATCTTTATTTCATTATGGAATAACCTTTGGATGGTATTGGTAATATATTTTCTTCAAAAAGCATTTTATTTAAAAAAAATGTAATTTAACCTGTTGCCGCACCCAGCGTCTCCCCCAGTACCGCCTAACGCCAATTGGCATAAAGTCCTTGCAGGGGATGGCGTGCGCATCCCCACTTGAGTCTCCCAGCGGCGATCGCCGATAGGAGACTGTTAGATGGCGTCTATTTACGTTGTACAGCACTGCGATCTACAGCAGCGCTGTACTGGGGACAGCCGTGTCACTCGGCTGTCCCCTGGGGAGGCAGAGGAGTGATTGGCTCTCATAGGCTGACGCCTATGACAGGCGATCGCGGGGATTGGCTGGCAAGGGGAGGGGGGGGGGGGGGGGAAATAGTGAAATTTAATAAGAAAAAACAACAACAAATAATTATATAAATAAACAAACATGTCAGCAGGGGTCAGAGCTCACCAACAGAAAGCTCTGTTGGTGAGCATAAAAGGGGAGGGGGATCACTTGTGTGCTGACTTGTACGGCTCTGCAGTGAGAACTTACAGTTGCAGAGCCCTAATTAGTGAAAAAAAAATAGCCTGGTCACAAGGGGGTGTAAGTCTATGGTCCTGAACAGGTTATTAAATTAAAAAAAAATAGATTTTTTTTTTTTAATTTATTGATTTTTATCCACCCTGCTTTATGCAGAAACAGTTGAAATCTGTCCAGTGATGACATGGATAGCAATACAATAACACAAAAGCAGTCTTACTAACAGTAGTTGTACCCCTTCCTTGCTTTGTCTAAGGCCCGGTTCAAATCTGCATTTTATTGCGGAACTCGCCATATGGATCCGGCCATCTGGATCCTGAAATACGGTCCGTTTTTACAGACAGTTTTCCATAGGTTCCTATTGTGCTGCAAAAACTTCCGTTTCCATTCCGCTGAGCGACACGGTCTGGAAAATGTGTTCCTGCTGCATTTTTTTGTCTGTTCAGCGGAATGGACCACGGAACCGTACGGCCGGTTCCGTTGGCAAAAGCTAATGTGAACCAAGCCTAAAACAAAAAGTAAAATCTTTTGAACATTCCTAGGCTGGGGTTTACCACACAGTACATACAGATAGGACTCTCTCGCATACACTTTAATTTAGCTTTTTTATTTTAATGAACAATATTTACATTAGTGTTTTCAAAGTATTTTGCCTGTAGTTCATTCAGGAAAGGATAAGGACCTATTCACATCTCTCCCATTTCCTACATATTTTTACAGGCAAGGCAGGATTCAGGGCCGTAGCACACTAAGGCGTTTCTGTCTGTTTTTTCCAATCTCTAACATTAATGTGTTTCTAAAATTAGCGTGCTCAGGCCCCAATACGTTCTCTGCCCCTAAGCCGACTCTCTTGTGACGTCCCTGCTATGGGTAACAGCCGCCGAATCGTTAGGCCCCGTTCCCACCTGTCATCAGGATTTTGCATTGCAATATTATGCGATTTTTCAGCAATTGGGTTTTGCGATTTTTCTAGTGAATGAGAAACGCAAAGCAATCACCGGGAGAATGCTACATGCATTGCGTTTGCAATTGTTGGAAATCGCAAATGCCGCACTGTGAGTAATTCCACGGGATTACTCGTGTGGAAGCACTTTGTTGATCGCTGGCAGTCAGCAAAGCGTGAATCGGGCCCAAAAAGCACCCGTATGTGAACTCGGCCTGCAGATCCCCCCCTCTTGCATTTTTAGCATTCATGTAAAGCAGCCCTTCTTGTCTCTGTATAACTTCACTGGGCAGCAGCTAGCATGCACCATTAGCTATAGTGACTGGCGGATGTCTTTCGTAGTACTTGGAAATGTGTACCTGGGGTTTCCAAGTGAAAGAATTGCAAACTCCCTCAGCAGATGACTTTGGCTGGCAAAGGAGATGTCCTCACTTGCATTACAGCTCCAAAATGGTTTCCTCAACAAGGATGAGTGTTAATGGCTCAGTTTTTACCCAGAGTTCCAAGACGTAGTGAGGTAGCTGAAACAGTCTCCAAGAAAATGGCTCCCTGCTTCCACTAGGAATAGACATTCAAGCACCGAAACAGATTCCGGGATAACCCCATTGGCCGCGGCATTGTTTCTAAGGTAACCTGTAAGCTGCTCTCTTTATGACAGATAAATCAGTCTTGAAATTTATGAATCAAACAGAACAGAACTGTCCACCTTCTCATCCTCGTAGAGTTCAATATTCTGCATTAGCTTCATTTTGGCCATATTAACTTCTATTCCCCAAGACGGATCATCGCTCTCTGCTAAAGAGGCAGAAAACATAGCTATGTTAGTAGGAGACAATGACAGAGTGTAGTAGGCGCTTTACAAAATATATATCATTATTTTGCAACACAAGACAAAGTGAATATCTAGCCACAAAATGATACCTTGTAAATCTAAAACCTTTTGTAAACATTTTTGTTTAAAGGGACCCTGTAGTGAGAGGGATTTGGAGGCTGACACTTATTTCCCTTTCAAGAATACCAGTTGATGAGTTGTTGACAGTCATGCTGATCTTGGGCTGGAGTAGTATCTGATTTACACGCCTGAAACAAACACATGGTTAATGTGAAGCCACCCCCCAGGGGCCATGCATTGTAAAATCACACCTGTCCAGCAGTCGTGACTCCCAGTCTTCTCTACTCTCTCCTTCATGGTGGCACTCCACCTGAAAGCAGTGCTCGGGGGAGACGGTGGAGGAGAGCAGGAGTCACGGCAGCTAGACAAGCAAGATTTACACTGCATAGGGAGCGGGCGGAATCGGTCGCAAAGTAACGCGATCACTTCCCATTCACACCCGTCGTGTGACAATGCGCATTCCCACCGGCCAGGAGATGGATCGTGGAACGCTCGTCATCAGGGAAACGTCACTGGTTCCATCTTCCTCCATGGGATGGTGAGTGAGTATTTAGCTTTAGTCAATCTGCCCATCATCGCTAGATGGAGGGGCACAAGTAGGGAAGGATAAGGTTAGGTATTAAGATTGTTTGGATTGGGTGTCAATTACAAGGGAGAGGAAAAATGTTGGAAACTAAAGAGGAACTGTAGTGAAAATAACATAATGACTACAATAGCTTAAAGAGAAGCTGTACTCTCCTGGGTCCCTCTGTGCTGTTTCTCCCACTCCCTGCTGCAATCCTGGCTTGTAATTGCCAGTTTTAGGCAGTGTTTACAAACAAAAGACATGGCATGTGATAGGCTGAGAATAGCTCAGTGTGTGAGTCATACAGAGCTTGCAGGGGGCCTGGAGAGGGTGTGTATAACTTCTATCCTATCACAGAGTAGCACATTCCTGCCCGAGTGCCTGAGCCCGACAAAGCCATCAGAGGAAAGAAGATTAGATTATTTAACAGAGATAATACAGCCGCGGTGCAACTAGGAAAGGCTGCAGTAATCCAAACTACATTAGAACATGTATAGCAACTTATAGGATAGAAGAAATAAGGCTGACAATTTTGTTAGAGTCTCTTTAATTTCTTACAATATTCATTTTTAAATGATTTAGTCAGTATTTTCCAATTGTAAGATCTTTCCTTTCCCTGATTTACATTCTGAAATTTATCACTGGTGGTGACCTCTTTAGTCCTGCCAGGTGATCTGTACGGAATTTTCGTTCTATGGACAGAGGGAGATATTGCTTGCTTGGCAGTTGGAAAAACGGAGGCTTGATTACAAGAAAGGGGAGAAAAATGATAACTCCTCATATTACTGCTACTCCACAGTGTCCCATTAGCAGGCTAGAGTGATAGGTTTACCCAGAAGAAAGAGACAGCACAGAGTTTATTAACTTGGCTTGGAGTTGGCTAGGCAGGACTAAACTGGCCAAAATTACTAATAGTAGATGAGATGTTTGTATAAATATTATATTTTATTATATTTATTGTGCTCAGTTAGCTCAGTTAGCTGTGTGTAGCTGAGTTACAATTAGATTTTCATTGTAGACTAGCCTTTATACTGGACAAAGCTAGCAGCAAGGTGTTGTATTTTCAGGATACTCACATGGACTGTTGAGGTCTGAGAAGTGATGGTTTGTTGCATGCCCATTAGTAGATGCTGAGGTTGCAGCTTTGGAAGACGTCAGATCGGATTCTAGATCGCACCATATTCCTCCGGGGGACAGAAAGTATTGTCCGGACTCGTCCAACTCGCAGGGTCTCCTTGTCAGGATCTCACTGGCTTCCATGTGGCACGTGCTCCTGAGATTCAGACAGTCTGACACACCGTAGGCTTTGGGTGGGCTATGACAAGATGGCGCTGCCCCCCTCAGTTGTGCACAGCCTGGGAATATGGCTTCATCACTTTCCTCTGGCACGTTCCAGCTGGACATCTCTTCCTTTGACTCTCTTGAAGAAGTTTTAAATTCATTTTCTGCTTTTTCAATCAGATCAATTACCTGGCAGGAGATCAAAGATTTTTATTGTTATTACATTTAGCTCAGATTTTCTGTATCCAGAACATTACATTAATCACATACTCAAAGGGACTCACAATCTAATCAATGTTCTGTAATATGGAGAGCAAATCAATCAGATCCAGAGTTGAGGAACTGGCAGTAGGCAGAGCCGGATTATTTTAAAGGCAACCTAGGCAGATGCATGGGGTCTGCTGGACTTCAGTCTCATCCTTATGAGAAAAGTCATGTGCCAATTAGGGGGAAGCACAAGCTAGTACCTTGCCTAGGGGCTCATTTCAGCTTAATCCCTTTCTGGCAGTAGGTCAGTCAGAGTTGCCAAACACAGCTGTGCCGAAACTACCTTGGCACCAAGGTAACAGCACTGGAGTTCCCCCTTGCAAGTGCCAATATTACACAACTGTCAATGTAATCTTTGCCATGGTCATTTTGGGTTTTCAGCTCTGAACTTCATCAGGTGAATATTTGGGTGCTTTAGGTGTTTTTTTCTGTATTTTTTTTTTGCTTTTGAGGTTAATGGAAGTTATGGAGTAGGGGAGTTTGCTAGTACAGGGAGAGGTTATTTTGGGGGTTACATCGGGAGGAACTGCTCAGGCAGAGAGGGTGCGTGCGTGCATGCTATGTATATTGGGGAGAGGGGTGGGTAGGATAGGGAATAGTACATTCAGTGTGTGGGGGGTATATGTTTGGGAGGGGGGTTGCTAGGTCAAGGATGGGGAATAGTACATTGGTGAAAGGGGGGAGGGTTAAGTTTGGGGAGGGAGATCCAAGGTGGCGCCGTTGCAATCATGAAACAATGAAATTTAAAGCAACTGTCATATGGTTTTTGAAATATCAAGATATGGAATGACCCCGACTCTACTTGACCCCAAATGCTACAGTGGATGTGTCTATATAGTCTCTATTTTCTGTCTTTAATTACCATATTACCCGGGAGTCTGGAATTAATATTACAAAAAAAAATAATTGTTGGGTTTTGTTAAATGCCCTTGGTACACACTTGTTTATACTAGTGAGAGCGTTTATCAGCAGTGCACATGTTTACCTCCGACAACAGGACCTTCTTCTTGCTGAGACACAGGCAGGCTGCACAAGCCAGATAAAAAGCCGCACTTCCTGGTGGCCTTCCAGGCCTGACATCCGCATGTTTCTGAGCAACCTCCCTCGCACACAAGTGTTCTGCAGGCTCCTTCTTATCTCCAGCAGACTCCACACATACCTTCGCCTGCTCCATCTCTTTTAAGATAAGGTCTTTCTAGAAGGAGGGGAAAAAAATTACTTTAGAGACTGGACTAAATTGTTGGGATGAAAATTGTCATGTCACTGGGAGTCAATCTTACCAAGTAGATGGGCTCTCTGCCCTTGTCATATGACTTGTATCCAGTCAGGAGTTCTGCTAGGACCTGTAAGGGTCAGAGTTATCTGCTTATTAATGAGAACTTTGAAATATCTGAAATGGAAACAATTGTATATCATACATTTTGTTTTTGTGATTGTCTGCAGTATCGACTTACCACGCCTACAGAGAAGATGTCTGTCTGGGCCGTCAGCTGCCCTCGCCTCATGTAGGTGTCCGGCAGGTAAGCTTGGTGCCTCTGCAAATCCTGAGTTTTCATCTGAGTGTAACTGGCAGATGGGTCTGGGCAGAATCGAGGACCTGAGTGTCCCAGCTTGGGGGAGAACGTATCGTCCAGGAACACATTGGAGCTATAACAAAATAAAACAAAGGGTCAGATTTGATCTGTCTCAAAAAAAACAAGCGATATATGATTCAGTGACATTCTTAAAGGACAACTGAAGGTAGAATTTAATGGAGGCTGCCATATGCATTTCCTTTTAATAAATACCAGTTGCCTGTCAGTACTGCTGATCAATTTGGCTGCAGTAGTGTCTGAATCACACCAGGAACAAGCATGCAGCTAATCTTGTCAGATCTGACAATATCAGAAACACGTGATCTCCTGCATGCTTGTTCAGGGTCTATGGCTAAATGTATTAGAGGCTTAGCAGGCTAGCCAGGCAACCAGTATTGCTTAAAAGGAAATAAATATGGCAGCTTCTATATTCCACTCGCTTCAGTTGTCCTTTGAGGTGCCCATACATCTAGCAATTTCGACCGATCGACCAAGAGACAGAGCTCTCTGTGATTAATCTAGTTGGAGAGAGATCTGTTGGCCGCCATAACCTGCTCTTTATTTTCTCTTTGTTACACTCAGCTGTAAATCTCAGCAGCCTCAAGTTCTGTTCCCTACCACAGTCAATTTTATTATCAGACTCCTCTCTTTTTCTTTTTCAATTCCTAACTTCAGATTTGTTTGTCACAAAAGCTGCATAATTGTATTATTTTAAACATTTATTCTGTTCTATAATTTTTTTAAACCTTCCATGTATTTATAAAGGGAATTGGATGTTAAAAAAAGAATTCCACTTATAATTTTTTTTCTTTATATTTATAATATTATATGTCTCTGCATTCTAATATTTTATTGAGATGGCCTATGTTCGCACAGCTACAAAAAAAGAAGACGATAACTTTCTTAGGCTTCAGATATTAGTGTGTAAAAAATGCAATCACGAGAGTTGGTTTAACAATCCTAAATCATCTCAATGCTACATTACAAATTCATAGCTTGTTGCAGGAGGAAATTGACAGCTATACAGTAAGTGTGTCCAGAAATGCTGCCCTCTATGTAACATATGCTCAGGTTTCAAGATCTGCTAAATATTCACTCAGTTTGTGGATTTCAATAAGGCTTCCTACTTGCTGGATTCTCCATAAGGCACTGTAGGCTCACGCCTACAGGCGCTTCATGTGGGAGAGGCAGACAACCTTCTTGAATGTCCCCCTGCCGGGCTACCTATGGCACAGCTGCAGCTCTTCCCTCCCTTCCTCCCTTCCTGCTCCACTCCGCTCCTCCCTCCGATTCAGATGTATTGTGCAGGCAGCGTTTCTCCCCCTCCATTGCAGGAGCGGCATCTCTGCACTACACTGGTGACGTCCCAACTTCATAACTCAAGTGAGGACCCTTACATTACAGAAGAATGCTGCCGGTGTAGTGCAGAGCTGAGCTGTCGCTCCTGGAAAGTGACCACCGTTGCCTGCAAAATACATCAAAATCGGAGGGAGGAGCAGAACGGAGCATGGGGCCATGTCCTCCATTGAAGCAGCAGTCTACTGCGAGACCCAACCCCACACACATAGCTGCACGGTCCTGTAGAGAGACACCTGGCCAGTAAGCACACCTTCTTGTGTACCAACTTTTGCTGATACAAAGTAGCTCATATGCAAGAAGTCCATAGTCACTCAAACTCCTCCTTTCAGACTTCCGCTATGGAACCATCCCCACCAGAACCACCAGGCACAGGAACCTCTTCTTTCCCCAAGATGTTGTTCACCTGAACTCTATGTAACTCCCCCCACACCCCTTCCCCTGCTGAGTCTCTGTATGCACATCTAAAAATAGGAGTTTGATGCCCTGCTCCATGATCACCATGTTTGTTAGCGTTTACTATTTTTGTTAATTTTGCACTAAATCTCGATAGCGAGCAGATCAGACATGCAGGAAATTATCGATTTGGCCCATTGATCTGGCAGGAAATATTTTATCGCCTTAAGGGTGACAGGAGTCCGTGATTAGAGTGTAAGATTCTAAGGATAGTTAGTGACATAACGCAGGGATAAGGGTTCAGAATATTTTTATGGGTGTGGCCTGTGTTGAGGGGTGGAGCTTAGGGGGCCAAAGCACCTCTGCCTGTAGGCTCCTGAGTTGTAAATCCGGGCCTGGCTACCTATATGTTTAAAGGAGAAAAAAAATCAAATGATGTACAAAAAAATGCTTTCTCTCCATATAATAGAGAGAAAGAGGTAGAAATAATTTTACTGCCAATTATACATAACACAAAACTTATATCATTGATTATCTCACCTTATCTGTTTTTTACCTCATTAATAATAACCTTTTACACTTGCATGTTAAACTTGCGTTGCATTACCCTATTTTACCACAAGGGGCTGCAAAAGCAATGAATGTCTATGGAGACTTTCACACCTAATTCTGTGCTGCGGTCTGCGGAAGTGTCCGAACCGACGCAAGGGCAGCAGCGCGTTACCGCAAGCACCGTGCTTCACATACGGAGCTTGGTGTAAGGCAAGTCTATGGGTGACGCAGTACGTGTAAACGACGGAGCCCTTACATGGACCGAGCAGGGGCACCACTATGCCTATGTCCCTGTCTGCGCACTCTGCTGCAGGGTCATATGATTGTTATTTTTAGTGTTGCGGTGGGATGTGGCCGAGGCATTGCATCCCACCGCAACGCAAAAATCAGGTGTAAAACCGACCTCAACGTACCCCTGAACGGTTTTTTTTTGTTGTTGTTTTTTTTTTTTGAAAATGTATTATTTCAAAATTTTCATATTTTTTTAAACATATGCAGACATTATGATTTTTTGGCAAAGACAGGTCTTCACGCAGGAAAGCCATATTAAAAGGCATTACAGTGGACTTGTAATAAAGAACCATATGACATTTAAAAGTAGAAATAAAAAAACAACCCCTAACCCTCCCCCCAAAACATAACATAACATGAAAGAAAAAACACCCCTCCCCTCCCACTCTCGGTGGATTTAAGCCACAATTTGGCTTGTAACTTAATAAAAAATAGTAGTCCATCAATTAACTCATACTTTTTAGCCAGTCATTTTTAGGTTTGTAGTTCTCCATTGTGTTCTGATCCATCTGAGTGGATGCTATCGGTTCTAATTTGTTGCTCAGGTGAGTTTCCTTCCCGCCTGAATTCTAGTCTACCTAGGGAGCCACCTATCTGTTCTAAGCAATACCATTTAGTTAGGACAAACGACCCCATTAACGCATTCATTTCTTGAGTTGTAAAGGAGCTCAGGGTATATTTCTTCCAAGGCTTGAAAAAACCTTTAGTACGTTTATCCAAGGCCTGGAGATTATGTAATTTTTCCAGTAGGAAAAGTTCTGATAGTTCTTTTTTTTATGGTGTGCTAGAGTAGGATATTGTGGAGAAATCCATATCTGAAATATTACCCGTCTAGCAGCTGCTATTATAATATGACGAAGTGCTGATGGTTTGGACTTGTAATCATCTCCTGTATCATTATGAAAGTTGAAAAGACAGAGATCACGTCCTTTACTATTTTTATGTCACACATTGAATTCACATAGGATACTACCTTATCCCAAAAGTGGTCAATAGCAAAACACTCCCATATACAGTGCAATAACCCAGCATTAGGAAGTTTACATTTAGGGCGGGCAAGGAACATAGTAGCCAGGGGATTATGGTACTTTATATTGAATGCATATTTAGCCCTATGAATGAATATAAGATGTGAAGTTCTATGGACTTCATTTTTGATATGATCTCTGAATATTTTAAACCCCTGGATAATATGTTCCTCTACCAAGTCATCTTGTAAGTCTTTCCTCCATTTCTTGTAGGTGACCCCAAGGTCTTTATCTTCCTTCCTTCTACCCATGCCTGCTGTGAGCTCTGCCAGAGATTTTACCGGGCCTCCTGGTATGATAAGGTTATCCATGGGATCCGGTAAAGCAATTGTTAACTGGTTCATCAACATACTTTTAATTTTGTTTTATTTGTGGTGCTGTGACATGTCAAAGCACCACAACTAAAACAATAGGAAAAGTATGTTGAGGAGTCAGAGCAATTTTGGGTACCTGGAGTCCGGGGTTTCATAAACTGAGGAGTTGGAGTCGGATGATTTCTGTACCCACTCCATAGTCCTGCTTATAAGTGGATCTGAGCTCTGAATGTGCCTTTCTTTTTACTCGGGAGACTTTGGAGTTGATTCACAAAACTTACCGTATTTTTCGGAATATAAGACACATGCCAACTCCTCAGGATCCTTTCACACCTGGGTGGGGTGGTGCAGTATTTTTACCGCACCCCACCGCTGGGCAATAAAAGTCTATGGAGACTTTCATTCTGCCACGGTACAACGGGAGTGACGTTTTCGCCACTTCCCCGACGCTGGTCCAAAACTACGTTACTGCGTGGCTTCTGCTGCAAGCTGCGGCGATCTGCGCTGGGCCGGAAGTCATGTTAGTTTATGACAGCACAGGGATTTTTTTTTAAATTACCAATGCGCTGTTGCAGCGCCCACAAGTGTAAGCATATTTTTACAATACGCTTCTGTGCACTTCCGCATACATGAAGCAGGAAGGGACTGCAAGCGCGCGTAACGTCCTGCTTGGCCCAATGCCAGATGGGGAATACTGCATAGTAACGCGGTATCCCCCGAAGGCCTGTTTTTGTCGGTGCGGCACGGCTGCCGCAGCACCAGTTTGCAATGTGAAACCAGTTTCAGTCTAATACTTACCAGGGCTGTGGAGTTAGTGCAAAAATCATCCGACTCCTTGGTTTATGAAACCACCAACTCTGACTCCAGGTACCCAAAATGACTCCGACTCCACAGCCCTGCATATAAGTAGTGACAAACAATGAGATGCAAATAGTTTCTCCTTGCATTCAAATTTCATGTAAAGGTTATGCAGCTTGAATTTGGACCAATAAAAATTGACAGAAATGTATTCTGATTAGTCCAATATCAAGTTGCATATAATTTACATGAAATTTGAATGCAAGGAAAAATAATTTGCATCCCATTGATCATCCCTGCTTATAAGTTCCCCAGGTACAGCCACAACCTCCAGACTGAGAGACATTACGTCTTTGCGGTATTAGGAATTATGAAAGAGGAAGTACAAACTTTACAAATTTTTTTAAAAGGCCTGAGCAGACCAATCATCACCTCCAGAATAAGAGGCTTCTGTGGTCACATGAGGAAGTGGACCAACCTCTGACGTACGCCATCCTGGTTATCATGTGATCGTTTCCTACCTCTGAAAGGAAAGGTTGTGAAATGTCTGATGTCATCTGAAACGTGTGTTCTCACCTCTTAATGTTTCCATGAAACAGTCCAACCTCATGTAAGTGACTCACAGCTTGAAGAAGTCCCGCCGCGACTGCCAGCCTCTTCTCCCAGCTCAGGACGTCTCCGGTGTCCTAGAATGGTATTAAATGTCAAATCCAAAACCTACAAAAGCTATTTTTGTTTTTACTGTAGTTGTGTGGGGTTTTTTTTGGGGGGGAGGGGGGGGGGCGGAGTGTCAGAAACAGCAATGAAAAAACTTATTTGTGGAGTAATTAGGTACAACCTGATAATAAATCAGACTCGCTGTGTGCACAGAAGGCTAGTATAATCATTTGTCACAGGGTAATTCATTCCGGGGCATAACTACATTGTGCTCAAACTCCCCCCACTCCTGTACATAATGCAGAGCAGCAGCGGAGGAATATACATTACCTGCTTCTAGTGGTGGGACAGGTCCTTTTTGCTCCCCTTTAGTGTACAAGCACCATATAGCTGATCACCATGCGGCTTCTGGCCCTGCATGTCATGTGACGGGCGGAAGCCACATGGTGATTGGCTGTAAGGTGCTTGTACACCAAAAAGGTGTGAAGACGAACTGTCCCACGACCAGAAGCAGGTTATGTATAACGCTCCGCTGCTGCTCTGCATTAAGTACAGGAGCAGGCCCCCCAGTGACAGCGGAGGTTGCAGGGAATATTATTACTTCCCTGATTTATTCAGCTTTTCATCAGGGATTTGTAACTGGCACAAACCGATGTGTCCTCATATGTGTCCTCATGTCCCTAGCTGATTCTCTAAAACCCCTGGTCTCCCTGTCATCCTACACTGACCCCGAGTCAGCATCCATCTACTACTCCACCACAGTCTCTGCTGCCATGAACACAGCCGCCCCTCTCACCAACTTCAGCCCCCGCCGCATCAACAGACAGCCCTGGCTGACTGAACCCATCAAACAACTGAAAAGACAGTCCAGGGCAGCAGAACGGCAGTGGAGGAAAAGCTCCAATGCAGATGACTTCGCCCACTATAAAAACACGCTGCTCCAGCTCAGGGACGCTCTCTCACTTGCAAAGCAGTCATACTTCTCTACACTTATTTCTTCACAATCCCATAACCCTAAACAACTTTTTAACACCTTCAACTCTCTTCTCCACCCCCCGCCTCCCCCTACAACCACAAGCTTGTCTGCAGAAGACTTTGCAGCATATTTTGTGAGCAAAATTGAAACGCTACAGAACAGCTTTCAAAAGCAACCCTCTTCACCGGTCCAATCACCTCTTCCTTTTTCCTCTCCTCCTGGCAGCTCCCCTACTATTAACTATCCCTCTCCACATAACCACTCACCCACTCAAACCCCCTCCCTGCTAACCATCTTCTCTGCCTTAACTGAACAGCGTCTTTCTTCACTAATCTCTAAAGCTCATCTTACTACATGCGCCTCAGACCCTATTCCCTCTCATCTTATCCCCCAGCTCTCCTCCCCCCTCATTCCTGCTTTAACAACACTGTTTAACCTTTCCATCTCAACTGGCATTTTCCCTTCTTCATTTAAACAAGCTATCATAACACCACTAATCAAAAAACCCTCTTTAGACTCTACTGCCCTTTCTAATTACCGCCCAGTCTCTCTCCTTCCCTTTGCCTCCAAACTGCTGGAACGCCACATTTACTCAGTTGTCTAACTTTCTCTCTGCTAATTTCCTGTTGGACCCCTTCCAGTCTGGCTTCCGCCCTCAACACTCTACGGAAACTGTTCTCACTAAGGTTGCCAATGACCTCCTAGTTGCTAAAGCCAAAGGCAGATTTTCGGTACTAATACTCCTAGATCTGTCCTCTGCCTTCGACACTGTTGATCATACCCTGCTTCTCCAGACCCTCTCAACACTGGGAATCAAGGGCCTAGCACACTCCTGGCTCAACTCTTACCTGTCTGGACGTTCTTTCATGGTCTCCTATGCCAATACCAACTCCTCTCCACGCCCACTGTCTGTGGGAGTACCACAAGGGTCCGTCCTTGGACCCCTCCTCTTTTCCATTTACACCCATGGCCTGGGACAGATAATAAGCTCTTTTGGGTTTCAATACCACCTCTATGCTGATGACACCCAAATTTATTGTTCTGCCCCAGACCTCTCCACACTACTATCAAAAGTCCCCAAATGTCTATCCGCTGTATCTACATTTATGTCATCCCGCTTCCTTAAACTCAATATGAGCAAAACGGAGATTGTGATATTTCCACCTTCACTCTCTGTTCCACCTCCCATTGTCACAATCAATGTAGAGAACACCCCAATAGCATCAACCCCCAAAGCTCGTTGCCTAGGGGTAACTCTGGACTCTGAGCTCTCCTTTAAACCACATATTAACACTCTAACTACCTCCTGCTACTTCCATCTCAAAAACATTTCCAGAATCCGTCCCTTCCTTTCACAAGAAGCAACTAAAATGCTTGTGCATGCCCTAATCATCTCCCGTCTTGACTACTGCAACACCCTACTCTGTGGTCTACCAAAAAGCAGACTGGCACCTCTCCAATCCCTACTAAACTCTGCGGCCCGTCTCATCCACCTCTCTTCTAGATCCTCTGAGGCAGCCCCTCTCTGCCAATCCCTCCACTGGTTACCAGTTGCCCAAAGGATCCAGTTTAAACTTCTCACACTTGCATACAAAGCTCTACATAAGCTGTCGCCTCCATACATTTCCTCTTTAATCTCCAGATACCTCCCCGCTCGAACCCTCCGTTCCTCACAGGAGACCCTTTTGTCCTCCAGCCTAGTCACCTCCTCTCACTCTCGCATCCAAGACTTCTCACGGGCGGTCCCTCTCCTTTGGAACTCTCTCCCTCAGCTGGTTCGTCATGCCACGAGTCTGGAAACCTTCAAACGTACTCTGAAAACACACCTGTTCAGAAAAGCCTATAATTTGCTATAGGCAGCACTGAAGGCACACTGGCTCACCCACTAATCCTGGTGTTTACTTCCCCTTTGTTTCCTCCCCACTACCCTCTAGATTGTAAGCTCGCAAGGGCAGGGACCTCCTCCTAGTGTTTCTCATACTGCTGTAATTTTAACATATGCATATGTACCAACTACATATCAACTATGTATGTATCTGTATTTATTCTATTCAATGTCATGACTGTACAGTGTCTTGTATTTCTTATGTATATTTGTTCCCCATTATTTGTTTGTACTATGTACAGCGCTACGGAAGATGTTGGCGCTATATAAATAAAAACTAATAATAATAATAATATGCCCTCATATAAGTCTTCATATTGATGGTGTCCCAGCCTGTCCAGTACCATAAAGTTGATTACTTCCTGCCAGGGTTACCAAATCATCCCTTTAAATATGGACACAGTTATGCAGGTTCTGGGGCTACCTACACATAATCAGTGTCTACACTGCATCCTAAAGACGTTCTTTGTTGGGGGTTTCAAGATAAAAACGGACACTTACATGGGGCTTCTACCGGCCCCTGACGCTGTAATGTCCCGCGCCGTCCTCCAACGATCCGCCGTTCTCCTCCGCCAGTTCCGGTCTGATCGGCATCTGAGACCAACTGCCATGGCCGCGCGCTCGCTCCCGTGCACCATCGGGAGCTTATGCCGCAGTACAACAAAACTTCGTGCCACGCCTGCGCAGTAAGCTCCCAATAACGCGTGCGGGAGCGAGCATTATTTGTCTTGTTAGATGAATATATAAATGGATGAATATATTACCGGGACCGCTGGAATGGAACCGAGGATTGTAGGAGGATGGCGTGGGACATTACAGCTTCAGGGAGCTGGTAGAAGCCCTAGGTAAGTGTCCATTTTTATTTAAAAAACCAAAAAACAATAGAACCCCTTTAAAGAGAACCCGAGGTGTGTTTAAAGAATGTTATCTGCATACAGAGGCTCGATCTGCCTATACAGCCCAGCCTCTGTTGCTATCCCAAACCCCACTAAGGTCCCCCTGCACTCTGCAATCCCTCAAAAATCACAGCCGTGCTGTGAGGCTGTGTGTACATCTGTAGTGTCAGTCTCAGCTGCTCCCCCGCCTCCTGCATAGCTCCGGTCCCTGCCCCCATCCCTTCCCTCCAATCAGCAGGGAGGGAAGGGATGCAGGCGGGGATTGGAGTTCTGCAGGAGGCGGGGAGAGCAGCAGACTGACACTATAGAGATAAACACAGCCAGCTCTGACAAGCTTTTTGTCAGCAGTGTGGCTGTGATTTATGGAGGGATTGCAGAGTGCAGGTGGACCTTAAGGGGGTTTTTGGATAGCAACAGAGGCTGGGCTGTATAGGCAGATCCAGCCTCTGTATGCAGATAATATTTTTCAAACCCACCTCGGGTTCTCTTTAAGTAGTCACAAGGCCTGTATACTTTGCTACAAATTAGAACCAGTAGCTCTAAAGGTAGCCATACACTGGTCGATTTGCCATCAAATCGACCAACAGATAGATCCCTCTCTCATCGAATCTGATCAGAGAGGGATCGTATGGCTGCCTTTACTGCAAACAGATTGTGAATCGATTTCAGCATGAAACAACACCCCCCCTCCCCCCCTTCCTGCATACATTACATGATCCGGCCAGCGCAAGCCCCCCGGTCTCCACTGTCTTCTTCTCCGGAGCGGGCTCCGGGTTTCGGACCGGCTGGCTCCGAAGCCAGTAGAGGGCACTCTACTGTTTAAACTTCCTGCCGGGACGGGAAGTTCAGTGAAGCTGGAGCCCAGAGCGGAGAAGAAGACAGCGGAGACCGGGGGGGGACTTGTGCCAGTGGAGCAGGTAATGTATTGCGTTGGTAGTCGGGCTTTCGAACGCCGCTATTGATGCACTCCCGACCCGCTGGCAATCCAGCAAAATCTTCCGCACGGACAGATCGATGGGAACAATTGATTTTGGATGGAAATCGATCGTTCTGTCAGCGTTTGCGCATCGATTTCACAGCAGATTCGATCACAGTGATCGAATCTGCTGTATATCCTCGGGAAAATCGTTAGGAGTATGGGCCCCTTTAGGGAAAGGAATGCATGACTACAGAACTTCACTAGAGCCCCCTCCATCCTGTGGAACTTTCTTTCTCTGCCTATCAGGCTTACCCCCTGCTTCAGAACTTTCAAACAAGCCCTCAAAACTCACATTTTTCAAGGGACTCAGTGTCCTAAGGCCTCATCTCATCAGTGTCCTAACTCTCTCTGCTGAGAAACCCTCGATGCTGCCCCACCATTATGTTACCACCACCAACTCCCTTTAGATTGTAAGCCTTTGGCAGGACCCTCCCTCTTTGTATGTTCTACCTGATTGTGCATCCTGCTCACAGAATAACGTGATCTTGAATTACTTGGACTACTATGGGCCAGGGTCCTAGTATGCCGCCGCACCCCCTGCATACATTACCTGCTCCGGCCGGCACGACTACCCCGGTCTCCGCTATCTTCTTCTCCGCGCTGGTCTCTGGGTTCGGCTGGCTTCACTGAACTTCCTGTCCGGGGCAAGTTTAAACAGTAGAGGGCGCTCTACTGTTTAAACTTCCTGCCAGGACAGGAAGTTCAATGAAGCCAGCCGGACCCGGAGCCCAGCACGGAGAAGAAGACAGCGGAGACTGGGGGAGTCGCGCCGGCCGGAGCAGGTAATGTATTGCAGCTGGCGTCGGTCGTAGGGCATTCGAACGCCGCTATCGACACACTCCCGACCCGCCGGCAATCCAGCAAAATCTTCCACACAGACGGATCGACGGGAACTATTGATTTCGGACGGAAATCGATAATTCTGTCAGCATTTGCGCAACGATTTCACAGCAGATTCGATCACAGTGATCGAATCTGCTGTATATCGCCTGGAAAATCGTTAGGTGTATGGGCCCCTTAAGACAGTATATTTTTGTTCCTTGATCTAGAAAGGTGTTGGTTGGATGCATTTGTACATGCTTCTTTCCACATAATCAGCGCCTAAACCAACTAGCTACAAGACCTGTAAAATTCATATATGTAAGTATTTAAAGGGATGAGTGAGCTACACTGCTTCCTGCATCCATGATGATGGTGAGAAAGGGGTGTGTCAAAGGATGAACTTACTTCCTGCAGTGCTGCATCTAATGAACCATTCTGCATGTAATGGTAGATGAGGCAGCGATGTCCACTCTCCAAACAGAAACCCAGCAGTGGCAGCAGGTTAGGGTGAGCACAGCTGCAACACAAGGGGGAAGAGGTTAAACAGACAAATCTAATCTAGAACCTTTTCATAAAGAGTCTGCAATGGATGTAGTGTTTTCTGCAAATAAGTACTTTTTAAGCTAGTCTCTGCATGCTTGAAAAGAGGACCTTGTAACTTTAAAGTGCATCGAAAGGTTTAGTAGTCGGAGTGCTAAAATGTTACCTCCTTATATCAAATGAGGTTCCTGATACCACAAAACCCTTATACTAAAAATCATGATCACGTGACTGCCGTAGGGACAACCGAGCCGAAAGAGTCAGTTTTGGGCAGTGGGTATGCTGCTGCTCGGATTGCATGAGCCTTACTTTTCAGACTGCAAGAAGGGAAGGCACAGAGTGAATTTCTGAGAAAAGTGTGGTCCATAGCAGCGACAGTCTGTGCAGGCAATATCTGGGCTTTCAGTACTTTAAAAATGATTTATTTGATATATCAGCTAATCAAGAGGCTTCTATACAGACAAAACTAGGCTCTGCAACTCAGACATAGGGAAACATTTATGCCTGCAGTAGGGCTTTGAACTTGACAAGAAGTAGGTAGAAAATAATACATTTTTCAAATACCTTATTTCAAATTCATGTTTTCAGAAGTGGAAAGTTGGTAGCGGTGAAGTCTTTATAAATACATGCCTCCCAACTTTTTGAGACATGAAAGAGGGACATGTTTAAGACACACCCCTGCCACTATTCAAGTCACACCCCTGCCCATACCAGTCACACCCCCGCCCATTCCAGTCACACCCCAGCCACAAATAACTCATGAGCAAATCACAATGCGTTTACCATAAACCTCTTTTTAGCAGAGACATACATATATTTACAGAGCAGTACATTAGTTCTGAAAGAGGAGTAAATTAGCAAGAAAGAGGGACAAGTGGGGTTAGGTGCCAAAAGAGGGACATGTCTGTTTGGAGCTATGTAAAGACACCCCTTAAAATCATCTGCCTGAAAGCAAAATCCCCCTTTTTTTTTTAAATATGCATCGAATGCTGCTAATCTGACAGCTCTGTGTTTTGGCACAGTGACAGTATTTGTTACCTGTTTAGCCAGCTGCAAATAATGTGCAACTTCTATATGAAGAGCTCATAATCTAATCCCTGCTGTAGCCATGGTCTAATGCTGGGTCGTTTCTGGTGCTCGATTCTGCGCCCGATCGTTTTTGCTGCTCGATCCCCACTTGATTCTCTTATCGTCTGCTCGTTTTTCTTCTCTTTTTCAATTCACTTCAATAACAAATCGAGCGGCAAAACGATCAAACGGCGATAGGACATGTCGGAAATTATCTATCTAATCAGCTAAAAAACGAACCGTGTATTCCCAGCATAATGTTCCAACCACAGTCTCAGGCAATTTTCAGCAGCAACCAATCAACTTATTAGTTTTGGGGTGTTGGAGGAAACGAGAGTCTCCTGAGGAAACGCAAGTGCATGCCGATAAAGTTCTAACCTAGATATGACCCTGGGATATCAAAAAGTGCTATCCTCTACACACGTATGCTGTCTTTTCTCTATTTTACCATATTTGTGTGTTTACAAAGGTTGGCAGTTGTTGGTAGTAATGGGGAAGTAAAGGGGAACCAGGCTTGGTGGCCATTTTTGATCATACCGGAAGGTGATCTGTGCTTCTGTCTGGAAGAAGGAATGTAACCGGTCTGTCTGGTCTCCATCCATCTGAAGGAAAACAGAGAATTATTCCCATCCCAAACTGTTTGTGTATAGTTAATGATATAAATTGCTGTACCCCAGACAGTGGCTCACAGCCTATAAGTACTTGTTCCATACTAGAGAGGCTGGTCTGATTTAGGTTCTGCCTTTTTCACCCCTATTCCATGTTCTGGTATTGAAGTTGGATTCCAATATCCATAATAATCGTTTTTGCTCATGTCATTGTTTAAGAGGAACTGTAGTGAAAATAACATTATGAATAAAATTGCTTATTTTTAACAATATTTACTTATGAATGATTTGGTCAGTGTTTGCCTATTGTATAATCTCTCCTCTCCCTGATTTGCATTCTGAAATTTATCACTGGTGGTGACCTCTTTAGCTCTGCCAGGTGATCGGTACGGAATGATTGTTACTGAGAGTTGTATGCAGAGAGGGAGATACTGCTTGATTGGCAGTTTGAAAAAGCCGTTATTTCCCACAATACAATGAGGTTCACAGACAGCAAACTGTCAGGACCATGGTCATGATATCACACTGTGGGAGGGGTTTCACCACAATATCAGCCACACAGAAAAGGACTGGGATGAAGTTCAATTTTTGGTTACAGTTCCTCTTTAACACTGGAGATAATAAATGGGGTATGGGTGGCAGTTCCACCACATTTGTTTCTGAGCATGAAGTTTAGGTATAAACATGTAGTACCTCTTTTAGCCATTTAATGGCATAGACTCTGTCTCCTTTCTGTCCTCTGTAGATGTCAGCAAATTGTCCAGAGTAAATCTTCCTGTCGGCACTGAATCGTTCTGTGGCCTCATCCAGCTGTTGCCGTGTCCATTGCTGGCATAAGCTGCCCGGGGTAAGACTTATCTCCTGCTGTGGCATGCTCAGTACCTATCCACATGTGAAAAGTTTACATTAATAGGCTGTATAGGCTAATATAAAGTTATACAGTATACGATTTCTGAACGTATCCCCCCCTCCTCCCCCCCAAGGTAAATAGTACAGTCTAAGTGTGTGTATCAAACCTTTACCTCATCGCTCTGGTGTGATCCATCCCATTCAAATACATTAGCCAATCGCTTTTCAAAGCACTAGCGTTTTGAAAAGCGTTTAGAAGCGCTTTTGGTGTGCACCAGCCCTTACTGTGCCCAATCCAATGAAAAGTCAACAGCGCGTTACCGTTGGAGTTCTGCGGCGACGTAGCAGTGGTAGAAGTAATGTAAGTCAATGGGCGATGCAGGTATTTTAAACGGGGGTGGCGGTGCGGTGCACATGAGCAGAACAAAGCGAACATGACGGGGATACCCAGTGACCCAGGAATGCCAGTGACGCACTTCCTGTCCAGCAGGGAGGAGGGGCGATATGCATATGATCCTGTTAGCGCACTCTGCCGCAGGGCCATAGGTTAGGTATTTTGTGCGTTACGTTGCGATGCAACGGGGCAGGGCATTTCATCACACACACACACATTTCAGGTTGAAAACTGGCCAATGAACTGTAGCTTGTAAATTGGTTAACAGTATACATTGTTTTTGTTTAGTTTTTTGCAGTGTGCTTGTGCAGTTGTTTCACTATGTGACAGGTCCTCTTGCTGTTGCCAGTAACTAGTGACTTTCATCTATGAGTTCTCACCCACTAAGAATGTGCCAACGGTATTACCTTCCGCATAGCTAGACGCACATACACACAACTGGAAAATCCTAGATTACAAGATACCGTTTCACACAAAGGGTTACAGCATGCGTTTGTTACATAACAGGCGGAGTGCATTACTCACATAACGCATCCACACATCTGCTGATGAATAGAAGGATTATTTGGTACAAGCTTGCACGAAACACTATTGTTATTAAAGAGAATCTGTCAGAAGATACTGTGCGTAGATGCACAGCTACAGAACCAATCCACTTTTTCTCTACAGCATACAGATGGAACTCAGGCCAAATCTGGCCCTCAGAGCCATAAAATTTGGCCCCCAAGTGTTGAAGCCATACAGAGGAGGGAGAGGACCACTAGACACTAGGGAACTGTAGTGGGGAGGGAGGGAAGACCACTGAACACCAGGGCACTGTATAGGGGAGGGAGGAGGGCCACAAGACACCAGGGAACTGAATAGGGGAGGGGAGGGCCACTAAACACCAGGGAACTGTATAGGGGAGAGAGGGGGCCACTGAACACCAGGGCATAGGGAAGGGAGGAGGGCCACCAGACACCAGGGAACTGTATAGGGGAGGGAGGAGGGCCACCAGACACCAGGGAACTGTATAGGGGAGGATAGGAGGGCCACAAGACACCAGGGAACTGTATAGGGGAGGGAGGGGCCTCTGAACACCAGGGCATAGGGGAGGGAGGAGGGCCACCAGACACCAGGGCATAGAGGGGGGGGGGGCACAAGACACCAGGGAACTGTATAGGAGAGGGGAGGAGGGCCACAAGACACCAGGGAACTGTATAGGAGAGGGGAGGAGGGCCACAAGACACCAGGGAACTGTAGTGGGTAGGGAGGGAAGACCACTGAAAACCAGGGCATAGGGGAGGGAGAAGGGCCACAAGACACCAGGGAACTGAATAGGGGAGGGGAGGGCCACTGAACACCAGGGAACTGTAGTGGGTAGGGAGGGAAGACCACTGAAAACCAGGGCATAGGGGAGGGAGGAGGGCCACAAGACAACAGGGAACTGAATAGGGGAGGGGAGGGCCACTGAACACCAGGGAACTGTAGTGGGTAGGGAGGGAAGACCACTGAAAACCAGGGCATAGGGGAGGGAGGAGGGCCACAAGACACCAGGGAACTGAATAGGGGAGGGGAGGGCCACTGAACACCAGGGAACTGTAGTGGGTAGGGAGGGAAGACCACTGAAAACCAGGGCATAGGGGAGGGAGGAGGGCCACAAGACACCAGGGAACTGTATAGGGGAGGGAGGGGGCCACTGAACACCAGGGAACTGTATAGGGGAGGAGGGCCACAAGACACCAGAGAACTGTATAGGGGAGAGAGGGGCCACTGAACACCAGGGCATGGGGGGGGGGGGGAGGAGGGCCACAAGACACCAGGGAACTGTATAGGGGAGGGGCCACTGAACACCAGGGCATATGGGAGGGAGGAGGGCCACCAGACACCAGGGAACTGTATAAGGGAGGGAGGGGCCACTGAACACCAGGGCATAGGGAAGGGAGGAGGGCCACCAGACACCAGGGAACTGTATAGCGGAGGGAGGAGGGCCACCAGACACCAGGGAACTGTATAGGGGAGGGAGGAGGGCCACCAGACACCAGGGAGCTGTATAGGGGAGGGGAGGAGGGCCACAAGACACCAGGGAACTGTATAGGGGAGGGGAGGAGGGCCACAAGACACCAGGGAACTGTATAGGGGAGGGGAGGAGGGCCACAAGACACCAGGGAACTGTATAGGGGAGGGGGCCACTGAACACCAGGGCATAGGGGAGGGAGGAGGGCCACTAGACACCAGGGAACTGTATAGGGGAGGGAGGAGGGCCACCAGACACCAGGGAACTGTATAGAGGAGGGCCACCAGACACCAGAGAACTGTATAGGGGAGGGAGGAGGGTCACTGAGACGTGGCTAAATGACACCGTCCCGGACAACTCCCTCCAGCTACCTGGCTTCAACCTCTTCCGCGCAGACCGTGACAGCGCACTCTCCGGGAAACAGAGGGGAGGTGGCATCTGCTTCTATATCAAGGCCACCTGGTGCACGAACACGTCCATCATGGACAGACACTGCTCCCCAGACATCGAGCTCCTACTCATAAACTGCAAACCTCAATATTCACCAAGAGAATTCTCCTCCTACGTTCTTGTAGGAGTATATATCCCCCCCAGTGCCAACACCAAGATCGCTCAGCGTACAATCAGCGACACCATCTCGAGGTGGGAGACATCCCTCCCAGACTCCCTCTTCATCGTCTGTGGGGACTTCAACAGCGCGAACCTCCACACGGAGATGCCTCGCTACAAACAGCACATTACTTGCCCCACCAGGAATCAGAACACCCTGGACCATTGCTACACGGTCCTCAAGGATGCGTACAAACCTATTCGACAGGCTCCCCTAGGGAACTCTGACCACTGCCTAATCCATCTAATTCCCACCTACAGAAGGCACCTTGAATCATCCAAGCCAGTCCTCAGGACCGTGAGAAAGTGGACAGAAGAAGCTAAGCTACAACTACAGGCCTGCTTCGAATGCACCGACTGGGCGACCCTCGAGACAGCCTGCCTGGAGGAATGGTCAGAGAACGTCATCTCCTACATCAGCTTCTGCGAGGAGCTGTGCATCCCCACAAAAACCTTCAGGGTCTACCCTAACAACAAGCCCTGGTTTAACGGCAAGCTACGCCGGCTCCGGAAAATCAAGGAAGAAGCGCATAAGTCCGGAACACCAGAGGAGTTCAAGGCAGCCAGATACACCCTCAAGCGCGAACTTAGCACCGCAAAGAGGGCCTACTCCAACAAGCTGGGGCTCAGCCTACGCTCAAACAACACACGGGAAGTCTGGCAAGGTCTTAGGGCAGCTACAAATTTCAAACCCTCTCCACAACATGCACCCCCGAGCCTCGAACTAGCAGAGAAACTCAACGAATTCTACTGCAGGTTTGAACATCAACCAACCCATGTAGGAGACCCGAGCGCCACCCAGTGGGCAACCCCCACCTCTCCTAGTACTGGCAGTGCCCTCCCAGAACCAGCAGTAGTCCAGGAGTCTGAAGTACTCAGGCACCTCCGGAAACTAAATCCTAGGAAAGCCTCCGGCCCAGACGATGTGTCATCTATGTGCCTGAGATCCTGCGCTAGCCAGATAGCCCCCGTGCTGACCTCCATTTTTCAGGAATCCCTGTCGGCTGGCAAGGTACCCTCCTGCCTTAAAAGGTCCACCATTATACCAGTACCCAAAAAAACAGGTGTTACGGATCTCAACAACTACAGACCCGTGGCCCTTACCTCAACTGTCATGAAGATCTTTGAAAAACTGGTCCTCACCCATCTGAAAAACTCCACCAACGCTCTCCTAGATCCACTTCAATTTGCATACAGGGCAAACAGGTCCACAGAGGATGCCATCAACATCAGCCTGACATACATTATGGAACATCTGGACAGACCCAACACCTACGCCAGGATCCTCTTCCTAGACTTTAGCTCTGCTTTCAATACGATCTGCCCGAACATCCTGTACAACAACTTAGCGCAACTTGGGCTTGACGGAAATCTCTGCACCTGGATCAAGGACTTCCTCACAAACAGGACGCAACAGGTTAAACTTGGCAGCTGCCTCTCCCAAATGAGGACCACAAACACTGGCGCCCCCCAAGGCTGTGTACTGTCTCCAATCCTGTTTTCCCTGTATACAAACAGATGTACCTCAACGGCTGACTGCGTTAAGATAATTAAATTTGCGGATGACACCACCATCCTTGGTCTCATCAGTGGAGGGGACGAATGCACCTACCGCCGTGAGATTGAGCGAATCTGCAACTGGTGTAAGGACAACATGCTTGTCCTAAACGCTGCAAAGACCGTCGAGTTGGTTATCGACTTCAGGAAAAGTCCACCCCCACTCAGCCCAGTATTCATCGAAGGCACGGAAGTCACCAGAGTATCAAGTGTTCGGTTTCTGGGTACCACCATCACCAACGACCTGAGATGGAGTGAAAACACCACTAAATGTCAAAAGAAGGCGCAGCAACGGCTGTTCTTCCTAAGACAACTCAGGAAGTTTGGTATGCCGCAGGAGCTGCTGTCTAGCTTCTACACTGCCACCATCGAGTCAATCCTGTGCTCATCCATCATCATTTGGTATGGGGGAGCCACCACGAGTGACAGGTACAGACTACAAAGAGTAATCAATGCAGCGGAAAGAATCATTGGTTCACCCCTGCCACCTCTGGACCTCCTCCACGCATCCAGACTGAGAACAAGGGCTTACAGGATCACAAATGACCCGCACCATCCCGGCAGCTGCTTCTTCAGCCGCATGCGCTCAGACCATCGCTACAGGGCTATTTCCACCAAAACCTCCAGGCACAGGAACTCTTTTTTCCCCCAAGCAGTGCGCCTTCTGAACTCAAGTCACACACACAGGAAAACTAAATAGCACATCTGTGACCCAGGCCTAAGTTAATGTTTACCTATTCTGTGGTCACCACATGTAGCGTGCACTACAATACCTAAATTCCCTTGTCTGCACATGTTTTTTTGCACTACCTGGTATTTATCTTATGTCTTTGTCTGTTCGTCATTGCATGTTTTTTTGCACTACTATGCTTCTAATGTCTTTGTACTATGCTTTAATGCCGATGTGTACCACAAACAATTCCGAGGGTGGCAACTGCTGCACTTGGCGAAATAAATCTGATTCTGATTCTGATTCTGACCAGACACCAGGGAACTGTATAGGGGAGGGGAGGAGGGCCACAAGACACCAGGGAACTGTATAGGGGAGGGGAGGAGGGCCACAAGACACCAGGGAACTGTATAGGGGAGGGGAGGAGGGCCACAAGACACCAGGGAACTGTATAGGGGAGGGGAGGAGGGCCACAAGACACCAGGGAACTGTATGGGGGAGGAAGTGGGCCACTAGACACCAGAGAACTGTAGTTGGCCACTAGGCATTGATGTTGGCCTGTGACTTCATCCCAGTGTTCAATTTCGGCCCGCTTTGTATTTGAATTTAACACTCCTGCTCTACAGAGATGATATAAAGGACACCTGAAGTGAGAGGCATATGAAGGCTGCCATATTTACTGTATTTCCTTTTAACCTCCTTGGCGGTAACCCCGTGTGTGTGACACGGGGTAAGCCGCCGGAGGGTGCCGCTCAGGCCCTGCTGGGCCGATTTACATAATTTTTTTTTGCTGGACGCAGCTAGCACTTTGCTAGCTGTGCCAGCACACTGATCTGCCGCCCCCCCCCCCCCCCCCGACCCCGTGCACTGCCTGGCCAATCAGTGCCAGGCAGCGCAGAGGGGTGGATCGGGACTCCCAATGACGTCACAACGTCGGTGACGTCATCCCGCCCCGTCACCATGGCGACGGGGGAAGCCCTCCAGGAAATCCCGTTCTTTGAACGGGATTTCCTGATCGGAGATCGCCGAAGGCGATCGAAGTGGGCGGGGGGATGCCGCTGAGCAGCGGCTATCATGTAGCGAGCCCTGGGCTCGCTACATGATTTAAAATAAAAAAAAACAAAAAAAAAACCTGCTGCGCTGCCTCCTAGCGGAAGTTTTCATACCGCCAGGAGGGTTAAGCAATACTAGTTGCCTGGCAGTCCTGCAGTCATTCTGGATGCAGTAGTGTGTGAATCACACACCTGAAATCAACATGATGCAAATTCAGTCAGAAACCCCTGATCTGCTGCATGCTTGTTCAGGGTCTATGGCTAAAAGTATTAGAGGCAGAGCAGCAGCAGGACAGCCAGGCCAGGCAATGTGCATTGTTTAAAAGGAAATAAATATGGCAGCCTCCATTTCTCTCTCACTTCAGCTGTCCTTTAAAGGAATTCTAAAGTGAGGGAGCTATGGGGGTTCTCATATTTACTCCATTTACAAAAAAAAATTACAGTGGCTCGACTGTCAGTGTCTTATGCCCAGTACACACCATGCAATTTCCTATCAGACGGATCTAATTGATTGTTTCTGACAGGTCCTATCTGATTTCTGATGGATTTTTTTATCGATTTTCTGATCACTATACAAAATCAATCAGAAAACCGATCAGGAATCGTAATGGACCTGTTATACCTGTTGAAATAATTAATTTGACCTGTCTACATGATGGAAAACTGCATTGTGTGTACTAAGCATTACTGTTCACACACATGCTAGATAAGGAAACACGATCCTTTTGGGCTATCTTGGTAAAGGGTCTGGTGTGTACAGTTGCCCCACACGGTTGTTTAAATAAGTGACCGACGCAAGAGCACGTTATTTGTCTTCTGCACTGTAGACTTGTTTACTGAGGCCTGGTACACACCATGCATTTCCCTGTTGAACCTCATACACCCTTTCAACAGCGGTCTTTTATGCAGCACAATTATCAAACAACTTTTGTTGTGAAACAAGTTAAACAACCAAAAAAACAGTGGCTTGCTATTGTTCAAAGAACTGATATGACTGATAAGACGTCAATCCAACTGTTGAGGCACGTACACACGCCTGATCACTTCAAACAACGGGTTGTGCCCGTTCTGACGACAGTTTCCCCGTGTGTACAGTCTGTCGGCAGGCTGATAAGGCTGGTTTTGACCGATCCAGCGGATTGGTCTAAACTGCGGATAGGTCAAAACCAGCTTTATCAGCCTGTCCACAGACTGTACACACGGGGAAACTGTCGGCAGAACGTCCGTCGTTTGAAGGGATCAGGTGTGTGTACGCACCTTTGGATTGACGTCTTATCAGCCTTATCAGTTTGAACAATAGCAAGCAACTTTTTTTGGGGGGGTTGTTCAACTTGTTTCTCAACAAAAGTTGTTTGATAATTGTGCTGCATAAAAGACCACTGTTGAGTGTGTGTATGAAGCTTTATATTGACAGATCAAATCAATTTCCGACTTGTCCAATCTGATTTATGATCAATTTTGTACAAAAGTGATTGGAAACTCGATCATAAACATGATTTATCAAGGTCCCTCACACTCCTATGTGGTTTTTCAACATACAGGCCCATACACACGTCGGATTTTTCCGAACGACGGGTCGTTTGAACGTCCTGTCGTTCAGTCATCCGCACAACAAATCGGGCGTGTATAGACTGTCGTTCGGGTGATAAGACTGGTCTTGAGCGATCCGAACGACAGTCTGTACACACGCTGGATTTGGCGTGCGGACGACTGAACGACGGGACGTTCAAACGACCCGTCGTTCGGAAAAATCTGACGTGTGTATGGGCCTTTAGACTAGTGATCTGTGCAAATACAGCAGATGTGGACTGCGATCTTCCCAACTGTCTGCTATTGGACCACACAAACCTCTTCTGGGTTAAATCAGAACACAGTTGCTGGTTCGGACAGCCCAACAAACCCTGGAAGCATCCCTCCGGCAACAAGGAGGCCTAGCAATGGGAGTTCATAGGCCAGGGCTACATTCACTATACAGTGGTATCATATAGGGAGTGTTTCTGATGCTGAAATCAGGAAAATTACTGTAAAAGTGAGTATCCTGAAAACATTACTGCATTGTACTATATGCCACTACAGTGCTTCTTGAAATAGCTGCCCTATCACTGAGATCTTCAAAGAATACTATCAAAAATGATTCAATATGCTAGATAAACCAAATGAAAATACTGAGGGCCTTCTGCTGAAAGGTTATTTAACCTCTTGACTAACTAACACAAACTCAAATAACATTTAACGTGTACTTGACCTGAGTTGTGGCATGGTGACACTTGTGAGATAACATGTACATCTTACTAAGAAACTGTATTCTTTGTATTTCTCATTGCAAGGGTTAAAAACCAAGTGCATAAAGTGCACCTGTACTCAACTTAAAAAATGGATTTAAAATTTCCTGGGGCTTCTTCCAGCCCCCTTAGTCCAGCAGGTCCCTCGGTGTCCCCCTCCACTCTCCCGCTGGCAGCTCTGAGATTCCTGTCACTGGAGCTCCACTACACGTGAGCGGTCTCATCCACCCGCACTCCACGATCCTGTCGCCAGGAGCTATCTGCGCATGCGTAATTCTTTCTTTTGACAGCCAGGATTGCGCATGTGCAGATGGTGTGACTGGCGCACTGGTGGTAGGAATTTCACAGCTGCCAGCGGGAGAACGGAGGGGGCTCAGAGGATGCCAAGGGACATGCTGGACTAGAGGGGGGGGGGGGGGGGGGATGAGAAGCCTCAGATAAGGAGAGCGGCAGCTCTCCTGAATAGTAATGAGAAGCCCAAAAACCTGTATCTGGATAAGCCAAACGGACCCTTGCAAGTGGGAACTGAGCCTGAGACTTCAAGTGAACCCAAGGGGAGAGTTATATGGAGGGTGACATTTATTTCCTTTTAAGCAATACCAGTTGCCTGGCTGTCCTGCTGATCTTCTGCCTCTAATACTTTCAGCCATAGACCCTGAACAAGCATGCAGCAGATCAGGTGTTTCTGACATTATTGTCAGAACTGACAAGATTAGCTGCATGCTTGTTTCTGGTGTAATTCAGACACTACTGCAGCCAAATAGATCAGCAGGGCTGCCAGGCAACTGGTATTGTTTAACAGGAAATAAATATGGCAGCCGCCATATCCCTCTCACCGTGGGTTCACTGCCATGAAATTTCTGTTTTCCATAACTACTAAACATACAATTCTTTCCATAATTCCATTATTTATTTGCAAGTTTGCTTTAAATCAAGATATAGAGGAGGATAAAATTTCTATTTGGAAATTGTAACCTCAGACCCAGATGGTATCGCTTATCTTTGTTAACCTGTTGCAGATGTCAGTTATTATTATTATTTACATAGCACCAACATCTTCCGCAGCGCTGTACAGAGTATATAGTTTTGTCACTTTACTGTTGCTCAGAGGGGCTCACAATCTAATCTCTACCATAGTTACATGTCTAGGTATGTATTGTGTAGTGTATGTAGCATAGTTTAGGGCCAATTTAGGGGTAAGCCAATTAACTTAGCTTTCCTCTCACATCCCAAAAACAGACAGATGAGTGCCCAGAGGAAACCCACACAGACACGGGGAAAACTCTGTGCAGATAGTGCCCTGGCTGGGATTTAAACCAGGAACCCAGCGCTGCAAGGCAAGAATTCTATCCACTACAATCATCATGCTGCCCAGTAATTGAAATCTACATTGTGTTTGGGAGCTGTTATCGCTGCCAGGTTGTAGATTTCAGTTATGCTGAGCTGACTCGTCGCTCACTATGACAGCAGAGCGCTGTGTGCCGGTCACTAGCCAATTTCATTACTACTGGGAAAGTAGCGCTCATCACTTCAGCTGCCGGGGGGACTGGGGCACTGAGGGCTACAACTTCTAATCCCCCTTCCCACCACACACACCTCTAATATAGAGAGCAATACATGTTAAAGTGAACCTCCAGACTAAAAATCTGCTCAGCAGCACTGAAAAGGCTTGGTGTTTCTTTAGCAGTTTCACAGTATCCGAACTTTGTTTTTCTTATCCAAGCCTCATTTTCGGCTGCACAGAAGAAAACTGCCTGGGCATTTTTCCCCTGATGCTGTGCAAAGCATGATGGGATTTCTGGTGTTGTTGTTCTCGTTCTGCAGTTTTAGTGCAATTTTTTTTTTTCATTTTGAATTTGAGATTTGAAGCCTAGCGCAAGCAGCTGGGAGGGGTGATCAGGACACAGGACAGTTGGAACTGTGTCTCATGCTCCCTGTCACCTCCTTTCAACCAAAAAGATGGCTGCACCCATGAAAAAGATGGCTGCCCCATGAAATCACAAACATTTGCCAGTTCTTTTAAAACAGTGGGTAAGAGATTATATTACCTATCTATTTTAACCATTTATGCCTCCAGGACGTAGTACCTACGTCCAGGAGGCTACGTGCGCGTCTGCGCGCTCCCGCAGCCGATCGTGCACGCGCACTCCCAGCCGCGGATTCGGTAGCCCAGTAATCAAAGTATCGGGCTATGGTGCCCGATCACTAATTCCTCTCCCCCGCTGAAAAAGCGACAGCTTCTCTCGGAAGCTACGCTTTTTCTGAAGCTATGTCCCTCTAAGCGTACATTGCACGCTTAGAGTGACGTCATGTAAACAAACTCAAGATTGCCATCTTGTGGCCAAAAAGTAAAACTACAAGTAAAAGTTAAAAAAAAACATTACAATACACAAATATTTCCCCAAATAAAACACTATTTATATCCCACCCTCCCAAAAATGCCCACATAAAATGTTTAATAAAAAAAAAAAAAAAACCTTACTATAAAAAAAACAAACACATAAATATTTACCTAAGGGTCTAAACTTTTTAAACATCTATGTAAAGATGAAATATTTCTCTCTCTTTTTTTTTTTTATAAGCTTGTAAATAGTGATGGATGCAAAACGGAAAAAATGCTCTTTTATTTCCAAATAAAATATTGTCGTAATACATTGCGATAGGGAAATAATTTAAACGGTGAAATAACCGTGACAAATGGGCAAATAGCTGATTCTTGTGAAAAAAACAAAAAAGGCACAGAGACCGGGAGCCCGATCTGGTGTATTATCAATGAGACACCAGAATATGTGCGTGAAACAGTGATATACTCACAAAATTGGGTTGCTATAGAAAGCTATAGAAAGCAACCACCTTTCTCGCCTGTGAGGAAGTACCGTCCTCACTCGGCCTTGCTTCTGAGGATGGTATAGGTCGCAGCTCCTGGTAAAAAGTTGGCCCCTTTGGAATGAATTCCAAGTGTGCACTCCCCTAAGCTGGGGTAGCAAAGATTCAAGAAGAGTAGGAGGCGCCCGTAGACTTATATCAATGATAAGTGTTATAAAACCAATAAAACTAATAAATAAAAAAAAATAAGGGTTCTCTTGTTCCTACCTTATAGTAGTGAAAACCACACGCAAGGTAGTAATAAATGATCATAAAAAGTCTGCAATATTTACACATGTATATGAATGTGTAAATATTGCAGACTTTTTATGATCATTAGTATTTTTGTTTATATGTTTTAATTATATTTACTGACCCTATGGGTAGCCACCGGTGTTTATATATCACCATCGGGACCTATGGACTATACCCTATGGTTTTTATTGCATAAGCTATAGCAAAAGTCATATTGTTCATTTATTTATTTGTTTATGCATCTATGATTACTGGTGCTGAGTGTTATGTGTCTATCTTGCTGTTTGTATTCAAAGGCACACCTATAGACCTGAGGAAGCGGCTGTTGCCGAGAAACGCGTTGTCATTTGTGCCTCAATAAAAGTTAAGAAGTATTTATTACTACCTTGCGTGTGGTTTTCACTACTATAAGGTAGGAACAAGAGAACCCTTATTTTTTTTTATTTATTAGTTTTATTGGTTTTATAACACTTATCATTGATATAAGTCTACGGGCGCCTCCTACTCTTCTTGAAATGGGCAAATACAATACGTGGGTTTTAATTATGGAGGCATGTTTTATTTTAAAACTATAATGGCCGAAAACTGACAAATAATGCATTTTTTTCATTTTTTTTCTTATTCTTACTGTTAATGCATTTACAGTAAGGTAGCTCTTAGCAAAATGTACGCCCCAAAGAAAGCCTAATTGGTGGCGGAAAAAACAAGATATAGATCAGTTCATTGTGATAAGTAGTGATAAAGTTATAGGCTAATGAATGGGAGGTGAACATTGCTCGGATGCATAAAGTGAAAACGACTGAAGGCTGAACTGGTTAATTAACATAACTAATGTAAGTTAATGACAGGATTTATGTTTTGGCTGAAGTTCCCCTTTAAGGATAGGGGGAGGGGGAGTCATGGTGGCCACTGTGTCATGGTGAATCAGATTGGCCACATATATGACCCTAGGAGATGGGCCCCCCTGGGGGTTATCATGGGGCAAGGGGGGGGGGGGGTTAAAGTGGACCTGTAATCAGGATTAAAAAAAAAGGTTAGATATGAACCTCAGTAGATTAAAGACTCTGGATGGTCCTGAGGCTTCCCCAGTCTCCCTACCCTACTCAGTTCCTGAGCTGGGAAGCTTTTCACAATATCCGACAAATATTGACAAATAATGATGAATATTGTTTGCAGCGTGCTTCCCTCTGTGTACAAGCACGGCTGCACTGACGGGCATAGCAATAGGGGTTGCAGAGGTTGCCACCGCATTGGGGCCAGAGAGACCCTGAAGGGCCCTCCCTCAACTGCAGTATTCGCTTTCTATTGGTCCTGTGCTCATAATAATCACTTCTATAGATACTTTGAATAGTGGTAATCATTACCAAGCTGTTCCCCACCCCCTTCTTGCATCTCTGACACTGTAGTTGCCATTGGCAGGTTCTGGTGCACCATATCAATTGTTATGTATATAGAGCTTTGGGGGGGGCATTGTAAAACTTGCATCGGGGTCCACAGCTCCTTAGCTACACCACTGCGCACTGAGCAGACGCAAAATATGGCCCGTGCCTGCGCAGTGGCACCGAGCCGTTCGCACGCAGCTTTTCTCTCTGGCAGAAACAAAATCTCTACTCTGGGTGGGCGTAAGTAGAGGGGAGCAGTCCCTGCAACTGCAGGGGGGCCCCAGAGCTGTAAGGGGGCCCTGACTATTACTTCACTCCCTCTGATAAAGGAGTCCATCCTTCAGATCAGGTGTTTTTGTGGCTATACTTGTTATGGGTATGTGACTCATGAATGGCCACACTTTTTTTGAGCCTTGCAAGATGTGCCCCCAGACTGTGAGGGTCACCAGGGGTAGGCAAGTTAAAGAGGGACATAATTTGTAGTTACCCCCCTGTCTGGGTAGCATTCTTGTGTTAGGATTACTGGACAGGAACACAGCGATGTGCTGGCAAAATACCTCCCCGGCTGTACTACCTTCATGTCAAATATCCTCACTTCTCAGAATGTCCTCAAACTTTTGTTTTCATAAACCTATATTAATTCTATTAAAAACCATAAACAAACACTTGAAAGCCTGTTTTTGTTTTTTTGGGCAAATCACAATGAACAGAGAATAGGTCTTACCTCTTTGGTTATAACCTGCAGGTCTGTTTGCCAGAGAGACGGTCTGTGAGTGATTGTTTTGAAAGTGTCTCTGTGGGTGGAAGAAAATCCCCACGCTTCCGTCACTCACAGCGCTCTCACGTGATTCACGACGAATGAAAGTCGCTGTGCCCACCCCGATTCAGCAATCTGTACAGCAGACGCACACCACCGTGCAGCTGAAAGTGTGTGACTCCGATAAAATGGTAACACAGGGTCCCCCTCCACCTACACCGCTTCCTGTGGAGAAATCACCTGTTTGGCAGGAGTCCAGGACTGAACACCCATTGAAAAAAAAAATCACTTCCTTTCAAGGGAATGTGAGCTCATCGCCACAGAGAGGCCCCATGTCATGCAACCAGTCTAACAGGAAGTACCGCAGAGTTTTGCTTCTGGGAGGGGGCAGCTCACGTAGTCATACAAGCTGTGACGCTTTCGCTGCTAGGGAGTTACAACAGGCTGCTGGATTTAAAGTGAAACTCTGCTTTTATTGAACATTGCTACAAATGTATATTTCATTCCTTATCAAGGGTAGAACGTAATAATGGCGCCTATTAAAAAAGGGCGCCCCATTCACATCAATGCAAATCTTTTCTTTATTGGGGCCGACGGTATAAAACTATCACTTGTTATCTTTCATTTCCATACCAACTTTATTGATTACAATAACCCATCATGTAACAAATAATCCCTTTTCTAAAACTGTACAATTGTTTCTACAACTGTTCCCTATGCTTTCTCGTTTGCAGTTCACTTTTTTGCACCATAACAAGCAGCTTCCGCGATTCTCACTTATGTTACAAGGTATTGTTTTTCAACAAACTTTTAATTTACTTTTATATTTTCACTCAATTTTTTTTTACTCTACATAAACAATCATATACTAAGTTATATTAAATAAAATGGGTGATTAAGGTTAGGCATCACCGGGGGAGGGGGTAAAGTTAGGCACCATCGGGGGGGGTGTTAAGGTTAGGCACCACCAGGGGGGAATTAAGGTAAGGCACCACCGGGGGGGGGGGGGGTAAAATTAGGCACCACCTGGGAGGGATTAAGTTTAAACACCACCGAGGGGGTTAAGGTTAGGCACCACCGAGGGGGTTAAGGTTAGGCACCACCAGGGGGGATTAAGGTTAGGCACCACCAGGGGGGGTTAAGGTTAGGCATCACCAGGGGGGGTTAAGTTTAGGTATCACCAGGGGGGGGGTTAAGGTTAGGCACCACCTGGGGGGATTAAAGTTAGGCACCACCTGGGGGGATTAAGGTTAGGCACCACCTGGGGGGTTAAGGTTGGCACCACCAGGGGCATTAAGATTAGGCACCACCAGAGGGGTAACAAAGTTAGGCACCACCGGGGGGGTTAAGGTTAGTCTCCACCTGAGGGGATTAAGTTTAGGCACCACCAAGGGGGTTAAGTTTAGGCACCACCAGGGGGGATTAAGGTTAGGCACCACCAGGGGGGATTAAGGTTAGGCACCACCAGGGGGGGTTAAGGTTAGGCACCACCTGGGGAGGTTAAGGTTAGGCACCACCGGAGGGGGGTTAAGGTTCGGCACCACCGGAGGGGGGTAAGGTTAGGCACAACTGGGAAGGTAAGGTTAGGCACAACTGGGGGAGATTAAGGTCAGGCACCAATGGGGGGTTAAGATTAGGCACCACCAGGGGGGGTTAATGTTAGGCACCACCGGAGAGGGGTAAGGTTAGGCACCATCGGTAGGGCTAAGGTTAGGCACCACCTGGGGGGATTAGGGTTAGGCACCACCGGGGGGGGGGGGGGGGGGGTTAAGGATAGGCACCACCGGGCGGGTTAAGGTTAGACGCCACTGAGGGGTTAAGGTTAGGCACCACCGGGAGGAGGTAAGGTTAGACACCACCGGGGGGGGGGGGGTGTTAAGGTTAGGCACCCCCGAGGGGGGTAGGGTTGGGCACCAGAAGGGGGGGCTAAGGTTAGGCACCACCTGGGGGATTAAGGTTAGGCACCACTGGGTGGGAGGTTAAGGTTAAGCACCACCGGAGGGGGGTAAGGTTAAGGCTATGCACCAGCTGGGGGTTAAGGTTAGACACCAGCGGGGGGTAAGGTTAGGCACCACCGGGGTAGGGGGGTAAGGTTAGGAACTACCAGGGGGGGGGGGGTTAAGGTTAGGCACCACCAAGGGGGTTAAGGTTAGGCACCACCAGGTAGGAGTCTTAAGGTAGCCATACATCTAGCGATGATGGACAAATACGACCAAGAGACAAATCTCTCTTTGATCGAATCTAATTAGAGAGAGACATTTGTCAGCTGCCCATACACCACAGGCCGATTCCTGATCGTTTTCAGCATGAAATCTCTTGGCAATCGGCTGAGCCCACCGCATCCACCACATTTGCAGTAAAACTCAATTTTTTTTCTGTATTTATCTTTTTTCTACGTAGCATATTTGAGTGCTGCCTCTCCTCTTCTAGATGATCTGTGTTGTGTCTGTGCCATGTGCTGAGGCAAGTATACTATTACTGTATGTTAGCCTGCTATATACTAAGCAGTACAATTTGTGAGCTAATTTCAGGTTTCTCGCACATCACAGAGATTTCTCATCAGAGGAAAAGGTAGTTAAAGCACAGTTATATGTGTACGGTAATACCTGTGAGCTGGCACTCCCCAATAACTGGGCTTCTAGTGTTTGTCACCACTGCTCAGTCACCCACTTCACCAGAGAGCAGCAATTTATAGACTGGCTAAACGTGACCATATATAGGTTAAAGACAACATTTCTGAAGCATCATAGTCCTCAGAGTTGTTTCGGGTATTTGTTTTCAAGCACGTTTGTTCATAGATTATAATTCTTTTCAGCAGGTCACGTCTATATGTTTAATCTGCCCCTGAAAAGTGTGTTTAAATAACAGTGTGTAAATAGCGTATTTAAATAACCTGCCAGAAGGCGTTTCTCCACCTCCTGCTGTGCTAACAAAGATAAGCAAGTTCTCCCAGGCATAGTATATTGATCTGCAACATAAAGGTATGTACACACGCGCAATTATGCCTGATACACACCATGCAATTTCCCGTCATACGGTTGAATAGATCACTTCTGTAGCCATCCTGCCAACATGGCTATTCAGTACCTGTACAAAGTATACTCTCTGTGTAATCCTATCTGGGATTTGTGGTTCTATGAAATCAGCTCTGAAACAGTTAATTGCTAAACAGTTTGCATAGATTGCTGTTTGCAGTTTTTTCCCTCTTACATCTAGGTGGCGAATTCCTTTCACCAATAGGAGAGCAGATTTTATACTGTGGAGATTTTGTAGCCCATGAGAGAAAGTCTGAGCCTTAGCTCTGAGAGGAAGGAGTGTTCCAGAAGGGGAGAGTTCAGCTGGGAGCAGAGGAGAACTGTCTGGAAAGAGAAAGAAAAAAGCTTGATGGAGATCTGAAGAGCTGTACTGTCTGTGAGGTGAAATCTCTTTCTCCAGTGACATGTGACTGCATCCTAGCTGAACAGGAGTGTTTACAGGCCACTATACATGATTCTGTTTCTTCCTGCCTCATCTGAAGGAACTGTAAACAACCTGTGTTATTACTACAATAATCAGCTGATAGTGAATCCAGCTTATTGGTATGTCTTATCATCTGCCTGCATTGCCGCCCTGCAGGTTCACAGAGCCAGCTTTGAGTGAGTGATTCCTGTTAGAGTGTGCCTTTCACATAGTCAGGCCTCCCAGGGTCTTATGCAACGCAGTTCCAGTTAGGACTAGAGACAAAGATGGTCATATTTCCCTAACAATTCACTCTGGGGTGTCTAAGCCTATCAGAAGAGGATCATTCATATATATCTAATAATTCAGCTTGTCTCATCTTCCTGCTGTTGCTCTCCTGAGTGAAGCTCCTTGTGGATTACAAATACTGTTTTATATATGAGCTCCAACTGCCGGCCTACTTCTTAGATTAACACTGGCCAGTGTTAGGGGAATTTAGCTTAAATGTTTATCTGAGTTTGATTATAGCAGACTGTATACATGTGTCATTTAGAGTGCACTTAAAAGGAAGGTCCAAGCACTTTAAACAAAAAAAATGAACTTACCTGGGGCTTCCTCCAGCCCCCTGAATCCATCCTGTGCCCTTGCCACAGCTCCAGTGGCTCACAGTCCCCTCCACTGGAAATGCTGACCTCGCCAGGTTGGCTTCCGGGTAGGCTTCTCCTGCGCTCCAGCATGCGGCTCACTGGTTGCGCTGACATCATCCGGACTGTACTGCACAGAAGCAGAACTACTGCACCTGCGCAGTACAGTCCGGATGATGTCAGTGCCACTCTGAGAACCGCTCGCGCAGGTGCAGTGGACATCCTGGGCCGGAGGGGACCCCAGGCCACTGGCGGTGAGCGGAGCTGCAGCGAGGGCACATGACGGCTGGCAGGGGCTGGAGGAAGCCCCAGGTAAGTGATTTTTTTTTCAATGAGCTTGGATGTGTCCTTTAATAATCTACTGTGATTTGGGGATTTGACATCTCTGGATTTTCTGGTGCTTATTTGGGCCAAACTGTTTCCAGAGACTTTGGAGGTGTCATTCTCTATTGCATTCCTTTGCAAACAACTGTTGGTATTCCATTGTTGCCATGACTGTTCAGATGCTATGACCTACAGTATCTGTTAGAACACATTGCTTGAAAGTAAATTGTTAATTGTATCCTTATTAATTGTTCTCCGGATCCAATAAAATTGCTTAGCATTATACTGCTGGTCAAGGGCTGTTTCACACGGATGTCTGTCAGCATTGGGGCGGCCGGAAGCCAAGTCGTCCTGTAATGTCTCGTTTGGGGGTCGGCGGTACGACGATCGTCGGCTTCCCGTCATGATTGGCGTTTGTCATCCCCGCAAGAGGGCATGAAGACGCGGTGGCTAAGCGACTCCAGAAGCCACATGCAGCTTCTAAGGCCAGCTTAAACAATGCGTTAAATCGGGATCGGAATGCTAAGTTTGCACAAGTTTCCACGCGATGCTAAACGCTCCCATTCATTTGAATGGGAGCGTTTAGCTGACGGGTCCCGAACGCTTGGCAGTAGACACTGCCAAGCGTCCATGTGAACCTGCCCTTATATGTATAACTGGAGGTTGTGGGTGTCACCAGAGTTAAACAAGAGCAGGATCCATATAAGGATAGGTTTCCATTTGTGCGAAAACGGGCCGATTCTTCGGCCACAAATTCGGATGCAATTTGGCAGTCTATAGAAGTCTATGCAGAGCATCCGAATTCGTGGCCGGGGAAAAATCTGAGGCCCTGCAGCATAAATGCGCGTGTCACCATCCCAATCCCATAGCCGTGCATAGCGTGGCTAGAGGGATTCAGCTGTGAGACAAGTCACAGCTGTGCCGGCCTCGTGTCTCGCAAGGGAAATGGGGACAACAAGTGGAAATGGGGCCTAAGGGCTCAAACCCACTAGCAGCCTTTTCTAAGCGCTAGTAATGGGAAAAGCTTTTGCTAATGCAATGCTATAAGGGTTTTTTTTTTAAATCACATCGCTCAAGTGGGATCACCCCCATAGCATTACATTAGCAATCGCAAAGCGCTCAGAAAATCGCTCCTAGTGGGTTCCAGGCCTATCACAGCTGTACCTATTAGTGCGCTACACTTCTATACAAAATTGATCAGACAAAAACGATAGGCGATCAAATCTGACCCGTCGGAAAGTCTCTATTTGAGACCCGTCTATCTGACGGGAAATTGCTTGGTGTGTACCAGGCATTAGGCTGTGTTCCCACCTGAGCTGAGAACGGACATTTTTTGCCTGTTCTCCACTCATTGCGAAACAGACAGTGTATGGCTCCTATGTAATATATGGGAGTTGTTCACACTTGTCAGCCTGCAATTGATCCATGGAATCCGTTGCGGTAAGGGGCCTCACTTGTGTGCAGTCTGCGATAATCCCGGGCCGGCGGATGCGTTCCCCATATAGCCTATGGTGGTAATGCATCTGCCCGGGCCACAGCAGACCATTGGAGCGGTCACTACACTGTCTGCTCCCATTGGCCACACGTGATCCGGCGCAAGTGGGAGCCGAGCCACACCATACAATTTTTTTAATTATCTGTTCAATTCAAGAATAGAGATGGCCCAAACTGTTTGCAGCGAACTGGCCATGACCTGGGGCTCATTTCCGCATTTGTCATATTACTGATTACCGCACAAAAGCTTTCCCAGCGGCTACACGTCCTTGATCGCGCGGCAGCAGCCGGCAGTGTTCTGCGTGAAGTCATACGCAGAGTGCTCCCGGCTGCAGGTGCGAAATCAAGAATGCGCGGCCGCCAGGAAAGAGTCTGTGCAATAATCCGCTATAAAATAAACCCCTGTGTCTCTGCGTCCCGTGTCCATGTGTGTGCATGCCCCTGCGTTTGCGCTACTGCGCTTGTGCCGCAAGGACACCCTTTGGACAGGGAGCAGGACGGGCCAGGGGACCACCGGGCAGGCGTGTACGTGCGCAGTGGGTGTGTGCATGTGCGCGCATGTGCGCTTACTGTGCGCGGTGGTCACAGGGGAGCGAGGGGTGGAGAGGGGGCGTTTCAGCACAGACCTAGAGCCCGTTTTTAAACGGGCTAAGGGCTAGTAGTCCGTAATATGATGAATGCGGAAATGACCCAGAGGTCATTCCCCATGGCCTGTTAGCTGGGAAAAGTTCGCCACATCACTATTCAAGAATAGCAATCAATTTTTCTGACTGTAACAATTCAAAAATTTGAACATTGTACCACGTACCTATGTTCAATTTTTCCCCAATCTTAAATAGATTAATTGAAAGCTCAGAAAAAAAAATTGATTGGAACTGTACATCAAGTAATTGACAATCCATCACACACACACCATACAACTCTTGATAAAGTTGGTCTTAAATTTCCAACAATGTCCAATTTCCAGAAAAACAGGAAATTTGATTTGATTTATCAATCAGAAACAAAGAAAAGCTCTCAATTTTTTGGGGACAACCGATCAAAATTATCAAATTGGTGAAAAATTGGATCTTTTAATTGTGTGGTGTGTGGCCAACTTTACTGTTGTCTGCAGGGATCTGGATCCCACTTGCCACAGCTGGGGGCTGGGTTCAGTTGCTAATGCTATGGAAGAATAAGGAGGGCCAAAAGAGAGGCACACAATGGGCTCAATTCTTCGGTAAAAAATAATAGATCAGTAAAATACAGCATTTGGCGATTCACTAAGATTTTCACACATGTGGTAATATTTTGGTCATTTACTGTAAAACAAGGCTTCAATTCACCACGACCTGCTCAGTAAAAGTAGAAGACTAACCAGCTGTGCAGTAGGTCTCAGCAGCAAGCGGTGTTCTGCCACAGTGATGCTTTCCCACGTCTGACTTGTGGTGATTCTTCATGTGGTCTGCCTAAACCATGTGCCTTCCTTTGCAAGAACTGCTTGTGACATTGTAAAACAGTAAAAGGCATCACCTGCGTCCCTTTAGATCTGCATGCATGCCACTAGTGGGCCTCCTCTCTATATCAGTCTATAGATGTGCACATGTACAACAGCTGCACCAAGGCTACTCGAGAAGCCCTGCAGCGAGTTGTTAGAACAGCAGAAGCCATTATTGGCACTAAACTACCATCACTGGAACTTTTGTATAATACTCGCAGTATGAGAAGGGCCAAAAACATTATCAAGGACAACACTCACCCTGGAAATGCCTTGTTTGAGCTCCTTCCATCACGTAAACGTTTTAGATCAATCCGCACACACACAAACAGACTGAAAAACAGCTTTTTCCCATCCGCCATAAACTTGAACTCTGAATCCTCTCTGAAATAATTAACACTGTGTACAAATTGTTTAAACATCTGTAATACCTGGCATACTTGTATAATTTCTTCTCTTCCTTGTTACTATCACTATGTTCCCTATATGCACCGTGGGGTTGTCATGAAAAGTAATTTCGTTGTGTTACACAATGACAATAAAGTGAATTGAATTGAAATGAAAAGGATACAGGTGAAACTTTGATGAATGTACTGGCTCCTGCATCCTTTTTTTTTTTTTTAACTCTCTGATGTATCGTCCAGCAGTATATCAGCACAAATAGAGTGAGGAGTAGAACGGGGTGGCACATCCTATTGGCTGTCTCCTCTACCTGTCCAGTTTACCTAATGGCTGGAGGTAAAATACCGAACATCTCACTTGTTTTACTACATGCTCTCATCTTTGTGAATTAACATTTATTGAGGTAATGACCTCACAAGTCGGTAGTGAATTGAGATTTAAAGAGAATCTGTACTCTAAAATTTTAACGATAAAAAGCATACCATTCTATTCATGATGTTCTCCTGGGCCCTTCTGTGCTGTTTCTGCCACTCCCTGCTGCAATCCTGGCTTGTAATTGCCAGTTTTAGGCAGTGTTTACAAACAAAAGACATGGCATGTGATAGGCTGAGAGGAGCTCAGTCTGTGACTCATACAGAGCCTGCAGGGGGTGTGGAGAGGGTGTGTATAGCTTCTGCCTATAAGAAGCAGAGCAGCTCATTCTTGCCTGAGTGCCTGAGCCCGACAAAGCCGTCAGAAGAAAGAAGATTAGATTATATGACAGAGATAATACAGCCACTGTGCAACTAGGAAAGGCTGCAGTAAGGCAGACCACATTAGAACAGGTATAGGAACTTATAGGATAGAAGAAAGAAGGCTTAAAATGTTGTTACAGAGTCTCTTTAACAAACCGTTCAGTAAAATCAGCTGTTTTCTCCTTTACAAAATGCAGAATGTGACTTGAGCCCGATGGAGTAGCACAGAATGGGCAGGGTGAGTAGGGGAACTGAGCCAGCTTGAACGTTGCTTGGCCGAAATTATTCGCCATTCTGGATCTCTCGCATACCTTCCAGTAGCTTTAACAATTCTGGATTCTAAAAATACCCAGGGCAACAACAACAACAAATAACATTTGTAATGCTCTTTTCTCCTGTAGGACTCAAAGCGCATAAGCATGGCTCAGACCAATAACTGGTTGATTGGTAAATTGTGGTACAGAGGAAGAACTCTATAAGTCCTTACATGCCAGTCTAAACTGGTGGCTTTTCAGTCTGGATTTGAATAGCTCCAGGGATGGAGCTGTCTTTAGAGGGTGTGGTAGGGAGTTCCACAGGGTAGGGGCAGCATGACAGAAAGCTCTGGCTTCAAAAGTTTTGAGGTGCAGATTTGTCAAAGGCGAGACTACTAGTGGGAAATTATATGGCTGCCTTTCTGCACATTCCCTTGCTCCAAATCAGAGGACTAAGACAAAACAGGGCCCAAGGAACGGTATCAGCCTTTCTGGAAGGCTGAGGTGGGAGTGGGGTCAAAGAAAGTGGCAGTGAGGAACCCTTGACACCCACTAGGCCCCATGCATCTGCCAAGGCAGCCTTGTGGATGATCCTGCTCTGCTCCAAATAGATAAAAAAAAATCAAAAATGTACTCTACGATAAGAAACTCATGCCCTGTGAGGGCTTTTTCTCATCTGTGGACAGATAACAGCAAAAACTCTGAGTTTTCGACATCCAAATTTTGCCTCACCTCAGTGCAGTGATGTCAGCCAGGAAGGGAACTTCCTGTTTCTGAGGTGATTTCTGTTCCAATCACACCACAGCACACCACATAATAATGCCAAATCCAGTCATGATGTCATTATTGCAGAAGACCGACAATCCACGGGGTTATTCAGGGACGAACCACCAACCAGACCCAACCCTGTCAGATGACTGCCAGAGTCACAAAGGCAGCATAATATGAGGTAACAGTCACAACAGCAGCAAGCAAGCCACAGCCAGATACTTTCTGTGAGCAGCAGCCCAAGAAATACAAAATAAATGCCTGTGGCTTTCAGAATATTTGGTGTGAGTGTCTTAAAATATAGCAAACTTGATTACAGAGATTAAGATTACTGTGGGTAGTGCACTGTACATATGTACAGTAACATACCTGATTACACGAGACAGCAGGGAAGGTGTTAACAGTTTGTAAGATCCTTTATGCCTGGTACACATGATGAGATTTTCTAGCCGATTTACTGCCAGATCGATTTTTCCAACATGTCCAAGCTGACTTCTGATCGATTTTTCTGTTCATTTCTATTGAAAATCAATTGAAATCTGATATGTTGAAAATAATAATCGATCTGACAGTAAATCTGCCAGAAAATCTCATCCTGTGCACAGGGCTGGTCCTGGACTTTTTGCTGCCTGAGGCAAACTTTTGAGGATGCACTCCCCCCCCCCCCCCCCCCTCCCCTTCCCGATTTGGAATGACCGCACAGCATCCAACAGTTTACTCTGATTCATTTCATTCAAATGAAACACTTCAGCTCTCCTACCTCCCTCATAGCTTGCACTGCTATACATTGTATTCATCATCATGTTACATCTGTCATTGTAATCACCAGTTCTGTTTTTGTACCAGTGTCCTTATTTGATGTATATCATTGTCTTTATCATTATATACCCCTTGTTTGTTTTTCTTAATTTGTACAGTGCCATAGAATATGTTGGTGTTATAATCAATAATAATAATAATATACAGTCCTAACCAGTCACACCGTATTTTCTTTGATATGAGAAACTGTAATGACATATACTGTAGTAAAATGTCACAGATTATTCAGGATGCCAATTTTTACCCTATTTATCCTGGTTTCAACATCACACTGTGTTTCCCCAAAAATAAGACAGGTTTTATATTGATTTTTCTTCCAAAGGATGTGCTTGGGCTCAGTTTCAGGGTCTCTCTCTCTCTCTCTCTCTCTCTATCTATCTATCTATATATATATATATATATATCTAGCAGGACAGCGATTCAACTGATTTTCATTCAGAATATTCTAGGTTGTGTAAGGCCCGGTGCACACCAAAAACCGCTAGCAGATCCGCAAAATGCTAGCAAATTTTGAAACGCTTTTTCTTATTTTTCTGTAGCGTTTCAGCTAGCATTTTGTGGTTTTGGGATGCACTTTTGGTGTAGTAGATTTCATATATTGTTACAGTAAAGCTGTTACTGAACAGCTACTGTAACAAAAACACCTGAAAAACCGCTCTGATCTGCCGTTTTTCAGAGCGGTTTGCAGTTTTCCTATACTTTACATTGGAGGCAGAAATGCCTCCGCAATCCAAAATCTGCAGCAGCCCGGGAGTATGCGTTTCAGCAAAACGCCTCCCGCTCTGGTGTGCACCTGCCCATTGAAATACATTACCCTAGCATTTCCACATCTGCAATCGGATCGGAAAACGCGACCGAACCGCTCTGGTGTGCACTAGGCCTATCTGTTGGGGAGAAATCAGGACAAACCATGTCCTGTCAAGATGAATGTCGGGGCTGAGAGGTAGTATGGAGTGACCCCAAGCCCCCACCCATTGGAATTGCAGCAATTTTTACTAAATTGAATTTGGGGTGTGAGCTGAAATTTTCCTTTTGGGTGCTGCTCTGTTTTTCTTTAGGCCTGGTTCACACTGGTGGGAAAAAATGGTCCATGTGCGGATCCTAATGGATGTAAACAGATCCAATAATACAATCACATACGTCCATTCAAACGGATCCGTTCCGCACAATCTGCTGAATGGACCGCAAATCTGATTCTGCAGCAATTTTTCCAGACCTCTGAGCCTAGCGGAACGGAAACGGAAGCTGAAGCCCTGCATTGGGGGCAGGGGTGTAACTAGACTTAATAGGGCCCCCTGCAAAAATGATAGCATGGGGCCCCCTTAATCCCAGAACCCCACAGGACTGGGAGCCGGCAAATGGCAGCAGAGAGTGTTCTGCTGTGAGGCAGCATCTGGAAGCAGGATAAACTTACACACGCTCCTGCACACTGTTTTTTGTGAGTGAATGGGGAGGTTTCTTTGCTAACTGGCTGCACTTGTGGTTTGGGAGAGGTAGGTGGAGGGGCCCCCAAAGTCTCTGGGCCCTGGCAGGGGTCGCAGGGGTGATTGCCACACCCATGATTGGGGGCAATGAGAGAACGGAACGTTTCTTCACACTACTTAAAGGGACCCTGAGCATTAAAAAATGTCACTTACCTGTGGCTTCCTCCAGCCCACCGTAGGGTTCCCGTTACGGGCCAACTCTTCCTGGATCTTGACGCTTGGCATCATCACGCCAGCTGCTACGCGGCATCACGTGACAGTCCTGCGCATGCACGGTTTAGAGTTAGAAAACTGTGCATGCGCAGGACTGTCACGCTGGCCACCGTGATGACGCCGAGCGTCAAGATCCAGGAAGAGTCGGCCCGAAACCCAGACCGGGTGTCGCCGGTAGTGGGAGTTGTCGGCGGAACATGGAGAGGAGCCAGGAGGACGCTGGAGGACCTCGCAGCCTACGGTGGGCTGGAGGAAGCCCCAAGTAAGTGAATTTTTTTATTGTAGGTTTCTGCTTAGGGTCCCTTTAAGAAACAGACAGTTCTAAAGGGGGCAAAACACACTTTACTGATGGGGGGGGGGGATATAAGGGAAATGGAACGGAAGCAGCGGATAGCAAACGGAGTGAAAACGGATCTGATCGACCGGTGTCCAGATCCATTTTCACAGATCTGTTTGCCACTAATTGCCAGTGTTAATCCGAGCCTTATTCACAGGTTAGCTGTTGTTGTGGAAGATTTGCTGCCTGGCTGTTGCTACCAGGGCCTGATCTGCCTGTGAGGTGGATTGGTACGTATGTGAGGGTTGTTTATAAATGTTGGCCCAATTAGGATGGTCGAGCGGTTTGTATATAATCCCATTTTCCCACTCAGAAAGTTGGTGGTGAGGGCTGGTGCACACCAAGAGGACTTCTGAGCGCTTTTAAAAACGCTCTACTAATGTATTTGTATGGGATGGATCACACCAGAGTGATGTGATTTTTTTTTTCCCCAAACACGGGTCCTGCAGCCTTTCTGAGACGATGCGGTATAGGAAAGTGGAAATTCGTTCTAAAGAACCCTATAACAGAGCGATTTTCCAAGCGTTTTTTAGCCCAAACTGTTCACTTCCAGCTCAAACTGTACAAAAAAAATAAAAAAATCTCTTCACCAAAACGCTCCAAAAATCGCTAGGCATAGCTAGAAAATCGCTAGGCACATGCCTGGAATCACTTAGAAAAAATTGGTTCTAAAAACGTTTAGTGTTTGCGATTATGCTAGCGATTTTTGGTGTGCGCTGGCCCTTAGTCTGTTTTATTGCACCCTCCCTCCCTTGTTAACTATCGTTGGCAAGCATTATTATAATTGTAGTCACCCATTATAGTAGATGTGCTATTGTATAACCATGTACTGTATATGATCAGCTTGAGCCAGTGGCGTAGCAATAGGAGGTGCAGAGGTTACGACCACATCAGGGTCCTTGGGCCAGAGGGGCCCATCTTTAACCACAGTATGAGCTCTTTATTGTTCCCGTGCTGGTAATAATTACTTCTATAGATGCTTTGAATAGTATTAAACATTAAAACACTGTTCCCCATCCCCCTTCTTGCATCTCTGACACTGTGGTTGTCCTAGGCAGGTTTTGCTGTGCCGTATCAATTGTTATACTAGAGTGCTGGGGAGGGGGGGGGGGGTGAAGATATAAGGAAATCGAAAAGCGCTTGAAAAAGTATTACACTTTTATGAATAAATACATTGTATTTATTAATTTCTGGGTCAAAGAATTCGCTCCCTGAGTGACGTCAGGAAGTGTCTAAATTAGTCACTCAGCAGAGATGAGAGAACACAGCAAAAATATATCCAGAAGAGGTTCTAAGGGCTCAAACCCACTAGCAGCCTTTTCTAAGCGCTAGTTATTTGAAAAAGCTCTTGCTCATGTAATACTATGGGGGATTTTTTATAGATTCATATCACTCACGTGGGATCACACCCATAGCATTACGTTAGCAAGAGCTTTTCAAATCACAACCCACTACTGCTAGTGGGTTCCAGGCCTAACCTTATTCCACTTCAGAAAAGACAGTAGGTGCACCTCTCTACCTCAAACAGCAGTGCTGGATCAGGTACAATGGATTAAAATAGCAGGAAAGTCTGCAGCTTTCCAAACAGCCCAACTGTCAGCTCTGAGGTCAGAATGCTCTACAGTACCTATTTTATTATTCACAAAAAAATGTATTAAAAAGTTTTTATACAAGAAGGTATCAAATACTATAAATAAAAATGTGATCTTTCTCTAGCTTGTACAGGAAGGTACAGAGGCACCAGCAGAATAAAATCAGTATCAATCTTAAAATCAAATAAAACATGGGTGGCAAGGGTGGACTTGTCTACCCAACAATCAACACAACCATTTTGTATGGTATAAATAAATTTAATTAGTACTAAAAAAAAAGAAAAAGAAAGAAAAACTAGCTTGTGGTAGGTTTGTCAAACTTGATATGAAGTATAATAAAGTATTGCATGAGAAAGATTATTAAGATAATTTCAGCTTACCGTATATTCCGGCATATAAAACGACCCCCAACTTTTCCAGTTAAAATTTACATTTTGTGATGTACTCGCCGTATAAGACTACCCCTCTTGACTGTTGGACATTTTTATATTGTACTGTTTGTACTGGTGCTTTACTGTATAAACAGGTACAGATGCTGGTGCTGTACTGTGTGTGGTACCCAGTATACAACAACCAGCCTATTACGGCAAGCAATGTACCTTACCAGTGATTGGCTGGTTGTTGTATACAAAGCCTGCTTGGATTGGTCAGCTATCCCTGTCTCCAAGACTACTTGTACAGCACTACTTTTGCTGCTTTCATACAGTCGCTGCATACGGCAGGGATGCGGCCGCAGATGTTCTTGTGCTCCCCCCACCATATGCGACAACCGCAGATTCTTCAGTCCGGCTCGGAAGTTTCAGCACCTGCCCTATAAGACGTCACCCGATGTATAAGACGACCCCCAACTTTTGAAAAGATTTTACTGGCTTAAAAAGTCTTATACGCCAGAATATACAGTATTTATGTAACGTTTTCCTCAAAGACATCTTGAGTAGGGATGGCAATGTGTAGGAGAACTCAACGGAGGAGCATGCGATTTGTTTTCTCAGCTAGTACAGGAACATTAACACATACATTTTTACGCATTACTGGTTCTATGCGTAAATTTTTACGCATTGAACAAGTAATGCGTAAAAATGTATGTGTTAATGTTCCTGTACTAGCGGGAATGCGTAAAAATGTACGCAATGCGGCCCGCTGACCTCCGAGGTCGGCAAGCTGCCAGCGGGGCACTGGAGCAGCAGTGAGTGACTACGAGGGCACAGGATGGCTGCATGGGGCTGGTGGAAGCCCCAGGTAAGTGAAACTCATTTTTTTTTTATTTTGCTTGAACCTTCCCTTTAAGAAGTTTGAGTTGAGGAGTCAGAGCCATTTTGGGTACCTTGAGTCAGTATTTTAATAAACTGAAGAGTCAGATGATTTTTGTACCAACTCCACACCCCTGGTAGTGAGTGATGCATTACGATATTTCACTTCCAATCAGAATTATCTGATCTCTCTAACGATTTTTCAAGAGAAATTGGATTGTTAGCGGCCATCCTTAAGAAATCTATCAGCTGATCAAACTGATCACATGCTTCTTCGAGTTCTGAGTTTTGCCATCCCTAATCTGGAGATTGTTTTTACTTGTATCTCTTTATTTACTGATTTGCAGATTCTCCCTCTAGTGGACAACTCTGGATCATACAATACAGTCAGCTGCCCTGCTAAATGAGTGCTGCCGTTGGCACCAAGTTTGCACATCAACCCTTTAATTAAAGGGGAGCTGAAGTAAGAGGTATACGGAGGCTGCCATATTAATTTCCTTTTAATCAATACCAGCTGCCTGGCAGCCCTGCTGGTCTATTTGCAAGTAATCACAATTGTAATTTGATCGCTCAACTGTGTCAGGAATCTCTGCAACCTCAGCAAAGCAGCTAATTTGTAAACACAAGCTGTTAACCCTATGTCTGCTTCCATCAAACCAGGAAGTTTGACACAGCAGATTTATTGCACGAGTTCTGTAGGCTGTAACAAAGAAACGTCTTTCTTTAAAGGTTATTATGCTGTTGCTTATCGTTTAGAGCAGATAGGAAGTTTTGAGTTCAGGTCCACTTTAATCAGGAATTCTGAAGGCAGGCATCTTGTTTTAAAGGGCACCTGTAATATGCAGTTATCCCTCCATGTCTCTAGATTAGGAGACGCATCAAGAACCTCTAGTTAGCACAGTGTGCCTATGGCCTATTCATTTTGTTCTTTGCCATAGCTAAAATGTGTGTGCCCATTACAGACATGTATGCTCTATTAGGCTGTGGGCTGATTCAGGAAGGCTTCGGGCAACCTCGCCAAGGGGTGGGCGGGGCTTCAGGAACTGATCTTGTTTTAGGGCGAGCTGATGAGTCATGAATTTTTAAATTGCCATTTCTCAATGGTCATTACAGCTGGAATAATTTCAATGTAGCGGCAAGGTTTCTGTGGCAGAATGATCAGTTCAGCCCGCAGCCAGGGGCGTAGCAATAGGGGTTGCAGAGGTAGCGACCGCATCGGGGCCCTCCAACTACAGTATTAGCTCTCTATTGGTCCTGTGCTTATAATAATCCCTTCTATAGATACTTTGAATAGTGGTAATCATTACTAAGCTGTTCCCCATCCCCTTCTTGCACCTCAGAGGCCCAGTGCACACTGGGTGGAGTCGCCGGCTGCATCCGCTTGAAAATCCGCATGGCTAATGCATCTCTAAGCTAACTATAATCAGAGAAAAAGCATGTGTGCATCAACCAAGTGAACCTGACAAATCCGGCTTTGCAAATTTGGCCTATTGGCTATCCCATTGCCCCCATACATACAATTGCCTGGGACCCCCGCGGCCCCCCGGTTGTATGGGGGCAATGGGAAGCCTCCTCGTGGCGCCCCTGGATAGTGCTGTATAGCATGAACTAATTCCCGCAGGGCGATTGTTTTGCGGTTTTTGGTTTTGACCCTGCATATTTAGGCATGCGAAAGCAAATGCTTATTTGCATGAGCAATGTCTCGTGATTAGCCAATAGGCCAAATTTGCAAAGCCAGATTTGTCAGGTTCACTTGGTTGATGCACACATGCTTTTTCTCTGATTACAGTTAGCATTGCATTTCTTTCTTCTGAGGGCAGGTAGTGAGTGGCTTGTTTTAGGAGGTGAGAGCCCTGGAGCAGGCTATTTGCGCCTGTCCGCCCCTTATGTGTCGCGCCCAGGTTATGCGCATATAGCAGAACGCAATGGACGTTGAGGTAAGTGCCTGTTTTTAATCCTGGGAGGTGTGTGCGGGCGGCTCTTCCCGGCGCTGGCCACGCTGGGGAGATCGCCTGCACCCCCTGGCCTCCACCTCCGGGGTGCCGCTGTGTGGGTTCCAGGCGGTGAGAGTGCCTGGGACCCCTGCGGCCCCCCGGTTGTATGGGGGCAATAGGAAGCCTCCTCGTGGCGCCCCTGGATAGTGCTGTATAGCATGAACTAATTCCCGCAGGGCGATTGTTTTGCGGTTTTTGGTTTTGACCCTGCATATTTAGGCATGCGAGCATGAGCAATGTCTCGTGATTAGCCAATAGGCCAAATTTGCAAAGCCAGATTTGTCAGGTTCACTTGGTTGATGCACACATGCTTTTTCTCTGATTACAGTTAGCATTGCATTTCTTTCTTCTGAGGGCAGGTAGTGAGTGGCTTGTTTTAGGAGGTGAGAGCCCTGGAGCAGGCTATTTGCGCCTGTCCGCCCCTTATGTGTCGCGCCCAGGTTATGCGCATATAGCAGAACGCAATGGACGTTGAGGTAAGTGCCTGTTTTTAATCCTGGGAGGTGTGTGCGGGCGGCTCTTCCCGGCGCTGGCCACGCTGGGGAGATCGCCTGCACCCCCTGGCCTCCACCTCCGGGGTGCCACTGTGTGGGTTCCAGGCGGTGAGAGTGCCTGGGACCCCCGCGGCCCCCCGGTTGTATGGGGGCAATGGGAAGCCTCCTCGTGGCGCCCCTGGATAGTGCTGTATAGCATGAACTAATTCCCGCAGGGCGATTGTTTTGCGGTTTTTGGTTTTGACCCTGCATATTTAGGCATGCGAAAGCAAATGCTTATTTGCATGAGCAATGTCTCGTGATTAGCCAATAGGCCAAATTTGCAAAGCCAGATTTGTCAGGTTCACTTGGTTGATGCACACATGCTTTTTCTGATTACAGTTAGTAATGCATCTCTAAGGGCTGGTGCACACCGGCGGTTTGAGGTTTTTAGCAAGCCGCAAACGGGCCTCTTGCTGCACGTTTGTGGTTTGCTTAAAACCTCAAACCGCTGGTGTGTACCAGCCCATAGAGATACATTAGCCACGCGGATGCTGATGTGGATGGCGGATCGCATCAAGATCCGCCCGGTGTGCTCTAGGACTAAACTCTTTCATCCGAACCCAAAACCGCTAGCGTTTTGTGGATCTGCTAGCGGTTTTGGTGTGCACTGGGCCTTACACTGGAGTTGCCATTGGCAGGTTTTGGTGTGCACTGTATCAATTGATATGTATAGAGTGCTTGGGAGGCTCCATTGTAAAAAAAAAAAAAAAAACTTGCATCAGGGCCCACAGCTCCTTAGCTACGCCACTGCCCACAGCCGTTAGTGAGGTCATACACTTATGTCTGGTACACACGATGCAATTTTCTGTCAGATCGACAGTCAAATCTATTATTTTCGTAAGGTCCAATCTGATTTGCCATTGTTTATCTTATCACTTCTATACAAAATCGATCAGAAAAACAAAATCGGAAATCAGACCGGACCTGTCGGAAATAAGATTCGACCGTCAATCTGATGGAAAATTGCATTGTGTGTACAACACAGATTTCCAACCAATGTTCCAAAACAATCAATTCCTTTCTGAAAGGAATAGATTCAGAAGGAATGGATTCCTACCATACACAGCACATCAGTTTACAATACATTCCAGCAGGGAATCTATTGAAAAACCAATTGACGTGCAGAGCTATAGGCCATTGATCTGCCAATATTCTTGCCTCACCCCGGATTGTTTTAAAATTTCCATCCAGTCTGATTAATACTTTTGGTTGATTTTCAGTCAAAATCCTTAAAAAAGGGACTCAGAGCTCTAAATAAAAATGAAATTGGTACTCACCTGGCTCCCGGCGACACTGGGCCCCAAGTGTCGGGATCAGTCTTCCTGAAACGTCACTTTTGTCGTCACCACGCCGGCCGCCTCGCGTCATCACGGTGACGACAGAAGTGACGTTTCAGGAAGACTGATCCCGACACTTGGGGCCCAGTGTCGCCGGGAGCCATTTCTGAGCGAAAGCCTGGGTGAAGAGCCAGATGGACGCCGTGGGACCTCCCGACCTACAGTGGGCTGCAGAAAGCCCCAGGTGAGTACCAATTTCATTTTTATTTAGAGCGCGAGTGTATGGCCATCTTTAGTAAGGTCATAAAATGGAAACAAGAATTGAAATCAAATGTAGTTTTATTCATGTTCTACGCAGAAACAGTAAAAAGTGGCCACACAGCAACCCTGTACTATGCAAACCACTACGGCCGTGACAAATTGCACACATGTATAGTCATAAAACAAGAGACGTAACATAGAACATAGAAAACATCTGAACAACAAAGGAAAGTGGTACTTCTCAGGCAGTGATAAGGCAAAAAAAAAAAAAAAAGAAAGAAAGAAAAAGGGAATAAAACTTTGAAAAGGTATAAAACACATTTTATAACACTTCTAGATATGTATGTCATCAATTAGCTCAAAGACAACAGCTAGTTTCCGATTGTTCACAGTAAAAATTAAAAAGACCAGAAAAAGACAAAATGTATATATATATATATATATATATATATATATATATATATATATATATATATATATATATATATATATATATATATATATATATATATATATATATATATATGTATGGTCACTATGAACCATGTAGAGAGGGACAGGTAGCCTGGACACTTTATTGCTTTTATTAAAGTGTGTCTTCAGTAGTATGTAAGCCGCACACCTGGAGCGAGCGTGTAGCCGGAGGAGTCACACCTGATCTGCGTTCGCCGACAATGTATTCTGGGCGGAGTTCAGTCACACAGCCAGGCAAGCACCATTTTTAAAAAGAGAATAAAGATGGCCGCCTCCATTTTTTTCTTGTTAAACAGATTTGTAAAAAAAAAAAAATTTAAAAAAAAAATCAAGATTATGAGATGCTAATCGTTCTGGCTGGCATGCAGGTGTCATGCAAATGGTATGGAGCTTGGAATTGGCCCAATCAAAATGCACCGTCAGCTGGCTTTCCTCCAAACTGCACACAATTATGTAAACCGGAGTTATATTTGCATGCAAGCTGTAATTACCGACATCGCATCGAGCAGCTCTAGAATAAAGGCTCATACACACATCAGACCATAGTCTTTGGAAAATGAAAGCTCACAGACCAATCTTACCACCCTTCATGTAGTATGAGAGCCATACTCTACACAGTCTCTTCTATGGCGCTGAACTCCACATCAGAAAAAAGTCTTTGCAAGATGCTGCACACACAGATGCTGTACAGACACAAAAGATCAGTATCTGCAAAAGATCTGTTCCTGACAAAAATCCATTCCTGCAAATTGCAATGATAGTCTATGAGATCTGCAGATCATCATACACACATGATTTAACTAACATTCATCTGCAGATCAAGCAATCATCCGCAGATCTGAAAATCCATCCTGGTGGATCTGATATGCAGATTAATGTCAGTTAAATCATGTGTGTGGGCTGGTGCACACCGAGCGGCTTTTTCAGCGTTTCTGCAGCCACTTGCGGCTGCGGATACGCTTGGTCAATGTATCTCAATGGGGTGATTCACACCAGAGCGGGAGGCGTTTTGCTGAAACGCATACTCCCGGGGTGAAGTATTTTTTGGATTGCGGATGCGTTTCTGCCTCAATGTTAAGTATAGGAACAACGCAAACCGCTCTGAAAAACGCCTGTTCAGAGCGGTTTTGCCGGCGTTTTTTTTACAGAAGCTGTTCAGTAACAGCTTTACTGTAACAATATATGAAATCTACTACACCAAAACCGCTACACAAAACGCTAGCTGAAACGCTACAGAAAAATAAGAAAAAGCGTTTCAAAATCTGCTAGCGGTTTTTGGTGTGCACCAGGCCTGTATGCTGATCTGCAGATCTCATAGACTATCATTGCAATTTGCAGGAATGGATTTTTGGCAGGAACAGATCTTTTGTGTCTGTACAGCATCTTTGTGTGCAGCATCTTGCAAAGATTTTTTTCTGATGTGGAGTTCAGCTCCATAGAAAAGACTGTGTAGAGTATGGCTCTCATACTACATGAAGGGTGGCAAGATTGGTCTGATCTTTCATTTTCCAAAGACTATAGTCTGATGTGTGTATGCACCTTAACACTTCAGGCATAATGTTTTCTGTTTTGCATAGTGTGAATAGCGGGTAGAACCTCTAGCAAGATGTTAAAGCGGTCTGTCTCCATGGACGTTTCTGACTTTGGCCTCAATTCACTAAGCTTTATCAAACATTTTACCGAACGTTTGATAATTTACCTCATGGGTAAAATCTAATTTTTAATTCACTAAGGTGTTATAGATTTATTGAAAGGTTTTATCGACAAAACATTCAATAAACCTGTAACACCTTAGTGAATTCAAAATTAGATTTTACCCATGAGGTAAATTATCAAACGTTCGGTAAAGTGTTTGATAAAGCTTAGTGAATTGAGGCCTTTGTGTCCACGGAATTACTCTTATAATTTTGCATGATGGACTGTCGCTATTGCAGTGCTAGATCTGAAATAAGGCCAGAAAGAAGGTCAAACAAAGTGTCAAAGCTGGTCTACTGCTTAACATCAAGAAAACTAAAGTTTATGTCATCTGCCCCATTAAACCATCTGCAAATATATGAGGAAAAAGTAGTAACAGATGTCATCTTCCTGAGATTGAAGATATCAGCAGATGGCGACTCCAGCCATGAGATTAAAGAGACGCTTGTTGCTTGGTTGGAAGGAGAGCTATGGCAAGTTTGGACAAGATATAGAGAGGTCACTTTACCAGCAATGATCAAGATAGCTAAAGCTTTGCTAGAAAGGTAAATACTACTATTAAAACTGATCAAATAGTATGACGACCAAATTCTTTGGAATAATCCTTGATGCTTGGAAAAATTGAGAACAGAGGAAGGATGACAGAGGCTAAGATGGATAGACCGCATATGTGAAGCTATGAACATGTCTATGCAACAGCTGAAATAAGCCATAATTGACAGACACATCTGGTGTGCAGAAATACTTATGGTCACAAAGAGTTGGAGTCGATTAAATTAATGAGGAGGAGGAGGAAGGACAACAGACAAAGACTGCAGTATGGATTAGATTGTGAGCTTCTCTGCGGGACAGTTTTTGTTCAAGGTACTCTGACAAGGTACAGAACATTTATATTACGCTTTTCTCCTGGCGCACTCAAAGCACCAGAGCTGCAGCCACTAGGGGCTTGCTCAGTAGGCAGTAGCAGTTTTAGGCAGTCTTGCCCAAGATCTCCTTACTGAATAGGTGCTAGCTCACCTAGCTAGATTCAAACCGTGGTCTCCTTTGTCAGAGGCAGAGCCCTTAACCAGTACACTATTCAGCCACTGATAAGCAATGTTAAAAAAAAAAAAAGAAAAAAGTAAATAAATGTATAATTACCAAATAATTATAAGTACATTTTGTGGTTGAGTAAATAATGATTATTTACCCTCATTTAGCAGTTTACACTACTAGAAATTGGCAGAAATCCGGTCTAATATCAGTCACACTCCTGCTGGCGTTAATTTTATACAATTAAAGGGAACCTAAACTGAGAAGGATATGGATTTTTCCTTTTAAAATAATACCAGTTGCCCAACTCTCCTGCTGATCCTGTGTCTAATACTTTTACCCACAGCCCCTGAACAAGCATGCAGATCAGGTGCTCTGACTGAAGTCATACTGGATTAGCTGAATGCTTGTTTCAGGTGGGTGATTCAGCCACTACTGCAGCCAACAAGATCAGCAGGACTGCCAAGCAACTGGTATTGTTTAAAAGGAAACATCCATATCCCTCATTTAAGGTTCCCTTGGACCTGCCTTCTCTCCCACAAATCACTAACCAGAAAAACAACCAGTCACTGTTCAACCCATAATTTGATCAATTATCAAAATTCTTCATAGGTTTTAAATAAATGTGACTTTTCTGTCAAATCAAACATCCAAGTCCAAAGGAAAATACATCTTTATGTACCAGGACAATTCACTTACCAATTGCAGCACATTTGTAATAGAACAAGGGGGCGTGTATGATCGATCATCAATCTAGTCACATGACCATAATTCACTTTCGCATCTTTCATAATCTGCTGTCTAGAAGCATACTCCATTTAGCCAATCAAGGCAGTCCTGGATTTTTAGCATGATGTATACTGTAAGGCTTGGTTCACATCAAATCATAAAATGGACATTTGTTTTCCATTTGCTAGATCAGAGCCAATGCAAAACCAGTCATGTCAATCAATCGTATGCTAGACACAGGATCCACTCTCATCTGTCCTTTACCTAAACTCCTAACTTGCACGATAATCTTTTGATGCGGATGCCTCCTCCATAGACTATATTATATGGCACGCATCTGCTCCAGATAAGAGTATGAATACCACTGGACCAGCACCTGAGCAAACCAGACTACCACGTTGTCCCATTTGAGGACAGGATGAGGCCATTGCTCTCCTTGCCCCTTCACTCAGTCATGCACTGTGCCATTGTCCCTACAAAGCAACACATTGCTAGCCTGCAGGCTAGTGACACACCTGAACAGCTGTCAGCCCTGAACGGTCAACTTGAGCGATCGAATCCTGATCCCTCCAAGCGACAGTCCTCCTACATGTGTACAAGGCTCAAGTCACATCATCAGTCTTTCAAGTGGAGTTGCAAAGCTCACTGCTCTTTAGATGTACTCATCTCCTACTACTATTGCCTAGTAGCGCATTTTAAAAAAAATCCAGTGAATATCACACATTATAGACGATATAATTACCTGCCAGGTATTTGTCATCTAAATCTCTTAGGAAGGTTGCTTTCCGATTTCCGGCACATAGCTCTGCTCCCTTGCAGCATGCATTCTTTCTACTAGATAACATCCTGCTGAGTCTCCAGTTGCCGGACCTATGTCCTTCCTGTTCCTCTTATCTCCCCAGCCTCCTGGAAGTTCATCGGAGTGGCGCAGAGATATTCTCAATTGCGCAAACATGAGTTTCAAACTGCACATATGCAGCGAAAGAAAGCGGTTGTGGACGAGTGCTTACTATCGCTGTGCACAGGTGGCTCAGTACCTCGGGAGGGATCCTGAGGAGACTTTCCCCTGCCTCCTGTGCAGTACATATCCAGCGCTGAAATCCTCGGACAGCAGCAGGCAGCAATATTTACCTTTGCAATTCAGCACAGGCGCAGTACTATCTTCCCCCACAGGCTCCGGCAGAAGTAGCCAGGGATAAGCAACAGATGAATTCCAAATAGGTTTTATTTATTCCTTTAGATTGTAAGCTCGCAAGGGCAGGGCTCTCTCCCCTTTTGTGTCTTGAAAATTATTATACATTTTATTTATGTTACTTTTATCACATTACCAATTCAGTATTTTGTATCATTGTTGTATTTTGTCACTATTTATTGTATATACTGGTGTACACTATTGTCTGTATTATTATGTACCCCATGTTCGTTTCTTACTTTGTTCAGCGCCACGGAATATGTTGGCGCTTTATAAAACAATAATTCGTAATTTATCCAGGTAATTAGCACACCTGAGCGGGGGCTAAGGTTGAACTTACCCAGGAGCCTTCTGCTTTAATCCACCCCACGGCGCGTCCTAATTCACGGTCACGTGACTACCGCACTTCCTCCTTTCGGGTTGAAGGAGGAAGTGCAGTAGTCACGTGACCGTGAATTGGGACGGATTAAAGCGGAAGGCTCTCGGGTAAGTTCAACCCTCCCACGCGCCCCCGCTCAGGTGTGATAATTACCTGGATAAAGTCCGAATAAAACCTATTCGGAATTCATTCGTTGCTCATCGCTGGAAATCGCCGAGCGTCTTGCACCAGCGCAGCAGAGCAGACCCGATCGGGTTTGGCGATTTCCGTTGGAGCCTGAGGGGGAAAGACGGTACTGTGCCTGTGCTGGATCCCAACGGTAGTTCTCGCTGCATGCTGCAGACGCAGTAGCGCCTGCATGCATCTGCAGTCTGTGGCATTTTGGGGGAGCCAGCACTGGATTGGGGCTACACAGGAGCATATGGGGGGAGGCTCATTAAGATCTAGAGACTTCCCTGTAGCCGACTTTTTTTCCTTACAGATTCTCTTTAAAAGATCGAGGACCATGAGCAACCTCTGGACACTCAGGAGGAGGCAATCTAGCCCACCATGGGCTTTATTTAATTTAATTCTACCCCATTTCAGAACTACTTTAACCCCTTCATGTCAGCAGCTGATAAATTTACACAGCAAACAGTCAACTGATTGACAGTCAGGGATTCTGCATTTGTTCCCCGACTAATAACTGTAATAATTAGCTAAAAGTCTATCCAACATGGACACTGACAGCAATAAAACTGCAGAGGTTTCAACCCTTCCCTACACTATTCAAAACTATCTAAGCTATACAAATAAAAAGATGGCTTTCAGAAGGAGTGCAACACTAAGTTTAAAAATATATCTCTAAAATAATGCATAGACATTCTCTCCGCAACCTGCTTGTGTGAACCCACACAGATCTCTGTCCTCCTGACAATCCCCCACCAGATTGTGCAGGCAGATGTGCTGCTGTGCGGAAGCAGGAATACTCCTAAAGAAGTATAAATGTATAAAGTGTGGCACATCTGTCTGGACACAGGTCTTCAGCCAGTGACGTCACCCCCCAACCCAGGAGCAGGGTTTCCTCAAACTGCCATCCCCCAAGCAGCCAACAAAGTTCAACCCGACAAAGATCGGAAGCATCAAGTCCATATTGCATCCGATTCCGAGAGACTGCTTATATAAGCCCTCTAGTCTGTTTCCAGAATTTGACCGCCATACGGTGCACATCCCGCTCAGCCTTTGGCCGATCCTTCAGGTCATCGTGCAGTGTCTTTACAATGTCCAGCTTCGTCCAATCTGAGGGATCCACCAGTTTCCGGACCACTTGGAGGCAGCGATCCTTCAGCGTGTACACTGAAAAGAGAGAAATATCAGTTAAAGGAATGAATGGAGGAAAGCTAGACCGAGGAACGTGGAAGTCTCCTGTTAATCTTTTTTCACACACCCACAACAAGCATTCCAAAATCTACTCACCGTTTCTTAAACACACCTGTAGAGATCTGCATGACAGTAAAGTGGTGGAAGGTTTCTGCTACAAATGAGGTTCAGCTGAACTGCAGCAAGCATGAGTGTTTGGCTGAAATTCTTGGTAGGAAAGTCTAGCCACACCTTGGATAAACAAGCCGCTGAATGAAAAGTGCACCAAAAATGCTCCATGAAGCAAGTTTGTGACTTCCAGAAATTGCAAGCGCTGTAGTGATAGTGATCCCATACATTGTACACAGCGCTTTGCTGATCGCCGATGATCAGCAAAGCGCTGCAATGCTGCAGAAAAGCACCCCATGTGAATGGTCTATCCACATCCCCAGATCTCACTCTGCTGGATTGCCTCAATTATCATTTAGGACTTGTTTTCTCTAGGACCAAAGTTTATGTGGCCAGGGCCGCTGGCTGCGGACCGCGCTCCTTTCATTTGAATCCATATCCCTTCCTACCTGCAGAGCCGTGAGCGTGTGGTATGAGTGAGTTAAACACTCACCTAATCTCTGCTTCCAGTGTCAGGTCTCTATGGTCACAGGGCATTGCGTGACAAGCTGTCAGGACGTGCCAGTGTGTAATACGCTGGCACATCATGACGGCGTATCATGTAGCACCCTGTTGCTCTAGAAGCGGAGATTAGGCGAGTGCACTGTTAACCCACTTAAAGTAAACCAGAGACGAATCACCCTCATGTATTTTACCATATATATCAGTGGGAACAGAGAAAACACCTACCCTGCTCTCTGCATCATCCTTCACTGCTCAGCCTGCTTCTAATCAGCTCAGATAAAATCCCTGACTGAGCATTCAGTCTGGCTTTGCTCAGGAATCATTATAGCTGAGTCATTATAGCAAAGCCAAAAGGGGGCAGGCTTGGGCTTGAAGACATCAGAGAAGACAGACTCAGCTATAATGATTCCTGAGCAAAGCCAGACAATGCTCAGTCGGGAATTTTATCAGGGCTGATAAACAAGCAGGCTGAGCAGTAAAGAATGAAACAGAGAGCAGGGTAGTTGTTTAGAGAAAACACCTACCCTGCTCTCTGTTTCATTCTTTACTGCTCAGCCTGCTTGTTTATCAACCCTGATAAAATTCCCGACTGAGCATTCAGTCTGGCTTTGCTCAGGAATCATTATAGCTGAGTCTTTCTTCTCTGATGTCTTCAAGCCCAAGCCTGCCCCCTTCTGGCTCTGCTATAATGACTCAGCTATAATGATTCCTGAGCAAAGCCAGACTGAATGCTCAGTCAGGGATTTTATCTGAGCTGATTAGAAGCAGGCTGAGCAGTGAAGGATGATGCAGAGAGCAGGGTAGGCGTTTTCTCTAATGTTCCCACTGATATATACGGTAAAATGCATGAGGGTGCTTCGTCTCTGGTCTACTTTAAATCATCCGCTCGCAACTCTGCACGGGAGGGAGGGACCAGAGGAATGCAGTTACCCATCGGCGGGCCCGATTAACGGCGCCTGTGGGCCAGATCCACCCCACGGGCCATAGTTTGCCCAGCGCAAATCTAGATGGTGTGCTTTCCCAAATTTGAACCAGAGACCTAGCATTGCAAGGGATATCTGCTACACCGCCATGCCATCCGCTGAATCCCTATGGACTACTAGAAGTTATATTGCCAGTTTGGTGTGGTTATGTGCCTCATTGTCAACTTGGCCTGCCCTGCATGTCATCATGCCATGGCCAAACATTTTGTTCTCCGCTGATAACCAGATGTTTCAGAGACATGTGCAGAAAATACCCTCCTCTCCAAAACAGCTGTTCTTCAGCCAATCAGAAACTAGCACTAAGCATTAAGATCGGACTGGGCAACTGCGTGATGACACAGGCCAAACTGACAAGGAGTATATAGCTGATTATATGCTGCCCTCGGTTCTGAACTATCAGCCTTCTTCCTCTGGACAATCAGTGTCCTGCAAACTGAGCAAGGATGGGGTGGGGAGAGGGCTGAGTTTTGAAAATGAAAACCTTTTCAGCAAGTCAGGAATACTGCAAACCGTTGTGAGGTCTTTAACCAATTTCGGACCGACGCAGTTTAAATCTACGTCGGGCGGGTGGCGCTGTGGTTCTGACCGGACGTAAACCCTACGTCCCATTCACCGCCACTTCCCGCCGCAATGTGCTGCCCTGCCGCCTCTATGACGGCAGAGTACTGTGAGCCGGGCAGGAGTCGTTTTCATTGGCTCCTGGCCCTGTCATTACTGTAAGCCAATCCCATTGGCTTACATTGAGTGACAGGGTCAGGAGCCAATAAAAGTGTCTCCTGAACGGCGCACAGCACTCTGCCGGCAGAGACAGCAGCCTGCGGCGGGAGCGACGGATTATTGCAGCGATTCATCGGTATACGCGTTTTAGAGTACCAGCAGCCCCTGGTCCTTAAAGGAGTTGTCAGGCAAACTAAGAAAATAAGCACTACTTACCGGGGGCTTCCTCCAGCCCCAAGCTCCCAGCACGTCCCTCACCGCAGCTCTCCCTTCAGCCGTTCGCTGCAGGTCCATCCTTGTCCCCGGCGATGACGTCAGAGCGACCTGGAGGTCGCTCTGTACTGCGCGATTGGCGCTGTCAATGACCGCCACGTGGGCTGGAGCGGACTACGCAGGCGCAGTAGTTTTGCGCCTGCGCAATCCGCTCCGGCCCACGTGGCGGTGATTGACAGCGCCGATCGCGCATGCGCTGTACAGAGCGATCTGACATCATCAACGGCTGAAGGGAGGTGCTGGGAGCTTGGAGCAAGCCCCCGGTAAGTAGTGCTTATTTTCTTATAGTTTGCCTGACATCTCCTTTAAGGCGCAGGGGCTGCCGGTACCGAAGTGGTTAAACACCTCCCCACAGCACACGTCTTACAACAGGGTTATTATCAGGGTGTTAAAGCACCAGTCGGGAGACTCCCCCTCCTGCAATAAACCTCATTATCAGTTTCTGTAAAGCTGACCACACACACACATATAGATTTCAACCGAATGCTACAAAAGAATTGATTCCTTCCTGAAAATAAATGGATTTAGAAGAAAGGGATTCCAACCACAAGCCTCAAATAGATTTCAGCAAAGAAATCAGTAAAAGTGATCCTGAGTAGAAGCTCGGGATCAAAATTGGATACATACCTTAAAGAGAAGGACACCTCAGGATCCCACTGAGGCTTCCCTCGCTGATCTAAAGTAGCCCCCCCCCCCCCCCCCCCAACCACACACACTGGGGCCAGGCAGCACTTCTTCATGAAGTGGTGCCGTGCAGTAGCCATGCATGTGCAGCTCCACAGAGCCCGAGGCTCTGGCTTACTGCGCAGCTGGGTCGGCTATTGCACGGCCATGCTGGAGGAATAAGTGCTGCGCAGTCCGATAGGATTAGCAACAATGCATTGTCACTAATCTTCTGGGGGGCCGCACTCAGCGACCGGGGACAACACAACAGGGAGGGAAGCCTCAATAGGATCCTGAGGCTTCCCTCTCTTCAGGCATCTAATTATGAACCCGAGCTTTGGTAACCGGCATTTTCACATATTCATCTCTCCCATGCACCATTGTGACTGACAGCCAGAAGCCTACTTACTATCCAGACAAATGTTCACAACTTCTGGCTCTCCGTTTTCTGTAGGTTCAGCTGAATAAAGCTCTCTACCATTTGCTCTCATCCGGTCCTCTGTGCCAGCTTCACGGAAAATCCAAATATGGCCTACAAAATGGCAAAAGAAAGCAAAGCAATCATTGGCATGAAGGCTGGGAAAAAAATACATTTCAAAGAGCACCAGCCAAAGGCTACAATGGTAGCCAGACCGGAAGTAAATGCATTAATGTTAGCCATTAGCAGACTGCACTCAATGTGATTAGTAGTCCCCACAAATGTTGCACTGCCAGAGGGTAGCACAGTACCACTGCAGGTCTGGAAGGACACAAGGGCAATGCAAAAGAGCAACAGCTGCTAATTACACACTAGGCACCGTACTGCAGTGAGCAGTGCTCTTCAAATGACATTTCATAATTTTCAGCCAGCTTGTCTACTTCTACGCATTTTAAAGAGAGACTGAAGCGAGTCTCAATTCTCTTTTCTAACCTGTATTAATGTTAAGCCCCATAAACACAGCTAAACCGCCACTATCCCGCGGCAAAACGAGGGGTTAATACCCCCCAAATCCCCCCAGCAAAACCCACGACTTTCTTGGTCGTGGATCTTGTTCTTCCTGGAGGCAGAGCTATGAGCTGTAGCTCTGCCTCCATGCGCGTCAATCGCCGTGCGGATCTCCGTCTCTCCCCCGCCCGTCTCTGTGAAGGCAGATGAGAGGGGCGGGGGAGAAGCGGCGATCAGCAGGGATGGATGCGCTTGAGGCAGAGCTTATGGCTGTAGCTCCGCCTCAATCAGGAAGCGCTCCCCCGATACAGGAGAGGGGATTTGGGGGTATTAACCCCTTGTTTTGCCACAGGATAGCGGCGGTTTCGCTGTGCTTATGGGGCTTAAAGAGAATCTGTACTCTAAAATTCTTACAATAAAAAGCATACCATTCTATTCATTATGTTCTCCTGGGCCCCTCTGTGCTGTTTCTGCCACTCCCTGCTGCAATCCTGGCTTGTAATTGCCAGTTTTTGGCAGTGTTTACAAACAAAAGACATGGCTGCTAACAGCATGTGATAGGCTGAGAGTAGCTCAGTGTGTGAGTCATACAAGGCTTGGAGGGGGCCTGGTGAGGGTGTGTATAGCTTCTATCCCATCACAAGCAGACCTGCACATTCCAGCCTGAGTGCCTGAGCCGACAGAGGAAAGATTAGATTATATAAGTCCGATCGGGACTCAATCGACAGTGTGATCGATTTTGCATTTATAATTAGCTAAAATCAATCACACTATCGATCGAGTCCCAATCGGACCTGTCGGGTTTAATCAATTAGATCGATCGCAAAGGGAACTGTAGCGTGCAGATTGGGTTTATGCCTCATTGAAGCACAATGGTAAGTAAGATGGTAAATTTCAGTAGATCAAGGGCCCATAGCATTGCTGTGCTGTACTGCATAGTGCAACGCTACAGTTTAATAGATTCTCTGTAGACTTCATGGTTAAATCTCTGTGAGGGGGATTCGATCCTTCTCTGATCACATAGGGATTGCCACATATGGTGTATGGCCCCATTTAGCTGATTATTCCAGCTCGCCTTACCGACATACGTGCCCATCTTCCGGCCTCTATAGGGTGGGAGAGTCGGGTAGGGTTTGATCTCCCCGTTGAAGTCCAGCCAGAGGGGCACCACGTACCGGGGCGAGTAGTTGTAGAACACGGCGTACACGGTCTGCCGATTGTTGGCGGAGCGCAGTACCGGGGGTGACTCGGTCGGCGGGACAACCGGCTGCGGCATATCGACGGTTCAAACGAGAACTCTAGACTAGATCTCTACGGGAAAACTGCAGGCCACAGGCGCGTCACTATAGCAACCGGAAGCTGCGTGCTGCGTTCTTCACGTACGTCAGTCTTTCTCACAGTGAGCTTTACTCTACGACAGCCGTCTTACGCCTCCCTAAGGCGGGCTTTTCACAAAGCATGCCGGGAATTGTAGTATTTCCACCATGTACTGCACGTGTAGCTTACAGCCAATGACCAGCTTGAATAACAATAACAAGCAGCTTCTATAAAATGGAGTATGGAGGCGTGCTGCAGTTATGTGACCCAACACTTATTTAGTGCAGCTTAGCTTATCCAGTGGTTCATGACCAAAAGAAGGGAACCAGCAAGTCACATCACTGAGGCTGAAAGCTCTTGTAGGGAAATATAATTTGGAGAGTGTAGATGATGTGGTGGTGAAGATATATTTGGGGTTATTTGTTTCAAGATTACACTGACGGGCATGGTACACAGACAGGAAAGGCAGCTTCTATATCAGCCCCTCATGGTGCCCCACCTCGACAGTACTCATCAGGAAGTGCTCCCCTGACCTCGAGCTCATACTCATTAACTGCAGGCCGACATACTCGCCACGTGAGTTTTCCTCCTATGTCCTTGTCGGGGTGTACATTCCTCCTGATGCTGATGTCAAAGGTGCCGTACTGGAGCTCAGCGAGATCATCTCACAGTGGGAGACGTCCCTCCCAGACTCACTTTTTATTGTTATGGGCGACTTCAACAAGGCCAATCTTCGCCGAGACATGCCACGATACCACCAGCATGTGGAGTGCCCCACCAGGGGCGGGAACACTCTCGACCACTGCTACACAGCACTGAAGGATGCTTACAAGGCAGTTCCAGGGGCGGCTCTTGGCTCCTCTGACCACTGTGTCATCCACCTGATACCCACTTACAAGAGACGCCTAGAATCCGCTAAACCAACTCTTAGGTCCACCAAAGTATGGTCAGACGAGTCCAAGCTCCAACTCCAAGCCTGCTTTGACTGCACTGAGTGGGAGGCCCTGGAAGCACCAAACATAGACGAGTGGGCAGACAACGTTGCCTCATACATCAGCTTCTGTGAAGACTCTTGCATACCAACCAAAGTCTTCAAGGTCTACCCGAACAACAAGCCGTGGTTCACTAATAGGCTACGGCAACTGCGGAGACGAAAGGAAGTCGCACACAAGACTGGCAACCAGGAGGACTACAGGAAGGCGAGGAATGACCTTAACAGAGAACTGAGGGCTGCCAAAAGGGACTATGCAGAGAGAATGAAACAAAACCTGCGCTCAAATGACACTCGAGCTGTATGGAAGGGGCTCAGGGCTGCCACCAACTACAAGCCCCCCCCCAAACATGCACCACCCAGCCTGGAACTAGCTGAAGAACTCAGCAAGTTCTACTGCAGGTTTGAGAGGCAGGAAGAACCGAAGGTTCACCTGGAACTGCCCAACACCCCTCCCCGCCTCAAGCAGAACATCATGAGCCCACCTCCTTCTCTAGTGGTGAGCGAGGCTGAAGTCCTGCAACTCCTGGCAAGACTAAACACCAGGAAAGCCCCTGGACCGGACGGTGTGTCTCCAGCCTGCCTGAAAACCTGCTCCAGGCAACTCGCTCCCGTTCTCTCCGCCATCTTCACCAAATCACTAAGCGAAGGAATAGTCCCCAGATGCTTCAAGAGGTCGACCATCATACCTGTCCCTAAGAAACAGGGAGCCTCTGAGCTGAACAACTTTAGGCCGGTAGCCCTTACGTCCATCATAATGAAAACTCTGGAGCGAACGGTCCTTTCCAACCTCAAGACCTCCACCCTGCCCTTTCTAGACCCCCATCAGTTCGCGTACAGGGCAAACAGGTCAACTGACGATGCAATAAACATCTGCCTGGAGTTCATCTATGACCACCTAGACAGACCAGACACGTACGCCAGAATGCTACTCCTGGACTTTAGCTCGGCGTTCAATACGATCTGTCCACGCATTCTACAAGGAGAACTAACCACACTTGGTGTGCACCCAAGCCTGCGCCTCTGGATCACAGACTTTCTCACCAACAGGACTCAATCTGTCAGGCTGGGTGAGATCCACTCACAAATTATGACCACGAACACAGGGGCCCCTCAGGGCTGTGTCTTGTCTCCACTGCTGTTCTCCCTGTACACAAACAATTGCAGATCCAAGGCAGATTCGGTCAAGGTCATTAAGTTCGCCGACGACACCACCATTGTTGGTCTCGTCACCAAGGACAACATCCAGGAGTACTGTCAGCAGGTGGAGAGAATCTCTCACTGGTGCAAGGAGTACAAGCTAGTGCTCAACACCGCAAAAACTGTCGAGCTAATCGTTGATTTCAGGAAATCCGCTCCCACTCCACCTCCAATCCACATTGATGGTACGGAAGTGGCCAGAGTGCCTTGCGCCCGTCTCCTGGGCACCACCATCTCCAGTGACCTCAGCTGGAGGCCCAACATCACCGCCACCCAAAGGAAAGCCCAACAGAGACTCTACCTCCTTCGTCAGCTGAGGAAGTTCGGCATGGCCCCAGAGATCTTGACCAGCTTCTACTCCGCCACCATTGAATCGATTCTCTGCTCTTCCATCCTGGTCTGGTACTCCGGCTCCACCGCCAGCGACAGGCTCACACTTCAGAGGGTCATCAGGGCAGCGGAGAGGGTCATTGGGAGACCTCTCCCTGCACTCGACCTCCTACACAAGAGAAGGCTGAGAGCGAGGGCGCTGAGGATCGCTAACGATCCCTCTCACCCAGGCCACCGCTACTTCTGTCAGCTCCCACTGGGACGGAGGCTTCGGGCCATCTCCACAAGGACCGCCAGACACAGTAACTCTTTCTTCCCCTCGGCCGTCAGCCTCCTTAATTCCCTTCACATACTCCCATCCGCAAACAAAACTAATTGCTGACTGGCCAGCCTACGACTTTTTGGAACCGTTACGAGCAATGCGAAACCACTGGCCTAGTATGTAACGCAAATGTATTACAAATGTAGATGTAACTGCTTGTCCTCTGTGTATAGTGTATAGTGTGTAAGTGTCAACTTTCTGTTCTTGCTGTTCTATACTACCTATCGTTGTTCTCTGAGCTATTATGTACTGTGCCAAACCCAATTCCGGGCATGACCCAGTCGTGCTTGGCGAAATAAAGAATTCCTGATTCCTGACGATTGGACACTGGATGGGACAGGGAGTAGGGGAAGCACTAAACAGTTTGGGGTGGGGAGGGATGGTAAATTGGGGATGCGCTGCACAGAATGGGACAGGGGAATGGAAAGTCAGAGTAGCACTGCACAGAAAGGGGTGGCGGATTTATTAAGTTGGTGAGACACTGCACAGAATGATGCAGGTGAAATTGAAAGTTGGGGACACAGCACGGGAAGAAGGAAGGGATGAAAAACACAGCGGGGGGGGGGGGGGGGGATTCAAACAAGCTTTATTGGCAGGAATAAATAGATTTAGCATTGCCATAGCAAAACATTATATCCCAGCCACTATACTATGCCATATATCCTGCCCATCCATATGGACTGTATAACCCAACCCCTTTCCCTTGCTTCGGCAATGCTAAATGTATTTGGTCCTGCTGTCACGGACGGTTGCGGGGCCGCAGGCGCGTCCTGGAACCGCCCGTGAAGAAAAAGCAATCGCACTCGATTCCCTGCATCGATTGCGCTTCAAATCGGTACAATCTGGGTTGAGTGTGTAGGGACAGCTGAAGTCCTTTTCTTAGCAAAGAGAGCACCATCCTAAAGGCTGGATGGCTCTTTTGATATGCTAATGAGCCTGAGCCTAATCTGCCCCAGAGAGTCCCTGGCTTCAAGCTGTGCTGATGGCCCATCCATCAGGTATAAGGTGACAAGCACCATGGCAGAAGCAATCTACTTGGGCTAAAAGCCAGACCCACTGGCTCATTCCCAGCAGGGGAGGCGACACCTCGCTGGCTGCTCCAAACTTCAAAGAGCCTTTGCCTGGGAATAACCTGAGTCTCATAGCAAATCCATAACTTCCCAGATCTGTCATATTTCTGGGGTTCCTGAGATGGCAGCTTCGCCAAACGTGGGGGAAGTGTAGCATGAGCCCCGGTGCTGGTTCTGAGGAAGTTTCAGAACATTCTGAGGTAAGGACTGCCAGTTAGGCAGTTTGAAAGTGCCTGATGATACCACAGGGGTCCCACCCCTCATGTCTGGTATCAGGGCGCTGGGTAAATCGAGACAGACCTGAAAATGTTAATAAATCTGCCCTGACCTGTACGGTTCGGTGAGATAGAGCCCATATATGGGTAGATATGATTTCTAGCCCCAGGATAAGGGGAGGGCTCATCTCATCTTCTAAGGGGGTGTATGGCTCCCCGCCCTCACTCCCTCCTACTGAAGCAGGGGCATAAGAATGGCAGAGGACCCAAACTCAGTGTCCTCCACACTGAAACATCTTGAATTCATCAGATGCCAGCTTGAGGATATGCTGGCATCCACCTGGTCTGAACTTTGATTGAAATCCAGAACTGATTTTTCCCACAAAAAGGACATCTTTCCAGGAACTAAGTATTTTTCTCCCTTCTTTTATTTTTCATACTGGCTATTACTGTTTTAATAATTGTTGATTTTAATAATTGTCTGTATATATTAATTATTTATATTGCGTGAATAAACGACTTTCTCCAAGTCATTCACTGTCTGCTACCCTGCTTATCAGCACACACAGAACTGATCCCGGGTCTCTGAAGATACGCTACTGTTTGTTTGTTGTTGGCTAGACAGAATATCGTGTGTTTAACCGTTTTATTCGCAGGATTAGTCAGTTAATGGGCTCCACGGTCCCATGGTAACCGCGGTGGTGGCAGTACCCTGAACCAGTGGGTGAAGTTGTAATCACCCGTGTCTCACAGGCTCCCTTCTGAGTTGTCTGCGGCTAATTCTTAACGGTTCCTGCGCATTGACTGCGACCAGAGTTCGCACGATCTGTGCGCTGGCACCGTTTAGAAGGCTAAGTGCGGTCAGCCACTAGGTCTCCTGTGACAGTGTTAGGCAGCGGTTGGGACCTGTGTTGTGCTGAAAGTATCTGCGATAGCGCTAGCGCTATCGAGAAACGAACTAATTCGTTGGTGTAGCTGGAAGGCAATATATTTTTTATATATACAGAGAGACTGTGTAGCCAGTACCCCTCCCCAAAAGTTTTATTTTATTTGGCGTGGAAATGTCCGGGAACTACAAGAAAATGTGCCTGGCGGACCTGCAAAATCTTTGCCAAGAGAGAGGCATTGATGTCGGCCGCAAGAAACAAGGGGACCTGGTAACGGAATTGTTTCAATGGGATACCCAGCAACTGCAGGAGCTGGATGTGTCTGCTGAGGTAGACGCTGACCCATCTGACTCAAGGCAAGGGGAACCAGAGACTGAGACTCCTGACCGTACAGAGGTTGTGCATCCTGAGGGCCCTGCATCAACAGTTACGCAGGAGAATGTCAGTGTGGACCCCAATCCCAGAGTTTCTGAAAGTACTCGCCTGGAACCGGCCAGTACTGGACTGTCCGTTTGTACTGATCCGCTAATGCAGCAGGCATTACAAAAGCTGATGGACACTGACCTGGACAAGTACCTGCAGTACATGCGTGAAGAGCGCCAAATGCGGGAGGAACGGGAGCGGCAAGCTGCTGCTGCTGCAGAACGCCACGCAGAGAGGGATGCCGCTGAGCGAGAACGGGAGCGCCAATCTGCAGAGGCGCGGGAGAGACGACAGCATGAGCTCAACATGGCAAAGGTTCAACAGGCCAGCCGGAGTTCACCGCCCAGCCTCCCTGCTGAAGGAGCTGCACCACCCGTAAGTGCAAAATTTAAATTTGCTAATATTGAAAAAGACACAGACATTGACTTGTTTTTGCGGTCTTTTGAAAAAGCATGCCGTCAGTATCGTCTGTCCCAAGACCAGTGGGCCAGACATCTGACACCTTTGCTGCGCTACAAAGCGCTTGATGCCTTCGCAGAATTGCCTGCGGAGAAGGATAATGATTATGCTGCTATAAAAGACGCTATCATTACTAAGTACCAGCTGACGCCAGAAGCCTATCGGAAAAAGTTCAGGGCCTGGCAGAAAAAGCCTTCGGATTCGTACCGAGATGTGGCCAGCAGCTTGCTCACCACACTCCGCCAGTGGACACTAGGCCTCACCAAAGGGTCTTATGATGTCCTGGAGGACTTGATAGTCCTGGAACAATTTCTGAACATTTGCCCTGCTGATGTACGCCAGTTTGTGCTAGAACGCAGGCCGGCTTCAGCAACTGTCGCTGCAGACCTTGCTGAGACTTTTGCAACTACCCGGGTGGCTGATACCCGCAGAACTGTCCCATCCAGCTGGAGAGGAGGTCAGCCCAATACCTCGGCAGACCCTCCTGCCCCTGTGAGCCGTCCGCCACAGAGGCCACCCAGCGCAGCTGCTGCACCCAGGCCTGCAGCGCCTGGAGAGGTCACCTGTCACTACTGCCGCCAGCCTGGACACATGAAATTCGACTGTCCGGAGCGGAGACAGACACCACCAGCACCTGGATCATCTGCATCACCTGCACCTCACCCACAGCAGAGGCAGCCCGCCAGCAAACCACAGCCTGGATCATCAGATTTTGTCCTGTTTGCCCGCGGAAAGGAAATCCGCGACCGAACCGACCAGCAGCAACTTGTTAGAGTGAACGGCAAAGTTGTCACCGGATTTCGAGACACCGGAGCTGACATCACGTTAGTTCACTCACATCTTGTGCCAAAGGAGAGCATCAGCTCCAGCCGATCCCTTGCCCTTACTGGAGTAGAGGGCACCCTTTTTCACATAGCCCACGCGACAGTGAAGCTGGATTGGGGAGTGGGAGGAATCCAAGAAAGGGTTGTTGGGGTTATGAAGGATCTCCCAGTCCCTGTGTTGCTGGGGACTGATTTGGGCAAGCTTGTGTCCTACTATGAACCTGCCACGACCGCCTTGTCGCTCACGGGAGGAGACGGACTCTCCGCCCACCACCAGGTACTTTATACACTTGGGGGAGCACCAGGGGGAGGCGGGTTGAATGTGCCCAGTTCAAGGGTACCAGGTTCAATAGTGCCTGCTTCAAAGGCACCTGAGTTTGATGTACAGACTGTCTGTTGTGATGATGCTCTAACTGTACCTGAGTTTACTGTACAACCTGTCTGTAATGAAAAAATGTCTATACCTATCAATGTCATTACTGCATGCAATGATGATTTGAGTAATGTCCGTCTGTGCTATTCTGACAGTGTACCTGTGCTAGCAGTACCGCGCAGCTGCACTGCTCAGAACCCGAGCTCAGAACAGGTGGAGGGGGTTCCGGCCTCCTCCCCCTCCTCTGACCGCAGGGATGAGACCTTTCAGCCGCTGGCCTCGTGTGACATGAGCCAGTTGGCTGAAACTGACAGCGCCGTATTCTCAGCCGCACTACAACGTGACCCAAGCCTGGAGGTGCTCAGGCAGCAAGCCGTTGAGCCCCTCGCAGACGGGGCCGCTTTCAAGGTGTACTGGGAAGGTGGGAGACTGTACAGTGAGTCTGTACAGCCCCCTACAGGTAGATCCCACGCGAATACCAAATGGCTTGTGGTCCCGAGTGCGTTCAGGGGACATGTGCTGAAATCCGCACATGGTAATCCTCTGACAGGGCACTCAGGGGTCCGCAAGACACTTGCCGGTATTCGGAAACAGTTTTATTGGCCCCGGATGAACAGGGATGTAGCAAACTACTGCAGAGCATGTGCCGTCTGTCAGGAGCTGGGAAGGTCCAGGGATCCCCGCGGGGTTTCCTTAGGTCCACAGCCACTTAGCAGGGGAACCCCGCGTGGGCTGGCTGTTGACCTAACCAACCCACTGCCCGTTGTCAGCAGTCCCGGCAGACACCACGTCCGACTGCAGTGGCGCAAACGCCCTGTCCAGAACGGTCCATGTCGGGTCAACCCTGAGGGTAGCAGACCGCGCCCGGTCCAGGGAAACCGAGCCACAGGCTCCAATAGGTTTTCCCGCCGCACCGGCAACCCGAGACCCGTCAGCCAGGTTGGCCGACACGCAGCGGGCAGCCGACCCCAGAACGCCAACGGGGAACTAGATCAGATCTCGCAGGTTAGCGGCAACGACACACATCTTGCTGATGAATGTCTATCTGCCTTCTCCCCAGGGAGGGCTGTCACGGACGGTTGCGGGGCCGCAGGCGCGTCCTGGAACCGCCCGTGAAGAAAAAGCAATCGCACTCGATTCCCTGCATCGATTGCGCTTCAAATCGGTACAATCTGGGTTAAGTGTGTAGGGACAGCTGAAGTCCTTTTCTTAGCAAAGAGAGCACCATCCTAAAGGCTGGATGGCTCTTTTGATATGCTAATGAGCCTGAGCCTAATCTGCCCCAGAGAGTCCCTGGCTTCAAGCTGTGCTGATGGCCCATCCATCAGGTATAAGGTGACAAGCACCATGGCAGAAGCAATCTAGTTGGGCTAAAAGCCAGACCCACTGGCTCATTCCCAGCAGGGGAGGCGACACCTCGCTGGCTGCTCCAAACTTCAAAGAGCCTTTGCCTGGGAATAACCTGAGTCTCATAGCAAATCCATAACTTCCCAGATCTGTCATATTTCTGGGGTTCCTGAGATGGCAGCTTCGCCAAACGTGGGGGAAGTGTAGCATGAGCCCCGGTGCTGGTTCTGAGGAAGTTTCAGAACATTCTGAGGTAAGGACTGCCAGTTAGGCAGTTTGAAAGTGCCTGATGATACCACAGGGGTCCCACCCCTCATGTCTGGTATCAGGGCGCTGGGTAAATCGAGACAGACCTGAAAATGTTAATAAATCTGCCCTGACCTGTACGGTTCGGTGAGATAGAGCCCATATATGGGTAGATATTTCTAGCCCCAGGATAAGGGGAGGGCTCATCTCATCTTCTAAGGGGGTGTATGGCTCCCCGCCCTCACTCCCTCCTACTGAAGCAGGGGCATAAGAATGGCAGAGGACCCAAACTCAGTGTCCTCCACACTGAAACATCTTGAATTCATCAGATGCCAGCTTGAGGATATGCTGGCATCCACCTGGTCTGAACTCTGAACTTTGATTGAAATCCAGAACTGATTTTTCCCACAAAAAGGACATCTTTCCAGGAACTAAGTATTTTTCTCCCTTCTTTTATTTTTCATACTGGCTATTACTGTTTTAATAATTGTTGATTTTAATAATTGTCTGTATATATTAATTATTTATATTGCGTGAATAAACGACTTTCTCCAAGTCATTCACTGTCTGCTACCCTGCTTATCAGCACACACAGAACTGATCCCGGGTCTCTGAAGATACGCTACTGTTTGTTTGTTGTTGGCTAGACAGAATATCGTGTGTTTAACCGTTTTATTCGCAGGATTAGTCAGTTAATGGGCTCCACGGTCCCATGGTAACCGCGGTGGTGGCAGTACCCTGAACCAGTGGGTGAAGTTGTAATCACCCGTGTCTCACAGGCTCCCTTCTGAGTTGTCTGCGGCTAATTCTTAACGGTTCCTGCGCATTGACTGCGACCAGAGTTTGCACGATCTGTGCGCTGGCACCGTTTAGAAGGCTAAGTGCGGTCAGCCACTAGGTCTCCTGTGACACCTGCCAATAAAGTTTTTGGGGGATTTGAACACACAGTAAGGAGATAGGGAAGGGGACACACAGGCAGAGCAAGGTAATGGTATGAGGGAGAGAGGGGGGGGGATACAGTGCTGGGTGTACCGTATAATTTGATGCAGCTAACTCGGCGCTCGCCTTACCAACGCAGGTGGTCATCTCTTCGCCGCTGAACGGGGGGAGGATCGGGAAGGGTGTGACTTCCCCCTCGAAGTTCAGCCAGAGGGGACGCACGTGTCGCGGGGAGTAGTTGCAGAACACAGCCTCCATGGGATCCTCGCTGCTGAAGGAGCGCAGCATTGGGGTCGGGGTGGGCGGCGGGAGGAAGTCCTCTGGCATCGGCATCTTGTCCGCTTTCTGAATGATGTTCAAATGGACTGGAGCACCGCAGGACGCATGCGCGTCACCATAGCAACCACAAGCGGCGTTCACTTCTCACGCTCTTCACGTTATTGATGGGAATTCCGGCTCTTCTCGGAGATTCGGCTCTTCTGAATCTGCTCCCATTAAAGAGCCGGCTCTTAGGCTCTGAATCGGCTCTTCATTAAATATCACTAGACACCACTCAGAATCGGAGTAAAAGCCCCGCCCCTGTCTCCATGACGACTTCAGACTGCTTCTCTGACTGGGGCAATCGCTACTGCTCTGCTCCGCCCCATACACTCCTACAAGCTGCAAGAGAGGAGGACTACATCTCCCAGCATGCCTCAGCTCCCTTTATTACACAGCAAATCAGAGCTGTGTGGGGCAGCTGAGGCATCGGCTCTTTCAAAACTGAGAACCGGCTCTTGTCATTTGCAGCAGAGCCGGCTCGTTCGCGAACGACCCATCACTACTTCACGTAAGCTACGCGAGAGTCTCTGCACAGGTGCTGACGTTACAATACCCAGGCTGGGGTTTATAGGAATTGCTGGGAATTATAGTACTACTTCCTTGTATCCAAAGGACAACTGTTGTGAGACGAATATGGAAGCTCCCATATTTACTTACTTGTAAAGGATACCAGATGCCAAAAAAATTAATATGCAGTGGGTAGGGGAGTAAGGCCTGGAACCCACTACAAAACACTATCTCTAATCGCAATCGCTAGTGTTTTGTATGAGCAGTTTTCAGTAGCGATTTTAAAAAGTGTATTCAATTTGCCAGAGGTTGTGTAGCGATTAGCGTTTGTAACAAAATTAAAATTAATTGACGGGACCAATTAGAATTAAAGTGTGCAGTAACTTCAAAACGCTAGCAAAATCGCTCTGTGCAGGTTTTGATGAGCTACTATGCCAGCGTTTATATACTTTACATTGCAAAACCGCTAAATGCGAAAAATGCTGCATGTCCTGCCTTTTGCAATTTGGTAATCGCAATCGCTCCAGTGGAATTTAGCCCATCCATTATCAGCTGAGAGTTTAGGGAAATCGCTAGCAGTTTGAATCGCTCCATAAACGCTCAGAAAATCGCAGTTTAAGCTATTAAAATGAATATTTTCACTCCTTCCGTTCCACTCAGTCAGCCACCGTTCTTCTGTAATTCTTCCCAGTCTTCTCTGCAAGTCAGACGACTTTCCTGACTTGTATTCTGGACATACTGCACCGCGCATGCGCAACACGTGCAGAATGTCCTCTCTGCTTCCCCGTGGCCACCCATAATAATGTAGCAGTCTGCTATATCATTATGCGTGGCCACGCGGAAACAGAAAGGACATATTGCGCATGCGCGGTGCAGTATGTCCGGAATACAAATCAGGAGAGTTGCCTGACTTGCGGAGAAGACCGGGAAGGATTACAGGAGAACGGCGGCTAACTGAGTGCAACGGAAGGAGCAGTATTACCTCTTACTCCCCTACCCACTGCATATTAGGTTTTTTTCTTTTTTTTATATTTGGTATTCTTTAAACAATACTAGTTGCCTGGTAACACTGCTGATCTATTTGGCTGCAGTAATGTCTGAATCACGCCAGAAACAAGCATGCAGCTAATCTTGTCAGATCTGACAATGTCAGAAACACCTGATCTGCTGCATGCTTGTTCAGGGTTTGTGGCTGAAAGTATTAGAGGCAGAGGATCAACAGTATAGCTAGGCAACTGGTATTGTTTAAATAGAAGAAAAATATGGCAGCCTCCATATCTCTTGTTACAGTTGTCCTTTAAAGAATACCCGAAGTGACATGTAACATGATGAGATAGACATGTGTATGTACAGTGCCTAGCACACAAATAACTGCTGTGTTCCTTTTTTTCTTTCTCTGCCTGAAAGAGTTAAATATCGGGTAAGTGGCTGACTCAGTCCTGACTCAGACAGGAAGTGACTACATTGTGACCCTCACTGATAAGAAATTCCAACTATAAAACACTTTCCTAGCAGAAAATGGCTTCTGAGAGCAAGAAAGCGATAAAAAGGGGAATTTCTTATCAGTGAGGGTCACACTGAAGTCACTTCCTGTCTGAGTCAGGACTGAGTCAGCCACTTACATACCTGATATTTAACTCTTTCAGGCAGAGAAAGAAAAAGGAACACAGCATAGTTATTTGTGTGCTAGGCACTGTACATACACATGTCTATCTCATGTCTCTTTTGGTATCCTTTAAAGAGACTCTGTAACGTCAACAAGATCCCCTGGGGGGTACTCACCTCGGGTGGGGGAAGCCTCCGGATCCTAATGAGGCTTCCCACGCCGTCCTCTGTCCCACGGGGGTCTCGCTGCAGCCCTCCGAACAGCCGGCGACAGAGCCGACTGTCAGTTCAATATTTACCTTTGCAGGCTCCAGCGGGGGCGCTGTGGCTGCTCTCGGCTCCGAATTACATGGAAATACCCGATCTCAGTCGGGTCCGCTCTACTGCGCAGGCGCCGGAAACTTGCGCCTGTGCAGTAGAGCAGACCCGACGGCTATCAGGTATTTCCGTGTAGTTCGGAGCCGTCAGAGCGCCTGCGCAGGAGCCAGGAAGGTAAATATTGACGTCATTATTCTCGGAGGGCTGCAGCGAGACCCCTGAGGGGCGGAGGACGGCGTGGGAAGCCTCATTAGGATCCGGAGGCTTCCCCCACCCGAGGCGAGTACCCCCCAGGGGATCTTTTGATGTTACAGATCCTCTTTAACCAATGGCTGGGATAAGTTACAAGCAACTAGAAGATGGAGTCAATAATACAGATTACCCAGCAAGCTCATGATGAACCACAAATCCTAGGCGTGTGTAAATGGGCTGCAAAGGACCAAAAAGCCCTCTTACTGAAATGCTATAAAAACAAGTTTGTAGCCCCTTACATTGTGCATTAAATGCATACTCTAATGCAGGGTCTTGGGAGTTTATTGGGAAATAAACTGAACTAGATAATGATCAGGGCTAGTTTTTGTCACAATAGTGAAAAGTCAAATTTTCTTAATCAACATCTTCAAGATAAAACCAATAGCACAACTATACAAAGCAATAATATACAAACTGTTCATTGTTATAGGAATTACAACAACCCGCCACTCACACTGGTCCAACACTGGGGCTGTGTATTCAGTACTGAGGCCTTCTGGTTTATCTATACAATAGCTCAAGAAACTACCTGATAAATTCCATAGTATGATACTCAGTTTATATAACTGATAATCAATCGGTATGTAATAGCAAGAGCCCTGTAAAGGGCATATTGTAATAAAAATAAGAGCTAGATGCCTGGTGAGGATGCAACTTTGACTTTTTAGTATAGGACTCTAGGAGCCTTTCTCATTACTTTTGGTCCCTTACCAGTAATGGTTCTGGGTCGCCCTGAGTTTACTGAGTACTCAGCTGCTTTCTCAGAAGTCCAGCAAGTGCATACCTTTGAAATTGGCGCCGGTAGACTTGGGCGCAGGACACAGCCGGTATATGGCTGATCCTGCTTCTGCACAAGTCCGGGCCATGTTAATTACTATTCCCTCTCCCGGCCGCCATGGATAGTGGGGGAATTATTGTGTTCTTTAAGCAACTTCGCCTCCGTCTTCTGACGGCAAAGACGTTAATCACTGAGCGCTGCTGTAGATGTGATTCCCATTATGGTCTATGGTGGCACAAATCTAGTAGCGCTGAAAAGCACTGCTCCGCAGCAAGTCACACAACAGTCTTCTGAACAACCAGCTGAATCTGAAGACCTAATGAAACTGGTTTTGTACATACACAACCATGTTTGCAATAAGGCTAAATTCACACTATGTATCACGCTACCACTTGGGCATTATACAATGCACACAGTGCAAGTTATAATGTGCACATTATTTTTATGACATATAGAATTGCAATGTGCACGTAATAGCAAACATTATGCAGAAAAGCACTTTAGAAAGAGCTTTTTGAAAGCATGGCCTTTTACCACGCAAAGGTGCAAGCATTTATGCGCATAATGTAAACACACACCAAAGTCATACATTTAAAAGCACTGCGTGCCGATATTGCCTATAGTAGAATATCAGTAATATTCAGGGCTGTGGAGTCGGAGTCGTGGAGTCGGGCAATTTTGGGTGCCTGGAGTCGGAGTCGGGAAAAAATGCACCGACTCAGACTCCTAATGAATTTGTAACTGTAATTAAAATAGAAAATATGATAAATTTTTCTATTTCTCAGATAATAGTCATTAAAAATAATGTATATATACACTATATATACCGTAATAGCTGTGCTTAGTCCACAAAAATGAAATAAACCAATCAAAATTAGTTACTTGTGCTGCTTCAATAAAGCAGTCCCCGTATTTTTAAGGTCAGATATACATATCTGATTGTGACTGTATATATGATGTGTACACAGGAATCTCTTATATATACTAAATAACATCTATGCTGTAAGAATAAAGCCTGATGTGTAGCTGTGTCACTAATAGAGATGGTCAACGAGATGGAAATAATTCTGCATTGATGCTGATGTATGCACTCCCTTTGCTGATGAAATCAAATAATTTGATATGTTGTTAAAATTTGGTTTGGTGACTACAAATTAAAGGGTAACTGAGACGGATGAAAAGTAAAGTTTTATACATACCTGGGTCTTCCTCCAGCCCCCTTCAGTCTAATCAGTCCCTCGCTGTCCTCCACCACCCAGATCTTCTGCTATGAGTCCTGGTAATTCAGCCAGTCAGCGCTGTCCGGCCGCATGCCGCTCCCACAGCCAGGAACATTCTGCACCTGCGCAATAGTGCTGCACAGGTGTAGTATGCTCCTGGTGGCGGAGTGTGTGCATGCGCACTACGCCCGACTGGCTAAAGTACCTGGACTCATAGCAGAAGATCCAGGTGGTGGAGGAGGACAACGAGGGACTGATTATCCTGAAGGCGGCTGGAGGAAGCACCAGGTATGTATAAAATTTTAATTTAATCTGTCTTAGGTTTACTTTGTTACACAGTAGTACTATACTCTACATATGCACTCCCCACAGAGCTGCAGGGAATCCACTGAGAATGCTGTGCACATTGAACACAGAGGTGTTGTCTGTTTACAATCTCCTCATTCCCCTGCAGAGTACCTGCACATCATTCTTACATGTACCCACACTTACATTGCCTAGGGCCTGATAGATGTTCTTTGTTCCGGTTTGTACCTTTTACAAGTACTCTTACCAAGGACTAGTTTTAGTCTAAAGGGAATAAATATAGTAGTCTACATATCCTTCTCACTTCAGTTGTCTTGTAAAATTCCTAAGCGTTGGCAGTTAAGAGACGAATTTCATGTTACATACTTTTAATCAACAAAATTGTAATATGCAAATTAGAGGAGTCGGAGTCGAGGAGTCGGAGTCGGTGGAATCCTAAACTGAGGAGTCGGAGTCGGTGGATTTTTGGACCGACTCCACAGCCCTGGTAATATTACCCATATTCTGCTATCCAATGTTACTTATTTTCTTCCGTTGTACCAACCTTTCCCCCCTGTGCCCAACACTAACCTACCCCCTACCTTCAGTTAATAGCAAAACCACCACTTTTTAGAGTTTGGCTACACAGTAGTCAAACTCCACCACTGCTAGCCAGAGTATGGCTATAGAACAGACCAACTGCGGCACCCAAATTACCACTCATAGCAGCTAAGGAAATTTATATTGGCGTCTACGGCCATGCCCAATTTCTGGCCCACAGATCACGCCCAAATTACCTATATTGACCACAAGGAGCTAAAATCACTAATGTAATTAGCGGTTCATTCCTTCAGGCTACGTTCACAGTAATCATTTGCATAACACATGCATTCTAATGAGTATGAACTGCAATGGAGACTGGACATAGACTTTAATACAAAGCCTGCATGCAGGGAGTTAGAATAATGCGATCAGTTATAAGGGCCAGTGCACACCAAAACCGCTAGCAGATCCACAAAACACTAGCGGTTTTGGGTGCGGATGACAGAGTTTAGTCCCAGTGCACACCGGGCGGATCTTGATGCGATCCGCCGGCCGCATCAGCATCCGCGTGGCTAATGTCTCTCTATGGGCTGGTGCACACCGGCGGTTTGAGGTTTTAAGCAAACCACAAACGTGCAGCAAGAGGCACGTTTGCGGCTTGCTAAAAACCTCAAACCGCCGATGTGCACCAGCCCATAGAGATATATTAGCCACGCGGATTTTCAGGCGGATGCAGCCGGCGGATCCGCCCAGTGTGCACTGGGCCTAACACAGTAGTGTGAACAGCCACGTAGAACTCTATGGGCAGTAAGTTAACATGCAGAAATATTCTGCAATGCAACGGATGCACTGTGAACTTGCCCTCAATGGCCTCCATTCACAATGAGTAATGGTAACCACGTCAGAAAATTACAGACTGAAATATGACAGTCACAATGTTTTCTGACTGAAATTACCATGTGCAGAAAAAGTGCAGTAAAAAGTGATAAAAGTCCGGTAACATGTCAGTAAAAAAAAACATTATTTTGGACCTAAATTCCGCAAAAAAATTAAATTCATAATGAAAAAAGAATGCATTGTTTAATCGTTAATTACCCTTTTTTATCACTTGTAATGAACTGGCACTATTTTTTACTTCACATCCAATTACATGTAGTCTAGAGCCTTTTAAGCTGTTTGCTGGGCTTTAGAATTTTTCCTCAGTAATTTTTTGGGGTACTTTTCCGTTAGCCGGGCGCATCCACTATGTGGCGTTAATTACTATTCCCCCTCCAGGCCGCCATGGATAGTAGGGAAAGATGTGATTCTGGTGGAGTTTTATCGCCACCTAGTGGATGCGCCCGGCTAGCGGAAAAGTACAAATTTTTTTTTGCCGCATTTATAATGAATGTTTAATGACTTTTTCCACTATTATCGCCATGTGAGGGCCCATTCACACTTGTGTTTGCAAAACGCCGGCCAGTCCAGCCGGCGTTTTGCAGGAGTGATTTTTCAGCGGAAAAAAAAATCACTGCACACTGCGGCGATTTTCCGCGATCGCGTTTAGCGCTTCTATAGCACTGAAACGCGATCACCGGGAAATCGCCTGAAAATGGTGCAGGCGACGCGTTTGCGTTTCGTGTTTTTGGCTGATTTGCGGCGATTAGCGCAAGTAAGAACGGGCCCATAGACTTATTACACGAGCGCTTTGAAACGCGCTAGCGTTTAAACATTTTGCCGAAATCGTGCAGTGAATGGACCCTTACTGCACTACTTTACTGACCTTTACTCGTACTCGGAAACTGTTTTTTGCGAATGTGGAAAAAAGCAGCAAAGGCCCATTCACACCAGGACGATTTGTGGGCATTTACTGCTGATCACAGAGTAGCCGGCGATCGCTAGTGCTTCGAAAAGCGCTAGTGTAATTAAAGTATGTAGCAGTGATCTCACTGCAGTGATTGCCACCTATTCACGGTTTGCGTTGAAATGTGGAGTGTTTTTTTGCAATTTTAAAGCGAGCACAATTTAAATCTTAAAAAAAAGTGAAATGCAATCGCTCAAAAATCAAAAAATTGTCCAATAAAAAAAAAAACACACAGAAAACACACACACAAAAAAAAAAAACCAGTCGCAAAACGCTAGCAATTTTGGTAGCGTTTTGCGATTCCCAGTGTGAACGGGGCCTAATTACCGATGTCAGCAATTTTTTTGCTACAAATTTCTTCACAGCACACGTATTGTGAATGGAGGCCAATGTCTCGGCAATTTTATACAAGATTGGCATCCATGAAAGGAGCAGCGAGTATTGCCGATATGATTCTAGTAGCGTCAGCCCAGCTGCTGCGACTGATTGGTCCCTTTTCAGGCTGCATACATTAGTATAAAATTAGCATAAAGCTAGAATATTTCATGCAGCCTTTTATAAAATCGTTATGTCACTAATAGTTGTAATCACATAATGAATAGTTTGCCATTTTTCCATTGCAGAAACGCCTAATTATCATGTGAAACAATTCAGACATTAATTACAGAGTTGGAGCATAAGTTGCATTATTTTATTTTCTGTGCTGATGATTAGGGAACCCATTCATTGCACAGTCTGTGCTAATTACAAGTTTCTGTGATCAGGGGGGTGATCTGCTGCCTGAAGCTAAATTTCACAGAAATGATTGGGATTTATAGATCTCCCTGTGTGTGTACTGTAATGAGCAGGAATATCAGATGATCTCCCAGAATGCAATGGAGCAGAAGGCTGAGTGACCTCACAGCCTAGGCTATCATGGGAGGGGGGCTGGTTTACATACCAATATAAAGATATAAGAAGTAGGGATGGTTAATGAGATGCAAATTCTGAAATTATGCACATTTTTATGCAAATATATGCAGCTTAAAAATGGACCTCTCAATTTAAACCTGGGTTTAAATTGAGAGGTCCATTTTCAAGCTGCATATATTTTCATGTAAATTTGCATCAACTCAGAAAAATTTGCATATTTTTGATCATCCCTAATAAGACGCAGAGAAGGATTAAGATAAAATGGGGCTCAAGGCAAGGAAGTAGCTTTGGCAACTCCTGTTCATCTTTTTGGTAGGTTGAGGCGGGAGAGGAGTAAAAAAAAAAAAAAAAAAGTGTGAACCGAGCCCTTGACACCCAGTAGGCCCCAGGCACTTCCCTGGGTTGCCTTGTGGATGATCCTGCTCTGATATGAAGTGCTTCTGATGCTGAACTGTGGAATGCAAAAATGGTTATCTGAATGGTTTTCTATGTTCTGCTAGGAGTTGGTATGGGTCCTCTTTTTGTCTACAACCTCTGACTAGCACAGCAATAAACTCAAATCAGGGGCATAACTACAGGGAAGCAGGCCTTACGAGTGCAGGGGGGGCTCAGAGCTGTAAGGGGGCCCCAATCACTACTTTGCTTCCTCCAATAAAGGGGTCTATCCTTCAGATTTTGTGGCTACACTTGTTATGGGTGTGAAGATTAAGATATCTACGCTTGTTTTATGATCCCTGCCAGGCGGACCTCCAGGCTGTGAGGGTCACCAGGGGTAGGCAAGGGAAAGAATGTGAACATATGGGGGGGGCATGATTTGTAGTTACGCCACTGACTCGAATATCAATACAGGGATTATTAGCACAGAATAAGGTGTATGGAAAAGAAACAAACGTCTGTTAGTCACTTGTAGAACTTTATTCCAAACAAGGAACAATACAAATATATATACCTCCATTTGTTATATTTATCATCTAGTCTTATAGGCAAAAAAAACTAAACTGTTTGAATTTTTTGGAAACGGACCTGTTATGCTGGGCATCCACGGGTCGTTTTTTTGTTAACAATCGAGCCGCTGATGGCTCGATTGATAATATCCGACGTGTCCGATGACCCGGCGGATCGATTCCGCGCTCGATCCCCGCGGGCGGACAATAGCGGAAAACGAGTGGAAGATAAGGAAGCGCCTGTGGGGACGAGCGGGAATCGATCCAGGTGCGCGCAGGGGACGTGGCGGAAGTCGATCCGGCGACTAATCGAGCCGCAAAAACGACCCGTGTATGCCCAGCATTAGAGTGGCTATTCTCATTGGTTACGCTAGGGGGAGTGCTTGGATTAACAGGCAGGCGGACTATAAACAACTACAATAAATGAGATCAGTGCCGCACCAGGTACAAAATGTCCCAAGCCAAGATGTCTCCTCGGCTGGACTGGTCAAGGATTTCTTCAAGCAGACAGAATGGCAGCCTTAACCACTTAAGGACCGGGCAAATTCTAGTTGATCTGTGCTGGGTGGGCTCTCTAGCCCACAGCACAGATCAGCGGGCACGCAGGGCGACCAGACTCTCCCCCCCCCCTTTTTTTCCCCACTAGGGGGATGACCTGCTGGGGGGGTCTGATCGCCGCCGGCTACTTGTGCCTTGCGGAGGGGGGGGGGGGGTACCTCAAAGCCCCCCTCCGCAGCGATCATCTTTGCATCCCTCTCCTCTCCTCTATGGGCGGTACAGGACGGCAATCCGTGCGACGTAAACACCGGTGATTTCTTCCCCGGGTGTTTACATTTAGCCTGCGAGCCGCGATCGGAGGCTCGCAGGCTGACACCCTCCGTGAACTGACATGGAAAGGCCGCTCGTATGAGTGGCCGTTTCCATGTAATTCCACTTACGACCTGCCGGTTAGGCGGTCGTTAAGTGGTTAAAGCAAACTTGAAGCTAAAATAAACGTATGAGATAATATATTGTATGTGTAATACAGCTAAGAAATAGAACATTAGTAGCAAAGAAGAGAGTCATTTTCCAGTACAGGAAGAGTTAAAAAAAAAAAACTTCAGTTATCTATGCAAAAGAGCTTTTCTGAGCTCTCTGACCCACTGGGTGGAATACAGTCCTGGTTCTGAAGCACCTAAACAGCCAAGAAACAGTGAGAGACAGCCTGAGATAAGGTTTTACAGCAGGACAGTTCAAAGGGTCATTATTTCTGCTCAGTTATATAGCTTAAAAGGCAGAGTGTGGTTTCTAAACTGCAAATAACACAATGGTGCAATGTCATAAAAAAAAAATCTATATGACTGAAAATAAAAATATGAAACTCTTTTCTTTGCTACTAATGTTCTATTCATTATCCGTACACATATAATTCATTATCTCATACGTTTGTTTTTTTTTCACTTCAGGCTTGCTTTAAGTGATACCACGAACATAAAATTCTAAACTCAGGTAAAATATTTAACTTAAAGGTGAAAAAACGCCAAAGTAAAGTCAGGAACAGAATAAATGAAACAGGTGCATGAAACAAAACTGTAAAACCAAGAGAGGGCAATATTTGGCACTTGATATACAGAAGCAGCTCCGCTAAGATGATCTGGTGTCATTATTAAAGATTGAGTGTAATTGACTAGGGAAATCTGTCAGGTGCCATATGATGATGCGGACATCTCTATGTTGCACTATTCACTACATACTGAAGGCCAGGAAGACTGACTGACAGCTCGTGTGTGCAGCCATGTTGTGGAGATCAGCCTGACAGTAATTTGCAAAGACTGCAATCAGCAAGCCAAGATCGTGCATCTTCCCCTCCTTACCTATTGTAGGATTCTAAAGTCACTGTAATTTTTTTCTGACTGTAATTGATTGTATTGTCTGTCACCTGATGTTGGTGCTCCCCTTTTGCGATCTGCTGAGCTCTGTGCAACTCAGATGAGTGCTATTGTGATTCGCACTGCAAGCTCCTGCTCACATGTTACACGGGTGGGGGGGGGAGAGACACAGCACAGGGTTCCGTCGCATTTGTCCGATATCGCAGACTCTGCCATCTGCAGATGCAGGGAGATAAAAGCCTAAACTTTTAAATGTAAAAAGAAGAGGTAAAATTAAAGTTGCTTTTTTTTTAATAATGTGCCACATTTTTAATGTGCTATTGAGATGCCCAGGGTGCTAAAAACGCTGCTCGCTTCACTTTAACCTTTTCCGGATCGCCTATATGAGATCCTACGCCGCACTTGTGGCTGTTCTAGCCTGATGCGGCGTAGGATCTACGCTGCTTGCGTTACCGCTCCCCGAAGCGATTGTGCGCACCTGAGAGGGGTGATTAAGCTGTCATATGACAGCTGGCATCTCCCCTCAGTGATCAGAAGCCATCGCGTATGGCTGCTGATCACGTGATCACTACAATCGTTGGCGGATCGTATTGATCGCCAGTAACAGCTGCGGCGGTAGGGGAGAAAAGAAGAGGATCCACTCACCTCCCTGTTGTTCCCCAGACGAACGGTGCTCCCCACCGCTCTGGCCTGCATCTCTGCTGCCTCTGATGTCAGCGCCAGGTCCCGGCTTGATGACATCATCAAGCTGCGACCCGGAACTGAGCGGCAGTGGACCCCTCTGCTCCGGCCGGCATCTCTGCTCCTACTGCCGCTCAGTTCTGGGTCGCGGCTTGATGACGTCATCAAGCCGCGACCCGGAACTGAGCGGCAGTAGGAGCAGAGATGCCGGCCGGAGCAGAGGGGTCCACTGCCGCTCATTGCTGAAGCCTGGAATGTGAGTGAAGGCTGCCAGCTACAGGGGGGCACCCTGCTACAGGGGGGGGGGGGAACACAAAGCCCAGCATGCCACACTGGGAAACCGGCTGCCTGACCCCCCAAATGCGCACCCCCCTCCCATGCAAAAACGCCTGGACCTTAAAGGGGGGGTAAAGCGGCCAGTCCCCAAATGGTTAAGCTATGTACACATTAATCAATGTCTGTTAGATCGTGTAAATTATTGATATCTATCGAATATGGCTTGTTTATTTGCCAGGTCTGTCACCTTGCACCATTAGATATTAGAAAAGATTGCAGAAGAAATCTTGTATTGCACACATGGTAAAGAGTTATGAGAATGGCTATGGAGTACCGCCAGCAGCGACGGATAAAGTATACTGCACTGGGCACCAGGGAGGAACATTGAAAATTAGGGGGGACAGCGCCAGGGGTTCCATCGCGTTCATTGCTGGTCCCAAAATCACACGCTGTTAGCGGAGGGCACCGGATTGAGCATGTCAGCCCTACATATTGCAGCATGTCCAATCAATACATGCAACCAATTTCAGGGCCAAAATCACAAACTGGGCATGATCTTGGCAGCACCAAATTTCATCCGATCGCCTCCCAAGTCACCTGATGTATGGCCAACCTTTATTGTTGCTCTAAAGCCTTATACACACTGTACAATTTTACATCAGATCGATCAGTGATCTGATAAGAAACTGCATTGTGTGTAGACATCCAGATTGTGCCCGATAGATTTTGCGTTACGTATCCAAAATAGATTGCAAAATCGATTGGAATCCGCTTGAACCGGTCAGATATTATCTGATAGATCCATTTGAAAATGATACCGTGTGTACCCAGCAATGCCCTTCTGGCACTGTATCAGCAGCATTGATTCCATTGCTAATGAGGCTATTGTCCACAATGCACATACACTAACTACTGAAAGGAAAGACTGTAGGGTGTGGCCTAGGCCCTATTGTGACCCCCTGCAGTGGCAGTGAATTTTCCATGGAAAGCACCAGGGCATCCCCCACCTCAATAAACCCTGAATAATGTTCTTACAATGTTCCTTTGAATAAGCTTTACTGCAACCCCCCTCCTGAGACAAACACATTCCACTGACTAGTCCAGCAACAGCACAAACAACTCCCCCCACATGCAGCCAGCACTTATGGTGGCCATGATACATCAGGCGACCATCCGATTCGATTATTATAATTAGAACGGATGAAAATTGGTATTGCCAAGTGCATAACTGAGCAAGAATGCAACCAATTTTGGGCCTCTGGCAGGGTCCTCCCTCCCCTAGTGTAGTCTACATGATCATGTGCTCCTTTCCTATGACAGCCTGTACTTGTATTACGGGGCCTACCTAACCAGCCCAAATCACATGATCATGTATCTTGTACCGTTTGCCTTGTATAAGTTTGTTCTATGTTACGTCTGTCACCCTTGTATCTTTGTATATATTTATTGTCCAGCACTGCATAATATATTGGCGCTTTATAAATACAATAAATAATAAGATGTCGGTGCGCTGTGGTCAGACGGGTGGGTGGCAGTAAAGTCAATCGATATTAGAATGAGTGACAAACGTGACAATACCCCTGGCGCTGTTTCTGAAGTGTATACATGTGCATGTAATGTGTGCATTAATACATCACCTGTCCGGTGTCGCGGTGCCCATCCATCTTCCGTTAGCCTCATACGCACCGGCGGCACGTTTGTGACATCACACACGCTAACGGAAGAGCGGCGGCGGATTCAAAAGATGGACGGGCACCACAACACAGGACAGATCTCACTAGTATAAGAAATGTGAAAGTTTGGATGTTTGTTACTCAATCACACAACAATGGCTGAACGGATTTGAATGAAATTTGGCACACACATAGTACATTACCTGGAATAACATATAGGATACTTTTTATCCTCATAACCAAAAAGTGGGCGGAGACAAATACAAATTTCACTGGGAAAATGTAAACTGTATTCTTACACTGTTAATGGCAGGGTTCTCAAACTTTGCACACTTGGTGACTGGGATTAATATTTAGAAAAGTGGGTGGAGCCTACAAAAGCCAATCAAAAATTCACCTATTGATTTTCAAGGGGAATATTTAATTGCTGCCATTCTTGCACTGCTAATGGCACAAGCCTCAAACCTGGCAGACTCAGCTGATTCCCGAGAGATTTCAGCATGAAATTGACCGGGAATCGGCCTGCAGTGTACAGGTCACCGACAGATCTCTCTATAATCAGATTCGATCAGAGAGAGATTGGTCTCTTGGTCAAATCTGCCCATCATCGCTAGATGTATGGCTACCTTTACCCATACCTCACTCAGAACGGATTATCTGTTTGTCTGCTCTGCAAAGTCCCTATAGTTACAGATTGCCCAGCAAGCTCATGGTGAACCAGAACTCCTAGTAGTGAGTAAAGCTAGGTACACACCATACAATTTTGATAGTTAGATAGATAAGATAGATGGTTCGATAGATAACGTCCAACATGTGCGATCTTATTTTTGATCGATTTCTCGTAGAAGTGAATGGAAATATATAAGAAAAGATTACAAAATTGAATCGGAAATCAATCGTACGGAAAATCGAGCGAAAAATGCATGGTGTGTACCCAGCATTAGGGAGCTGAAAGAGATTAAAAAGCCTCCTTAGTAAAATGCTATTCAAAACAGAAGTCTGCCTTCTTTAAACAGAAGGTATTTACGATTATGCAGATTGGAGTGAGCTCTGAGATGTCCCACAATGCATCATTGCTGAATATGAAAATCATCTCTTTGTTGTCTGAAAGTCAAACATACCTGCAGAACCGCTGGAATGCAATGATGTGTCAGCTTGTTAATGTTACAAAGCCAAACTAATCCAACATGCATACAGACTGTTTCAAATGTTCTACAGAGTTCCTTGAGGCCCTTTAAAGAAAACCTGTAAGGAGAAAAAGTTCTCCTGGGGGGTACTCACCTCGGGTGGGGGAAGCCTCCAGATCCTATTGAGGCTTCCCCCATCCTCCTGTGTCCCACGGCGGCAGCGATAAAGCTCCCGGAACGGCGAGGATGTTAATATTTACCTTCCTGGCTCCAGCGCAAGCGCAGTATCGGCTCTCCGCTCGGAGATAGGCGGAAATAGCCGGCAGAAACGAACCGTGTATTCCCAGCATAAGAGGGCCTTTTGGTCCTTTTCAGTCCCTTAGATACTCCTAGGTGTTCTGGTTCACCATGAGCTTGCGGAGCAATCTGTAACTCTGGGGGGTGTTTCAAGTCCTACCCCATAGAGCCATATTAGCCTCCCTGGCAGTATCCCCGAGTCAGGCTCGGTGGTAAAAAAGAAGCCAGGAGCGGTAATCGGCCACCAAAATCACTAGATGTAAGGCTACATTAACTACCGAACAATTTAATATGGAATTTTTAGTGAAGGGGAACTATGAATTTTTGATGACAGTTTCCATTGCCCAGAATGTATAACGTGTTTGCTGTATGACTGCCAAATCAAATGATGAGTCACAAATAATGCAGTCACGCTCACTAGCACTGTGATCACACTCTCTAGGAAATCACAGCACAACGCAGAACAGCATCATGGGGAAAAAAAATAAGTACAGTTCTGCCACCCTATCACAGGCCAACAAAAAGAGCTGTTTATTTATCATCATTTCCAATAGCATGGGAAGAAATTAGAACTTGATTTGGGTTTTTATTGCCCCATGAACTCCGATGGCTTGAATTATGGTGACACCAGTGACCGGAAAGGAGGAACGACAATAAACACCTGACAGGGGCTCCAACTCCCCACTCTAAGTAAAAAATATATTTATTGAGGTCTCTGTCCCCATTGAGAAAACATTTATGTCAGGACAAGAAGTCAGCCTAATTCTCCTAAATGGGAACTCAGACATCAATAAAATCCAAACAAGGCTTTAAATTATTTTGGTACTATCCCAAAAATAAATATTTAGTTTTTTTCTAGAGTTGGACTTAAAAGACAACTGTAACAAGAGGGCTATGGAGGCTGCCATATTCATTTCCTTTTAGGAAATACCAGTTGCCTGGCTGTCCTGTTGATCCTCTGCTCCTAACACATTTAGCTATAGACCCTGAACAAGCATGCAGCATCTGACAAGATTAGCTGCATGCTTGTTTCTGGTGTGATTCAGACACTACTGCAGCCAAATAGACCAGCAGTGCTGCCAGGCAAATGGTGTTTTTTAAAAGGAAATAAATATGGTAGCCTCCATAGCCCCCTTGCTACAGTTGTCATTTAAGGTGACAAATGTTCAGGAAGTTGTAGCATCAGAGGTGTGCAGTGTCTGGAACTACATCAGTGCATAACCAGGACCCCCGCTGGAGGTGGGCTTGTATCCAGGCAAACGTTACTCCCCTTGGGCCGGCGAATCAGGACTCAGCGGCTGGTTCTCCTCCAACCTCTCGCTGGAGGGGTCAGCCACGTCCATGTTGGTCCTCTTCAGCAGATAAACGCCAGCATGGAGCCCTCCTATATTAACCCAAACCGTGTGCATCTTCCTCCACAAGTGTCCCTCTCTGGCCAGGGCCTGCAATACAAGACAGAGTACTAAGTATATAGCAAGGTGAGCACAGCTATGTAATTCAGCTTCTATGAAATAAACAACCCGATGCTATGTCACAGCCGGTAACATCAAAATAAACAGCAGCATATACTGTATAGTACAATCAATAAAGTATATTAGAACCTGGCATAAAGGTAGGACTACGGCTACAAAATGAGCAACAATAATAGTATAATGAAGCGTCGTTAGCAACATAAGATTACCATCAAAACTTCAGCACAGAGTTAAGAATAATTGGTATTCCAGCAAATATATTGGTTGTCCAGCAAATCTAAAGCCGCATCTACACGCGTAGATGCGGCCGCGATGTTCCTTATCAATCGAGCCGCTGATGCGGCTCGATTGATAAGATCCGACAGGACGTATCTTGCGTCCGCCGATTCCCTGCTCGCTCCCCGCAAGGGAACAATGGCAGGGAATCGAGCGGAAGATAAGCGGCGCCGGCGGGGACAAGCGGGGAATCGAATCCGGGGGACGCGGAAGAGGCGATCCGGCGGCTAATCGAGCCGCCGGATCGCCACAACATCTCCCCGTGTAGACGGGGCTTAATGCTGGGTTTACACCATACAATTTTCTGTTATGCTGGGCATACAATCAGGCATAAAATCAGACCTGTGTCTTATCAGTCTGCCGACAGCCTGTACTGACGTACTACTGTCGGCAGAACGACCGCGCCGGACTAGTCGTTTGTTACAATAGTGCATGTGAAATAAGCAGATCGTTCAGAAACAGCCTTATCAGTCTGTAGACAGACTGTACACACGCTGTACTGTCGCTGGAACGCCCGCCCAGCGGGAGGGTCTGACGGACCCGTCGTTCCCTGTAGTACAGCGTGTGTACAAGGCTCAATGAACACAGTATAAAGCCTCTTAACGGTGCGTACACACGCACTATTGTAACAAATGACTAGTCCGTCACCCCCTCCCGTGGCGCGGGCGTCCTGCCGACAGTAGTACGTCAGTACAGGCTGTCGGCAGACTGATAAGACACAGGTCTGATTTTATGCCTGATTGTCGTTCAAATCAGATGTTTGAAACGAAAAGTCGTTTAGACTCCTTGTACACACAGAGGACAAAACATTAAAAATGCTAACTACAGTTAATTTACATGTCGTTTGACTGGCCAATGGACTGGACAGAACAGTGGACCAGATTAAAGGACTGATCAAACGACTTGTTGTTTAAAAGTTAATTAGCGTCAAACGAATAGACTTTCAAACAACAATTCGTTTGTACACATGTAGGGACCTAAGTGTTGAACGACAGTTAGTCCACGCATTCGCCAAGTGGATCAGTCAAAACTGCTGCTATCAGTCTAACGATCGTTTGTACACACGCCAAACTGTCGTTCAAACGACTGGTTTGAACGGCAAGTCGTAAATATCAGACGTGTGTACGTACCTTTACACACACGTGGGGTTGGGGCGGTGGGCTTTTTTATGCTTTTCAGCTTCCATACAGACACAACCCGAACTACTTAAAAGGGAACTGAGCACAGGAAAACATTTTTTACACTGAACCTCCCCACAAGGGTGGTTTGTAACATGGAATGCCCTGAAAGGAAAGGGAGCTGTGGGGGTTAGAGGGAGCGTGATTGGTTACCTACGGGGCTGCTTGTGTAACCTCCTGTCCCTGTGATGGTCGTCATCCCTTCTGCAGCCGGCTGCACTTCAAGGGACCAGCATCTGAAGCTTGCTACTGGCCGCATTGCATGCTGAGAGCTGTATGCCGCAATGCATGCTGGGAACTAGGGCTGTGGAGTTGGTACAAAAATCATCTGACTCCAACTCATCAGTTTCTAAAACCACCGACTCCAACTCCAGGTACCCAAAATTGCTCCAACTCTGACTCCACAGCTCTTGCAGGGCTATGGAGTACAAAAATCATCCAACTCCGATTCCTCAGATTATTAAAACACAGACTCCAGGTATTTAAAAATTGCTCCAACTCCACAGCCCTGCTGGGAACTGTAGTTCTTAAGGTTGGGAGATGCATGCACATCTATAAGCTACAGCTCCCGGCATGCATTACGGCTTACTCCTCCCAGCATGCATTGCGGCCAGGAGTGAGCTTCAGACACAGATCCTTTGAGGTGCGGCCAGCTGTGGATGGGATGGAAACCATCACAGGGACAGGGATGGGAGGGTTGCCATACACGAGCAGCCCCGTAGGTAACCTATCGCAATCCCCATGACTTTATTCCCCCCCCCGTGCTCAGTTTCCTTTAACCTCTTTTCATGCACTTTGTGCTTGTTTTAAAACTTTTTTTCTGGAAAACGGGGAACTTCAGTATTATACCAGAAAACAATGCTACTTTCACCACAGACACCCTTTGTCATATTATATGAGGCAGATCATGATGAAGTTTCACCTTTATGAAGCATTTTCTGTCATGCGTCAGCAGAACAGCCCTGCCAGTACCAGCCCGGCACACGCGGCTCATCTCCCGAAGGCAGGCCGGGTACAGGTCCCAGTTTTTCTTCTTAGACCCAATTCTGTGCAGAAAACATGGCTGAAAATCAGACAGTGGAAAAGAGGCTACCTACCCTGACTGCAATGTGATAGGTCACAGAAGGAAAAACATGAGCTCTGCGTCTCTTACCACCGGTCCACCGGTACCCACACAATAGGCTGAGATTTGTCAACTGCAGTCCTCAGACACCCACACAGCAGGTCAGGGTTTTCTGCCTCCAGTCCTTAAGACACCTACACAGCAGGTTGGGATTGGTCAACTCCATTCCTAAGACACCCACATTTAAACTCCAGTCCTCAGGCAGACACACAGAAGGTCATTATATGTCAACTTCAGTTCTCAGACACCCACACAGCAGGTCAGGCTACGTCAACTTCAGTCCTCAGACACCCATACAGCAGTTTTGGGGTTGCCACCTCCAGTCCTCAGACACCTACAGAGCAGGTCAGATTTGTCAACTTCAGTCCTGAGACACCTACACACCAGGTCGTGATTTGTCAACTTAAGTCCTCAGACACCCACACAGCAATGAGGATATGTCAATTACAGTCCTCAGACACCCATACAGCAGGGCAGGATATGTCAGCTCTAGTCCTCAGACACCCACAAGGCAGGTCAGGATTTGTCAACTCCAATCCTCAGACACACATAGGGCAGGATATGTCGGCTCCAGTCCTCAGACACCCAGCAGTCATGATATGTCGATTACAGTCCTCAGACACCCATACAGCAGGTCAGGATATGTCAGCTCCATTCCTCGGACACCCCACACAGCAGTCAGGATATGTCAGCTTCAGTCCTCAGACACCCCACACAGCAGTCAGGATATGTCAGCTCCAGTCCTCGGACACCCCACACAGCAGTCAGGATATGTCAGCTCCAGTCCTCGGACACCCCACACAGCAGTCAGGATATGTCAGCTCCAGTCCTCAGACACCCCACACAGCAGTCAGGATATGTCAGCTCCAGTCCTCGGACACCCACACAGCAGTCAGGATATGTCAGCTCCAGTCCTCGGACACCCCACACAGCAGTCAGGATATGTCAGCTCCAGTCCTCGGACACCCCACACAGCAGTCAGGATATGTCAGCTCCAGTCCTCGGACACCCCACACAGCAGGTCAGGATATGTCAGCTTCAGTCCTCAGACACCCCACACAGCAGTCAGGATATGTCAATTACACTCAGTCTTCAGACACCCACACAGCAGGTCAGGACTGCTAGACAGGTGTAAACAATAATAATAAAACCTACAGGTTTCTCCACTGGAGGAAAACTCAGTCTCTACTAGTGGGATGATAAGGCATCTGCTTACCTTTTCCCAAACGGCATGTCTGTGATGATGACGTCCACACTGCTGGTCCTCAGAGGAAGCTTAGAAATGTCCCACTGTGCAGCATCTATTGGAAGGCCCTGGGCAGCACTGTGGTGACAAAGGGAGAAAGATGAGGTGTACTGCATCAGTGGGCCCAGAGCTGTACTGTCTCATACATGCTGCATCACAGCACGATCTGCACAATGTCTGTATGAGAGTGTGCTGAGGTAATTATTTCAGATGGTGAGAAGTCATAACAGTAATGCTGCAACTGCTGGACTAGGAGAGCATCACTCCACAGAGCTGCACAATGTCTGTATGAGAGTGTGCTGAGGTAATTATTTCAGATGGTGAGAAGTCATAACAGTAATGCTGCAACTGCTGGACTAGGAGAGCATCACTCCACAGAGCTGCACAATGTCTGTATGAGAGTGTGCTGAGGTAATTATTTCAGATGGTGAGAAGTCATAACAGTAATGCTGCAACTGCTGGGCCATGAGAGCATCACAGAGCTGTACACGTGACAAATGAATGCTTCACTTGCTGGTATCCATTACTTTACTGTCTCAAACAAGGGTAGCTATATTCATCCTGCTGTGACTTAAAGCGGAACTGAACTCTTGCACAGGACACAAGGACAAGATAGAGAAATGCACCGTGTGAGTTTTTAGAGAGACGAGCCCGTCTAATTCCCCCTCATCTAAAAGAAATCACAAGTGTAATTTGGTCTCTCACCTGTCTCAGCACAGAAATATGGCAGTCCACTCCTTGGCAGACATAGGTAATATGTAAACACAGTATGTTAACCCTTTGTCTGCTTCCATTAAAAGTAGGAAGTAGGCACAATGCAGATTTAAAGAGACACTGAAGCGAAACAAAAATTATGATAGAATGATTTGTATGTGTAGTACAGCTAAGAAATAAAACATTAGGAGCAGAGACACAAGTCTAATATTGTTTCCAGTACAGGAAGAGTTAAGAAATTCCAGTTATCTATGCAAAAGAGCTACTGAGCTCTACGACTTTCAAAGTCGCAGAGAGCTCTGTCTTCTGAAGCTTATTATCTCAAGTTTTTGTTCCTGCATTGTTTTTTTTTTCTGCAGAGGGCAGTTCAAAAGTTCACAGCCTGCTCTGTAAAATCATTTAGAATGCTGAGTATTGTGTAAACTGCAAATATTAGAGAATGATACAATGGTATAAAAAAAAAACCCTATATAACTGAAAATAAAAATGAGAATATTTTCTTTGCTACTAATGTTCTAGTAATTATTCGTACTACACAACAAATGTATTATATCTTTTTTTTCTCGCTTCAGTGTTACTTTAATGCAGGAGTTCTGTAAGCTATTATTATTACTATTTAGTATTCATATAGTGCCAACATCTTCCGCAGCAATGTACAGAGTATACTGTCTTGTCACTGTCCCTCGGAGGAGATCACAATCTAATCCCTACCATAGTCATATGTCTATGTATATAATGCCTCTCAAACTCTCCCAACTGCTCATTGCTAATCACAAAACCTGATTACAAAGTCCACTAAACAATTTTTACCTGGTAGATAGATCAATTAAAACGGAACTTTTAATAACTTACATCTATAAAATAAAACAATGTAGGATAGACTGACTGTCAATTAGTATTAAGTCTCCTTTCTTATAAACTCGAGGTCTCTAGTAAGCATTATTGGAGTAAATCTCCACCTCTGAGTTCATTACAACATATAATAAATTACACATAACCCCCAGGGAAGGCGACAGGCGGCACCATTTTATTTGAGGTCTTCTATTGACCATTTTATGCGCACTACTTTTTCGGGGTTCCCAGTGCACAGGCCCCGTATGTGAGTTTTTCTTTTATCCTTGTTTTTAAATTGTTTTACTTGTTACGTAATAAAGACGGTTTACACTTAGATGTGCCATACATCTCTTTCATGTCACTATCCTACTGGACTCCCCTTTGACGAGTCTCTGCGACCTCAGGATAGCTACTATATTCCAGAGAAATCTGTGGTGTGCAACATCGCTGGTGAAACGACACCATTTGAAAGTTCTGCGGACCATCTATCAAACTCGTTTACAACCTTATAATGTGGGTTGTTGGAATCTGGTAAGCCTTGCTTCTTTACCCTTGTGTTCTTTTCTTGGTCACGAATTTAAAATAAACAATCTTTTAAAAAAGTGATCATCATGTGGATTGTGTAGCAATCTATGTTGTAGTAATTTTGTTCAAACATTATTTAGGTTTGCTTTCAAACATGTTTCGGGGCATATCGTCTTCCTCAGGTGTACATACAGTAAATGTCACACAGTAATTAAATAAATGCTCCTAATCACCACACCCTTGATTGGACCACCAGTCAGCTGACAAGATGGAGGTGGTCCAATCAAGGGTGTGGTGATTAGGAGTATATATTTATTCACTGTGCGCCATTCAATGTATGTACAACTGAGGAAGGGGATATGCCACGAGAACATGTCGTTTATTACTGGGATTTGATAAAACACAAGTTTGAAAGCCAATTGAGTGCCTCCTTCGTATTTACTAATTATTATTGCTATAAAGACCACATCAATGAGCTGGCATCCATCATTTACTCGTGTCTTCAATAAGATGAAACGTGATTGGCTGCTGTTATTTATGTGCTACAATGACTGTCTCACCTGTCTGAAAGGTGATTGGTTGCTGCTGTTATGTATGCACTACAATGGCTGGCTCACCTGACTAAAAGGCCCCATCTACACCATACAATTTTTTGTCCGATTTGATTCGATTCAGTCAGACATGTCCGATCGGGAATCGATTCGATCCAGTTTGCAATTGCAAAACAATGGCAAATTGAATTGAATCGAATCCCGATCGAACATGTCGGATTGAATCGAATCGGACTAAAAAAAAATTGTATAGTGTAGATGGGGCTAAAGGTGATTTGTTGCTGCTGCTGTTATTTATGCATTACCATGGCTGGCTCACCAGTCTAAAAGATGATTGGCTGCTGCTGCAGCTGTTATTTATGCATTACCATGGGTGGCTCACTTGTCTGAAAGATGATTGGTTGCTGCTGCAGCTGTTATTTATGCATTACCATGGGTGGCTCACTTGTCTGAAAGATGATTGGTTGCTGCTGCAGTCATTATTTATGCACTACAATGGCTGGCTCACCTGTCTGAAAGATGATTGGCTGCTGCTGCAGTCATTATTTATGCACTACAATGGCTGGCTCACCTGTCTGAGTTCTTCTGCTTTCTCAGCAGGGAAGTGATGTTGCTAGCTGTCCTGTTCACTGCATTGCGGTTATTGTCACCAGCGATGAAAAAACAGCTGGGCCATTCACTGACACCCTGAGAAGAGAGAAGCCATAAATGGGAGTCTCCAAAGCACTTGGGCGAAAATAATTCAACAGTAAAACGCAATGGAAAACAATGTTAGAGTGAAGCTCAAAGTGGACCAGAACTCTTGCACAGGACAGAAGTGAAACATAGAGAAATGCACCCTGTATGTATTTAGAGAGTTTAGCCTGTCTAATTCCCCCTCATTTGTGTCTAATCACAACTGTAATTTGATCTATCAGCTGGCTGCCTCAGCAGAGCAGCTCATTTGTTAATACAGTATGTTATCTCTATGTCTGCTTCCATGAAAGCAACAGACACACTGCAGATCGATTGCAGTATTTGTATCAGCTGTAACAAAGAAATGTTTTTCTTTAAAAGGTTATTATGCTGTTGCTTATAGTTTAGAGCAGAGAGGAAGTTCTGAGTTCAGCTCCGCTTTAGTTAAACCTAATTTTATTTTTTATTTTTTTTAAAGTGGTGCCAAATTGGTAAAATACATTAAAAGGTTAAAACAGAGAGTGAATCCAATGTTTATCCACTGACCTGTATAATGGAGTAGCGTTGCTTGTCCTGTCTACAGTCTTCTAATGATGACATGTACAGTATATGCATCTGTCTGTACCATTTTCCTTTGTTCTCTGACTATTTCAATAAACTTATTAAAAAAAAAAAAAGTGTGACAGGCAACCTATAAAAATAAGGCAGTCGTACAGCAATTTCTGGAAAATATATTTGTATTTTGTATTTATTGCACAATAACTACGCGTTTAGCAGGCTGACTAGAGGCTCTTGTTCTGGTCTCATTTCTATCACTCAGCACATCTTGTTACTATCCTGAGGAAGCAAGGTCGCCCCCCCCCAAAACGCGTAGTCAATGTGCAATGAATATCTTTTCCAGTAATTGCTAACTGACTGGCTCATTCTTCTAGAGCAGGGGTCTCAAACTCACGGCCCGCGGGCCAAATCTGGCCCTCAGAGCCATTAAATTTGTCCCTCAAGTGGTTTCCCCACTTTGCATTGTGTCTGCCCCACTCTAGACCACCAAGGAAGCTATATTGGAGGTGAAGCAGGAAGCCATATGGGGGGAGGGAGGGGGAAGCATTAAACACCAGGGAACTGTATAGGGGAGGGAGGAGGGCCACCTGGGAATTTTATAAGGTAGGAATGTGGCCAGTAGACAACAATAATATTTTTTATAGCACTTTTCTCCCTGGGGACAACTGAGGTTGGCCCGCGACTAGGTCCCAGTGGACAATTTAGGCCCACTTTGTATTTGAGTTTGACACCCCTGTTCTAGAGAGATAGGCTAACCCAGTGATCTGCAAACTTGGCTCTCCAGCTGTTAAGGAACTACAAGTCCCACAATGCATTGCAGGAGTCTGACAGCCACAGTCATGATTCATAAAGGCAAATGCATTGTGGGACTTGTAGTTCCTTAACAGCTGGAGAGCCAAGTTTGCAGATCACTGGGCTAACCTATCACTTTCTATTTCAACCTTTTAAACAGACTCTGAAGCCTCCTAAAATTACACTTTTTTTATCCAGTCTTGTTAAGCATTAATGGACTAGCTGAAACGCTGCTATCCCGCGGCAAAACAAGACTTTATTCAACCCCACATACCGGGGCAAAAATCCACGACTTTCCTGGTCGTGGATTCTGCTGCCCGGGGAGGCAGAGCTTTGAGCTGCTGCTCTGCCTCCATTCGCGTCAATCTCCCGCGGACCTCCGCCTCCTCCCCGCTCAGTGAAAGAAGACTGACAGGGGCGGGAGGAGGCGGAGATCCGCGAATGGAGGCAGAGCTGCAGCTCAAAGCTCTGCCTCCAACAGGAAGGAGCCTCGCAATTTGCCCCAGGCATTTCGGAGTGATTAAAGGGAACCAGAGGCCCCAGAAAAAAGATTTTATACATACCTGGGGCTTCCTCCAGCTCCATACGCACGGATCGCTCCCACGCCGCCATCCTCTGCTGCCTGGATCCGCCGTTACCGGGTCCCGTCATGGCCGCCAGTCGGCCGGCTGACGCGGCCAATAGTCCGCATCACACGGAGCTCCCTCCATGTACGTACGCGTGAGGCTGCCTACTGCGCAGCCGCATGCGTACGGGTATGTAGGGAGCTCCTGTGATGCAGACAATTGGCCGCGTCCGCCGGAAGTGACGGGACCCGGTACTGCCGATCCAGGAAGCTGAGGATGGCAGCGTGGGAGCGATCCAGGCTTATGGGGCTGGAAGAAGCCCCAGGTATGTATAAAAGCTTTTTTTTTTTTTTTTTTTTTATTACGTTCCTCTCTGGTTCCCTTTCAAGCCTCGTTTTGCCTCGGGATAGCGGCGATTCAGCTAGCCCATTAATGCTTAACAAGACTGAATAAAAAAAAAGGGGGTCATTTTCAGAGGCTTCAGACTCTCTAATCATTAGAGAGTCTAATGTATTTTATCATTTTCGGCCCCTACTTCTAAAAGTTGTTATAATTTACACCTTAGAATTAGGTTGTATTTTTTAATTTCTCCCCTGTTTGTGAGTCTGTATGTTAGTACTCCCAACATGGAGACATAATGGAAGGAGTCTCATTTGCAGGACATGAAAACATTGAGGCTTGCTGAGATGGTGTTACCTCTATGGGGATGGCTCCGGTGCCACACATCGGATCCACTATTATATCTGACGGCTCCAAGTCGCACAGTCTGGAGGACAAAGAAGAAGATACTGAGATAGCAGCATGCAGGAGCCATCCGTCACATAAGCCTGGAACAAGATGGAGTAGAGAGAGCACCTGAGCATCCCGTAGGCCAGGGTGGAGCGCAGTGTGGTGGGGCCAAAATGTGTGATGTTTCTGCGGTGCAGGCTTTCCTCAGTCAGTGCGATTCCCACCAACATCTCATTATAACTGATGTTTAGGAGAACCTGGAAGAGCGATCACAAAGTAAGCTGCATGGATGGACAGAGAATAGGCACAACGATCTCTATTTGTATGTAACAGGTCCTCTTCTAGTTACAATGAGGCCCCCCCAGATAAAATTATCCTGGCTCCTCCCCAACAAAAAGTTTTATTAGGGGCCCTTTGTTGCAGCCAAATCCCTCCTCCCCTCCCCGATAGTGCTGCCAGTTCCCCTTTCAACTTAACTGTGCTCCTCGGGGGCCCTGCAATGTCTTCAGCAGAACATCCCAGTGGGCACGCACATCTGTCAGTCCGTGGCTCCATGTGCCACTTAATCCACCACCGGCTGCACCTTCTCTGTGACCCGGAGCATGTTACTGCCCAAAAAAATGCACCAGTTCACAGAGGAGGCGCCCCTGAGAGGATGAAGAGGGGAGTGCACTGAGCCACGGATTGACAGAGAAGCATGTTGACCGGGACAAGAGAGAGGCTACTCTTCTGAAGACATTGCAGAGAGGCCCTGGGGAGCACAGAAAAGTTTAATGGGGTGACTTGGGGGGGCAGCTGGCTAGGGGTCCTGGGACAATTGCCCATTTTTTTCTGTGCAAAGCATTCAAATAACAAGGCTTTGTTCTTTTTCTGCCTGAAAGAGTTAAACATTTAGGTCTGCAAGTGAAGCTTTCTGTCCAGTAGGGACCTAGTCAGACTATAGTGTAATCCTCACGGATACAGGATTACAGCCATAAAACTCTCGCCTGGATGAGAACACCTTAGTAGTAGTGGAGCTTTCAGCTAATGAGCTTTCTTCAGACTATTCCTGTAACTTCTGAGAGCAAGGGATATATAAAAAAGGACAAAAGTTCATATATTTTGGCTTAGAACTCTTTCAGACTGTGTAAAAGACAGCATTATTCAGTTGACCCCAGGTATTTGATCCCCGGTGCTGATTATTTACAGACATTCCCCAGCTTCCCCCCACCACACACACACACACACACACACTAAGGCCTCGTTCACATTACACGCGTTACCGTCCGTATTTCTGCAACGCGTGCAGGAGGCAGACACGCACGAACATCAGCAGTGCATAGACTGCACTGTCTGACGCATGCAAACGCAGATGGCGTGTGATCGTGTTCCGATCGCACGGCCATCTGTGTGTGATAATGTGAACGAGGCCAAAGTGTGCTGCGGCAACATTTTTGGGAAAGGCGTGCTGCAGCGAGATATGGTCTTGAGGGGATGTGGGTAGAGCTAACTGTAATAATGGAACTCAAAGGCCGTGGGCAGTTTCCTCCCAAAACACAGGCAAAGTGACCCTAAAAGGTAATTAGACAACATTCCTCATACACAGTTAAGAAATCAGCGTTTCCCCCATGATGTGGTGGAACAGGAGATTCGCATCATGGATGTGCTGACAATATATCTGCAGAAACAGCGCAATGCCAATATGGACCAACATTTCTGAGGAATGCCAGAAAGAATTAAGGCAGTTCTGAAGGCAAAAAGCGGTCAAACTCAGTGCTAGCAAAACAAGCCTAATAAAGTGGTCAGCAAAATATGTCAAGTTTCCTGTCACTGTGGGTTTTTTTGGGGGGGGCTCATGCATACCATTTAGTAATTGTGAGCCGCCAAATTGCCAAATGCTGCAACAATAACCCCAAAGTATCAAAAGCCACTGTGGCCATCAAATAATAAATGCAGCAGACGTTACGTCCGACACATGAAATGCAGGAAAACATTGCCTCTGACACATGGAATGCAGCAAATGTTACCTCCAACACATGAAAGGCACACAAAAGTTACCTCCCATACATGCAATGCAGCAAAAATGTGAAATGCACATATATGACCTCAAGTCAAACACTGGGTACAGGAGAAGGGAGGGAAAGTTACACTGTGCAACTGGGTGTGGAGGGTGAAGCAAGTGGGGTACATCCAAGAAACAGACACACTCCAGCATAGAGGGCCAGCGAATTTTTGCAGGGAGCCTACGGTAGTATGCACTGCCTAGGCACCTGTAGGGGCTCTCCATACGAGCTGCCACAAGTGAGCTGAGAGGCTGCTCGCTCATCAAGCACCACCCCTCCCCTTGGCTGTTTCCACACATAGCAGCATGTCGCACTCAGCACCAGCACAAACGGCGATACTTGGCACCGCAGACTCTCTTCCCCTCTAAGCACATGCAGCATTACAAAACCGTAGACGGAATCCCCGGCTCACAGTTTCTTTTAGCACAGAAGTATGTCAGGAACACACTAGGCACCTGTGGGGGCAGCAATATTCTCTCTACTGATATTCTCTCCATACCCCTCTCTACACGTGGAGCACGTGGTTTCCGGGTTCCTAACTTGTACAGCCTAAGCCACCACTAATATCATTTACAGCAGTCACATAATTGACAAAGGCAGGGCCGGGGATGTGGTGCACCTTGCTGACAGTACATGTATATTTTAGTAACAGTGCTCATGTCTTCCATAGACCTCTAGTCTGAGTTGTCATCATGAGGCCCCCAAAACAGCTGTCGGTTACTTTTTTGTGGATATAACGGCTCAATAAAAGAGCATGGTTTCTTGCAACTACGGAGTGCTGGTATATTTGATGATTGACTATTGTTTGTGGCGAGCCTATGCCATAATAGCAAGCACCCGACTCTGAAGTAATTGGTGTGCCCATCCACAATCTTCATACATTGAGTTGTCATCATGTCACCTTCTTAGCATTACCCGGGACACCCCTGCGCTTCCCTCTAGGTATGACTCTGCTTAGCTATATACAGAGAAAGATATATAAAGAATAAAGCCATTGGCCATGTGACTGATTCCTAAGGTCGTTAAAGTATGGGATGCTAAAAACATTCCTTACTATAACAATGTATCAGCGTATGGGAGGGCCAGTCTAAAGAGTGAAAGCATTGTGCTGTCCAACAATCAGGCAGGTAGGCGTTTACATGACAAATTCATTGAGAGTGATATGGAGGCTGCCATATTTGTTTCCTTTTAAAACAATACCAGTTACCTGGCAGTCCTGCTGATCTATTTGGCTGCAGTAGTGCTTGAATAACAACATCAGAAACAAGCATGCAGCTACTCTTGTCAGATCTGACAATGTCAGAAACACCTGATGTTGCTGAATGCTTGTTCAGGGTCTATGGCTAAAAGTATTAGAGGCAGAGGATCAGCAGGATAACCAAGCAACTGGTATTACTTATGGCATCCATATCCCTCTTGCTACAGTTGTCCTTTAACCCTTGAAAAAGTCCCCATCGGCAGCCCTGTTCTCAGCTGATCTGAGATATATTAATAAGTGCCATTTGGAAACATCTTTATTCAATGTCTATCAAGTATGTTTTACTGCTAATACAAGAATGACTGTAGTGGCAGCAAAATGAGCTTCCAGAGCAGTGGCAATGTGTCAGTGTTATTCCCCATCCCAGTGGTTGGAGTTCACACATTTATGAACATTTGTTCACAACACAAGTTGGCCAATGCATACACACCTCCACATCAAACTTGGTCATATCGGCCTTCCACTGGAAATATTCCTGTACTGCTCCTCCAAAATCCCTGGCAGCTTCGTTGGATGTGAAGCTGTGTTTGTCTCCAGCTCGGTTACAGGTCACACGGAACTTCAAGACACTATTGGCATCGCCTTCAACCTCACCACCTCCATTCCCTGAGTTGTCATCTGAGGAGGCCACCAAAGCGAGATTCTCAGCTGGAGTCTCTGAACCATCTTCAACCTGTTGGTCAATGGTGCTTGAGTCCTCCTGAACAGCAGGTGTCACTGCTGTCTCCTTATCAGTGTCGGCTCTCTCATCTCTCAATACAGCACTGTCCTCACCAGGGGGCGCCATCTGCTGTTTGCGTTCTCTGTCCAAGTTTCCCGTTTTTTTCCTCTTTTTCTTCTTCTTCAGGTTATTGTTCAACTCCCAAGTCTTCAGGGCTTTAGCCCAGTTTACCTTTGCAGCCAGTTCCTTTAAATCCTCTAAAGCAGCTTCCTATAGAAATATAAAGTATTGTTATTATGGTCGTTATACAGAGCAGAAGCAACTAAGCGATTATTCGACGTGGCAGGTCAATACTCCTCTATTTTCACAGTCTTCCTGCGATTGTCTACTAGTTCCACCAGCACAGGATTGTTGCTCAGTCTAAACTGATGCATATCAAACTCTGGCCTGTAGGTGAAATCTGGCCCACAAGCGGTTTCCCCTCCTTGCATTATGATTGGCCCACTCTAGACCACCAGGGAAGCTATATTGGAAGTGAAGCCATAGATCAAGGAAGCACTACGGGGAAGGGAAAAAGCACTAGACATCAGGGAACTGTAAAGGGGAGGGGGGTCACTAAACACCAGAGAACTTTATAGGGGAGGCAGAGGGGCCATTTAGACACCAGGAAGCTTTATACAGGAAGGAGGTGGCCACTAGATATTGAGGTTGGCCTAAGACTTGGTCCCAGTGTTCAATTTTGGTCCACTGGATATTTCAGTTTGACACTCCTGGTCTACACAAAAAAAATTTGATCACAGTTAAGTTTTACTTCACAGAAAAAGGCTCTTATTTGTGCCTATTTATCATTCTTCCCTCACGTTTTGCACTTACTAGGCCTGGCTCACTAATGCTGGGAATACACAGTTCGTTTTTGCCTTCGTTTAAACCTTCGATTCGTTCGGTAAACGAATCGAGTGTTGAAAACGTATGTGAAAATAGTCATAATCTCATTATAGTTTCGATTAATAGACCCCAAAAACGAACGACTAGTGATCGAACATGTTTGATATTATCTCTCTTTATCCATCTAATCGAGCCATTGGTAGGCTTGATGGCTGTTCAGATCGATTATATATTCGTTTATGCTAGTCCGTCCCTGTAAAAAGGGATTTTCGTTTCGTTTCTTTGCAGCCTTCGATCATTGGAAAAACGAAACCATCAGAATCGAAAAAAAAAAACGAAACCGTGGGTGGTGATATTAACCGTATGACCGATTATTTCGGGATCGAAAAGGACAAAAGGCACAATCGAAACGAAGGTTTAAACGAAGGCAAAAACGAACCGTGTATTCCCAGCATAAGGTTCTTCCAGGCTGGAGATCTTCTACCAGATAAACATCTGAAACTCTGTCTAATTCATACAGGACACACATGCACTCACCTTTGTGTCTTTGAAGGGGAAATCAGAGAATTCCTGAACTACCACAAACAGGTTGTCCACTGACCTCAGACGATGGACCTGGAATACAGAATGAAGAAACAAAACTTTGATGATAAGTAAGTAATTACAATAGCCTTGAAAATATATAAAGGGGGCCCATTGCATCGCCCACTATCTACCGGTCGATCGCTAAGACGTAAGGATAGACTGCAGTCACATGCGCCATACAATCCACAAGCAGGGCTGTGGAGTCAGTACAAAAATCATCCGATTCCTCAGTTTATGAAACCACAGGCTCTGACTCCAGGTACTCAAAACTGCTCCGACTCCTCGACATCCGACTCCACAGCCCAAGTGCTGCACTTTCAACCAAAGAGCAGTGAATGCATGTTGGTGAAGTCGCCAGCATAGAGTAGCAGCCATGCATCAACTAACCAGAGAGACCGGGGAGATTGAGACCCAGTGTAGAGAGGACAGAGGAGAGCAGAGTCAGCAGACACTCTCACCTGTCACAATGAGCTCTGCCTAAGGAAGTTTCATTTTTTTGGGGGGGAGGGGGGGGGGGGGTGTAGGTGTAAGTGTGTGTGTGTGTGTGTGTGTGTAGGTGTGTGTGTGTAGGTGTGTGTGTGTGTGTGTGTGTGTAGGTGTGTGTGTGTGTAGGTGTGTGTGTAGGTGTGTGTGTGTGTAGGTGTGTGTGTGTGTGTAGGTGTGTGTGTGTGTGTAGGTGTGTGTGTGTAGGTGTGTGTGTGTGTGTGTGTAGGTGTGTGTGTGTGTGTGTAGGTGTGTGTGTGTGTGTGTAGGTGTGTGTGTAGGTGTGTGTGTGTCTAGGTGTGTGTGTGTCTAGGTGTGTGTGTGTGTCTAGGTGTGTGTGTGTGTGTCTAGGTGTGTGTGTGTGTCTAGGTGTGTGTGTGTGTGTCTAGGTGTGTGTGTGTGGGTGTAGGTGTGTGTGTGTGTGTAGGTGTGTGTGTAGGTGTGTGTGTGTAGGTGTGTAGGTGTGTAGGTGTGTGTGTGTGTGTGTGTGTGTGTGTGTGTGTAGGTGTGTGTGTGTAGGTGTGTGTGTGTAGGTGTGTGTGTGTAGGTGTGTGTGTGTGTGTAGGTGTGTGTGTAGGTGTGTGTGTGTGTGTAGGTGTGTGTGTGTGTGTGTGTAGGTGTGTGTGTGTGTGTAGGTGTGTGTGTGTGTGTAGGTGTGTGTGTGTGTGTAGGTGTGTGTGTGTGTGTGTAGGTGTGTGTGTGTGTGTAGGTGTGTGTGTGTGTGTAGGTGTGTGTGTGTGTGTGTAGGTGTGGCCATGCCATATTACAGGGACTGTGGTGCAGGAAGTTTAGAACAGAGGTGGACTATATCACTAACATACCAGCAGCCAAGTGGCCCAGTGTGGGAACTGCACAAAGTTGCTAAATATAAATATAGCAGTAGGGTATTTTACTGTGTTAGCCATCAGTAAAAGCAAGAAGTTTTGACTCAGGATGATGCCATTTATTGGCTAACTTCGAACTTTTAAGTTAGCCAATAAATGGTATTATCCTGATTCAAAACTTCTTGCTTAAAAATAAATATACCACTGACAGGCAAGGCATTCTATAATGTAAATGTTATTTCAACAGGTAGAATTTCTGCAACCAAGGGTGCTCAAAGAGTAGTGACATATAGTAGAACGCAGTAAATGATTCAGGATCCCCACGCTTACGGTAATTTTCCTGGTTTCAACATCAGAAACAGATTTGTTCACTGTGATCGAATTTGCTGACAATTGAAGCCTCAACCTGCCACCCAATGGCAATTTCTATCGAATTCTGTCCAAAAATGATTGACATTGCAGAAAGGACAGGCCTTTTTTTTCGGTGGTCGAAAAGGGGAAGGGGAGCGACGCCATCTATGCACATCGGCATGTAAGCCCCTCAGAGCTGGTGATGGGCCCCCAGGGCTTCCCCCTGCCAATACTGTTCCCCAGGGCCCCTGCAGAGTATGAGCATGTACCTGCCTGTACTTTGTGACTCTCAAAACAGGATTATCCACTAGGCAACCTATGCAGGTGCCTTGGGCCTCATGGCTGCCAAGGGTCCCTCCTGCCACCTTCTTTGACCTCTCTCCATTTATGCTTACCAAAATGGGGCCCCAAATCTACTACCTTGCCTAGAGCCCCATTACATTTTCATCCATCTCTGGTGACCCTGGTGGCAGATATGCACTCATGTACCATGCTGCCAGGTCACCGATCACAGACACCGGAACAGGACGGAAGCACACAAGAACGAGTGTGCCAGCCAGACAGAGGAGCGTGCCTGTGCTAGTGGGACCAGCTCAGATCCGGTTCCTCCTCACCTGTGCCAAGCCATCCATACTAATCTCAAAGTAGATTTTGCCACGATCCTTGCTGATCTTACAGCAGCATCCCAGCTTCTCCTCAACTTCGGCCGCCGCGGTGAACTCAAACCCTGTGGGCACGGTGGCTCCAATGGTGACCAGCGGACTTTCGGGGGACGTCCCATCGTTGGGTATCGACGGGTCATCCAAGCTGAACTCCGTCAAGATGTCGGCAGCAACGTCAACCTCGGACATGACGGCTCGGGGGCTGATCGGTGAGAGGACGCCAAGGAAAAACCGCGGGAACTGAACTTCTGCAATAAAAGGAAACAGATGTGTTGAAGAGTACCTGTCAAGGCCACGAGATGTGCGACTGCAATTTTCACACATAAAAAAATTAAAAGAACTGTCTGAGCTGCCCACAGCAACCTACCTCATTCCAGCAGCCATTGTCCAGTGCAGGAGACAATATGAAAGACTCAGCAGCCTTGGTTGCTAAAGGCAACACAGCCACTTTCCATCAGATGCAGCTTATTAGGCAGAGTCTGGGACCCTCCTGGGAGACATTTATCAGGGTACTTACACTGAATCACATTTGCAATTTTACCACACCAAATTTGCCATCATTTTACTATTGTAATTACCAATGTAGACAATACACAGCACATTGATACCGCACTTTTCTTCCTGCAAACTCAAAGCACCAGAGCTGCAGCCACTAGGGCACACTCTATAGGCAGTAGCAGCATTAGAGAGTCTGGCCTAAGGTCTCCTCACTGAATAGGTTCTGGCTTATGGCCAGTTCACTCTTGAGCAGATGCAGAATGGAAACGGTCCGTTTTGCATCCCCATGCAACAACGTTCCAGCGTTGATCATGTTCGCATTGCTGCTACCTTGTCCGGCTGTTTGGTCCATGTATTCAGCCCGGAAGCCAGCAAAAGTATGGGGCTCACCACAGGCTGCAGCAGACCAATTTTTCCTAGCAACAGGGAAAATTTTCATTGGTTCAACATGGACCAATGAGAATCCTCCCTGTTAATGAGGATTCCCAGTGGTATTTTGCAGCCCAATGGAGATCCCCATGCTAATACCGGTCACCGGGCTGTATAGAAGGGACAGAGCGGCGGCAGTGGGTGGCGGGACACGTATTACATCACAGCAACGATCGAAACAGGCAACGCAGATGCGGCGACTAGCCTATTGAAAATAGACAGTGTCCCTTCTTATAGGCTTTCTTTGGACCCATTTTCCCATCGGGGTGGGAAAATGAGCCAAGCTGGGACTCTGCATTCCGTAGCAAACAGATCCGTGTTTGAGATTTGAGAGATATGTTGGGCCAACATCAGGCACAGAAACAGGAAGATATACTAGTCACTTCTGACTTCTGCACAAGGCTGGAGATTGGTTAAACAGCCTGCACTACCATGTAAAATAGATTACATATGAGGTGGCAGTTCCAAGAAATTATTAAAGTACAACTGTAATGAGAGGGATATGGAGGCTGCCATATTTATTTCCTTTTGAGAAATACCAGTTGCCTGGCTGTCCTGCTGATCCTCTGCCTCCAATTCTAGGTACACACCATTTCTGCAGATAGATGTTTCGATAGATAATTTCCGTCATGTCCGATATTATTTTCAATCGTTATGTTCGATTTCTCATAGAAGTGAATGGGAAAAGATAAGAGGATCGAGTGGGTAATCGACCACAAAATCGAATCAAAAATCGATCGGATGGAAAATCGACAGAAAAAACGCATTTTGTGTACCTAGCATAATACTTTCAGCCATAGACCCTGAACAAGCATGCAGCAGATCAGAGGTTTCTGACATTGTTGTCAGATCTGACAAGATTAGCTGCATGCTTGTTTCTAGTGTCATTCAGACACTACTGCAGCCAAATAGATCAGCAGGGCTGCCAGGCAACTGGTATTGTATGGCAGCACGGCGGCGTAGTGGTTAGCGCTCTCGTCCTTGCAGTGATGTGTCCCCGGCTCGGATCCCAGCCAGGTCAACATCTGCAAGGAGTTTGTATTTTCTCCCCCGTGTGGGTTTCCTCCGAGTACTCCAGTTTCCTCCCACAACCCAAAAACATACAGATAAGTTAATTGGCATCCCTCTAAATTGGCCCTAGACTGCGATACATACACTACACGATAGACACATAGACATATGACTATGGTAGGGACTAGATTGTGAGCTCCTCCGAGGGACAGTTAATGATGAGACAATATACTCTGTGCATAAGATGTCGGCGCTATATAAATACTAAATAATAATAATATTGTTCAAAATGAAATACTGGTACATATGGCAGTTTCCATATTATTCTTACTTCAGTTGTCCTTTAAGTCATCCTGAATTTTTCAGATCATCCCACCAGCCTCCGATACCTCATTGCAACATAATAGGCTATTGCGCAGCACAACATGGTGCTGGGGGAGATCAAAGCATCAGACTTAGTTTGACACTTCGATCTGAGGAGCCTGATGCTGGGTTGAAATAGATCCAACAGAGGCGCAGGGGCAGCCCAAATGTACCCTCATAATATTCAAAGCCTTGGACTCCAGTCAAATGAAATGTAGAGAAATCACATTTGTTTTGCGCTAGTCTACTTTAGGGGCACAGTAGGAAACCTCATAGGGAACGGTTCTCCAATCACAGCACCCTCTTACAGCACAAAGCATTATGATTGGCTGAATAGTGTGGGCATAGTTTACTACAACCTATAGGAAATCTAGCAGTTTACGAGGGTGCTGTCCACCCAATCATGTTAGTGGAGTTTCCGTATGAGGTTTCCTGCCGGGTTTCCTAAGGTAGACTAGGGGCCACAACTTCTTTTATGTTTTTTCTTGCAGTTTCCAGGCAAAGTAATCCACTTCCTGTTCTAACAGGAAGCTGCTAACCCTCTTTTACAGGGACAGAGACAGCAATAACTACAACCTGTTTTGTACAATAACAGAGACCTACATCACGTTTACTTGTGGTGAACCTGAACTCTTGCACAGGACAGAAAGAAAACATATAGAATTGAACCCTGTATGTATTTAAAGAGTTTCGCTTGTCTAATTCCCCCTCATCTGTGACTAAGCACAATTTATAACTTGATCCCTTATCTGCGTCAGCTGACAGCCACGACAGAGAGCTCATTTGTAAATACAGGACAGGATGTTAACATGTCTGCTCCCATGAAAGCAGGAAGTAGACAAACTGCAGATTTATTGCATGATTTTTATCAGCTGTAAAAAAAAGAAATGTTTTTCTTTAAAGGTTGTTATGCTGTTGCTTATCTTTTAGCGCTGAGATAAAGTTCTGAGTTCAGGTCCGCTTTATGTCCCTGACTTCCTGTCCCTGGGACCAACAAAGTTGTTATAGAAGCTTCCGAAGGTCCCAGGTACAGGAAAACAAGGGATATCTCTCCAATGAGATCTCTGAAGCTGAGAACCATGGTGTGTGTTTATAAATAGCATATTCCAGCACACCAAAGACAGCTTGAGGCCACTTAAACCTTCCAGAAACTTACAAGCCATGTAGCAGCTCTAACTGCACTCAGGGCAGCGGAGATCGGCCACAGCCTATAAACAGCTCATATAGAACATTACAAGCCTCGATAAATACCAATTGAAAGTTCCCTACCAGCCACAGATCCAGCCTGACCGACCAACGTGCTCAGCAGAGAGCAGACATGACAGCCATCGATCACTCGGCGCTCCACTGCATGCAAGGCTACGATCGCCGAGGCTATCGATCTGTCTCCGTGCTGTCTGAACATGAACAGCAGATGGCGTTGTGTCTTTCCTAGCAAAACCCAGCACGGCGCTTCGGATAGTGAACAGCAGGTGGCGCTGTATCCCTGCAGAGGATCAGCCCAAATTTTTAGAATCAGCTTTATTTTTAGGTCAAAACAGATGCTGTATATGAATTAATTGAATTAATTGAAGAAGTAAGAAAATAAACTCGGTTACATGATTCAAATCAAATTGTCATTGGCAGTGGTATTATTTCTGTTCTAATTATATAAATTGGTCATGAGGTGTTAGGGCAAAGTCCCCACCAAATCACTATGAGGCATGCATGAAAAAAGGATAACGAAATGGCACGGGTGGATAATGAAAGCGGATAATGATAAACATCGTTATCAAACTTGGTTAGCGATAAATACCGTTGTAAAAACAGACGGGAAATAATAGGGAAAATATATCATTGTTAAAAATCGTTACGTAATTTAACAACACAGCTTAACCCAACCCTACTCTCACACAGAACCCTCTCCTGGTGGAGCCTAACCCTAAACCCCCCACCCCCACCGGTGGTGCTTAACCATGGTGCCTAACATAACCCCCCAGTGATGCCTAACCCTAACTACCCCACTGGTGGTGCCTAACCCTAACCGCCACATGGGTGGTGCCTAGCCCTAACCACTCCCCCTGGTGTTGCCTAACCACTCCCTCTGCAGAAACACCCTTTTCCACATAGATACGATAATATCTTTACATACAAACAAAATCATTTGATAAAAACTATAACATTGCAAGCTTCTACAACAATAATATACTTCAAAAACTATAATGTTCTAATGTTGTTAGCGATATTTATCACAGTGCCCTTTTCTCTGCCTTTTTTCACCATATTAACGATAATTGCATTAAAGTCTATGGCAGCGCCCTTTTCACCCTCAGCCTGTTGTCTGAAAGAGTTCATTTTTAGGCTTAGAAGTGACAGCTTCTGTCTTGTGGGCACCATGTCGGGAATATAGTAAACATCCCTGATAAGGAAATCACAACCATAACATTTTTCCTGGCAGAGTACACCTTCGGAGAGCAAGGGGAGATAATAAAAATACCTCATGTAATTTCATTTAGGAACACTTAATAGACTGCCACTGAGCAGAGACAACAAAACATTCAATCTACTTTGTAAATGTTTAAGTATAAAATAAAACCATGGAATGTCTAAAAAAAAAAAAAAAGGCATTTTTAGGAGTAGGAGGATAAATACAATTGTTTATCTCATCAGTTTATTTTCACCTTGGGTTCACTATAAGGCAGGGGTCACACATGCAGGATGGTAAATGCATGCATTTTTATGCTAGGGCATTTCTGCATTTTCCAGTGCGGTGGTGTTTTTGTCCAATGTGCATTTTTCGATGCGTTTTGTCCCATTTGAATGCATAATGCACAGATCGCATCCGTTATGCGTACGATTTCAAAACGCAAGTAGTGCATGTCAGGGTTTTTTTTACAGCGGTCAAAATGTAATACCTAATTGCAGAGCGGGACAGAAATCACATCTTGCAACAAGTCTGTGCTTCCTTAGCAACTATGCAGGGCCAGCGCTACCATAGAAGTAAACGGCAATTGCCCTAGGGCCCCAGAGCCTGTAGGGGCCCCCAAGGTGTCTCCCCCAAACTTAAATGTTGTTCCCCGGTGCCCCTGTAGACTCAGTCTTCAGCCTAGCCAGATGGTGTCAGCCCCTGCCTTAGAGTCCTTGGGTGGAAATTTGGCTGCAACAAAGGGTCCCTTCTGCCGATTTTTGATTGTGGGGTGTCTATTGGGGGCCCCGTGGTTAATCTTGCCCGGGGGCCCCATTGTTATTAGAACCGGCCCTGCAACTATGGTACATTGACCTAATTTTGCAATCATAGAATTACATCACAGTAGGCCCATAAGCAACTATTATGTGCATTTTCCCATGCGATTTTGCATTATGGCAAAACAAATGCGATTTTGCCAAGTGTGACCCCTGCGTAAAGAAAATATTTGGATGAGGATGCAATCACCAAGCAGACCAAGGCTGGGAGCACACTAGTCTGCAAAGGAAAGCATGCGTTTTAAAGTACCCCTGACCTTGTTTTTAAATAAAATGTTTTAAATGTTTTTTATATGCTGTGCTGTGACATATTAGTGACAGCACCATCTGCCCCTTTTAGCGCCCCCTCCCCCATCTCCTGCTCTGCTAAGCCGTAACGCAGAGCTCGCTCATGGGCTGGGAGGAAGTGTCAGTACTTCCTCCTCTCTGCCCGTCATCAGGAACGCCCCCTCCACTCACTGCTAATAGTTCCTATCTGCACAGCGAGCTGGTACACTATCATTCTGTGCTAAATTACCTCAAGATCACACAGTGCAGCTTCCCAGTGTGCTGTGCAGTCTAGGAACTAGTGGAGGGGGCGTTCCTGATGACGGGCAGAGAGGAGGAAGTACTGACACTCCCTCCCTGCCCATTATTGACGTTCTGCTCAAGTCGAATATTTCCGCTGAGCAGAATGGGGGGGGGGGGGGGGGGGGGTGGCTAAAGCGAGAGGAAGGCTGTGACTTATGTCACAGCACAGCAAATAAAATATCATTAAAAGTATGCTGTTTTACAGTGAGGTCCAGGGGTACTTTAACCACCCTGGCGTTCTATTAAAGAGAATCTGTATTGTTAACCACTTCCCGACCGCCCACTACACAGGGGCGGCGGGGAAGTGGAGCCCTGCAGGACGGCCTCACCCACAGAGGCGGCGGTCCATTTAAGGGCATGGGCGGAGCGATCGCGTCATCCGTGACGCGATCCTCCGCCGGCGCCTGTCACCGCTCGCTCGCCGCAACATCCCGCCGGCTATACGGAAGCGCCGGCGGGATGTTAACCCCGCGATCGCCGCATACAAAGTGTATAATACACTTTGTAATGTTTACAAAGTGTATTATACATGCTGCCTCCTGCCCTGGTGGTCCCAGTGTCCGAGGGACCACCAGGGCAGGCTGCAGCCACCCTAGTCTGCACCCAAGCACACTGATTTCTCCCCCCCCTGCCCCAGATCGCCCACAGCACCCATCAGACCCCCCCCCCCTGCCCACCCCCCAGACCCCTGTTTGCACCCAATCACCCCCCTAATCACCCATCAATCACTCCCTGTCACTATCTGTCAACGCTATTTTTTTTTTATCCCCCCCCCCCCTGCTCCCTGCCCCCTCCTGATCACCCCCCACCCCTCAGATTCTCCCCAGACCCCCCCCCCCCCAGACCACCCCCCCCTGTTTACTGTATGCATCTATCCCCCTGATCACCTGTCAATCACCTGTCAATCACCTGTCAATCACCCGTCAATCACCCATCAATCACCCGTCAATCACCCCCTGTCACTGCCACCCATCAATCAGCCCCTAACCTGCCCCTTGCGGGCAATCTGATCACCCCCCCACACCAATAGATCGCCCACAGATCCGACATCAGATCACCTCCCAAATCCATTGTTTACATCTATTCTCTCCTCTAAACACCCACTAATTACCCATCAATCACCCATCAATCACCCCCTATCACCACTTGTCACTTTTACCTATCAGATCAGACCCTAATCTGCCCCTTGCGGGCACCCAATCACCCGCCCACACGCTCAGATTGCCCTCTGACCCCCCCTTATCAATTCACCAGTGCATTAATTACATCTGTTCTTCCCTGTAATAACCCACTGATCACCTGTCAATCACCTGCCAATCACCTATCACCCATCAATCACCCCCTGTCACCCCCTGTCACTGCCACCCATCAATCAGCCCCTAACCTGCCCCTTGCGGGCAATCTGATCACCCACCCACACCATTAGATCGCCCGCAAACCCGCCGTCAGATTACCTCCCAAATGTATCGTTTACATCTGTTATCTTCTCTAAACACCCACTAATTACCCATCAATCACCCCCTATCACCACCTGTCACTGTTACCTATCAGATCAGACCCTAATCTGCCCCTTGCGGGCACCCAATCACCCGCCCACACGCTCAGATTGCCCTCAGACCCCCCCCCCCCCCCTTATCAATTCGCCAGTGCATTAATTACATCTGTCCTTCCCTGTAATAACCCACTGATCACCTGTCAATCACCTGCCAATCACCTATCACCCATCAATCACCCCCTGTCACTGCCACCCAACAATCAGCCCCTAACCTGCCCCTTGCGGGCAATCTGATCACCCACCCACACCAATAGATCGCCCGCAGATCCGACATCAGATCACCACCCAAGCGCAGTGTTTCCATCTATTCTCTCCTCTAAACACCCACTAATTACCCATCAATCACTCCCTATCACCACCTGTCACTGTTACCTATCAGATCAGACCCTAATCTGCCCCTTGCGGGCACCCAATCGCCCGCCTACACGCTCAGATTGCCCTCAGACCCCCCCTTATCAATTCGCCAGTGCAATATTTACATCTGTTCTCCCCTGTAATAACCCACTGATTACCTGTCAATCACCTATCAATCACCCATCAATCACCCCCTGTCACTGCCACCCATCAATCACCCCCTGTCACTGCCACCCATCAATCACCCCCTGTCACTGCCACCCATCAATCAGCCCCTAACCTGCCTCTTGCGGGCAAACTGATCACCCACCCACACCAATAGATCGCCCGCAGATCCGACATCAGATCACCACCCAAGCGCAGTGTTTCCATCTATTCTCTACCCTAAACACCCACTAATTACCCATCAATCACCCCCTGTCACTGCTACCTATCAGATTAGACCCCTATCTGCCCCTAGGGCACTCAATCACCCGCCCACACCCTCAGAATGCCCTCAGACCCCAGCCCTGATCACCTCGCCAGTGCATTGCTTGCATCCATTCCCCCCTCTAATCACACCTTGAGACACCCATCAATCACCTCCTGTCACCCCCTAGCACACCTACCCATCAGATCAGGCCCCAATTTGCCCCGTGTGGGCTCCTGATCACTCGGCCAAACCCTCAGACCCCCTTCCGATCACCTCCCCAGTGCATGGATTGCATCTATTTTCCCCTCTAACCACCCCCTGAGACACCCATCAATCACCTCCTGTCACCCCCCTAGCACTCCTATCCATCAGATCAGGCCTAATACAACCTGTCATCTAAAAGGCCACCCTGCTTATGACCGGTTCCACAAAATTCGCCCCCTCATAGACCACCTGTCATCAAAATTTGCAGATGCTTATACCCCTGAACAGTCATTTTGAGACATTTGGTTTCCAGACTACTCACGGTTTTGGGCCTGTAAAATGCCAGGGCGGTATAGGAACCCCACAAGTGACCCCATTTTAGAAAAAAAAGACACCCCAAGGTATTATGTTAGGTGTATGACGAGTTCATAGAAGATTTAATTTTTTGTCAAAAGTTAGCGGAAATTAATTTTTATTGGTTTTTTTTCACAAAGTGTCATTTTTCACTAACTTGTGACAAAAAATAAAATCTTCTATGAACTCGCCATACACCTAACGGAATACCTTGGGGTGTCTTCTTTCTAAAATGGGGTCACTTGTGGGGTTCCTATACTGCCCTGGCATTTTAGGGGCCCTAAACCGCGAGGAGTAGTCTAGAAAACAAATGCTTCAAAATGACCTGTGAATAGGACGTTGGGCCCCTTAGCGCACCTAGGCTGCAAAAAAGTGTCACACATGTGGTACCGCCGTACTCAGGAAAAGTAGTATAATGTGTTTTGGGGTGTATTTTTACACATACCCATGCTGGGTGGGAGAAATTTCTATGTAAATGGACAATTGTGTGTAAAAAAATCAAACAATTGTCATTTACAGAGATATTTCTCCCACTTAGCATGGGTATGTGTAAAAATACACCCCAAAACGCATTATACTACTTCTCCTGAGTACAGCGGTACCACATGTGTGGCACTTTTTTACACCCTAAGTACGCTAAGGGGCCCAAAGTCCAATGAGTACCTTTAGGATTTCACAGGTCATTTTGCGACATTTGGTTTCAAGACTACTCCTCACGGTTTAGGGCCCCTAAAATGCCAGGGCAGTATAGGAACCCCACAAATGACCCCATTCTAGAAAGAAGACACCCAAAGGTATTCCGTACGGAGTATGGTGAGTTCATAGAAGATTTTATTTTTTGTCACAAGTTAGCGGAAAATGACACTTTGTGAAAAAAAACTATTAAAATCAATTTCCGCTAACTTGTGACAAAAAAATAAAAACTTCTATGAACTCACCATACTCCTAACGGAATACCTTGGGGTGTCTTCTTTCTAAAATGGGGTCATTAGTGGGGTTCCTATACTGCCCTGGCATTTTAGGGGCCCTAAACCGTGAGGAGTAGTCTTGAAACAAAAATGACCTGTGAAATCCTAAAGGTACTCATTGGACTTTGGGCCCCTTAGTGCAGTTAGGGTGCAAAAAAGTGCCACACATGTGGTATCGCCGTACTCGGGAGAAGTAGTACAATGTGTTTTGGGGTGTATTTTTACACATACCCATGCTGGGTGGGAGAAATACCTCTGTAAATGACAATCTTTTGATTTTTTTTACACACAATTGTCCATTTACAGAGGTATTTCTCCCACCCAGCATGGGTATGTGTAAAAATACACCCCAAAACACATTGTACTACTTCTCCCGAGTATGGCGATACCACATGTGTGGCACTTTTTTGCACCCTAACTGCGCTAAAGGGCCCAAAGTCCAATGAGTACCTTTAGGATTTCACAGGTCATTTTGCGACATTTGGTTTCAAGACTACTCCTCACGGTTTAGGGCCCCTAAAATGCCAGGGCAGTATAGGAACCCCACAAATGACCCCATTTTAGAAAGAAGACACCCCAAGGTATTCCGTTAGGAGTATGGTGAGTTCATAGAAGATTTTATTTTTTGTCAAAAGTTAGCGGAAATTGATTTTAATTGTGTTTTTTCACAAAGTGTCATTTTCCGCTAACTTGTGACAAAAAATAAAATCTTCTATGAACTCGCCATACTACTAACGGAATACCTTGGGGTGTCTTCTTTCTAAAATGGGGTCATTTGTGGGGTTCCTATACTGCCCTGGCATTTTAGGGGCCCTAAACCGTGAGGAGTAGTCTTGAAACGAAATTTCTCAAAATGACCTGTGAAATCCTAAAGGTACTCATTGGACTTTGGGCCCTTTAGCGCAGTTAGGGTGCAAAAAAGTGCCACACATGTGGTATCGCCGTACTCAGGAGAAGTAGTATAATGTGTTTTGTGGTGTATTTTTACACATACCCATGCTGAGTGGGAGAAATATCTCTGTAAATGGACAATTGTGTGTAAAAAAAATTAACAAATTGTCATTTACAGAGATATTTCTCCCACCCAGCATGGGTATGTGTAAAAATACACCCCAAAACACATTATACTACTTCTCCTGAGTACGGCAATACCACATGTGTGGCACTTTTTTGCAGCCTAACTGCGCTAAGGGGTCCAAAGTCCAATGAGCACCTTTAGGCTTTACAGGGGTGCTTACAATTTAGCACCCCCCAAAATGTCAGGACAGTAAACACACCCCACAAATGATCCCATTTTGGAAAGTAGACCCTTCAAGGTATTCAGAGAGGGGCATGGTGAGTCCGTGGCAGATTTCATTTTTTTTGTCGCAAGTTAGAAGAAATGGAAACTTTTTTTTTTTTTTTTTTCCTCACAAAGTGTCATTTTCCGCTTACTTGTGACAAAAAATAATATCTTCTATGAACTCACTATGCCTCTCAGTGAATACTTTGGGATGTCTTCTTTCCAAAATGGGGTCATTTGGGGGGTATTTATACTATCCTGGAATTCTAGCCCCTCATGAAACATGACAGGGGGTCAGAAAAGTCAGAGATGCTTGAAAATGGGAAAATTCACTTTTGGCACCATAGTTTGTAAACGCTATAACTTTTACCCAAACCAATAAATATACACTGAATGGTTTTTTTTTTATCAAAAACATGTTTGTCCACATTTTTCGCGCTGCATGTATACAGAAATTTTACTTTATTTGAAAACTGTCAGCACAGAAAGTTAAAAAAATCATTTTTTTGCCAAAATTCATGTCTTTTTTGATGAATATAATAAAAAGTAAAAATCGCAGGAGCAATCAAATAGCATCAAAAGAAAGCTTTATTAGTGACAAGAAAAGGAGCCAAAATTCATTTAGGTGGTAGGTTGTATGAGCGAGCAATAAACCGTGAAAGCTGCAGTGGTCTGAATGGAAAAAAAGTGGCCGGTCCTTAAGGGGGGTAAAGCCCTAGGTCCTCAAGTGGTTAAAATCGCTCAAAAGTAAACATACCAGTGCGTTAGGGGACATCTCCTATTACCCTCTGTCACAATTTCGCCGCTCCTCGCCGCATTAAAAGTGGTTAAAAACAGTTTTTAAAAGTTTGTTTGTAAACAAACAAAATGGCCACCAAAACAGGAAGTAGGTTGATGTACAGTATGTCCACACATAGAAAAATACATCCATACTCAAGCAGGCTGTATACAGCATTCCTTTTGAATCTCAAGAGATCATTTGTGTGTTTCTTTCCCCCATGCACTGAAGTTTCAGGCTGCTCTTTTCTTCCTGCAAACAGCTTTGCCCTTGTTTGTAATTCCTCAGTATGTGAAAGCCCAGCCAGCTCAGAGGACGATTTATCCAGCTTGTAAAAGATAAGAGAGAAGAGAGAAGCTGCTCTAATCTAAATAATACACAGGCAGTGTGCAGAGAGGGGCCTGGAAGGGTGAGTTCATAGCAGAACCACAACACTGAAGAACTTGGCAGCCTTCCAGACACAGGCCGACAAGTCTGACAGGGGAAAGATACATTGATTTATTACAGAGACCGTGATAGTATAAAGTGCTGCAGTAAGCCAGAACACATTAGAATAGCTTTTGGAACTTGTAGGATGATAAAAAACAGGATGCAATTTTTGTTACGGAGTCTCTTTAAGATCGCCAGGGCGGCTGCGGGAGGGTTTTTTTTAAATAAAAAAAAAACTATTTCATGCAGCCAACTGAAAGTTGGCTGCATGAAAGCCCACTAGAGGGCACTCCGGAGGCGTTCTTCTGATCGCCTCCGGCGGCCAGAAGTAACACGGAAGGCCGCAATGAGCGGCCTTCCGTGTTTTGCTTACTTCGTCGCCATGGCGACGAGCGGAGTGACGTCATGGACGTCAGCCGACGTCCTGACGTCAGCCGCCTCCGATCCAGCCCTTAGCGCTGGCCGGAACTATTTGTTCCGGCTGCGCAGGGCTCAGGCGGCTGGGGGGACCCTCTTTCGCCACTGCTAGCGGCGGATCGCCGCAGAGCGGCGGCGATCAGGCAGCACACGCGGCTGGCAAAGTGCCGGCTGCGTGTGCTGCTTTTTATTTCAACAAAATCGGCCCAGCAGGGCCTGAGCGGCAGCCATCGGCGGTGATGGACGAGCTGAGCTCGTCCATACCGCTAAGTTGGTTAAGGTATGTGCATTTTTGTGTTTTTCTCTGCTTTTGCGTTTTATGGAATTGCAATTTTGTATGCGACTTTTGCATTTTTTCATGCGTCTGCATTTTAATAATCCGGCTTTTCAAGAAGAAGAAAAATACATCACCTAATATATTTTTTTACCATTAGGGAAAATAGGAAAGTGCGTGAAAAATAACTTGCTGTGTGCTTTCAGAAAGACACCTAAAATTGCATTGCGAATCTCACAACTTCAGTTGTTATCTATGCAAAAGAGCTTCTCTGAGCTATTGGACCCACTGGGTCAAATACAGTCCTGTTTTCTGAAGCACTTAGGCCTCATTCCCACCAGGACGTTGCGTTTTAGGGGACGTTAAGGTCGCATAACGTGCCCCTAACGCAACGCCTGGTGGTGTTGGAGGTGGATGCCAGAGTGAGCTGCGTTGTGTGGCTGTTGGTGCGCCTTTTTTGTCTCATACCTTGCGGGGACCACGTGATCGGAACACTCTGCATCACGTGGTCCCGCCAGCCAATCAGCGGCCGCTCCAGGAAGAAAACACAGCAGAAGTGATGGGAAGTCCGGCTCTTTTCAATGAATCGATTCTGAACAGTAGAGATAGGAAGTCCGGCTCTTTTCAATGAATTGATTCAATGAATCGAACCGAACTTCACATCACTACACGGCATTAGTTAGCCATGTGTTTAACAATAGCGGACTCTCCCCTCCTCCTCAAAAAAAAACAACAACAAAACACAATACTGAGCATGTGCAAACAGTCTAACGTAGAACGCACAGCATGCTGCACTTTTAAATAACGTGCTGCGTTACAATGTAACGCAACGTAGGCACTGTGAGCAGCCCATTTATTTTTCATCACTGTGAGTTGGGCTGCGTTACAGGCTCCTTTAACGTGCGCCTGTAACGTCCCACTGTGAAAGCAGCCTTAAACAACAAAGAAATAGTGAGAGACAGCTTGAGATAAGGTTTGACTGTAGGAAAGTTCAAAGGGTCCTTATTTCTGTTTTGTTTTATAGTTTAAAAGACAGAGTGTGGTTTTAAAACTGCAAATGTGAAAGAATGATACTGTTATTAAAAAAAAAGATACTCTTTTTTTGCTACTAATGTTCTATTCATTATCCATACTGCACATACAATTCATTATATCATATGTTGTTTTTTTTCGCTTCAGGTTTGCTTTAAAGAGAAATTGTCAGCCACAAAATCAAATTCCATTTACCCACTGCTCTGTGTTTATTATGTAACCTGCAAGCTTACCCTGCATTGCAAGCACTCCAATGTATTCAGATATGTTTCTGCTGTAATAAATCTTATCTCAATCAGCCTGGCTCAATGTTTGCCATTGCCAGTAAGAGGGAAGCTTGTCATCAACCCTCCCACAGTCCTGCTCCTCACTGATTGGCTAGGGGCAGTTCTGTGAGATGCTGAAATCTGATCTATGCTGTGATCACATGTGTTTACAAAGCAAGTTAGCTATGACAGTGCAATTTCTAGGATAAATGAAAGTAAGGGAGGAAGTGACATCAGGATTGGCTTCAGTCAGAGGGAAGCAAGATGGAAAATGCCAGGAACAGAATTATCTTTATTTACTATATAATATTCACTGAAATCAAACATGGACAGTACAATACATCTGTTGTGTAAGTAGAACAAGTAGTTATCTATTTATATAAGTTTTTTTTTTCCTGGCATAGTATGGCTGTCCCTACTGCTTTAAGTGGCATTTCCTCACAGCACCATTCACTATAGCACATGGGCTTTAAAGAGGAGCTGTCAGCCATACTATCTCAGGAAAAAAACACATATATAAGTAGATAAATACTTACTCTACTTACATAACGTATGTATTGCACTGTCCACGTTTTGATTTTAGTGATTTTTCTACAGTAAAAAAAGAGAAAATCCTTCTTAGCATTTCCCATTTCAACTGCGGCTATTTTGAAACCAATTCTGATGTAATTTCCTCTCTTACGCTCCTTTGCCTGATTGTGCATGCATTGCCCGCCCTTCGCTTTAGAAAGTGCATTGTCTCAGCATGAGAAATATTAGACAATCAGAGAGGAACAGAGTAGTGATGGGAATTCCGGCTCTTCTCAGAGAATCGGCTCTTCTGAATCGGCTCCCATTAAAGAGGCGGCTCTTACGGCTCTCAATCGGCTCTTCATTAAATATCACTGGACACCACTCAGAATCGGAGTAAAAGCCCCATCCCCGTCTCCATGACAACTCCAGACTGCTTCGCTGACTGGGGCAATCCCTCCTGCTACTGCTCTGCTCTGCCCCATACACTCCTACAAGCTGCAACTACAGGACTACATCTCCCAGCATGCCTCAGCGCCCTTTATTACATAGCAAAGCAGAGCTGTGTGGGGCGGCTGAGGCATCAGCTCTTTTAAAACTGAGAGCCGGCTCTTGTCGTTCACAGCAAAGAGCCGGCTCTTAGAGCCGGCTCGTTCGCGAACGACCCATCACTAGAACAGAGGTGTGGGAGGGGAAAAACAGGATAGAAAGAAGCTTCAGCCAATCAGGCTGCATTAGTTAGGTCCAAGGGGAAAGTAGAGAAGCAGGAAAGGACAACCCAGCATGCCCTGCAACTTCCTTTGTGTGTTCAAATTTTGTGTGTACCAAATAAGAGTCAGGTAAACTGGGAAATTATCATTTATCAACAAGAAAAGTAATAGTGATTTTAACTTTTGGATTGCCTAGTTAGCATCCTTATTACTTGTTTACCAGATAAAAATAAAGAATAGATTTTTTATTTTATGCCCGACAGTTACACTTTAAAAACAAGTACAAAAATGTGCATAAAATCATGTCTGCCTTTGGTATTCTGTACGTTTTTGCATGCAGTGTAATATGCATAGTAGTGCACAAAGCCTAATCCCTGCATTTCACTTGGCAGCCCCTTCCCTCTCTCATGTCTCTGTCATATACAAGCCTAGCCAGCAATGGCTGACTAACACGGCCTGTGAATAATCATTCTGTCCCGGAGATGCGGATGTTTGTGCTGAAATATGTCGCAACCATGTTGGCAGAGACCCGCTCGGCGAGTAAAGCAATCGCTTGGCTGCAAAGGCTGTAATTTGTGTTCTGTCAATACTTCCAGGAAACATATTGTCAGAGAGCGTTCATAAAACAGTGCGGGAGGAGGGGAAGAGAAAGATGCCTATACTCTCATCTCTAGTAGTAACAAGATCTGTATGATATCATATCCTCATATCAGCTGACACCTCACTGGGCAACCTGCAACGCCTCAGCTAATGAGGTGCTACACTTCCCAGCATGCTCTGCTTCTGGCCTCAATGATGTGACTGTCTGACAACAGTCCTGGAGGACCACAGAGTGGTGCTGTCACACCTCATAACTTGCCTCATTGAGGGACAGGGAAGCCTTTAAAGAGAATCTGTAATGAAAAAAACTCCCCTGAGTGGGGGGGGGGGATGTACTGACCTCGGGTGGGGGAAGCCTCCGGATCCTATTGAGGCTTCCCCCGTCCTCCTCGGTCCCACGGCAGCGGAGAAAATCCTTCCGGAGCGGTGGCGATGTAAATATTTACCTTTTGGCTCCAGCGCAGGCGCAGTATCCGCTCTTCCCACGGAGATAGGCGAAAATAGCCGATCTGCGCAGTAGAGCGGACCCGACAGAGATCGGCTATTTTCGCCTATCTCCGTCAGAAGAGCCGCAACAGCCCCCCCGCTGGAGCCCGAAAAGGTAAATATTGCACAGGCTGTCGCATTTGTCGCCTGTGCGTTCCAGGGGCTGCAGCGAGACCGCTGTGGGACACAGGAGGACGTGGGAAGCCTCGATAGGGTCCAGAGGCTTCCCCCTACTGAGGTGAGTACCCCCCAGGGGAACTTTTATCAGTACAGGTTTTCTTTAAAGAGAATCTGTAACATCAAAATGTCCCCTGGGGGGTACTCACCTCGGGTGGGGAAAGCCTCAGGATCCTAATGAGGCTTCCCACGCCATCCTCCGTCCCACGGGGGTCTCGCTGCAGCCCTCCGTACAGCGGCGATGTAAATATTTACCTTCCCGGCTCCTGCGCAGGAGCTCTGGTGGCTGTCGGCTCCGAAGTAGGCGGAAATACCCGATCGCCGTCGGGTCTGCTCTACTGCGCAGGCGCAAGTCTCCGGCGCCTGCGCAGTAGAGTGGACCCGACGGAGATCGGGTATTTCCGTCTAGTTCGGAGCCGAAAGCAGCCACAGCGCCCCCGCTGGAGCCTGCAAAGGTAAATATTGAATTGACAGTCGGGTCTGTACATGAGAGGGGCTGCATGCATGGATGTTTCACATGAAAGAGAGTGCAACATGTGGAATGAGAGGGGAGCTTCCACACGTGAAAGGGGGGCTCTAACACACTTGGCCTAGGGGTGGAAAAAGTATAAATCATAATATGGCCTGACAAGGGGGAGGCCAGAGGGAGGGCACAGGTACACCCTTAGAGCTGTGCACCTGAAGGCTATTGCCTCCCGTGCCTCTGCCTCAGCCCTGCTGGGAATTAGTGGGAGCCGGTCTCTGTCGTTTTTCACCCTCAGTATTAACAGCTCTTATCTGCCGGGCAGGAAAAATAGCTCCTAAGTTTTTGAATTTCTGCACACAGACCACCTTGAACATGACGTGTTTTTCCTCTCCATGGGAAGGATCACTTTCTGAAATTCCACAGGGATTATTTTAGGTAGTCAGTTTAAACCCTGTAGTGCTTTTCAGAGATCTCCTGTGAGGAAAAACAAACCCCGCCCCCCTCAGGGGAACTGCAGCCAAATCACAGCTTCCAGTAAATGGCTTATTAAAGGTGAAATCTGACATGTTCGTGAGACTTTGAAGCATCTTTGAGTTGCCATGACAACAGAGTGCCGGCGTGCGCCCCGCTGCTCCACACTGCCAGCCTCTCTCCATAAAGCTTGATGCATTAATCATGGTTTATGGTGGAGAGGTTATATGGGAAGCGAGCGGCGCACGCAGTAATGTCTGGGAGTAATGTGGGGGGGGTACAGATTACTCCGATGAGACCTCAGTCACACAGCCGAGGCCCGTACATAGGCCGGATTTATGTCAGGACCCAATCCCCGCCATCGCTGGGCCAAGGCTGTACAGACACCTGCAGGGCCGGATCTCTTGAAAGGCCCCAAAGGCCCGGGCCTTGGGTGGCTGCAGCCCTAGGGGGGGGCCTGAAAATGAAAAAAGGGTTTGCTACATTCCAAAGAGAAGGCTGAAAATTGGGGCAACACATAAAAAGGGAAACTTATGCTCAAGGAAGCTGTTAAAGGGAATTTTAATCGGGGGGGGGAAACAAGTTTAACTTACCAGGGGCTTCTACCTACCCGCTGCAGCCGCCCTGTGCCTGCGCCGTCACTGAGCGATCCTCCAGTCCCCCGCAGTGTCCCTTTTTCTTCTGGTTGAGCGGCACTAGTCCGCCTTCCTACTGATCGTGCTTCCGTGGATAGGAGCACTCTGCGCATGTGTAGTATAGGGAAATGCTGCGCATCCTGGTAACGAAGAGTGATAGGAACGCATGCGGCTGCGAATGCGCAGAGGCCGTCAACTCGCAGAGTTGCCTGGGCTGAAAGAGGGGCGCTGTGGGGGACTGGACAGGCACATTCCAGGGACTGGACATGTGCAGGTATTTAAAGGGATGAGGTGGTAACCCTAGCTGTTGCTCAAGAGAGGGGAGCCACAACATACTGGACCTAGTGGCACACAAAGTATAAATCCGGCCTTGGACACGTAGTCTGATGACATGTTCTCTGGCATAACGAGGTGGGGAGGGAAGGCCAATAGAGATGTGCACATGTGACGTCACACGGCCAGCAGGGCGAGCTGCGAGTACAAAGCTATTGGTTGTCGCTCAGCCAAACTGATCCGCCTGGCAAAATGCTGGCCGGATGGTGGCTGAAGGCTCCTGTGCACATGCCGGATTATCGGCAGAGGCGGTCCTTATCAGCCATCTTCAGCCTTCTTTAATCTAGCGTGTGTACAGCATTTAAAGCGCCCCCACTGTGTATCTGGCAATTAAATTCAACCTGTCTCCCCTGTCACCAGAGATGGTCAATGAGATGCTAGAAATCCTTGCTTGCATGCAAATTTAATGCAACATTTATGCAGTAAGTGTATTTGATTAGCCCAAATCCAAGCTGAATACAATTTGCATGAAAGCCAGGATTATTATGGACCAGACCCCTGAAGTGAAAGGGATATGGAGGCTGCCATATTGATTTCCTTTTAAAGGGGTTCTGTGTTAAAAAAAAACCAAAAACCTGACACTTACCTGGGGCTTCTACCGGCCCCCTGCAGCTGTCATGTGCCCGCGCCGTCCTCTACGATCCTCCGTTTCCTCACCGTTTAATTATACGTCTAACAAGATGAACACAACTACACCTGTGCGGCTAAGGCCATGCGGGTCCTAACTCCCGCTCGGGTCTCTGGGAGCTTACTGCGCAGAGCCGCAAGCAGGAGCTAGGACGCACGCGCCCGCAGTCGCGCAGGCACAGTTGTATTTGTCTAGTTATACGCATAATTGAACGGTGTCGGCAGTGGGGAACGGAGTATCGCAGAGGATGGCTCGGGCACATGACAGCTGCAGGGGGTCAGTAGAAGCCCCAGGTAAGTGTCAGTTTTTGTTTTAAACCCCCCCATAGAACCCCTTTAAACAATGCACATTGCCCGGCTGTCCTGCTGATCCTCTGCCGCTAATACTTTTAGGAATAGCCCCTAAACAAGCATGCAGATCAGATGTTTGCTTGAAGTCTGGCTGCATTAGCCACTAGGGATGATCAATGATATGCAATTTTTTCAGGGCTGTGGAGTCAGTACAAAAATCTTCTGACTCCAACTCTGACTCTGACTCCTCGGTTTACGAAACCACGACTCCAACTCCGTACCCAAAATGGCTTTGACTCCTCGACTCCGACTCCTTAGCCTAATACTTAACAGGGCTGTGGATTTTGTACAAAAATCATCCTACTCCGACTCCTGACTCCTCAGTTTATGAAATCAACGACTCTGACTCCAACTCCGACTCCAGGTGCCCAAAATTGCCCCGACTCCGCAACCCTGAATTTTTTCCAAGTTTAGGCAGAATTGTATGCAAATATATGCAGCAGCCTTGAATATAGACGAATCAATTTAAACCTAGGTTTAGGCTACTTACACACCAGGACGTTACAGGCGCACGTTAGTGCAGCCTGTAACGCAGCCCAGCGCACAGCACTACAAAGTCAATGAGGCTGTTCACACTGCCCACGTTGCGTTACACAGTAACGCTGCACGTTCGGGCAAAGTGCAGCGTACTGTGCGTTCTGAGCGGCTTAAGCCACGATAGACTGTTTACACATGCTCAGTGGGGGGCGACAGGAGGCGGGGAGCTGCCGCTACAGTAGCCGCGCACATGGCTACTTAATATGCACTGCACTGGCGGCTGCTGATTGGCCGGCGGGACCACGACACTCCGCATCACGAGGTCCCGCCGGCCAATCAGCGCCACTCTTTATGCGGATAGAGCCGCCTAACGCAGCTCACTCTTACGTCCTCTCTCGCACCACCATACGTTGCGTTAGGTGCACGTTATGCGACCTTAACGTAGCACCTAACGCAACGTCTTAGTGTGTAAGTAGCCTTAAATTGATTGGTCCATTTATAGGCCTCTTTTCCATGGACTGTTGATAGGCAGTGAAATGCCTCTCAAACTCTCACAACTGCTCGCTGCTGCCTGGCAATTGCTTGTTGCTGCCTCATAACTGCTCACTGCTGCCTGGTAACTGCTTGCTGAGCACACAGCACACCAGTTCATGGAAAAGAGGCCTCAAACTGCATCTTCAAACTGCATATATTTGCATATAAATTTGCATTAACTCAAAAAAATTGGCATATATTTGATCATCCCTATTTGCAAGCAGGCCAATTATAATTGAAAAGCTAAGTACGCACATGCGAGAATTGTCACCCGAGAAATGATCCCTCAGGCATCACGTAACAATGGTGTACAGACTCATCTCTAGCCTTGAAGCCAGCGATGTGCTCTGTTGCTATAGAGGGGGGTGGAGGGAGGGACGGCGATCGGCAGATGACGTAGCAGCTTCAGGCAGGGCTAATAAAAAGTATTGCGATCGGTCATGCTCGATCTGCGGCCGCTTTACATACTGCACAGGACTCTAGGGATGGTTCCTGAATGGCAGATATATTCCACCTTATTTTAGGCAATGGCACCTTTAAGACCGGTAGGGACTGGGAAGGAGCCCGGTGTAGTTTGCTATCCTTAGTTGGGTTTTTTTCATGGCCCGGAGCTCTGGAACAGGGAAGGAAGGTAACTGGGTGGGCCTCCCTGTTCCACCCTAGTCCATGCCTAATTTTGAAACAGCCAGACAGCAGTTACCTGAAGTTCTGAGCAGGGGGCGAGCTGATTAGGTGTGTGCAGCAGGTGTGCTGCAAGGTGGATGTGTGTTGGCCTGCTGAGCTGTGATTACAGTGGACAGCTTGTTGTATTTATCCGTTATTTTTCCAAAACTGGACTGTTTTCTGAACTATAAGAATCAGGGCCGGAGCCACCATAGGAAAAAATGGGCAATTGCCTCAGGGCCCCAGAGCCTGTAGGGGCCCCCAAGTTGTCCCTCCCCATCTTAACTTTTGCTCCCCAGGGACTCTGCAGAGTCTGTTAAGTTGGGAGGTGATTGGGGGAGGGTCAGCAGCCAGCTCAGGGGCCCAGGAGGGAAGTTTGGCTGCAACAAAGGGCCTCTAATGACGCTTTTTTGGTCGGGGGGTGTCTGTTGGCGGGCCTTCAGGCTAATTTTGCCCTAGGGCTCAATTGTTACTTGAACCGGCCCTGATAAGAATGCGCAGAGAGAAAGAACTCAGAATTTGGTACTTTTCCGTTAGCCGGGCGCATCCACTAGGTGGCGATAAAACCCCACCAGAATTACATCTTTCCCTACTATCCATGGCTGCCTGGAGGGGGAATAGTAATTAACGCCACCTAGTGGATGCGCCCGGCTAACGGAAAAGTACCCAGAATTTTTCTGCAAAGCTGAAGTAAGCTTCTTTGATTTACCTGTGTTACTGCCTTTTGTTGGAGAAAAGCCTATTTCTGTTTTGTCGTGGCTGAAACAAACTGGACTTTCGGATACATCTACTGTCTCCTGCGTGCTAGCAGTAGTTCTTGTGAACCCCTACACTTTACAACACATAACGATTGTCGGCTGAAACTGTCATTATCTTTCAGATGGTTATCGCATGTGTGTACGTAACTTAAAGGGAAGGTTCAAGCAAAATAAAAAAAAATGAGTTTCACTTACCTGGGGCTTCTACCAGCCCCATGCAGCCATTCTGTGCCCTCGTAGTCACTCACTGGTGCTCCAGTCCCCCGCTGGCAGCTTGCCGACCTCGGAGGTCGGCGGGCCGCATTGCGTACATTTTTACGCATTCCCGCTAGTGCAGGAACATTAACACATACATTTTTACGCATCGAACCAGTAATGCGTAATGAACGAGGGCACAGGATGGCTGCATGGGGCTGGTAGAAGCCCCAGGTAAGTGAAAGGTAAGTTATTTTGCTTGAACCTTCCCTTTAAGTGTGTACCACTCTTCAGCCGATTGGCCAATTTTACCACCTCTATGTAGTTTGGGGGGTCCAAAGATTTTGAATACCATGAACAGATTTTGACGGTAAGCTGTCAGATTACATGGAAGTGGTAAAGTTGGTCAATCAAATCCAAATGTGTGTACCAGGCTTTAAAGTGAATGGGAACCGCATTTTAAAAAAAATGAAGCAAATACTTACCTAAGGAGAAGGAAGGCTCTGGGTTGTATAGAGCCTTCCGTCTCCTCTCTTGGTGCCCTCTATCCTGTGCTGGCCCCCCCGTTTAAATCCCCGCTGAAAGGGTATTTGGAAGGGAAACAGTAAATTCGGGCGCCTGAGACTAGTGGACAAATCGGGCGCCGCCATTCACTTCTATAATAAATATCGTTTAATGGGCGCCCGGTAGGAAAAAAGGGCGCCGGAGAAAACTAACGTTTTAAAAGCGGCGCCCGGAGACTTAATGTTTTATTACTGTTTCTCATGATTACACATTATTTAATGATTTATACATGTTTAAATATTATTTTTAAACGAAAACCAGTACAATATTTTTCCCAAACATTATTTTTAAACGAAAAACATTACTTTTTTTTTTTTTTTTTTTTTTACATTATTTTTAAACGAAAAAAATTACAGGGGGGTCTTAGGTTTAGGCACCAACAGGGGGGTCTTAGGTTTAGGCACCAACAGGGGGGTCTTAGGTTTAGGCACCAACAGGGGGTCTTAGGTTTAGGCACCAACAGGGGGGTCTTAGGTTTAGGCACTAACAGGGGGGTCTTAGGTTTAGGCACTAACAGGGGGGTCTTAGGTTTAGGCACCAACAGGGGGGTCTTAGGTTTAGGCACCAACAGGGGGGTCTTAGGTTTAGGCACCAACAGGGGGGTCTTAGGTTTAGGCACTAACAGGGGGGTCTTAGGTTTAGGCACCAACAGGGGGGTCTTAGGTTTAGGCACTAACAGGGGGGTCTAGGGGTTAGGGGTAGGTACAGGGAGGGTTACTTAGGCACCAACAGGGGGGGTCTTAGGTTTAGGCATCAACAGGGGGGTCTAGGGGTTAGGGGTAGGTACAGGGAGGGTTACTTAGTAATTTTTTTTTTAAACGTTATTATGCGTTTCATCATTTAAACGAAAGATTAACGTTTTTACAATTGCCGATTTAATACACATTATTTAATGATTTATAACGTTTAAAAACATTACTTTTAAACGAAATACATTTTTAAACGTAATCCATGTTTATCGTTAAAAACCCGGCGCCCTTTTTTCCCATCGCCCCTATTTAACGTACGCATTTGGAAGTCTTTGGGAGCCGTGTCCTCCCGAAGACGTGTGGCTCCATACTGCACAGGTGTGAGCGTGCAAGAGAGCGTGCTTGTGCAGGCGCAGTACAGGGCCGCCCTTCTTCAGGAGCACTCGGGCACCCTGAAGACTTCTGAAGCCTTCTTCGGCCGGGTAAAGCCGTATTTGACTAATTTAGTCAAATACTGCTACCGGGCGAGCCAGCACTGGAACGACGGGACCAGGAGAGGAGACGGAAGGCTCTATAGGACCCAGAGCCTTCCCTCTCCTTGGGTAAGTATCTGTCTCATTTTTTTAAATGCGGTTCCCATTCACTTTAAGCCTTCAAATTTCATTGGTCAATCACATACACACTGTATGGTGGTTCTTTTGTCCAGTTTCTAGCTCCCAGAAAGAATCAGCAAGTTTGTCCCTCCTGTCATGTTGGCTGAGAGTTTGCACTTGATCAGCCATGTGCCGCCATGACTCGCAAAACAATTGATCACAATATGGTTATTTAATGTATAATCTGGTAATAATAAACTCCAAGGGACAGAGAAAAGTGGTTTACTATATCAGAAGTTTACTATATCAGAAATTGTCCTATAAATGGCAGAGCATGCTCTGGTAGATTCTCTGCTGCAAAGGAGCAACTCTGTCCTCCCATTTGAGGTACAGTACAAGCACTTACACATTTGTTGGACTACAAAGTTAAAGGGACTCCAAGCAGTGCATAAAAAAAATCTGTCATCACGGCGGCTGGCGTGACAGTACTGCGCATGCATGGTGGTTTAATCGCGCATAAGCAGTACTGTGACACCGGCCGCCGTGATGACGCGAGGTGGCCGGCGTGGTGACGACTGATGTCATCTTTCCGGAAGAGGGAGCCCGACACTCGGTCCCGGTGTCGCCGGGAGCCATTTCGGAGCCTGGGAGATGGGCAAGATGTACGCCGAGGGACCTCTCGACCAATGGTGGGCTGCAGAAAGCCACAGGTAAGTTCAGATTTTGTTTTATGCACTGCTCGGAGTCCCTTTCACCTCCCTGGCGGTACGCAGTTTCTGAGGCTGCGTCCGCCGAAGGTATTTTTTTAATTAAAGTTGTTGTATCCTTTGTAGCAAGCACTAGGCTAGCTACCATTGTCCCCCAAGTCCGCAACCTTCTGATCACCCCCGATCGCCACCACTATACGTTACCTAGCCGCAATCCTACGAGAGCCGCAGCCTCCCCAATGAGCTTCAGTCGTTGCTATGGCGATGATCGGACATGACGTCTGATGCCATCAACGTTATGACATCATGCACAATCCGAATCCTCCCCATAGCGAAGCCTGGAGCTGATTGGAGAGGCTGCGCCATTTCAGGATGCGGGGGTGGGGTTACGTATAACGGCGGCGATTGGGGGCAATCAAAAAAGAGTGGAGGGACTTGTGGGACAATGGTAGCTAGCGAAGTGCTAGCTACAAAGGATAAAGCAAATTTAATTCAAAATATCCCTCCTGGGGCAGAGAAATACTCTGCGCCGGCTACACCAAGTGTAGCTCGGGGTTACCGCTAGGGAGGTTAAGTATACCTTAGGGCTACATAGCCAGGCTGGACAAATTGCTGTTACAGTGGCGTAGCTAAGGAGCCATGGGCCCTGGTGCAAGTTTACATGGGGCCCCCGCAAGCACAAACACCTGCCAAGGATTTCCACAGTGTCTGAGGTGCAAAAAGAGGATGAGGAACGGCTTGTTAATGATTACTACTATTTAAAGCATATATAGAAGTGATTATTATCAGCACAGGGCCAATAAGAGAGCTAATATTGTGCTGGAGGGAGGGCCACTCTGGCCCAAGGGCCCCGAGGCGGTCGCTACCTCTGCACCATTTGCTACGCCTCTGTGCTGCTACAGTATCCAGGACTCCTTAAAAATTGCAGCTGTCACTGAATAGAGGCAGCCACTCCCTTCCTGTGAGTGGCTCCGATACTTCCGCAGGCGGGACTTGCGGCACGTGACTTGCAACATCAGCCTGAAGAGAGCAACTGACCATGGGTGTCACACTGACATAACACACATGCACAGCCCACAGTCAAAAAACATGTTTGCTATAACAGAAGTTTTTTTATATTGGCGTTTACTATACCAGGCTTTGATCCCATAGATTTATAATGGAGATTGGCTGGGACCCGGAGAAGTTGTTTACTATACCTGAATATTCACTACTATACCCAACTTGTAGTAAAATGAGATTATACTGTATTAGTCATTTCTGATTGACAGTAGAATTCCCTCCCATTTCTTAATCTTGATCATTTGACATAAAGGATACCCGAAGTGACATGTGACATGAGATAGACATGTGTATGTACAGTTCCTAGCACACAAATAACTATGCCATGTTCCTTTTTTTTCTTTCTCTGCCCAAAAGAGTTAAATATCAGGTAAGTAAGTGGCTGACTTAGTCCTGACTCAGACAGGAAGTGACTACAGTGTGACCCTCACTGATAAGAAATTCCAACTATAAAACACTTTCTTAGCAGAAAATGGCTTCTGAGAGCAGGAAAGAGATAAAAAGGGTCAATAGTTCATTGATTTAAGCTCTGGCATACTCCAATGAATGTGTCATTGAGCAAAAACAATAAAACAATTAAAACTTAAAACGTAGATTTAAACAAAAATAAAACTGTGGAATTTCTTAAAAAGTTGTTTTTAGGAGAAGAAAGATAGATACAATTGTTTATTTCATTAGTTTACTTTTGCCTCGGGTGTCCTTTAAGGCCTAGTGCACACCAAAAACCGCTAGCAGACCTGCAAAATGCTAGCAGATTTTGAAACGCTTTTTCTTCTTTTTCTGTAGCGTTTCAGCTAGCATTTTGCGGTTTTGTGAAGCGTTTTCGGTGTAGTAGATTTCATGTATTGTTACAGTAAAGCTGTTACTTAACAAAAAACGCCTGGCAAACCGCTCTGAAGTGCCGTTTTTCAGAGCGGTTTGCGTTTTTCCTATACTTAACATTGAGGCAAAAACGCCTCCGCAATCCAAAATCTGCAGCAGCCCGGGAGTATGCGTTTCTGCAAAACGCCTCCCGCTCTGGTGTGCACCAGCCCATTGAAATACATTACCCAAGCGTATCCGCAGCCGCAAGCGGATCGCAAACCGCAGCCGAACCGCTCTGGTGTGCACTAGGCCTAATTGCTGGTTGTATCTGGAGTGAATATTGCATAGTGTATGGGAAAATACGTTGCCTGGGCTTGTTATCAGACTGTACCACGTGGACTCCGATCAGAGAGTATGTGAAGGGCAGTTTATTGGGAATAAGCTGCTGTGCGGTTCTTTGGGAATGAATCTGCGAGGTCCCGCGAGAGGTATAATTATGGGCGCATCCTGATGATAATGGGTGAGGCAGAGAGAGCGACAGGGACCCTCGCTGTGCTCCCGATGCCATCTGAGTCACGGAAAGCTGCCCACCCAGCTGGAATGTGGTAATGAGCACTGCGCGACCTTTTCACACCACAATGCCGCCATTATTCCATCTGCCACAGAGGGAAGATTACACCCGTCATCACACAGAACAAGGACAGAATGGAAGGAATGTTAGCTAACCGCAACAAGAACGCCACGTTCTTCCTCTCTGTCTCCACGTCACGCCACCCCCTCCCCCACGTCACGGAGAATAGCTGGCTCAACCAAGACAAGAGCTGCCGGACCTGCAGCAGTTCATTGGTCACAAAGGAATACGTCTTGTGTTTCTGATAAAGGGAACCTAAAGTGAGAGCGATATAGAGGCTGCCATATTTAGTTCCTTTTAAACAATGCATATTGCCTGGCTGTCCTGATGATCCTCTGCCTTTAATACTTTTAGCCATAGACCCTGAACAAGCATGCAGCAGATCAGGGGCTCTGACTGAAGTCTGAATGGATTAGCTGCATGCTTGTTTCAGGTGTGTGATTCAGACACTACTGCAGCCAGTGATATCAGCAGGACTGCTAAGGCAACTGGTATAGCTTAAAAGGAAATAGTAAGTATGGCCACCTCGCTTTAGGTTCCTTTTAAGCCCCTTTTAGACTTCCATTGCGTTACTCTGTTTCACCGCAGGGTAACGCAACAGCAATGCAAGTCAATGGGGCCTTGCACACCTACCGGGAGCTCCCGATGTATCGGCGAGCCGGCGCAAAGACAGCAGTGTGTTACGGATGACTTCCGCGGCGGCAGAAGTCATCGTAGTCAATGGAAGACACACGTATTTAATGGAGAGCACAGTGCGTCACGACGTGCATGTGCGGCCCGATGGGAATCCCGGTGACGTTCTTCCTGCAGGGGGCAGCATGGCACACAAGACCCTGTCAGCACACTCTGTCTCTATGTGGCAGCACAGTCTGTCGCATTTGTTGGTCATTTTTTGCATTGCGGTTGGAGGCAGCAGTAGCATTGCATCTCCACTGCAACACAAATAATGAGGGTAAAACCGGCCTAAAGGGAACCGGAAGCGAGAGGAATACGGAGGCGGCCATTTTCATTCCTTTATAAGCAATACCAGTTGCCTGACTTTTGTGCTGATGCTCTGCCTCTAATCCTATAAGTCACTAACCCAGAATGAGCATGCAGCCAGTGGATTCAGAGCAGAGTCACAGCATCTGATGATCAGATGCTGTGACTCTGCTCTGAATCCACTGGCTGCATGCTTGTGGCATGTATGTGAATCAGATATAACTAAAACCAAAAGCTCAGGATGACAGATGGTCATAAACTGGCATTGTTTGTAAGGGGGTGAGCATGGAAGCCTCCACATTCTTCTCACTTCAAGCTCACTGGAGGATGAAACAGGACCATTTTAAAGCATAGGCAAACCAGGCAGAGGTGTAGAGCCAGGGGCGCCTCTAACCATTTTGTCACTCCAGGCGAGAAAACCTGTGGCACCCCCCATGAAAATAATCGTAATGCGGCAGTGTTTCATCAAAAAATAATCGTAATGCGGCAGCGTTTCACCAGAAAATAATCACAATGCAGCAACGTTTCACCAGAAAATAATCATAATGTGGCAGCATTACACCAGAAAATACACGTATTGTGGAAGCATTTCACCAGAAAATAATCGTAATGCAGCAGCGGTTCACTAGAAAATAATCGTAATGCCGCAGCATTTCACCAGAAAAATACAAGTAAATGCGGCAGCGTTTCACCAGAAAATACACATAATGTGGACAGCATTTCACCAGAAAAATACACATAGGCAGGGTTCCACTTTCATGAGGCACAAAGGGGGACAAAAGGAGGCACAAAGAGGACAGAAGGAGGCACAGGGGGACTGAAGAAGGCACACAGGGGGACATAGGGAGGCACAGGGGAGCAGAAGGAGGCACAAGGTTCAGAAGAAGTCACAAAGGAGGACAGATGGAGGCAAAAGGGGGCAGAAGAAGGCACACAGGGAGACAGAAGGAGGCACAATGAGGGACAAAAGGAGGCACAATGGGGGACAGAATGAGACACAAAGGAGGACAGAAGGAGGCACAGGAGGACAGAAGAAGGTACACAGAGGGCAGCAGGAGGTACAGGGAGACAGAAGAAGGCATGAGGGCTAGAAGAAGGCATGAGGGCTAGAAAGAGGCACAAAAGAGGACAGAAGGAGGCACAGCGGGACAGAAGGAGGCACACAGGGGGATAGAAGGAGGCACAAAGTGGGGCAGAAGGAGGCACAAAAGGGGGCAGAAGGAAGGAGGCACAATGGGGGACAGATTGAGGCACAAAGAGGGACAAAAGAAGGAAAGAAGGAGGCACAGGGTGAATGAAGGAGGCACAGTGGGGGACAGAAAAAAGAACAGCGGGGGCAGAATGAGGCACAGGGAGACAGTAGGAGACACAAAGGGGAACAGAAGGATGCACAAAGGGGAACAGAAATAGTCACAAAAGGGGGACAGAAAAAGGTAGAGTGGAATGTAAGGAGGCACATGGAGACAGATGGAGGCGGACAGGGACAGACAGAGCCACAGGGAGACAGAAGAAGGCACAAAGGGGCACAGAATGAGGCACAGGGATACAGAGGAAGGCGCAGGGGACAGAGGTGGCACATGGGGTCAGAATGAGGCACAAAGGGAGGCAAAGGAGGCACAGGAGGACAGAAGGAGGCAGAGTGGGACTGAAGGAGGAACAAGGGGACATAGGTAGCACAAGAGGACAAAGAAAGGCACAAGGGAACATAAGGAGGCACAGGGATACAGAAGGAAGCACAAATGGACACAGAAGGAGGCAGAGGTGGCACAGGGGGACTAAAGAAAGCACATGGAAACAGAAGGAAGCACAAAGGGAGACAGGAGGCATAAAGGGAGAAAGAAGGACAAACGGGGTCAGACAGGGCACAAGGGACTGAAGGAGGCACGAGGACACAGAAGGAGGCACAAAAGGCACAGAAGGAGGCACAAAGGGGGAAAAGGATGCACAAGGCACAGAGGGACACAGCTGCCTGTAACTTACACTAAGCAGATGCAGCAGAAGCAAGCAATAGAAAACCCACAGGGCTTAGTCAGGGGTGGGGCTTCATTCAGGAGGCAGGTCTTAATCCAGCAACATGGTGCCCCCAGGACCAATGGCAGTCCAGGCAATGGCCTATACTTTTTTTACACTGAGGCCCACAGAGCTTAAAGAGAATCTGTAATGAAGAAAAGTGCCCCTGGAGGATACATCCCCCTTCCTCCTGTGCGAAATCAGTGAAAAATGGCGCCCAGCGCTGATAAATAAAAATGGCGCCCCATTCACTTACATTATCAAACGATATTTATCGTTTTAGAGCTTAAAATAGTGCAAACCTTGTGAACGTTATTTATCATTTTAAAACCTGCTTTTTTTTGTCCTGCCTGAACGATATTTATCGTTGTAAGCCCTGCTTTGCTGCCCGCCGAATTTAACGTTTAATAGCACATCCAAATTTTCAGGGAATGTTAAGAAGAAAATTGTGAACAAGAGGGAAACATTTTTCAAAAAGACCTTATACTTTTTGAGAAAATCGATTTTGAATATTCTCCTTCTGACCGTGGGAAAATTAAACACCCGGCGACTTTAGCGGTTAATAGCAAAGCCCCTTTAAATGCCAGAAACACTAAATGTGTAGGGAATGTTAAGAAGAACAGTGGGAACAAGAAGAAACATTTTTTTTTTCAAAAAGACCTTATACTTTTTGAGAAAATCGGTTTTAAAACTTCAAAGAGAAAAAGTATACATTTAAATCCCGTAATGACATTTCTGCGGAAACAATTCCCGCCGACTTTAGCAGTTAATAGCAAAGGCCTCTTAAATCCTAGCAACACCTAATTTGCAGAACATGTTAAAAAGATACTGGGAAACAATATTTAAAATTAAAAATAAAAAAATGTTATCTATTTTTTATTTTTATTTAAGTTTTTGTTTTATGTTCAGAGTGTGGGAAATTTTTTGAAAAAAAAATGACGTGGGGTCCCCCCTCTGGAGGCTCTGTAATCCCTTGTCTCCCATGCAGGCTGGGATAGCCAGAATGCGGAGCCCCGGCCGACTGGGGCTTCGCACCCTGAGCTATACCAGCCCGCATGGTCCATGGATTGGTGGCTCAGGGGGGGGGGAGGGGCGCCATTATTTAACCGACGCCATTTTTCACTGGATGGGGGCTTCGGGCAGAAGGGGGCGCCATTATTTAACCGGCGACATTTTTCACTGGATGCTCCTGTGCAGCCTCGATCAGCAGCAGAGGGTGATATTTTCCTTTGGGATCCAGAACGGGCGCAGTATCATCTTCCCCCTCAGGCTCTGGCGGAAATAGCCGAGCCCGATCAGGTCCACTCTACTGCGCATACGACGTCTCGAGCAGACCCCATCTGGCTTGGATATTTCTGCCGGAGCCCAAGGGGGAAGATGGTACTGTGCCTGCGCTGGATCCCAAAGGATATCGCCACGTGCTGCAGGCGCCACCACTGCCTCTGCGCAGGGGAGAGGGGCCAGCGCTGGAGCGGGGCTACCCAGGAGGATGGTGGAAGCCTCATTAGGTTTCAGAGCCTTCCCCCTCCTGAGGTAAGTACCCCATAAGGGACACTTTTTTCATTACAGATTCACTTTGCATCCAGACCTTGTTTCCCCCTTATGGACCAGAGAAGTTTTTACATTTTAGCTATGTCCCTTTTTAATCAGCAATAACTTTTTTCCCTACTTATGACACCTAAATGAAATATAGATTGTTTTTTTTTCAAGACTAGCTAGGCTTTCATTGTGTGGCATTTTTTTCACTCAAACAAATCTGTTTTCTATGCATTTTAATGGGAAAAAAAATGAAAAGAATAGAAAAAACACATTATTTCTAAGTTTTACCAATTCCGGTTTAAAAATAAAAACCACTACTGTAGATTAAAAAAACACAAATTTTGTACTGCTATTTCTACTGTTTATCACAAAACTTATATTATGTTCCTGTCACAATTTATGGTGAAGATATTTGAATCTGAAATGATACTACAGTGTGTATTTTTCACTATGAACTGAGAGACTAAAAGTATTTGTAATGGTAAAAAATCAAACTTATTGGTTCAGGAAACATATATTGCTTTTTGCCAATAAGTGCTGCAGCAGATAGTGCCAGAGGTGTGCACAGGAACAAGCCCAATCCTGCACAGCACTGCTTCAGCTACAAGACTTATATCTACGTCCTTGTGGCTTAGATAAAGTCACAGAGGACGTAGATATACTGTAGTGGTGGATAAAGTGGTTAAAATAAGGGATGGGGGGGAGCCAACTAGACACCAGGGAACTTTATAGAGGAAAGAGGGGATCACTAGACACCAGGGAGCTGTGTTTCACCAGAGTACTGTATAGGGAAGGGTCTGTGGCCACTAGATGCCAGGCAACTGTATAGGGGAGGAAGAGGGTCCACTAGACACCAGTGAAGTATATAGAGGATGGAGGGGAGTGCATTGCATTTAAAATTGAGGCATGGCTAAAGGTGTGGCAGGGGCGTGTTTTAGTGTCTCTCTTTGCTCCAAAGGTTGAGAGGTAGGGGTTTAGTGTAGAGAGAAGAGGACAGTATACAGTATATTTGTGCATGTAAAGAACTGAACATTCTCATCCTAATTCTGATATTTGCCTACAGTGAGGTACTGTGAGCATTCTCCTCTATTTCCTCATATACAGAAACTCACCTTACACCTAACAGCTGCGAAAACAGGCCAAACAGATCAAATAGCCGGTATAGTATCACAAAGACAAAAGTTTTTTGTTTGCCTCAGTACATCATACAGAATATTACATAGAGCTGGGAGAAAGGAAACCACAGGCAGTGTGATTAGCAGCCATACAGCACTGGGATCCCATCACATTACCCCCAGGGACACCATCTGCTTGGAGTTTGTATGATCGTACCTTTTTAGTGTGGATTGCCACAAGGCTTTCCTCCCAGATGCCAGAAACATATGTGATTGGTTTAACCAACAATTACTTAAGTTATGGTATGGACACTAGTTTATGATGATTGTGAGCCCCTCTGACAGACACTGCAAAGTGTCAGACCTCATTAAATACATAATACTATGGTAGGATATTAGACTATGACTGTGGTAGAGATTAGATTGTGAGCTGACCATGTACTTTGCACCTAGTGCCCTACACTTAACCACCCGCTGCCTAACCTTGACCACTCCACCCCCCACTGCCTAACCCTAACCACTTCACCCCATGCCTAACCTTAAAGTGGCACTATGGCGAAAAATTGTAAAATTTAAAATATGTGCAAACATAAACAAATAAGAAGTATGTTTTTTTTCCAAAGTAAAATGAGCATAAATGACTTTTCTCCTATGTTGCTGTCACTTACAGTAGGTAGTAGAAATCTGACAGAAGCGACAGGTTTTGGAATAGTCCATCTCTTCATGGGGGGATTGTCAGGGATTTATTTATTTTCAAAAGCACTTAGTGAATGGCAGTTGCTCTAACTGCCAAAAAACTGTGTAGCGAGCAGGGATGCTGGCCATCATCATTGTTTAAATCCTTTTTAGGGAATATCTTTATAAAGAATAAAAGCCTTGCTGAGAATCCCCTATGAAGAGATAGACTAGTCCAAAATATGTTGCTTCTGTCAGATTTCTACTACCTACTGTAAGTGACAGCAACATAGGAGAAAAGTTATTTATGGCTCATTTTACTCTGGAAGAAATATATTTCTTATTTGTCTGTGTTTGCACATATTTTAAATTTTAAAATTTTTCGCCATAGTGCCCCTTTAAAAGCTTTCTCTACTGGCAGGATACTACTGGGCTACTGGCTGGATAGTGTACTGGTTGATGGCACCACCTTTGACATAGGAAAGCAGGGTTTGAATATAGGCTATGCCATGGTCCGTACTTATTCAGTAAGGGATCCTTGGGCAAGACTCCCTAACACTGCATGGTGGCCTCTAGAGAGCAGCTCTCAAGTGCTTTGAGTCAAAAGGAGAAAAGCTCTATACAAATGTTAGCATTATTATAGCATTTGACAGAACAATTAACTCAGCAGCTGGATGCAGCAGCTGGATGCTAAAAAGTTTGATATGCAGCGCTAGAGTCTTGTGTGCATTTCCTCCGGGCACTCCATTTTCCTCCCACACCCAAAAAGCCTACAGATAAATTATCTGGCTACCCCAAAAATTGACCTGAAAATATGATGGACTATAGAAGTGATTAGATCGTGAGTCCCTCTAAGAGACAATTAAAGAATTATGGCTTGAAAGAAAACACAAGAAACCGAGAGCCCAATATTGTGTAGTATTTCAACAAATGGTGGTATAATATAAGAAACACAATGGTTATACTCACCAACATGGGTTGCCACGCAGGCAACCACTAGATAGGCAGGTGGGGAGAATTGTAACCTGACCCCACTCAGGTATAAGAAGTCGCTCTCTGCAGACAGGAAAAAGAAAGGAAGGTGAGTCCACCAACTTCCCCCTTTTAGACGGATTTTAACTATTTTATTCTTGTTGGCGCCTCTGTTATACACATCTGCAAATTAAAGAATTATGTACTCTGTGAAGCGCTGCGGACGATGTCAGCACCATATAAACACGAAATAAATACAATTTGCTCATCCCAACTTTAGCCTCAGGATGGAGCTAATAAGTTAGTTAAGAACATTTGTGTTTACCATTAAAGTTTGATGTTTGGGGTCCCTAATGGACAAACAACCTGCCAATATGAATGACCCTTTGGGACTGTCATCCATCCACATGCCGATTCTGGGCATAGCTACAGAACTCTGTGCCCCGATGCAGAATTTGGACCCCCCACATTAATGTGCCCCCCTCCCACCCCAGTATGGTAGCCGGATGTGCCCCACTCCCTCACCTCCCGCCTTCCTCCCAGTATGGTGGCCAGGTATGGGCGCCTCCAATATAGGTAGCAGGAATAGGTGGCCCCAGCAGTGTAGGTAGCCAGGAATACATGCTCCCAGTATAGGTAGCCAGGAATAGGTGCCTCAGTATAGGTAGCCAGGAATAGGTGCTCACAGTATAAGTAGCCAGGAGTAGGTGCCTCAGTATAGGTAGCCAGGAATAGGTGCTCACAGTATAAGTAGCCAGGAGTAGGTGCCTCAGTATAGGTAGCCAGGCATGGGTGCCTCAGTATAGGTAGCCAGGCATGGGTGCCTCAGTATAGGTAGCCAGGAATAGGTGCTCACAGTATAAGTAGCCAGGAGTAGGTGCCTCAGTATAGGTAGCCAGGAATAGGTGCTCACAGTATAAGTAGCCAGGAGTAGGTGCCTCAGTATAGGTAGCCAGGCATGGGTGCCTCAGTGTAGGTAGCCAGGCATGGGTGCCTCAGTATAGGTAGCCAGGAATAGGTGCTCACAGTATAAGTAGCCAGGAGTAGGTGCCTCAGTATAGGTAGCCAGGAATAGGTGCTCACAGTATAAGTAGCCAGGAATAGGTGCCTCAGTATAGGTAGCCAGGCATGGGTGCTCACAGTATAGGTAGCCAGGAATAGATGCTCCCAGTATAGGTAGCCAAGAATTAGGTGCCTCAGTATAGGTAGCCAGGAATAGGTGCCTCAGTATAGGTAGCCAGGAATAGGTGCTCACAGTATAAGTAGCCAGGAATGGGTGCCTCAGTATAGGTAGCCAGGCATGGGTGCCTCAGTATAGGTAGCCAGGAATAGATGCTCCCAGTATAGGTAGCCAAGAATTAGGTGCCTCAGTATAGGTAGCCAGGAATAGGTGCCTCAGTATAGGTAGCCAGGAATAGGTGCTCACAGTATAGGTAGCCAGGAATAGGTGCTCACAGTATAGGTAACCACAAATAGATGCTCACAGTATAGGTAGCCAAGAATTAGGTGCATCAGTATAGGTAGCCAGGAATAGGTGCCTCAGTATAGGTAGCCAGGAATAGGTGCTCACAGTATAGGTAGCCAGGAATAGGTGCTCACAGTATAGGTAGCCAGGAATAGATGCTCACAGTATAGGTAGCCAGGAATAGGTGCATCAGTATAGGTAGCCAAGCATAGGTGCCTCAGTATAGGTAGCCAGGAATAGATGCTCCCAGTATAGGTAGCCAGGAATAGGTGCCTCAGTGTAGGTAGCCAGGAATTAGGTGCTCACAGTATAGGTAGCCAGGAATAGGTGCTCACAGTATAGGTAGCCAGGAATAGGTGCTCACAATATAGGAAGCCAGGAATAGATGCTCACAGTATAGGTAGCCAGGAATAGGTACATCAGTATAGGTAGCCAGGCATAGGTGCCTCAGTATAGGTAGCCAGGAATAGATGCTCCCAGTATAGGTAGCCAGGAATAGGTGCCTCAGTGTAGGTAGCCAGGAATAGGTGCTCACAGTATAGTTAGCCAGGAATAGGTGCCTCTGTATAGGTAGCCAGGAATAGGTGCTCCACGGGCAGCGGCTTAGGAGGGAAGTCATCAATTACTTACATTGCTGGGATCCACGCGCTGCATGTACTCACTTCTTCCTGTCCTTGCATTTCATCTCAGAGTAATAGCACCACCTAGGGACAGGAAGAAGTTAGTAGTACATTCGTTGGATCCCGGCAATGTGAGTATTTGATGACCCCCTCCTCAGCCTCCAGTAGTGAGCAATCTCCTTTCACCCGGAGCGCTCACTCTAGTGCCGGCTTCTCCTGCATGTCACTTGTAATTACATAGCGCAAGAGAAGCCGGCAATAGAAGGAGCAGTGAGGGCGAGAGGTCAGTCATCTCTGAAGGCGCCACCAGAGTAGGTGAGAAGCGATACTGCTACCCCTGCGCATACTCTGTACTGCACTGAGCTGGGGGAAGCAAGAGGGGCAGAAGAAGGCACAAAGGGAGACAGAACAAGGCACAAGGGAACATAAGGAGCCACAAAGTGGGACAGAACAAGGCACAAGGGAACAGAAGAAGCCACAAAGGAGGACAGAACAAGGCACAAGGGAACAGAAGGAGCCACCAAAGTGGGCAGAAAAAGGCACAAGGGAACAGAAGGAAGCGCCAAGGGGGGAAGAAAGAGATGCAAAGGAGGACAGAACAAGGCACCAAGGGAGGAAAAAAGACACAGAGGGGGACAGAAGGAGGCACAAAAGGAAAAAGGAGGAGGCACAAAGGGGGGCAGAAGGTGGCACAAAATGGGACAAAAGGAAATGAAGGGAGACACAGAGGGGGACACTGAGGGCACAGGGGTATGGAAAGAGGCACAGAGACACAGAGGTAAAACAGTGGGGGGCAGATGTGGCACAGGTGGCTACACAGAAGGCACAGGGGAACAGAGGTGAAAAAGAGGGGGGCACAGGGGAACAGAGGTAGCACAGAGGGGGCACTGGAGGCATGAGGGGCACATAGAAATTACAGTGGACAGAGATGGCACAGAGTTTTGACTTATGGACAGATTTAGGTTAAGAATTAACCTACAGTCCCTATCTTGTTCGTTATCCGGGGACTACCTGTATATACAGTAGGATGCGAAAGTTTGGGCAACGTTGTTAATCGTCATGATATTCCTGTATAAATTGTTGGTTGTTACGATAAAAAATGTCAGTAAATATATCATATAGGAGACACACACAGTGATATTTGAGAAGTGAAATGAAGTTTATTGGATTTACAGAAAGTGTGCAATAATTGTTTAAACAAAATTAGACAGGTGCATAAATTTGGGCACCACAAAAAAGAAATGAAATCAATATTTAGTAGATCCTCCTTTTGTAGAAATTACAGCCTCTAAAACGCTTCCTGTAGGTTCCAATGAGAGTCTGGATTCTGCTTGAAGGTGTTTTGGACCCTTCCTCTTCACAAAACATCTCTAGTTCATTCAGGTTTGATGGGTACCGAGCATAGACAGCTCTTTAACTCACACCACAGATTTCAAATTATATTCAGGTCTGGGGACTGAGATGGCCATTCCAGAACATTGTACTTGTTCAGCTGCATGAATGCCTTAGTGGATTTTCAGCAGTGTTTAGGATCCATCCCCGGCGCAGCTTCAGCTTTGTCCCTGATTCCTGGACATTGGTCTCTAGAATCTGCTGATACTGAGTGGAATCCATGCGTCCCTCAACTTTGACAAGATTCCCAGTCCCTGCACTGGCCACACAGCCCCACAGCATGATGGAATCACCACCATATTTTACTGTAGGTAGCAGGTGTTTTTCTTGGAATGCTGTGTTTTTTTCCTCCATTCATAACTCCCCTTGTTATGCCCAAATAATTCAATTTTAGTTTCATCAGTCCACAGCACCTTATTTTATTTATTTATTGTATTTATAAAGCGCCATCATATTACGCAGGTTACAGACAATATTTAGGGGTGACATACAGCAAAATGACAATACAGGAATACAAGAAAAACCAGATCACACAGCACAGTATGAGTACCAGGTAATGCTTAGTCAGTCACTGGAGGGGAGCATGGAGATTAGGCAAGTTGAGTTTACTCAAATGCATAGCATGGGTGCACAATAATGGAGGTGCATGATCAGGTAGGGCAAAAAACAATGGCCCTGCCCGAAAGCTTACAATCTAGAGGGAGAGGTAGGGACCCGAAAGGTAGGGGACCAGAGTTCAGCTGCGAGTTTAGAGGATTTTTGAGGGATGGTATGCCAAAGTGAAAAGGTGAGTTTTGAGGGCCTTCTTGAAGATGTTGAAGGAGGGGGCTGCCCTAATGGGTGGAGGTAGGGAGTTCCATAGTGTTGGAGCAGCTCTTGAGAAGTCCTGGAGGCGTGCATGGGACTGGGTGATGCGGGGGGCAGTCAGACGAAGTTCATTGGAGGAGCGCAGTGAGTGGCTAGGTGTGTATCTCTGAGTAAGATCGGAAATGTAGGTTGGACTGGTTTTGTGGACAGATTTGTAGGTCAGACACAGTATCTTGAATCAGATTCTGGACTGGATAGGAAGCCAGTGGAGGGATTCACAGAGGGGAGCCGCCGTGGTGGAGCGATGGGAGGAGTGGATAATTCTGGCTGCCGCATTCATGATGGACTGCAGCAGGGCTATTTGGGTCATAGGGAGACCAGACAGAAGGGCATTGCAGTGGTCAAGGCGGGAAATTATGAGGGCATGGATGAGGAGGAGTTAGGTAGCAACAGAGGTCAGGAAAGGGCGGATCTTGCAGATGTAACAGAGGTGGAAGTTACAGGACTTTGTGAGGTTTTGATGTGGGGAGTGAAGGAGAGTGCGGGGTCCACGGCGACACCGAGACAGTGGGCTTGAGAGGTAGGGCGAATGGGAGGGGTGTTGGTAGGATCCTAAGAGATCTGGGGCACTTTTGGGAATTCTAGCCAGAAAATCGGTGTGGCCATGCACCATAATCTGGGTGTGGTCATGTGTGGAGCCAAATTTTCATGAACTTAACAGCGCTCAAAGTAGGCCTGCCCCTCCCATGCTTCCATTGAGGCACCCCAACTCTCAGCAGGCCCCCATGGAAGAACCACAGTTCCCTGCATCCCCCCATAAATGCATTTCAGTGCCCAGCATGGCACCACAACACCCAGTACGCCCACATAGAAGCACCCAGCATACCCCACGATTGATGCACCACAGCTCCCAGTATGCCCACCATTGATGCACCACAAATGAATTTGCCTGGGGGTCACCTGGGGCACCCCAGAATAGATCCGGGGCATGTGCCACTGATCTTTGGCGAATGGCAGTGTGGTTAACAGTGACATGCACATCTGGGAGGTTCAGGAATGGCCGGGTCGGGAAGATCATAATTCATTTTTGTCTAGATTTAGTTTCAGGAACCTGGCTGATAGGCAGGAGGAGACCTTGTCCATGGTAGTGGTGGATATGTCAGGGGTGTGGAGGTAGATCTGGGTGTCATCTACATACAGATGAAAGTTTAAAACCCATGGAGGATCTAACCTTGCCAATGGAGGATGTGTATAGGGAGAACAGTAGGGGGCCAAGGACCGAGCCTTGGGGGACTCCCACCGAGAGGTGGCTGGGGGTGGATGAGGACTAATTGAAGGAGGTCGTGAAGGAGCGGTTGGAGAGGTAGGGTGAAAGCCAGGTCAAGGCGTGGTCGTGAATGCCCAGGGACTGGAGGAGTAGAGGATGATCTACTGTGTCAAAAGCTGCTGACAGGTCAAGGAGGAGGAGAATGGAGTATTTACATTCAGCTTTAGCTAAGGCAAGGTCATTGACCACTTTGGTGAGAGCTGTTTCGGTTGAGTGGGCAGGCTGAAATCCAGATTGCAGTGGGTCTAGCAGTGTGTTGGCATTGAGGTACTGGGTCAGGCGTTTGTGAACCAGACGCTCAAGAAGTTTTGAGGCAAAGGGGAGGAGGGAGATAGGGCGGTAGTTGGAGGGTAGCGAGGGGTCAAGGGAGGGTTTCTTGAGCAGGGGTAGTACATTGGCCTGCTTGAAGTCTGAGGGGAAGGTGCCTGTGGATAGGGAGAGGTTACACAGGGTAGTGAGAACGGGGCCAAATCTGTGAAGTGAAGCTGGAGTAAATCAGAAGGGATGGGGTCAAGGGGGAGGTAGTGGTATGGGAAGTCTGCAGTAGGTGGTTGACATCCTCAGTGGTAGTAGGAGTGAAGGGGGTGAGGGGAGGATAGGGTGGAGGAGGAGCTGGTTGGAAGGGGTGGGAGGTGAAGATTGAAGATCAGATATTTCTTGGCGGATGGAGACAATTTTGTTGGTGAAGTGGGTGGCTAAATCTTTGGCAGAGAGGGAGGAAACGGAGGGTGAGGAGGTGGGTTTAAGCAGGGAGTTGAAAGTGGCAAAAAGATGCCGGGGGTTGGAATCTTGTGCTCCAATGAGCTTGGTAAAGTATTCCTGCTTCGCATGAGCTAGGGCAGTGTGGAACTGCAGCAGGTTAGTCTTGAACTGTAGGAAATCCTGGTTAAGTCGAGTTTTCCTTCATAAAGCTGGCTTGTCCAAATGTGCTTTAGCATACCTCAAGCGGTTCTGTTTGTGCTGTGGGAGGAGAAAAGGCTTCCTCTGCATCACTCTCGCATTCATCATCTCCTTGTGTAAAATGCGCCGAATTGTTGAACGGTGCAGTGACTCTATCTGCAGCAATATGAGGTTGTAGGTCTCTGGTGCTGGTCTGTGGGTTGACTCTGACTGTTCTCACCATTCATTGCTTCTATCTATACAAGATTTTTCTTGGTCTGCCACTTTGAGCTTTGAACTGAGCCTGTGGTCTTCCATTACCTCAATATGTTCCTAACTGTGGAAACAGACAGCTGAAATTTCTGACACCACTTTCTGTATCCTTCCACTAAACCATGATGGTGAACAATCTTTGTCTTCAGGTCATTTGAGAGTTGTTGTTACTCTTCAGAGAAAATTAAAAGAGGAGGGAAACTTACAATTGACTCCCTTTCTCATAATTGGATTTACCTGTGTATGTAGGTCAGGGGTCACTGAGCTTACCAAGCCAATTTGAGTTCTAATAATTAGTTCAAAGGGTTCTGGAATCAATAAAATGACAACAGTGCCCAAATTTATGCACCTGCCTAATTTTATTTAAACAATTATTGCGCACTTTCTGTAAATCCAATAAACTTCATTTCACTTCTCAAATATCACTGTGTGTCTCCTATATGATATACTGTATTTAACTGACATTTTTTATCACCAACAACCAACGATTTATACAGGAAAATCATGATGATTAACAAGGTTGCCCAAACGTTCGCATCCCACTGTATTTAAGGAGAGAGGGAGAGTCATTGTCTTGGTAAAACACAATAATAATTTTCAAACATAAATTACAATGAGAACTCTTCACTATTTCCCCAATGAACCTTAGTTTCCCTGCATAAACATCACATCTATTCTGGCCGAGATAATGATATTCCTCATGGCAGCTCTGGGCCTGGTGAAATAATAGAACTTGTAAGTGGGAATTTCATCATCCCCTGAGCTCTGAATGTGTCCACGGCCGGAGAAAGCTCATCTCCTCCGTCCAATAGAAGCCAGATTCATGTGAATAGCCTTCATCCCATGTGGGGGGAGTACATCAGCCCCCCAGGATGAATGACTGCTTCTGGCCAGACAATAGGGGGGCTGTGCGCTCATTGCTGCAGAGTCACAGCTTCCCAGGCCCTGTATTGTGCCCCTGAGGCATATCAATGAGGAGCAGGGGGCAAGGAGGGGGGCTGCCCAACAGAAAATGAGAAAAAAAGAGGGGGGCAAACCTCTGTGTGTACGCCGGGGACCGCATAGGTGCTCAGTGCTGTCTTTGGGAGCCGGAATGCTCCCTAATACTTCTGAAGCCCACGCGCAGCAAACGATGGCAGTCTCCAACCCATATGTTATTCGCCTGTCATTCTATTGAGGATATGCTGGTGAACTGCCATCTGCTAAAAAATATCATTCTGTACATTTGGATCCTTTTTGTATACATTTCTGTAACTTTTATATGATGTTGGGTTTTTATGTATGGTGGCATATTGTTACATTGCACCAGCATCTCTCCTGTATGTGTTCCTTTAAGCCCCTTCACTTCTGAAAAGCCCCATCTACACCATACAATTTTTTGTCCGATTCGATTCAATCCGACATGTCCAATCGGGATTTGATTCAATTGAATTCGCCATTGTTTTGCAATGGCGAATCGAATTGAATCGAATCCCGATCGGACATGTCGGATTGAATCGAATTGAATCAATGAATCGAATCAGACAAAAAAATTGTATGGTGTAGATGGGGCTTTAGTTTGCTGTAGTCCTGCATCCAACCAATCACCATGCGGCTTCAGTCCCCACATGGTGATTGGCTGGATGCAGGACTACAGCAATCCCCAATGTGGCTTCATACCCCGCATAGTGATCGGCTGGATGCAGGACTACAGCAAACTAACCAGGAAGTGAAGGAGCGATTGCTGGCTGGGACAAGGTAATGTATGCATATGCACACATCCTCCCTAATCCTACTCCCTCCAGTGTCCCGCTGCCTTTTGCCCCCCCCCCCCCCCCCCCCCCCCGCTGCCTAATACTAGCCCCCCTGCACCGGCGCACTGTTCTGCCGATAAATGTAATAAATCGCTATTTACCATTTTAATGTATTGAACAATGTATTTACATTAAACCGGTAAATATCGATTTTTGATACATTTATCGGCAGAACGATGTGCCATTTTTCACCCTGCGCCATTTTTAAATGTACATGTTTTTGCCCACCACCAGGGACAGATTTCTGGGAAGGCCACAAAGGCCATGGCCTAGGTCGATAAAATCAGATAAGATCAGAAGGGCGGCAGGACTTGGAGAGAGAAAAGGTCATATGTCAAAGTAGATCATCTCTTCTGGTCTCGCAGCTCAGCCAGCCATTGCCCTGCGCTGCACTAATAGCTGAATTCCAGAGTTCCCCAATCCCTGCATCTCTCTCTCACATTTCCTGGTGTGTTATGACAATCAGCATCTGCTGTTACCTGATGATCTATTCCTCTGTATGATGGACATACAAGTCGATTTGAGAAATACCAGGGATTTACATTACAAAGCAGATAGAACTAAGTTCCCCTGAGTTTTAATGCAGGCATTCACAAACATCAGTGAGCTCTGCTAGTTTCTTCACCTTCTCTTTTTTACAGCTGTGACACTGACCCCAGCAGCTGTTAATTACACTTATCTAACCCTAATTTATGACTGTTTCTCTTTTGTTTTTTTCTTCCTAGCCAGCAGTGATCTCTTGTGTGCTTCAGTTAACTTTCATGACTCTTTGTCTGTCATTCAGCTCCTACCATCTATGAGAACTGCAGGAATAAAAATGCTGCTTGCTTCCCTTTCATTGCTAAACTGTCACTTTAAAGGACACCTGAGCTGTTACTACCTCTATGCTAGTGTGTATGGTTTGGTATTCTTCTACTTTCCTGTAGCAGTAGAGCATTGTACCATCTTAGCCATCAGTGAAAGCAGAGAGTTTTGAATCAGGATGATACCATATATTGGTTCAAAAGAAAAAGAGTAAGCTTTCTGCTAAGTAGAGATGGGCCGAACGGTTCGCCGGCGAACGGTTCCACGCGAACTTCGGTGGTTCGCGTTCGCGTCCCGCTGGCAAACCTTTGCGGAAGTTCGGTTCGCCCCAAAATGCACCTTGAGGGTCAACTTTGACCCTCTACATCCTAGGTTCTCAACGTGTGGTACGTGTACCCCAGGGGGTACTTCTAATGGTTCCAGGGGGTACTCGGGCTTCATATACTTATCCAAGAACAACAAATTTAGAGTTTTAGAAAATGATAAATCTTATTTTAAACAACCCCAAATTAGTATTTTAGCTAATTAAAAGCAACTAGCCAACCCGCGTCGTAGCATACGCCGCATCTATCTATCTAATAGAGTACGTGCCTCAACCTTGAGGGCTCGTTTCCACTATTGCGGTGCGGAATCGCCTGGATTCCACCGCTGATGAAATCGCATGCGGATGCGATTCCGCATGCGTTTTTTGCCGCGAATAGGTGAGGGTATATGCGATTTTAACCATGTCTATGCCTGTGTGAATTTACATTGGTACCTATGCGAATTCGCATGCGAATTCGCGGCAAAAAACGCATGGGGAAAACGCATGCGATTTCCCTATTAAATACATTGTGTGCGATTCGCCTGCATTCCACTCGCAGGCAAATTCTGCAGGGTGTTCCGTGCAGATTTTCTCCGCACAATAAGACGCTCCCGCAGACGCAAACGTGGAAACAGGCCCATTCACTAATATTGTCTATGCGAATCCGCATACGCAAGACGCATGCGGATTCGCGATAGTGGAAACGGGGCCTGAAGCAAGAAGAAGTAGGCTTTCCATGAGAAAATGTATGCGTGCTCAAACACCAAGTTTAACCCTAGCAAGTCTGGCTTTGCAAATCCAGCCTAATTGGCTATTCATGAGGCAATGCTCATGCAAATATGCATTTGCTTTCGCATGCCAAACTATGCAGGGTCAAAAAACCAATACTGCAAAGTGCTCTCTCGCTGCCTGGGAACCACAGCGGCACCCCGGAGTGGGAGGCTGGGTGGCGCAGCAGCCCCCCCCCCCCAAGCGTGGCCAGCGCTGGGGAGAGCCGTCCGCACCTACCTCCTAATATTAAAAATGGCCACTTACCTTAACGTCCATTGGGTTCTGCTACATGCGCATTAATTTTCTCATGGAAAGCATTTCGTGCAGTTTGTATCCTTTGGAGGCAGGTGGTGGATGGCTTGCTCCGGTGGTGTGAACCCTGGAGTGAGTGCGCCTGTCCTCCCCCCCCCCCCCCTCTGGAGTGCTGTATGTGAGCCAGCCCTGAGCTCTAAAGCTCAGGGTGACCCATGCTTCTCTCCTTTCTCATGTGGTGCCCCCAAATTAATGCTCATGTAGCAGAACGCAATGGACGTTAAGGTAAGTGCCTGTTTTTAATATTGGGAGGTGGGTGCAGACGGCTCTCCCCGGCGCTGGCCACAATTGGTGGGGGGTCGTCCACGCCACCCAGCCTCCCCCTCCGGGGTGCCACTGTGGTTTCCAGGCAGTGAGAGAGCCTGGGACCCTGCGGTCCCCCCAGTTGTATAAAAAGGGGGCATTGGGAATCCTCCCCGTGGCGCTCCTGGAGGCCTGGAGCACACCAAAAACTGCTAGCAGATCCGCAAAATGCTAGCAGATTTTGAAATGCTTTTTCTTTTTTTTCTGTAGCATTTCACCTAGCATTTTGCAGTTTTGTAAAGCGTTTTTGGTGTAGTAGATTTCATATATTGTTACAGTAAAGCTGTTACTGAACAGCTTCTGTAACAAAAACGCCTGCAAAACCGCTCTGAACTGCCGTTTTTCAGAGCGGTTTGCGTTTTTCCCATACTTTACATTGGAGGCAGAAACGCCTCCGCAATCCAAAAAATGCCTCACCTCGGGAGTATGCGTTTCAGCAAAACGCCTCCCGCTCTGGTGTGCACCAGCCCATTGAAATACATTACCCAAGCGTATCCGCAGCCGCAAGTGGATCGCAAAACGCTGCCGAACCGCTCTGGTGTGCACTAAGCCGGATAGTGCTAATGTAGCATGTAGCAGGGTGACTGCTTTGTGGTATTGGTTTGTGCATGCATTTGCATGAGCATTGCCTCATGAATAGCCAATTAGGCCAGATTTGCAATGTCAGACTTGCTAGGGTAAGGCCTCTTTTCCATGGACTGTGAATAGGCAGTGAAATGGCTCTCAAACTCTCACAACTGCTCACTGCTGCCTGGTAACTGCTCGCTGCTGCCTGGTAACTGCTCGCTGCTGCCTGGTAACTGCTCGCTGCTGCCTGGTAACTGCTCGCTGCTGCCTGGTAACTGCTCGCTGCTGCCTGGTAACTGCTCGCTGCTGCCTGGTAACTGCTCGCTGCTGCCTGGTAACTGCTCGCTGCTGCCTGGTAACTGCTTGTTGCTGCCTGGTATCTGCTCACTGCTGCCTGGTAACTGCTTGCTGCTGCCTGGTAACTGCTTGTTGCTGCCTGGTATCTGCTCGCTGCTGCCTGGTATCTGCTCGCTGCTGCCTGGTAACTGCTTGCTGCTGCCTGGTATCTGCTCACTGCTGACTGATAACTGCTTGCTGCTGCCTGGTAACTGCTTGTTGCTGCCTGGTATCTGCTCACTGCTGCCTGGTAACTGCTTGCTGAGCACACAGCTCAACAGTCCGTGGAAAAGAGGCCTTAAACTTGGTGATTGAGCACGCATAAATTTTCTCATGCAAAGTACTTCTTCTTCTTGTTTGAAGGTTGAGGCACTTAGTCTATTATATATATAGATAGTAAAGGCTTTGAAGTGGTTTAGAACCAATTATAATGTACTACAATTAAATATATATTTGTCAAGGGGTACTTGTGATAATGTTTACTATGCTAGGGGGTACTTGGTGAGTACAGGGTTTTAAAAGGGGTACACACTGATAAAATGTTGAGAAACACTGCTCTACATCACAGTCAGCAGGCCCAGTGTAGCCAATTAGGCTACACTAGCCCCTGGAGCCCCACCCCCCCTTATATAAGGCAGGCAGCGGCGGCCATTACGGTCACTCGTGTGCTGCCTGCGTTAGTGAGAGTAGGGCGAGCTGCTGCAGACTGTCTCTCAGGGAAAGATTAGTTAGGCTTAACTTGTTCCTGGCTGGCTGCATACCTGTTCTGTGAACCCACCACTGCATACCTGTACTGTGAACCCACCACTGCATACCTGTTCAGTGAACCTGCCACTGCATACCTGTTCAGTGAACCTGCCACTGCATACCTGTTCAGTGAACCTGCCACTGCATACCTGTTCTGTGAACCCATCACTGCATACCTGTTCAGTGAACCTGTGCTGTGAACCCACCACTGCATACCTGTTCTGTGAACCCACCACTGCATACCTGTGCTGTGAACCCATCACTGCATACCTGTTCAGTGAACCTGCCACTGCATACCTGTGCTGTGAACCCATCACTGCATACCTGTTCAGTGAACCTGCCACTGCATACCTGTGCTGTGAACCCACCACTGCATACCTGTTCTGTGAACCCACCACTGCATACCTGTGCTGTGAACCCACCACTGCATACCTGTTATGTGAACCCACCACTGCATACCTGTTCTGTGAACCCACCACTGCATACCTGTTCAGTGAACCTGCCACTGCATACCTGTGCTGTGAACCCACCACTGCATACCTGTTCAGTGAACCTGCCACTGCATACCTGTGCTGTGAACCCACCACTGCATACCTGTTCTGTGAACCCACCACTGCATACCTGTGCTGTGAACCCACCACTGCATACCTGTTATGTGAACCCACCACTGCATACCTGTTCTGTGAACCCACCACTGCATACCTGTTCAGTGAACCTGCCACTGCATACCTGTTCAGTGAACCTGCCACTGCATACCTGTTCAGTGAACCTGCCACTGCATACCTGTTCAGTGAACCTGCCACTGCATACCTGTTCAGTGAACCTGCCACTGCATACCTGTTCTGTGAACCCATCACTGCATACCTGTTCAGTGAACCTGTGCTGTGAACCCACCACTGCATACCTGTTCTGTGAACCCACCACTGCATACCTGTGCTGTGAACCCACCACTGCATACCTGTTATGTGAACCCACCACTGCATACCTGTTCTGTGAACCCACCACTGCATACCTGTTCAGTGAACCTGCCACTGCATACCTGTTCAGTGAACCTGCCACTGCATACCTGTTCAGTGAACCTGCCAATGCATACCTGTTCAGTGAACCTGCCACTGCATACCTGTTCAGTGAACCTGCCACTGCATACCTGTTCTGTGAACCCATCACTGCATACCTGTTCAGTGAACCTGTGCTGTGAACCCACCACTGCATACCTGTTCTGTGAACCCACCACTGCATACCTGTGCTGTGAACCCATCACTGCATACCTGTTCAGTGAACCTGCCACTGCATACCTGTGCTGTGAACCCATCACTGCATACCTGTTCAGTGAACCTGCCACTGCATACCTGTGCTGTGAACCCACCACTGCATACCTGTTCTGTGAACCCACCACTGCATACCTGTGCTGTGAACCCACCACTGCATACCTGTTATGTGAACCCACCACTGCATACCTGTTCTGTGAACCCACCACTGCATACCTGTTCAGTGAACCTGCCACTGCATACCTGTGCTGTGAACCCACCACTGCATACCTGTTCTGTGAACCCACCACTGCATACCTGTGCTGTGAAACCACCACTGCATACCTGTTCTGTGAACCCACCACTGCATACCTGTTCAGTGAACCCACCACTGCATACCTGTTGTGTTCACTGTGTGTCATTCAGCTACATCAGCCAGGCGACCATATGGGCTGTAAAGCCACCAAAACCTGCACTCTCGCCATGGTGCGCACCAGTCTAGCACGGCCATCACTACACAAACAGCTGTTTGCGGTGCGTTACACGGTGAGTTTGGTGTGTCAGTGTGAAGCAGTACCTTAATTACACTACCTGATTGATGTATACACATGCAAGATGTTTTAAAGCACTTTAGGCCTGTCATTTAGCATTCAATGTGATTTCTGCCCTTAAAACGCTGCTTTGCGTCAAATCCAGATTTTTCCCCGGGACTTTTGGCATGTATCCCACTCCGCCATGCCCCCCTCCAGGTGTTAGACCCCTTGAAACCTCTTTTCCATCACTTTTGTGGCCAGCATAATTATTATTTTTTTTCAAAGTTCGCATCCCCATTGAAGTCTATTGCGGTTCGCTTCGCCGGGCAGCGCAGGCGTACTACTCCGGGTCAGAGCGACCCGGAAGTAGTAAAAGCCCCAGAGATGTTCGCCGAGCGAACAGTTCGCAACATCTCTACTGCTAATAAGCCTTCTTCAGACTTTGTTCCTGTGTACTGTCAATATGTTAGAGCACCCCGCCATATGTACATTCAACATTCAAAAGGGATACATAGATTTTTCAGCAAATATAAATAAATGTCATTCAGATGCTTTAAAGTGGACCTGAAATCTTGCACAGGACAGAAGGAAAACATAGAGAAATGCACCCTGTATGTATTTAGAGAGCCTGTCTAATTCCCCCTCCTCTGTGTCTAATCACAAGTTGTAATTTGATCTCTATTCTGTGTCACCTGACTGCCACAACATCTAAGCTCATTTGAAAGCACAGGATGTCTGCTTCCATGAAAGCAGGAAGTAGACACACTGCAGATTTATTGGATTTGTATCAGCTGTAACAAAGAAATGTTTTTCTTTAAAGGTTATGTTGTTGCATAACTTTTAGAGCAGAGAGGAAGTTTTGAGTTCAGGTCCACTCTAATTACAACAGATTATCCAAAGTGGGTCTTGACAGTATGTTTGCTACTTACCTGTTCTCTGTTTTGGATGGGCTTCTCTCCATTGCACTGCCCTGCCACCTGTTTGTGGCTCTGACTGCAGCCAGTCGCACAGAGGATAAAGAAGCAGCGCATGCTCTGGCCACTCACGCTCCCTGTCACCTGTTTGTGGCTCTGACTGCAGCCAGTCGCACAGAGGACAAAGAAGCAGTGCATGCTCTGGCCACTCGCACTGCCCTGCCACCTGTTTGTGGCTCTGACTGCAGCCAGTCGCACAGAGGACAAAGAAGCAGTGCATGCTCTGGCCACTCGCACTGCCCTGCCACCTGTTTGTGGCTCTGACTGCAGCCAGTCGCACAGAGGACAAAGAAGCAGCGCATGCTCTGTCCACTCGCACTTCTTGTAATTTCTCGCTCCTGCCCAGATGTGCACAGCAACCGAGGCCGGTACAGTGTTATGCATTCTTGACAAGTATCGGTCATACATCAGTGTCATTTCTCAAGTATGCATGCCCAGAACACTATCGGCTGCTGTGCACATTCGAGCAGGAGCGCAAATTACAGGAATTATTTGTTGAATGGGGGGCAGAGCAGCACAACTGAAATGAGCCCATTCAAACCAGTGATCACTAATCAGAGTGTTGGACAGAATGTTTTGTGGTGGTGGTGGTGGTGGTGGTGTGTGTGTGTGTGTGTGTGTGTGTGTGTGTGTGTGTGTGTGTGTGTGTGTGTGTGTGTGTGTGTGTGTGTGTGGGGGGGGGGGGGGGGGGGGGGGGGGTTGGTGACAGCAGGCCAAGAGCACTGGAAAGTACAAATCCAGCCCTGCCCACCACTGATGGTCACCTGGATTTTTTAGTAAGATTTTGATGGGGGCTAGCATCCACCAGGCCTCCAGACTCTCTCCAGGCTCTAGGCAACTGCCTAGGATTGGTTTGTGGATGATCCGGTTCTGATTAAAGTATTCCCGAAGCTCAGGTACAAAGTCAGATACTTCCCTAAGAGGAGGGAGGTCTCTGGATTCTCAAGAGGCTTCCTACGGCATCTCACACTTTCTCGTTGCCACTCGCGGACTATTCAAAGATTACTGCCAAGGACTTGTGGGTAATCTGACCGAGGCTGCACTCCTCCTCACGGTCGAGCACAGCCATAGTGCACCTGCGCGATTACGGCCGCACCAGGACCGCAAAGCTAGTGCAGGAGCGGCTCCATGCTGCTGTACAGGCGTGGCCATGCTCACATGGCTCCAGCATGGCCAGAAGAGGAGTGCGGCCCCGAACAGCAAGAGGGTCCCAAGCAGTGGCGGAGAACCAGAGGACAGCGGGGAAGCTTCTGAAGGATCCAGAGTTTACCTCTCCTTAGGTAAGTATGTGTTTCTGAACAGAGTATTTGCTATTGGGTGGCAAATGTGTCACCTGGGTCATGTCAGATCATATCAGGGGTTACTGAAAGGGTACACTGCGCAATTGTAGTCACCTGCACACAAACAGAGGAACACACTGCTATGGGTAGAAGGACTAATGGCGGATGCACTGTTATGGGTGGGAGATTCATGGCGGATGCACTGCAGACCTGACAACTGTCACAATTTCACTGTGACAGTACCTCTTTGGAGGCTGTGTCACAAGGTCACAGGGCACTGGGCAAATGTCCCGACCTCTTCAGAGCAGGAGAGTTTGTAATTAAAGGTTTCACTGCCCAGAGCCACTGCAGAGACCACCACAATACATGCTTCACATCACACTGTGCGGCCTTCTCTAACATTGACTTCATCTGCAGCTCAACATAAAACTTCAACAGGCCTAGCAAGGAATGCTTTTGCAGTTTATGGAGATAGCAATCTCTACACTGGTTGCAGACCATGTTAACAGAAAGGTGGATAGCTTATCTTTCAATATGTGTGCACACACATATGCCTGCAGTGACATGCTAGAAACCCTGTATGTAATAATCATGTTGGTTGCAGTTAAGGGCATTGGGAAGCTGTATAGGGGAGGGGTGTGGTTTTGAAAAATTGGGTGTGGTTAAGTGTTTCAGGGGTGTGTCTTAGTGTCCCTTTTTTCCTAGCTCCAAAAAGTTGGGAGGAATGAACTGTTATAGGAGGGGGCGCCATAGTGCCTATGGTTAGGAGAGAGATGTTGGATGCACGGTTATGGTTTGGTGGTCTGTGACTCCTATATACAGAGTGCTGGGGGACAATGTTAATTTTGCACTTGGGCCCATGGCTCACAAGCTGCACTGCTCTTCTCATCGGCCAGTGTTCCAAGACTGATCTCCTGCCTCTTGCTTGTGATACCAAACAATTTTACCATTGATCAAACTGATGGAATCTGCCTGCAATCGGTCAGAATTGATTTTCGTGTGCTGCCTTTTGATCGTTTACAAGCAGCGACTGAAATGAATCCAGCCCTGCACTTGTAGCACTGTGAGATGGGTAACAAGCCCTGGTTCTAAATCCTTAAAACCCTCCATATGAAAAGAAAAGAGGGGCTTTGCAGTGAAAGAGATCAACCTGGCGTGGCAAGTGCTGAACAATAGAGAGAGCTGGCTTAGACCGCATGGCGGGCTCTGTGACCCTCAAACAGATGACATCACGATCACCGAGGGCCCCCAAAGCTGCAAGCAACGTGCAGGGTGGAGTCCTAAGGCTATTTTTAGGATATATACAGTTAAATAATACAAACTCCAAGCAAACAATTCAATACACAGCTGCTGAAAATTACAGTAGTGTATGTGGAATGTCTTTCCCAAACATTGTGTAATATTTTTCAGCCAGTCCTCTGATTTAGAGGACTCCGGAAACCCACAGTTTCTCCTGGGTACTCTGGGACATGCCGATATAGAGCAGGACAGGCGGACATACCTCCCAACTTTTTGAGATGAGAAAGAGGGACACTTAAGCCACACCCCTGATCACGCCCCGTCACAACCCTAGTCACACGTACCATAAAGATTTCATAAGAAAAATATGTTGTTTTATAATTCAAACCACACTGGTCCTTTCTATCCTGATTCATTTTCCTTCATATTAACATTTGAAAATAAGAAATATATCAATTTAGAAGAAGATGGGAATAAAGTTTAGAGGCAATTAATCACATTTTTTTCAGTAGAGAAATACATATATTTACATAGAAAGAGGGACAAAGTCCTGAAAGAGGGACGAATGAGGAGGAAAGAGGAACAAAGGGACAGGGCTGCCAAAGTGGGGCAGTCCCTCCGAAAGAGGGACAGTTGGGAGCTATGGGCGGATTCCATCCTGCAGATCTGCAGCACAGTGATGAGTCAGTTCAGAATGTTCACAGAGTTCTCTGGGGCAGAATGTAGTATGGCATCCAGGGCCGGCGCTGCCGTTCAGGCAAAGGGGGCAATTTCCCCAGGGGTGCAGGGGTTCCTGCGCCGCCTGAACCCGCCAAATGTTCTCCCCGCCACTGCTCCCACTGTTTACACGTAACAAGCGTCGGGTCATAGAGAAGAAGCTGACAGTGTGGCTAAGAGTGCACGGACAGTGGTGCTGCCACCTGCTGGGGCAGGTGAGTAATTTATGCTGCTACAGATGCAAAGGCCCCGGTAAGCAGTCGGGTAAACATAACTGGCGTGGGCCCACTTAAGTATGCCTCAGGGCCCTGGAGCCCCTTAACTGCCTAACGACCGCTCCACGATTGGCGTGAGCATCGCAGCAGCCCCAGGACCACTCTACGGCAATAGGCATGAAGTGCTGGGGCGGAGATTGCAGGGGATCGCACGCCGATGCGTGCGCATCCCTGCTTGAATGACGGAGCTCAGTTCCGTCATCAGCCTCTCAGCAACGATCGCCACTAGGGACTGTTAGACGTCACCATCTAATAACACTGTACAACGCTGTGATCTAGGCAGCGCTGTACTGGGGACAACCGTATGACACGGCTGTCCCCTCTGGAGGCAGGGAAGCCTATGACAGCCGATCTCGCTGATTGGCTTGCGGGGGGGAGAGAGGGCTGGGGAAATAATTCATTTTAAAAAGCATTTATTTATTTAAAAAAATAAATAAATAAAACACCATAAAAATATTTATAAAAAAAATAAACAAACCTCCTGGGAGCAATCACAGCCCACCAACAGAGAGCTCTGTTGGTTGGCAGAAAAGAGGGGTGGGGGAGTGGGAAATCACTTGCGTGCTGAGTTGTACGGTCCTGCAGCGAGTCCTTGCAGCTGCAGTGGCCTATTTTGTAAAAGTGCTTCTGATGTTGAGACCAGGATAATTAAGGTCAAAAATTTGGCTTGGGTATCCATTTTTTTGACCTGCACCTGATGCCTATGCATATTGTGTGCCTCTGAGGAAGCAACTGTTTGGCCGTAAAACGTGTGTCAGGCAATCTTTCTGTTAAATTGGATCTCTGAATTGTGTCTACACCGCAACTGACAAGAGTTATGATTGAAGAATAAAGAGTTAAATTGTTGCTTTAATACCCGGTTTCGTTGTGTTTGGACTGTTGCATGGAGTTGTACTTTACTGAACAGTAAGGCAACGTTTACAGTGGTGCGCTGTGGTGCAACGTAACGGCCGGATTGTAATGTGGAATGTCACACAGCAATGCACCACCTATAAAATGTTCTCAGTCTGGTCTAACAATATGTGGCATACCAACGCACTGCAAAACGCGCACATTAGTTACAGTGCGGCATACTTTTCATTGACTGAATGCTTCACTGTATGTGACAACACCCAGATAATGTGCAGAGTGAATCATCCTTTCCATTGCATTCCTGCTTTTACAGAGAAATCGAATCAGAATCAGCTTTATTCGCCAAGTGCGACAGGTGCCGCACCCGGAAGTATTTGTGGTCACATGGCAGACAAGGTTGGTAGTTCAAGTTGACATCATCAACATAGTCAGGGCTGGATTTGTACTTTTTACCACCCAAGGCCAACTATACCGTCTGTTTGGTTGTTATTTCTGTGTGCCCCAATGAGAATTCTACTTACTTTCCCTCATTGGATGTCAGTTGTCACAGATGACTATTTTAGTAATATGTGTATAGATTATAAGTTATGTTTTCCTTAAGAACTTTTTTGTTATGTTTGTTATCTCATTAATGATGGAACCATTGTGCCACTATGAGAGTTAGGCTGAAGTGTACCTGCAGGATAGAGCTTACAGGTCTTGCAGGGACGACACAAGTACAGGACAGGGAGTTTGAAGGTTAAATCTGTTCTTGTAGATATGGATGGCTGCATAGAATAGCTTTACTGCCCCTCACTGAGCCGCCCCTAAATTTCTGGTGCCCTAGGCCATGGCCTATGCGGCCTTGCCAGAAATCCGGCCCTGAACATAGTGCAGATAGTAGTTACATACTGGTACAACAGTATCACAGTGACAATATACTCCAGCAATAACAATAATAACAACAAACATCAACAATAACACACATAGTGCCGATAACAACCCCATTGTGCAAGAAAAAACATGATATGATGTGTACTATATGGAGCAGTGTGGCCTACAGGCATGCTCTCATTCATTGAGAAGGAGGACTGCCTGGGGGAAAAAGGTGTTTCTGTGTCTGGTGGTTTTGGTGGGGATGGTCCTGTAGCGGCGGCCTGAGGGCAGGGGGTCGAAGAAGCGACTGCCAGGGTGGGATGGGTCATCGATAATCCTGTTGGCCCTGGACCTCATTCTAGTAGTGGCTGGATGGTGTAATGGTTAAGGGCTCTGCCTCTGACACAGGCAGCCTGGGTTCGAATCTCGGCTCTGCCTGTTCAGTAAGCCTGCACCTATTCAGTAGGAGGCCTTGGGCAAGTCTCCCTAACACTGCTACTGCCTATAGAGCGCGTCCTAGTGACTGAAGCTCTGGCGCTTTGAGCCAGAAAAGCGCGATATAAATGTTATTTGTCTTGCCTAGATGTATGGAGGAGGTCCAGGGCGGGCAGAGGTGACCCTATGATCCTCTTAGTGGCTCTGATTACCCTCTGAAGTTTATGCTTGTCTTTTGTATTAGCCCCCAAGTACCAGACAATGATGGAGGAGCAGAGGACAGACTCAATGGTGGACGTGTAGAAGCTAGTCATTAGCTCCTGCGGCATTCCAAACTTCCTCAGCTGCCTCAGGAAGAACAGTCTCTGCTGAGCTTTCTTTTGAGTTACGGAGGTGTTCACATTCCACCTTAACTTTTCAGTGCTGGTGGTGCCAAGGAACCGAGCGCTGTGTACTCTGGAGACCTCAGAGGCGAGTCATGAATGGAGACCGGACAGGGAGAAGGGGCATTATTTCCTTCTGAAGTCTACAATCAGTTCCACAGTTTTTGCTGCGTTTAGTACTAGTTTGTTGTCCATGCACCACCTGTGGATCTGCTCAATCTCGCTACAATATGCGAACTCCCCATTTTCTCCAATGAGACCTAGGATGGTGGTATCATCTGCAAACTTGATGACCTTGACAGAGTCAGTGGATGAGGTGCAGCTGTTTGTGTACAGGGAGAAGAGAATTGGGGACAGCACACACCCTTGCGGGGCTCCCGTGTTGGTGGTTCTGACACTAGAGGAGCAGCCGCCGATTCTCACTAGTTGCGTCCTGTTGGTGAGGAAGTCCTTGATCCAGGTGCAGAGAGTGAGGTCAACATTGAGTCGTGCCAGGTTGTCATGCAGAATGTTCGGGCAGCGGAACTGAAATCCAGGAGCAGGATCCTGGCTTAGGTGTTTGATTTGTCCAGATGAGCCATGATGTGTGCTAGACTGATATTAATGGCATCCTCCATGGACCGGTTGGCCCTGTATGCGAATTGCAGGGGATCCATTAAGGTGGCAGTGTGGCCCTTTAGGTAGGCGAGAACCAGTCTTTCAAAGGTCTTTATGATGATTGGCGTTAGAGTGACAGATCTGTAGTTGTTTAGATCAGTGGCTCCTGGTTTCTTGGGGACTGGGATGATGTCTGATTTTTTGAAGCAGGAGGGCACCTTACCTGACGTCAGGGATTTGCTGAAGATGGAGGTGAGAATCGGGGCTAGCTGGCTTGCACATGTTTTCAGGCAGGTTGGAGATATGCCGTCTGGGCCTGAAGCTTTCCTGGTGTTGAGCTTCCGAAGGTGCCGTAGGACATTGGCCTCCTGGACTATTTCCAGTGCTAGGGGGGCATGAGCAGGGTGAGAAGATGAGGTGGGGAGAAACTCCGTTGGTGAAGTAGTGAGTGCTTGGTCCTCAGATTGGTGCTCGAACCTGCAATAGAATTTGTTGAGCTGTTCGGCTAGCGCAAAGCTAGGAAGCGTGTGTTGAGGAGGGGGCTTGAAGTTAGTGGCTGCTCTGAGGCCTTTCCACACGTCACATGGGTTATTGGACTGAAGGTTCAGACTCAGCCTGTTAGAGTAGTCTCTCTGAACCTTCAGTCCAATAACCCACGTGAAGTGTGGAAAGGCCTCAGAGCAGCCACTAACTTCAAGCCCCCTCCTCAACACACGCTTCCTAGCTTTGCACTAGCCGAAGAGCTATTCTATGAATCTGCAACAAGTATGCCAACCAAGTGCTCTGACTCCACCAGGGGCATAACTAGGAATCGCCGGGCCCCCCTGCAGAAATTCTGAGCAGGCCCCCCTCCCTCCTCCTCCCTCAGGGCCCGCTCAGGGCCGTTTTTGGGGGCTGGAGGGGTCGCAGCATAAGTGGAGAGCTTGGTAGCACATCGTTGGGGAGGGGGGACAGTGCCCCCCCCCTCACCTCAGGCTCTCCCCTCTGTGCTCCCCTCCAGCATTGAATAGTGTGTATGCAGGTGGCGGGCAGTGGCAGATACATACCTTCCTTGTGTTCCAGCGTGGATGTTTCTCCCTCTAGTGTCTGACGCTACTTCCTGTTTATACAGGAAGTCGCATCAGAAGCTAGAGAGAGAAACATTCGTTGAACGCAAGGAAGTTATGTATCTGCTGTTGACCGCCACCTGCATACGAACTATTCAATGCTGGAAGGGAGCGCAGAGGGGAGAGCCTGAGGTGAGGGGCTGGAGGGGTCATGCTGCGACCCCTCCAGCCCTCAAAAATGGCCCTGAGCGCCCGTGAGAGCAGGGGATGCATCCCCTATTGTTACGCCCATGGACTCCACTCAGTTCTGGATTATCCACCAGGCAATCTAGGCAGGTGCTTGGGACCTAGTGGGTGTCAAAGGGCCCACCTGCCACCTTCTCTGACCTCTTTCCACTCCAGCTTACCAAAATGACCACAAAGAGGCGCCAAATCTACTCCCTTGCCTAGGGCCTCATTACATCTTAATCCATCTCAACTGTGTTGCTGAAAACGGCTCTTACCAGAATAACCCGCTGATCGCTATGCCTCCATATTCTACTCCCGTCAGGTATTTTTTTTTTTAAATAACTTTATCAAGGTAGAATATGGTTTTGAATGAACGGCTGCTTGTTCCTCTCAAGGATGCGTTTGAAGATTTCCACCGCTCCGCTTCATCTTTCCCTGAACGGCCGCATCAGCATTCACCCCAAGTCCTCCCTCTGTCGCTTAGTTGACTTATTAGCGCGGGCCAGGCTGAATGCAGCACACCGTGGCAGGGGGGAAAGTGTCGGCTTCGCTAGCAGCATATTAATAGATCAGGGAAGCTGCGTATTTACAGCATCTATTTTTTTCCCCCTTCATTTATTCTGAGTGGTACCAGGTTGATGAGGAGGCCTCAACAAAGCCAATCGTGACAGCAATAAGTCGTTTTCCTGAGAGAAGGGCTGATGGGTGATGATTTCAAGGGTGTAAATAGGAAAACTGGTGGGAATGTGTGAATTTGGGTCTAGTATTGCAGGGAAGCCTGCTCTAGAAGTACAAGGAAGTGCTGAGGGAAGCAGGTTTGGGTGCAGGCGCTTGGCAAAAACAAGGATATTTGGGCAGTTATCAGAAGTGAATGGTTGCTGTAGGTGCTACAGTATGATACAGTTGAAACACTTTGATTTGGTGCTGAGGGGAAGACAGTGAAAGATACGGCAGCGTATGGTGAGGCTAGTTATCAGTTAAGATGCCATACATACATGGACAGATTTGACCAAGAGACAAATCTCTCTGATCGAATCTGATTGGAGAGACATCTGTCGGCGGCCCATAAACCGCAGGCCGATTCCTGATCAATTTCAGCATGAAATTGGCTGAGTCTGCTGCGTCAGTTCCCGAAATTGGGGATCAGCCAAGTTCGCCGCCATCGCCCTAATAGTGTATAAACGAGCTCCCCGTGTGTGCATTTATACATTGCCTGTCCTCTGACGCCCACCGTGTGGTGCCCATCCATCTTCAGACTCCTGCTCCTCCATTAGCACTATACGCTGGCGGCTTCATGGCAACCAGGATCATTAAGGGGCCTTGCCCAAAGACTCCTTACTGTTTTACACACTGGTTTGAGCCGGTATTGGGACCTTGGTTAAAGGCATAAATCCCACAACCTAACCAGTATGCTCTCCAGCTGATCCTATACACTTCCTGTTTTTCAAACACTCTATACCAGAGGTCAACATGCTTCAGACTGCCGGTGGGCCGGAGCATACATAAAATGATGTTGAAAAACATCACATTGAATCTAGGTATTGATTCCCCCCAATCATGCCTGGAGGAGAACTCCCAGCAGCAGCCATTCAGTCATGTGGCGCCCGAAGAATGTCTTTGTGCACCAGTGAAGCATACCCAGGTGACAACCTGCCATCCAGTTAGATAGCAGTGTCACCTGATGCAGAATTAGATTGGAAGCCAGCGAATTACTGCTTGCTGGCTTCTACAGTATGTGGATGGGTGGTGCCAGCACTGCTATTCTATGTGCGGGCCGCCGATATTTACAGGTGCAGCTGGCTACATCTGCAAGCTATACATTTTGTGTTTGGGGAAGGGGCAGTGCAAAAGCCTGGGCGGACCGTATTTCGGCCCGCGGGCCTTAGTTTGAGGACCTCTGCTCTATACTATATTTTTCAAACACTCTATACTCTTTTTCAAACACTCAAACACTTTACCCCTATACACTTCCTGTTTTTCAAATACTCTATACTATTGACTCTTGGTTGTCATTTGCTTTTGAGGTACTTGAACCTTTTGTCAATGGTAGGTTAGGGTTATGCATTTGGGAATGGGGGTTAATGATAGGGAAGGTTAGTGTTAGCATTAGGGGGAGGTTAGGGTGATACATGGGGGTTTAATGGTCAATGGGGAGGAAGTTATGGTAACACTGCCAGAAAAATAGCAGCCCTTGTATCAGGAAGTGTGTTGCTGATATTTACAACAACAAACATTTGTAAAGCGTTTTTCTCCAGTAAGACTCAAAGCACACCAAAATGGGCCAGACCAGTAATTGGTTGATTGGTAAATTGTGGTACAGAGGATGAATTCTACAAGTCCACAAATGCCAGGCTAAACGGGTGGCTTTTCAGTCTGGATTTGAATAACTCCAAGGATGGGGCTGTCTTTACTGGGTGTGGAAGGGAGTTCCAAAGGATAGGGGCAGCATGACAGAAAGCTCTGCCTCCAAAGGTTTTGAGGTGCACTCTAGGGGCCTGATTCACAAAGCGGTGCTAACAGCACGCTGGTGAAAAGCCCTTTATCATGCCTAAACTCAGTTTAGGCATGATAAGTTTAGGTGTGATAAGTTTAGGCGTGATAAGTTTAGGTGTGATAAGTTTAGGCATGATAAGTTTAAGCGCCAACTGGGTTAGCACCGCAGTGCACAGCTGATCAAAAGTTTTGCGCTAGCAAAGTCTGGTGCACTTCGCATAGAGTTTAATGGCGCTGCTTTGCGTGCGGGACTTTGCAAGCGATCTAAACTTATCTAAACTTATCATGCCTAAACTTATCACACCTAAACTTATCACGCCTAAACTTATCACGCCTAAACTGGCTTTTCACCAGCGTGGTGCAATGGTTATCACGCCTAAAGTTTCTAACTGGGTTAGCACCGCTTTGTGAATCGAGCCCTAGGAGTGACCAAATTTATGAATCCTGCCGATCTGAGGGTGTGATGCAGTTTCAGCAAGTCCTTCATGTATCCACAGCCCAAATTGTGTAGGGATCTGAATGTCAACAGTGGCTGTGCTGAATCCAGTGAACTGGGCATGTTGAAAAGGAATCCAATAAGAGAGCAAAGCAGTCAAACATTTCTTCCATGCCATCCAAGCCGCCTTTCTTGAGTAAAGAGAAGTGGCGGGGTTAGCCAAACTTGCAATTTTATAACCTCAACTTTAACATACAGAAGAGAGTCACGTACGTTAAATGAGGCAGAAGTCAAAGTTTGAGGGATCCCAATCATGAGAAATTGTAAAATACATGTACACACGTACATATAAGATCTCAAAGTAAAATGACTATTTTCCTATATAGCTGTCACTCACAAAATTATTCTGACAACTCTGAACTGCTCACTAACAGGTTTTAGACTAGTCTATCTCATGGGCGATTTTCCATGTTTTCTCTTCTTTTCAAAAGCCCTTCTGGGAAAGGACCTGTAGAAAGATGCTGGCTAGCCTTGCCTAATCACCCACAATCTTGGAGGCACTTGTATCGATCTCTACTCAACCATTGGGCATTTGCTTTTAAGAATCATTGACCGAGGAAGCGGGTAAAGTCTGCGAAACATGTCATCATACCCTTGGTTTGTTTGTATAAATAAATCAAGTCATCATTGGCATTTTTCTTTAGGAGAGGTGAGTCTCACCACTGCCTCTCCAGAGGCGCTTATCGTGCCCTTGAGACTGTACTGTGTGTAATCCTATTTTTTATTGCCTGAGGAAGCGGGAATATACCTGCGAAACGCGTTGCAAAAACCCCTGGAGTGTACCAATAAATTTGATTGTTTTGAATACACAGTTTTTGTGTCTGCTTGCGGGAGGTAAGTCCACCACTGCCTCCTCAGCCATTTTAAAAGTTTTAAGAATTGATTTTATCCTGTTGGCGCCTCTGTTCTTCATTACGTTATCTCCATTTTAAACGACCACTATCGTGAAAAAAGTGGGCAGTTAAAATCTGACAGAACCGACAGGTTTTGGCCCAGTCCATGTCCTCATGGGGGATTCTCATGGTTTTCTTTGTTTTCAACAGCATTTCCTGAACACCAGTTTAACTGCCAAAATAGTAAGGTACCAGCCAGCCTCCCTAATCACTTGCACACTATTTTGTCAGTTAGAGTTTGCAACTGCTGTTCAGGAAATGCTGTTGAAAACAAAGAAAACCCTGTATTTCTCTCTGAGGCAGGGGTCACACTTGTTGGCTTTCGTGCACGTTTTCTGCACAGGAAAACTGATTTCAACTGAAAACTGATGGGCTAAGTCGCACTTGAATGCAGATTTTGCACGCAGAAAAAAAATTGACATTTTGCACAATTTGTCAGTTTTCTCTATAAATTACATTTGCTGCTGTCAGGCAGGGGTCACACTTGTCTTTTAGTTGACTATAAAGTGTAGAAGACTGAAACCCAGGAGGAACAGTGATATGTATTTGTAGCCCAGTAATACACAAGTATGAAATGTGTGCTATGTCCATGTTTCCCTGTGGCTCAGTTCACATTATGGGCTTGATTCACTAAGACAAATAGCATGCCTTATCAGAGTTAATGCGCCTTATCAGCGTTAACCTACCTTATCAGGGTTAACGTGCCTTACCAGAGTAGCATAGCGAGCTCTACGAACTTATGCCTGCTAATTGGCAATGACGAGAGCTCCACTCGTCCTGCCCTGAGCCCCTGCAGGTCCAATCACTTTAAAGGACATTATCCCCATACTTTGATTGGCCCAATAGGCTGCCTGTCAAGTGACAGGCAGCCTATTGGGCCAATCAAAGTGCGGGGATAATGTCCTTTAAAGTGATTGGACCCGCAGGGGCTCAGGGCAGGATGAGTGGAGCTCTCGTCATTGCCAATTAGCAGGCAAGTACGCAGCGCTTGCTATGCTACTCTGATAAGGCATGTTAACTCTGATAAGGCATGCTTTTTGTCTGAGGGCTCGTTTCCACTATCGCGAATCCGCATGCGTCCAACGCATGCGGATTCGCACATGTAATGCAAGTGGATGGGCCTGTTTCCACTGTAGCGTTGTTGAGGTGCGTTTTTTTCAGCGGTGAAAAAATGCACAAAAGAGCCGCAGAATTCGCCTGCAAGTGGAATGCATGCGAATCGCATGCAATGTATTTAATAGGGAAATCGCATGCGATTTCCCCATGCGTTTTTTGCCGCAAATTCGAATGCGAATTCACATAGGTACCAATGTAAATTCACACAAGCAGTGACATGGTTAAAATCGCATATACCCTCACCTTGCGGCACAAAACGCATGGGGAATCGCATCCGCATGCGATTTCATCAGCGGTGGAATCCAGGCGATTACGCACCGCAATAGTGGAAACGAGCCCTCAGTGAATCAAGCACTGCTAGGTAAAGTTAAAGGACCATTATCGTAAAAAAAAATTAAATTTAAAATAGAAGAAAACACAAATAAAAAGCACATTCCTCCCAGAGTAAAATGTGCTAAAAACGAATTTCCCGTCACTTACAGTAGGTAGTAGAAATCTGGCAAAACTGACAGGTTTTAGACAAGCCTAATTTTACAATTTTTCACGATAGTGGTCTTTTAAAACGCATCAGATTTTCAGAATATAATGTAAAAGGGACCTGCTATGGGAAAAACGACCTGCTCTTTACCCTGCTCCACTGACACCAATGGCATTCTCAACTTTTTTTTTCTTGAGTTTTTAGCATTACACAACTTTTCAAGTCTTTTGTTGCTCCTGGCCTAAATTTTTTTAAAACGCATTGCTGGCATGAAACTCAAAATGAGCATTCATGTTACATCAACAATATTTCTGGGCTTCAGAATCTGCTGTGTTGTTTTTGTACTATTTTCAATGAACTAGGGTGACGTGATCTGCGAGTCATCCCACGTTTTATATACATTTTACACAGCGACGACCGTAACAACTTTTTATTGTTGGAAATGGGGTCACAATAATAATACAACATAATAATAATAGCAATGTGTGAAACAGCAGGGACTCTGCTAATAGTTCTCCAGCGCTAACTCGTGACCAGCTGAAATCATTTTAATGTGTTGGCAACAATACATCCTAACCACAAAACCGGCTGCTAATGGCAGCTCTCTTTATTTCATACGCCAGCAGCTCTAACTGCAGTAATCATGTGCAGAAAGCAGTAGCTTGCAGGAGCCAATCAGGCTTCACCTTGCTGAAACTAAAATCCAAGGAAGGCGGTCTCATTGGTTGTTTGGCATTATTACCCTTTGCTTTGTTTAAATAAGTTTGAAAATGAGAATGACGAGTCCCACAGGCTGATTACTTAAAGAGACTCTGTAACATTAAAAAGATCCCCTGGGGGGTACTCACCTCGGGTGGGGGAAGCCTCCGGATCCTAATGAGGCTTCCCACGCCGTCCTCTGTCCCACGGGGGTCTCGCTGCAGCCCTCCGAACAGCCGGCGACTGTGCCGACTGTCAAGTTCAATATTTACCTTTGCTGGCTCCAGCGGGGGCGCTGTGGCGACTTTCGGCACGGAAATAGACGGAAATACCCGATCTTCGTCGGGTCCGCTCTACTGCGCAGGCGCAGGAAACTTGCGCCTGCGCAGTAGAGCAGACCCGACGGCGATCGGGTATTTCCGCCTACTTCGGCGCCGACAGCCGTCAGAGCGCCTGCGCAGGAGCCAGGAAGGTAAATATTACGTCACCGCTGCACGGAGGGCTGCAGCGAGACCCCTGATGGATGGAGGACGGCGTGGGAAGCCTCATTAGGATCCGGAGGCTTCCCCCACCCGAGGTGAGTACCCCCCAGGGGCCGTTTTGTCGTTACAGTTCCTCTTTAAAGCAAACCTGGGAGGTTCGTGTAATGTTGGTAGTAGCAACATTATTAGGTAAACTGCAGTATAGGAAAGCAACCACAAGATGTCACTGTAAAATGTAAAGGGCTGCAATGATCTCTATGGTATTGTGATTTCCCGTATTCTCTGTGTTCCTCTCTGTTCTAAGTCAGCTGCATTTCCTGATGGTGGTGTATGCTTTAACTCTACATGTTTTTCTTCAGCAAAGATAAAGGGAGGGGGGACACCAAGAGCCCAATAGTGTGATATTGTATAGATGATAATTAATAATGAGTAATATAACAATTTAATACTCACAAACCAGGGTTACTATTAGGCAACCACTGTGAAGGCAGGTGGGGAGATAAACCTGCCCCCATTCAGGATTAAAAGTCGCTCTCTGTAGATGGGAAGAAGATGGGTACAACTCTCCACCAAGGGTGGACTTAGCACTCACAGAGGCGCTCAGTGTGGTTTTGATGCTGTTAAGGTGTATGCTCCTTTTTGATTGGCCTGATGAAGCGGGATTGAGCCCGTGAAACGCGTTGCCTATTTTTACCGTGGAGTATAAATAAAATTGTTGTTTGACTGTTGATGCCACAGTCCTTCCTTTGTTTGCTTTGTCTGCATGGATGGGATAGGCCCACCACTGCCCCATCGGTTTTAAGCTTGTTTAAGTGACTTTTATTTTATTGGCGCCTCTGGAAAGCTTCTACATATTCTGCAGCAAAGAGTTCTAACTTGTTATACTGGGTGCCTATCTGCGTGTACAGAACACTCTGCTTCATGTAATGCAGTGTTTTTAATACTTACCTCTTGGAGGGGCAAACCTCTGTATCCTAAAGATCCCAGCTTCTCCAGCTCTGGGACCCCTGAAGAGTGGCCTCCCTGTGCCTGCGCATTAGCATCGACCTGCTCGGGCTTTGGTGGAAAAAGCTGTGCTCGACTGGGTCTGTGCAGGTGGCTTTGGCGTACGCAATAGCACCGGTCCAATCAGGCCCGGCTTTTACCAAAGAAAGCTGTGTGGATTTGTGTTAGTGCACATGCACGAGCTGTTGACAAGCATCAACAAGTTATTTTTGGGGTCCCAGTGCTGGAATCAAAGCCGGGACAAGGTCCTCCAGCACCCAAGGCTGAGACACCAAAGTGCGCCCCTCCATCCCTGCCACCCCAGCCATCACACACTGATTGCTATTAGACTAAGAGGCACCACAGGGCCCACAACCTCCCCAACACCTTAATATCTAGTTATATGGCCAGTCACTGCCATGTATCCCCTTTTCTAATTTCTTTCTGCTTCAAACACAATTAGGAATGACAGCTGAATGAATTCTGTGCCCCCTCCTACACTGCGCCCTGAGGCTGGAGCCTCTTCAGCCTATGCCTCGGCCCGGCCCTGGCTGGAATGGGCCTGCAGTGGAGGAGGATGGGGTTAGCCTCTTTAGGATCCAGAGGCTTCCTCATCGCTTTATTTACATTGAAAATGTATAGCCTGCAGACTAGCGACACATTTGTTGCTACATGAGGGGCAACAGTGGTGCACAACAGACCCACCGCGGGTGGGGTGAGTGGGGAAACAATGCACTCGCCACTCGGGGGTCATCGATAAGGATCCACCATGCTAGATCTTTAGGCAATGTTGGACACACACACACACTCACTCACTCACTCACTCACACACTCACTCACTCACTCACTCACTCACTGTATTCATGCTACAGTCTGGGGCTGTGGCAAAGATGGCTTATTTATCTTTATGCTGTGGCGCTCTACTCTAAGTTCCATCCTACTGGCACTTCTGCAGGAACTTCCACTGTGAAGGAGGAAGTGTTAGGAGCATGGAGTGTAGTGGGGAGCACAGTGACAAGAGGTGGACATATAGGTAAACTGACCCTCTTTGCTGTGTCATCCTCCTTAAACACAAGCTTTGGATAGTTTTGCTTCTCAAGTGCTCCCTCATCCCTACTTTAGGTAGTTCCTCTTATTATACAGAAAAGGTAAAGATTGAACAATCAAGATTGTATTACTGGGCACCACCTTAAGGTTCACCTTGTCAAGCCTTCTGAATAAAGTCAATTATACTGTAAATTTTCACCTTAAAGGGGCACTATGGCTAAAATTTTTAAATTTAAAATGTGTGCAAACAGACAAATAAAAAGTATGTTTTCTCCAGAGTGAAAAGCACCATAAATCACTTTTCTCCTATGTTGCTGTCACTTATAGCCCATACTCACGGGCTACAAAAGTGGCCTGTCGCCAGCACACGTGAGCGTGTGCGCGACAGGCCGGCAACAGCTCGTCGCCAGGTCCCTCCGTGTACACACGCGGAAGAGGGACCAGCGGTGCGACGGAAGCTGTCGCCGACGTTCCTCCTCCCCCTGCCGGAAGCGCCGTATTCTTCATGAAGGTTGCTGTCGCTAGTCCGCATACTCACGCGGACTAGCGACAGGTGCGGCGGAGTTGCGGCGGCAACTGTCGCCAGGCGATTGACCAGGTCAATCGCCTGGCGACATCAGCGACGAGCGACGCCCGTGCAACGCCGCATACTCACGGGCGACCTGTCGCCGCAACACGCGCGCGCCGCGTGTTGCGGCGACAATTGTAGCCCGTGAGTATGGGCCATTACAGTAGGTAGTAGAAATAGACAGAAGCAACAGGTTTTGGACTAGTCCATTTCTTCATAGGGGATTCTCATGGATTTATTTATTTTCAAAAGCACGTACTTCTTATTTGTATATGTTTGCACATATTTTAAATCTTACAGCTTTTTGCTATAGTGCCCCTTTAAAGAGAAACCGTAACCAAGAATTTAACTTCATCCCAATCAGTAGCTGATACCTCCTTTCCCATGAGAAATCTTTTCCTTTTCTTAAACGGATCATCGGGGGGTTTGTATGGCTAATATTGTGGTGAAACCCCTTCCACAGTGTGATGTCAGGACCATGGTCCTGACAGTTTCCTGTCTGTGAACCTCATTGCATTGTGGGAAATAGCTGTTTACAGCTCTTTCCAACTGCCAAAAAAGCCAGCAGCATCTCCTTCCAGTGGCATCACCTGCCAGCAGTAAAAATGTCACCATGTGATAAATGTCAGAATGTAAATCAGGGAGAGGAAAGATTTTACAATGGACAAACACTGACTAAATCATTTATACATCATTTTTGTAAAAATTAAGCACTTTTTGTATTACATTATTTTCACTGGAGTTTCTCTTTAAAGCGTACCTGAATTAACATGTAACATGATTATAAACATGGGTACATATAGTACCTGTCCTATTAGGCCCCGTTCACACTTGCGTTTTGGCATGCAAACGGACCGGATCCGATCAGGACCTGATCCGGATCCGGTCCGTTTGCATCAGGCATGCATCAGGCTGCCATCCGGATCCGTGGGGTAAAAAATAAACAAAATTACCATAAAATTGTTGAGGTCTGCAGAAGGTGCACCTGTTGCACCTGTAGAATCAGGTCCTCCGCTGTAGGCCTCACCTCCACCTCTGACATACTGCCAAACAGCTCCAGCACGTGTGTCACTGCTGCTCCACTCCAGATATGCTGGGCCCATGTGTCCCCATCCGAAATGGCCGCTATAAATACGCATAGGAAGTGGGGTAGAACGTCCGGTGTTTGTTTCCAGTGTGTTCTGTGCTTTCCGTTCCCCATTGGTTTCTATATCCGGATCCAAAAAATAGCGCATGTTGGAAAAGCCTCCGGAGTCCGGATCCGGTCCGGCTCCGTACTGTACGGAACGGACGTGTGTGAACGTCCGTATACCCTTTGCATTGCTATGTGGAACGTGCGTTCCGTTTGTACAGTATACGGTCCGGATCCGGCCCGGCGAATCCGGACAGGGAACGCTAATGTGAACCGGGCCTTAGAGCTTCTTTTTTTTTTTGCAAAGCAAGTTACTAGAGCAGTGTTTTTATCTATGCAAATGAGGCAGTGAAATGCAATGTGGGGTCTCCTGAAAAGTAAATAGAAGGGAAATCACTTTTTATCTGTCTGCACAAAGACTCCTGATAAGGAGATAGCACACAGTCTATTAGTGTACCAACACCTCAGCCAAGACACAAGCTTTGCTCTGAGGCTGTTTTACTCTATCATTGTGATTTTTACAATATTTTTTATCGCAGTGAACAAGGCCAGGGCTCGGCGGTACTTGTTAATAGCCAGTTTTATGGTGCGCTTCTCGGTGTTGTCAGCACAGCCAATTACGCCGTTTCTTTCTCTTGAATCTGAGCCCAGGTCAGGCCTGAATTCCAGAGCTGCAGGAAACATCTGCAGATCCCCCTGGCTGGGGCTTCGCTCATTCACTGGCTCAGTGCAAGCTCAGCTATCTGCTCTGTTCCATGCCAGTTCGTGTCACTGCAGCGGCGCAGTGTTAGTCTCTCCCATAAGCAATGGTTGGCGTGGCTGTAATGTGGCTCATCTGTCACAGAGAAGAGCTTGCACTGCCTTTCAAGTCGTTCCAGTTATATAAGTCTATCCAGGTCCTGCAGGCAGCAGGGAATAAAATGCACTGCAAATACATTCGCTTTAGTCAAAGAGGACGCAATATATAAGGTGGAACCCCCCCTCAAAAATATAAAATGCACTCTGCAGTGCTTACTCCTTTCTCTTCCTGCATACAAAGTACAAACTGTATTGTAGTGTATGTAAGAAGTGGTCTCAGCTCTAATCTACAGCTCAGTACACACTGCACTGGATTAAAATTGTCCGAGGTGGCCGTTAAGGACTACCCTGCTGAGAAGGTAGTGACAATAGTCATGTGGATTAAATTGAGGAAGGAGTGGTGACAAAGAATGCAGTAATGGGAGTACACTGGATGGTTTGATAGATGGTGCAGTGAGGGAGAATCAGAGCCGGATTAAGGCTAAATGGGGCCCTAAGCAAAGTAACTGATTTGGGCCCCCCTATCATGTCGTAATAGAATCAGAAGATGCAGCTGCACAGCAATATGCCGCACACACCGGGCAGCCGAGCTACTGGTTGCTATGGGCAACAGCACGTTTTCCTCTGTGGGTGCACAATGCAGGGAATAGCAGCGGCAAAATGCAGAGTGAGAGATGAATGGCTGGGACATTTGCACTCAGAGGCTGGGGCACCCCTGTGAAGAGGGCGCCAGATATCACAGCAGCAGCACTTTCCCCCTGCATCTCCAGCCTGGCAATAGCAGAAAGCTCTGGACACCGCCAAACCGGAAGCCGTTCCCCAGACAGAATTACATAACCACTCCCACCACCGAACAACCAATTTCCTCCCAAACTAGACAGCCACTATGCAGCCTCCATCCCAGTGAATACGATAGTCCAGCAGAGAAGGCAGCCGCAGTGGGGGAGAATGACAGCACCAGATGACTCACATTCACCTATTGCAATCCAAGCAATAGAGGTCCCATCATCCGGAGCCCATCTGTCTCCTCTAGAGTGCTGCCGCTCTGTTACTACTACTATTACTACTTCCTACTTCCTGTCTGATCTGAGAATCAGGAAGTTCAGAGCGAGCGGCTGCACTGTAGAAGAGACAGATGGGTTTCAGATGACGGGATCTCTATCGCTTGGATCATGGATAGGTGAGTGAGCGTTTGCCATCTGCTGCTATCATTCTTGCTGCAGCTGTGGTTCTCTGTGGGAAGGGAGGGTGGAGTGGGCAGCGGCAGAGCGCACAGTAGCAGGAGGGGGACCTAGGAGGAGAGCCTGGCTCTGAAGACAATCAGCAGCGCACGGCATCATTTGACAAGACAAGACAAATAACATTTATATCGCGCTTTTCTCCTGGTGGACTCAAAGCACCAGAGCTGCAGCCACTAGGACGCGCCCTATAGGCAGTAGGAGTGTTAGAGAGACTTGCCTACAGTCTCCTACTGAATAGGTGCTGGCTTAGGCCTCGTTCACATCTGCTGCGCTGAAAAACGTGTTAAAGCGCATGGTAAAAAACGCATGCGCTTGTGCGCGCTTTAGTCCGCGTTTCTGTGCGTTGCGCTGCGCTTCTTTAAATCACGTTTTGTTTACTGTAGCAGCAGCAGTTGTCAATAAAACTTTGTTTTTGTATGTAAATGTATTTTTTTCTCCAATTAGGGGTAAAAAACGCATGCGCTTCTATGCGCTTGTACGCGCTTCTATGCGCTAAAAAAGCGGACCCATTCACTTGCATTGCTGTGCGCTTTACAGCTCAACGCACAGAAATGCCTGCAACACTACGTTTCTGTAACGCTGCTCAGCGCAGCGCATAGATGTGAACCAGCTACATTTAGTTACATGGAAAAATCAATACCTTGCTGAACGCACAGGGCAGTGCGCTGTGGAAAGCGCACAGAAACGGCCCTGATGTGAACGAGGCCTTACTGAACAGGCTAAGCCGAGATTCGAACCCTGGTCTCCTGTGTCAGCGGCAGAGCCCTTAAAGGGACTCCAAGCAGTGCCTGTGGATATGCCTTTAAGCATACCCACAACTAATTCATTACATCATCACACCTACCAGCATGATGTTTGTTATTATATCCCCCTGGGTTCCTTATATTTCATTGCATTGTGCTGAATCGAGCTGCCAGCTTTGGAGAAAAGTCGTCCTGTGGCCGTGATTTCGATCGCGAAAATATCGAAAACTAAAAGGCATAGAGCAGCCGTTTATATATCATTGGAAAGAGGAGAAAGAGAGCTTTAAAATGATATGCATCTTTCCATAGTTACTGCACTGCTCAGAGTCCCTTTAACCATTATACCATCCAGCCACCGCTGACTTTGGAGAAAAGTCGTCATGTGGCCGCAATTTCGATCGCGAAAATATCGAAAACTAAAAGGCATAGAGCAGCCGTTTATATATCATTGGAAAGAGGAGAAAGAGAGCTTTAAAATGATATGCATCTTTCTATAGTTACTGCACTGCTCAGAGTCCCCTTAACCATTATACCATCCAGCCACCGCTGACAGGATGGCAAGGGCTGGTTTATGTGCTGATGGGGCCCCTTTGACTCTGAATGGGGCCCCAAGCAACTGCTTTTGTTGCCTGGTCGGTAATCCGGCCCTGGGGAGAATGAAGAAAAAGGATGTAGTGATGTCAAATGGAGAATTTGGATGCATTGTTGCAACTTGCAGGTGCACAAATAACGGTGCAGTTATAGGAGAGCATGCAGTAATGTGAAATGGAGGGAGAAGATGCTGTGACAGTACAGTAGTGCAGTGCAGTAGTGGGGTATGGAGGAAGAGGGTGCAGTGATAGGGAGAAAAGGGAGAGGATGCAGTGCAGCCAGAAATGGTGAGCGCAGGGAGAGAAGAATGGCAGTGTTGGTGCAGTGATGGGGAGAGGATGGAGTGCAGCCAGGGATAGTGAGCGCATGAAGCAGTGATAGGGAGAGGATGCAGTGCATCATAAAATGGTGAGTGCAGGGTGGGAAGGGTGTCAGTGTCTGCAGTGACGGGGAGAGGATGCAGTGCAGCCAGGGATGGAGAGCACAGGCGGGGAAGGGTGGCAGTGATGGGGAGAGGATGCAGTGCAGCCAGGGATGGAGCGCACAGGCGGGGAAGGGTGGCAGTGATGGGGAGAGGATGCAGTGCAGCCAGGGATGGAGAGCACAGGCGGGGAAGGGTGGCAGTGATGGGGAGAGGATGTAGTGCAGCCAGGGATGGAGAGCACAGGCAGGGAAGGGTGGCAGTAATGGGGAGAGGATGCAGTGCAGCCAGGGATGGTGACCACAGGCAGGAAAGGGTGGCAGTGGCTGTGCAGTGATGGGGAGAGGATTCAGTGCAGCCAGGGATGGTGAGCACAGGCAGGGAAGGGTGGCAGTGATGGGGAGAGGATGCAGTGCAGCCAGGGATGGTGAGCACAGGCAGTGGAGGTGCAGTGGTGGGGAGAGGATGCAGTGCAGCCAGGGATGGTGAGCACAGGCAGTGGAGGTGCAGTGGTGGGGAGAGGATGCAGTGCAGGCACGGATAGAGAGCTCAGGCAGGGAAGGGTGGCAGTGATAGGGAGAGGATGCAGTGCAGGCAGGGATAGAGAGCACAGGCAGGGAAGGGTGGCAGTGATGGGGAGAGGATGCGGTGCAGGCAGGGATAGAGAGAGCACAGGCAGGAAAGGGTGTCAGTGATAGGAAGAGGATGCAGTGCAGGCAGGGATAGTGAGCACAGGCAGGGAAGGGTGGCAGTGGCTGTGCAGGGATGGGGAGAGGATGCAGTGCAGTGATGGGGAGAGGATGAAGTGCAGCCAGGGATGGTGAGCACAGGCAGGGAAGGGTGGCAGTGGCTGTGCAGTGATGGGGAGAGGATGCAGTGCAGCCAGGGATGGTGAGCACAGGCAGGGAAGGGTGGCAGTGATGGGGAGAGGATGCAGTGCAGTCAGGGATGGTAAGCACAGGCAGTGGAGGTGCAGTGATGGGGAGAAGATGAGGTGCAGCCAGGGATGGTGAGCACAGGCAGTGGAGGTGCAGTGATGGGGAGAAGATGCAGTGCAGCCAGGGATGGTGAGCACAGGCAGTGGATGTGCAGTGGTGGGGAGAGGATGCAGTACAGGCAGGGATAGAGAGCACAGGCAGGGAAGGGTGGCAGTGATGGGGAGAGGATGCAGTGCAGCCAGGGATGGTGAGCAGCACAGGCAGTGGAGGTGCAATGGTGGTGAGAGGATGCAGTGCAGGCAGGGATAGAGAGCACAGGCAGGGAAGGGTGGCAGTGATGGGGAGAGGATGCAGTGCAGCCAGGGATGGTGAGCACAGGCAGTGGAGGTGCAATGGTGGTGAGAGGATGCAGTGCAGGCAGGGATAGAGAGCACAGGCAGGGAAGGGTGGCAGTGTCTCTGCTGTAACACGAGCTGGGAGGAGTCAGGCTGACGTGCAGCAGTGAGCGGAGAGAGAAGGGGAGAGGGAGAAAACACTCCAGCAGAGGCAGCGAGGAGCCCGGGCACAGCGATGCAGAGCTGGGTGTGTAGAGCTGCGCCGCGCTGCAGGTGATCCGCCTGGATGAAGGCTGCTTCCTCCGGGGACACCAAGCACCGAAGTCATGTCCAGGTACAAGAAGGACAAGGAGATCATCGCCGACTATGAGAACCAAGTGAAAGGTGAGTGCAAGGAGTGTGCCATCCCAGCTGCCAGTGTACTCTATAGCGGGACCAACATCCCTGCTGCCAATGTACTCTATTCCGAGACCAACATCCCTGCTGCCACTGTGCCCAATATCTGGACATAACTCCCAGCTGCCAGTGTGCCAAGTCTTGTGAACCTACCTTTATGCTGCCAGCGTGCCCATTCTGTGATCCTGCCTCCCTGCAGCCACTGTGCCCAATATCTGGACATACCTCTCTGTTGCCACTGTGCCCAGTATATGAACATGCCTCCCAGGTGCCAGTGTGCCAAGTCTGTAAACCTATCTCCCTGCTGTCAGTGTGCTCTGTCCCAGTACCTACCTCCATGCTGACAGAGTGTCCAATATCTGAACATATCTCCCAGCTGACAGTGTGCCCAACCTGTGAACCTGCCTCCTTGCTGCCAGTGTGCTCATTCTGTGAACCTGCCTCCCTGCTGCCAGTGTACCCATTCTGTGAACCTGCCTCCCTACTGCCAGTGTACCCATTCTGTGAGCCTAACTCCCTGATGCCAGTGTGCACAGTCTGCTCCCAGCAAATCCAGTCTGTGTGCCTACCTCCCTGATGCCAGCATGCCCAATCTCTGTCCCTACCTTCCCTGCTTCCAGTGTGCCCAATCTGTGAACCCCCCTCCCCCCTACTGCCAGCATGCCTATTCTGCAAATCTACCTCCCTGCTGCCAGTGTGCCCAATCTGAACCTACTTCCCTGCTCCCTGTGTGCCCAGTCTGGGTACCTACCTACCTGCTCCCAGCATATCCAGTTCGTGTATCTACCTCCCTGATGCCAGTATGCCCAATCTGTGTCCCAACCTCCCGGCTGCCAGTGTCCCCAATCTGTTTAGCTTCCTCTCTGCTGCCAGTGTGACTAATCTGTGTACCTACTTCCCTGCTGCCAGTGCACCAATCTGTTTACCTACCTCTCTGGGAGTATGCCCATTCTGTGTACCTACCTCTCTGCTGGCAGTGTGCCCAATTTGTGTACCTATCTCTCTGCTGACAGTGTGTCCAATCTGTGTATCTACCTCTGTGCTGCTAACATGTCCAGTCTGTACCTACTTCCCTGCTGCCAGTGTCCCCATATGTGTACCCACCTCTCTGGCAGTGTGCCCAGTCTGTGTACCTACCGCTCTGCTGGCAGTGTGCCCAGTCTGTACCTACCTCTCTACTGCTTGTGTGACTTATCTGTGTACTTACCTCTTTGGTGCAAGTGCGCCTAATCTGTGTACCTCCATGCTGCTAGTGTGCCCATTATGTTGTAACCACCTCTTTGCTGCCAGTGTCCCCAATCTGTTTACCTACCTCTCTGCTGGCAGTGTGTCCAATCTGGGTACCTACCTCTGTGCTCACAGCATGCCTAATCTGTGTACCTACCTCCCAGCAATCAGTGTGTCCAATTTGTTTACTTACCTCCCTGTTGCCAGTGCGCCCAATCTGTCAACATACCTCCCTAAGTTAGGGAGCACTTAGTCTGTGTAAATTTCTCCCTGCTGCCAGTGTGTCCAATTGGAAAACGTATCATGCTGCTGCCAGTGTACAGAACTTGAGTATGTACCTCCCTGGAGCCAGAACGCCCAGTTTGTGGACCTACCTCTTGCTGCCAGCGTGCCCAATCCATGTAGCTACCTCCCTGCTACTACTGTGTTCAATGTATGCACCTACCACCCTTCTCCAAGTGTGCCTAGTCTGTGTACCCACCTACTTTCTGCAAGCATGCTCAGTCTCTGTACCTACCTCTATACTGCCAGTGTACTTATTCTTTGGACTTATCTCCTTGCTGCTAGTGTTTCAGTCTGTGTATTTGCATCCCTGCTGGCAATGTATTTAGACTATGTACCTGTCTCTATGCTACTAGAGTGCCCATTATGTATACATACACCTCTATACCAGCCCTGTCTAATTATTGCCTGTTTTCTGCTGCCACTGTGCCCAGCCTAAGTACCTACCTCCCTGATGACAGTATGGCCAATCCTTGTACCTACCCTGCTACCAGTGTGCCCAAACCTTATCTGACCTACCTGCTGCCATTATGCCAAACCCTTGTACCTACCTCCCTGCCTCCACTGTGTCCAATCCTTATACCTAGCTCCCTGCTGCCTGTGTGCCCAGTACTTGCACCTACATCCCTGATGCCAGTGTGCCCACTTTGTGTACCTAGCGCTCTGCTGCCTAATCTGTGTGTACAATTGCCTTTATCTTGTGTGGATTGACTTTGTATGCACCTTCCTCCTGCCAGTGTGTCCTTCCTGTGAGACCACCTGCCTCCTGCCATTGTGTCCTGCCTCTGTGTACCCCTGCCTCCCGCCCTTGTGTCCTGCCTTTGTGTACTCCTGCCAACGTGCCCTGCCTCTCTGTACCCCTGCCTACTGCCAGTGTGTCCTGCCTCTGTGTACCCCTGCCTCCTGCCAGTGTGTCCTGCCTCTGTGTACCCCTGCCTCGTGCCAGTGTGTCCTGCCTCTGTGTACCCCTGCCTTCTGCCAGTGTGTCCTGCCTCTGTGTACCCCTGCCTCCTGCCAGTGTGTCCTGCCTCTGTGTACCCCTGCCTCCTGCCAGTGTGTCCTGCCTCTGTGTACCCCTGCCTCCTGCCAGTGTGTCCTGCCTCTGTGTACCCCTGCCTCCTGCCCTTGTGTCCTGCCTCTGTGTACCCCTGCCTCCTGCCAACGTGCCCTGCCTCTGTGTACCCCTGCCTACTGCCAGTGTGTCCTGCCTCTGTGTACCCCTGCCTCCTGCCAGTGTGTCCTGCCTCTGTGTACCCCTGCCTCCTGCCAGTGTGTCCTGCCTCTGTGTACCTCTGCCTCCTGCCAGTGTGTCCTGCCTCTGTGTACCCCTGAATACTGCCAGTGTGTCCTGCCTCTGTGTACCCCTGCCTCCTGCCAGTGTGTCCTGCCTCTGTGTACCCCTGCCTCCTGCCAGTGTGTCCTGCCTCTGTGTACCCCTGCCTCCTGCCAGTGTGTCCTGCCTCTGTGTACCCCTGCCTCCTTCAAGTGTGTCCTGTCTTTATGTCCACCTGCCTTCTCCCTGTGTGTCCTGTCTGTGTCCACCTGCCTCTTGCTAGTGTGTCCTGCCAGTGTATCCTGCCTCCTTCCATTGTGGGCTGTCTCTGTGTACACTTGCCACTGTGTTCTGTCTGTATGTCCACCTGCTTCCTGCCAGTGTGTCCTTTCAGTGTGTCCACTTGCCTCTTGCCAGTGTGTCCTCTGTGTGTTTGTCCACCTGCCTCCTGGCAATGTGTCCACCTGCCTCCTGCCAGTGTGGCCTGTCTCTGTGTACACCTGCCTCCTACCAGTGTGGCCTGTCTCTGTGTACACCTGCCTCCTGCCAGTGTGGCCTGTCTCTGTGTACACCTGCCTCCTGCCAGTGTGGCCTGTCTCTGTGTACACCTGCCTCCTGCCAGTGTGGCCTGTCTCTGTGTACAACTGTCTCCTGTCAGTGTGTCCACCTGCCTGCTGCCAGTGTGTCCTGTCAGAGTGGTCAGTGCGTACACCTGCCTCCTGCCAGAGTGTCCTGTGTGTGTACACCTGCCTCCTGCCAGTGTGGCATGTCTCTGTGTACACCTGCCTCCTGCAAGTTTGGCCTGTCTGTGTATCCACTTGTCTTCTGCCTGTGTATCCAGCCTGTTTCCACTTGCTTCCTGTTAGTGTGTCAGCCTCCCCTAGCAGTTACCTTTATGTAATATGTGGAGAATGTTCTCTTTGCGCCAAGCAAACATGTCCCTACTGCCAGTGTGCCCCCCCCCCCCCCTCCATACTATACTCCTAACCAATGTGCTCTCCATATCATGCTGCATGATAATGATAACCCTCATGGTTGCAAGTGTGCTCTTTACTATACCTATTACTGCCACTATACCAATAAACTCTGCAGTGTTACCTGGATAAACTACACTGTACCCCACACCATTGACATTGTGCCAATATACCTCTTACTGCTGCCAGTACATTTTTATTCTCTCTGTGTACCCTTTACTGCCAGTCTGTCTGCACTATGAATAGACTCCTTGCAGTCATGCTGACATTCTGTATAAGCTTTCATGCACTTCCCCTCTGTGTGCTCAGTGTACACTAATATGCTCTCATACTGCCTCTGTGTATCCTCTCCCTGCACTGTGTACACTAATATGCTCTCATACTGCCTCTGTGTATCCTCTCCCTGCACTGTGTACACTAATATGCTTTCATACTGCCTCTGTGTATCTTCTCCCTGCACTGTGTACACTAATATGCTCACATACTGCCTCTGTGTATCCTCTCCCTGCACTGTGTACACTAATATGCTCACATACTGCCTCTGTGTATCCTCTCCCTGCACTGTGTACACTAATATGCTCTCATGCTGCCTCTGTGTATCCTCTCCCTGCACTGTGTACACTAATATGCTCTCATGCTGCCTCTGTGTATTCTCTCCCTGCGCTGTGTACACTAATATGCCCTCATGCTGCCTCTGTGTATCCTCTCCCTGCGCACACTAATATGCCCTCATGCTGCCTCTGTGTATCCTCTCCCTGCGCTGTGTACATGAATATGCCCTCATGCTGCCTCTGTGTATCCTCTCCCTGCGCTGTGTACACTAATATGCCCTCATGCTGCCTCTGTGTATCCTCTCCCTGCGCTGTGTACACTAATATGCCCTCATGCTGCCTCTGTTTCCTCTCCCTGCGCTGTGTACACTAATATGCCTATTTGCTGCCTCTGTGTATCCTCTCCCTGCGCTGTGTACACTAATATGCCCCCATGCTGCCTCTGTGTATCCTCTCCCTGCGCTGTGTACACTAATATGCCCTCATGCTGCCTCTGTGTATCCTCTCCCTGCGCTGTGTACACTAATATGCCCTCATGCTGCCTCTGTGTATCCTCTCCCTGCGCTGTGTACACTAATATGCCCTCATGCTGCCTCTGTGTATCCTCTCCCTGCGCTGTGTACACTAATATGCCCTCATGCTGCCTCTGTGTATCCTCTCCCTGCGCTGTGTACACTAATATGCCCTCATGCTGCCTCTGTGTATCCTCTCCCTGCGCTGTGTACACTAATATGCCCTCATTCTGCCTCTGTGTATCCTCTCCCTGCACTGTGTACACTAATTTGCCCTCATACAGCCTATGTGTATCCTCTGCCTGCACTGTGTACACTAATATGCCCTCATACTGCCTCTGTGTATCCTCTCCCTGCACTGTGGCCTCAATTCACTAAGCTTTATCAAACACTACCAAACATTTGATAATTTACCTCATGGGTAAAATCTAATTTTGAATTCGCTAAGGTGTTATATAATTATCAAATGTTTAATCGTTAAAACGTTAAATAAATCTTAACACCTTAGCAAATTCGAAATTAGATTTTACCCAAACGTTTGATATAGTGTTTGATAAAGCTTAGTGAATTGAGGCCTGTGTACACTAAAATGCCCTCATACTGCCTCTGTGTATCCTCTCCCTGCACTGTGTACACACACTAATATGCCCTGACTCTTCTCCCTGCACCATGTATACTGTAAAAGACTCTTCACCTTGCACTGTGTATACTGTAATATTCTTCTCCCTGCACTGTGTATACTGTAATAGGCTCTTCTCCCTGCACTGTGTATACTGTAATAGGCTCTTCTCTCTGTACCGTGTATACTGCAATGGACTCTTCGTCCTGCACTGTGTATACTGTAATAGACACTTCTCCCTGCACTGTGTATACTGTAATAGGCTCTTCTCTCTGTACCGTGTATACTGCAATGGACTCTTCGTCCTGCACTGTGTATACTGTAATAGACTCTTCTCCCTGCACTGTGTATACTGTAATAGGCTTTTCTCCCTGCCCTGTGTATACTGTAATAGACACTTCTCCCTGCACTGTGTATATTGTAATAGCCTCTTCTCCCTGTACCATGTATACTGTAATACTCTTCTCCCTGCACTGTGTATACTGTAATGGACTCTTCTCCCTGCACTGAGTATACTGTAATGGACTCTTCGTCCTGCACTGTGTATACTGTAATAGACACTTCTCCCTGCACTGTGTATACTGTAATAGGCTCTTCTCTCTGTACCGTGTATACTGCAATGGACTCTTCGTCCTGCACTGTGTATACTGTAATAGACTCTTCTCCCTGCACTGTGTATACTGTAATAGACTCTTCTCCCTGCACTGTGTATACTGTAATAGGCTTTTCTCCCTGCCCTGTGTATACTGTAATAGACACTTCTCCCTGCACTGTGTATATTGTAATAGCCTCTTCTCCCTGCACTGTGTATACTGTAATGGACTCTTCTCCCTGCACTGAGTATACTGTAATGGACTCTTCTCTCTGCACTGTGTATACTGTAATGGACTCTTCTCCCTGCACTGTGTATACTGTAATGGACTCTTCTCCCTGCACTGAGTATACTGTAATGGACTCTTCTCTCTGCACTGTGTATGCACTTCCATGTCCATTCACTCCTCCCTGCACTATGTAACCATTGTCAGCCACCTCTTCCTGTATTGTTGCAGGCCATGCATCATTTCTGCTGACCACCCAGAAGAACTCTGTAGCCACTCTCCCCTGTCCCCAGTCACAGCCCCCCCCCCTCCTGCTTTCTCTCTCCTCCCTGCATGCTAGGCATCTCTGGGCCTGTGTATTCCCCAGTGCAATGCCAGGCGTCCGGGAGGGAGCGAGCTGCAATGCAGCTGTGCAGCTAATAAGGGGTGTCACTTATAGCCGGCCTGGAGAATCCATCATGTTCACTCATCTGAGATCAGATGGCTCCCTTGATACAGAGCAGAGGCACTGCATTGTCTGCTAATAGTCATTAAATGATACACATGCTATTGTTCAGCTGCTGCTCTGACATATTGCTGCAGGACATGGGCCCACACTGAGATATGTAATGTATAAAGGCTGTGTGCCTGCGATTCCTCATCGCTGCTGCCTCTGGGATTGTTTTCTGGCCTTGGCTCTGCTCCAGAGTGAAAACTTTCCCCCTCATCTGCCCCACCTCTGTGCCTAATCCCCTCCTCACCTTTATTAAACTCATATGTTAGCCGCTGTTTTCTTTCCCCTGTTCCAGAACTCCCCCGGCCTCCCTCCTTTTCTTCCAAAATCGCTCTGCGCCTCTGTTACCCACCACTGTCCCTTTATAGACAAGCTGGGCACAGCCAGCTTCATTATTGGTAACGGCTCTACTGTCCACACAAATGATTTGTATCTGTATTAAAGCCAAACTCCGGGAACACATTTATTTTAAAGGGGAACTTTAACCCAGGATTTAACGTCATCCCTATCTGTAGCTGATACCCCCTTTCCAATAAAACATCTGTACCTTTTCCCGAATAGATCATCAGGAGGGGGGGATCTGTATGGCTGATATTGTGGTGAAACCCCTCCCACAGTGTGACATCATGACCATGGTCTTGATAGTTTGCTGCCTGTGAACCTCATTGCATTGTGGGAAAACACAGCTTTTTACAACTGGCGAGCAACCAGTAGCTCCCTCTGTGCATAGAACTCTCACAGATCACCTAGCAGAACTAAAGAGGTCACACTAATGATACAGGGAGAGGAAATATTTTACAATGGGCAAACACTGACTAAATAACCTATACATGAATATTGCAAAAAAATAAGCAATTGTATTATTTTCACTACAGTTCCTCTTTAAGTTTAGAATGGACTGTAAAGGGTTAAGACTGGCATTGGGCTTCTGTGGGGTCCCCATCTTATCCTGACAGGCAGGGCCGGGAAAACATTCTCAAGCACTAGAGGCGGAGATTCCACAGTATGCCTCCTGCCCTGAATTGTGCTCATCACTGAATACGGCAGATAGCAAATGCGCCCCCATATTTTGTAGGTTAACCCCCCCCCAAGTGGCGTAACTATCCCTGTGACAAGCTGAAGATCCCTGTGGCTCTGACAGGTGAGTGGCATGCTCTTTGTATGGGTGGGGGAGGGGGGCACTCATACTTTGTGCCCTAAGGCTGGCGCCTCCCTAGCCTCTGCCTCGCCTCGGCCCTGATGAGAGAAAGTGGGTAATGCTCTCCACTAGGGCAGAGTAGAAGAAAACTCCACACCACTTCCAGATAAAATTCCAACTTCATTGAAGATCCATAAATGCTGTGTAGCAGCTACAGCCTGCTTTTTCGGGTTAAGTGCCCTGTTACAAGCTGCTCGGGCTTGTAGCTGCTACACAGCATTTATGGTTCTTCAATAAGGTTTGTTCACACTACGAGAGCTTTTTAAACACTAGAGATTTTAAAAGCTCTTGCTAATGCTAATCCTATGGGGGATTTTTACAAAATCACATTGCTCCAGTGTGAACATAGGATAACATTAGCAAGAGCTTTTAAAATCACAAGTTCTTAGAAAAGCTCACTATTAATATATACTCAATATCTACTTGGCGTTGAAGGCGTACATGTATTACTACTATGCCCCGCCCATTGTTGTCAGATTTTAGCTTTGTATCCTTTGAAGCAGCTCAAAGTTATGCACCCATCAATCACCCTCCACCTTCCTGCCCACATTCGATAGACAGAAGAGTGCGCATTCATAATTCAGGTTTAATCAGCTTTTAGATAAAAAATATTGAAGAGGGCACTAGGTTTTAATAGGTGTTCATATATCACCCCCCCGTCCCCCTTCCTTCACCAGCCTGGATGGCTGGATTTACACTTTTTCTGCCCCTTGACTAACTTTCTTGCAGCTTCCCTTCCATGTGCCGCACCCCCTCCTATTCCCTGTGCAGCCTCCTCCTTCATGCCTCCTGTAAATCTATACAGGTCCCTTGAGCAGCAGCTCCCTATTTCCATGTGTTGCTCCTTATTTGCAACCTCTGTATTCCATTTGCAGCCTCTTCTTCCATATGCAGAAATCCCTCTTCCATGTCCGCCCCTTGTCCAGCTGCCGCCCAATACCCGGGCCTTGGTGGCCTTTTCTTCTGGCCTGGACTACCTCTATGGGACAGGAAGTGATGTATTTGTTGGCAACTGGCAGCATGGATTATGGCACTAACAGGCAGTGACTGGATCATGATGTCCGGACCCTTTATTTTTTTTAATATCCTGTGAGGGACCAACAGATAACTGTATTTAGGTGCGCATGTACTGTTCTACTTAAGATGGAAAATAGACAAAATGATTATCTGTCCAGAGAGAAGTGGATGAAAAAATAAATATCAACTCTGCAAATCGATTTTTCCGCCATGGTGCAATTGCTTTGCTAAAAATATGAATGAGAATTTCTAGATAAAGAGATGGTCAATTTGAAAATGATTGTGATTTGAGTTTGCTCTTTTAACTTATTGTTGTTTATTATTGGGTTTTTATATAATTCATATTCCTGTAAGCACTCTGGAATAATGTATTGGCAAAAGCCTCTGCTGTTACTCTTATGCTTAGCGGTCTTCACGTGGATGACTACATTGTTTGTTTTCAACCGCCAGCATGAAGGACAATAGTGATGTTGCAATTGGCCAAATGTTTGTTTTCACTTCCTAATTCCACAAGCGGGATGGAATTTCAGTTGCCAGAGGCAGTTTTGATTCTCCTTTTTTTTCGATAGTCTCCGGTGTGTTTCTGCGAGTTCATAAATTTGTTTTTATTGTGTATTATGGCTGTTAGAATGATGTCTGCTGTAGATGAGTTCCGGACAGCTTTTGTTTTGGAAAGTATTGATAGGTTGCTGACGCCCACGCATAGAGCTGAGCCAATCGTTCGCTGTCTGTCAAATTTCCATGGACCAAAAATAGGAGATTCGCAGAGACTGATCAGAATAAAAAGCTGCCTGTGCAATAATGGGCGGCGTGAATTTACTGGAACTGTGATTGGCCGCCGCACATCTCCATTTCCTGCGGAGCTTGTACATATTTTGATTTATTTTTTTGCTCAGCTCTATCTCTGTCATTTTTGTTTACGATAATTATCGAACAGAAGCACCAGAGTAAAGTAAAACACGTTAAAAACAATTTAAAGAGGAACTCCAGTGAAAATAATGTAATGAAAAAAGTGCTTAATATTTACAATAATTCTGTATAAATGATATGAATCAGTGTTTGCTCATTGTAAAATCTTTCCTCTTCCTGATTTACATTCTGACATTTATCACATGGTGACATTTTTACTGCTAGCAGGTGATGTCACTGGAAGGAGTTGCTGCTTGCATTTTTGGCAGTTGGAAACAGCTGTTATTTCCCACAATGCAACAAGGCTCCCACAGTGTGATGTCAGGACCTTGGAGCAGAGAGGCACTGCTGCTGACATCACACTGTGGGAGGGGTTTCACCACAATATCAGCCATACAGAGCCCTTTGATGATCCGTTTGAGAAAAGGAAGAGATTTCTCATGGGAAAGGGGGTATCAGCTACTGATTGGCAGGGCTGTGGAGTCGGAGTCGTGGAGTCGGAGTCGTGGAGTCGGGCAATTTTGGGTGCCTGGAGTCGGAGTCGGAAAAAATGCACCGACTCCGACTCCTAATGAATTTGTAACTGTAATTAAAATAGAAAATATGATAAAATGTTCTATTTCTCAGATAATAGTCATTAAAAATAATGTATATATACAGTATATATACAGTAATAGCTGTGCTTAGTCCACAAAAATGAAATAAACCAATCAAAATTAGTTACTTGTGCTGCTTCAATAGAGCAGTTCCCATATTTTTAAGGTCAGATATACATACACAGGAATCTCTTATATATACTAAATAACATCTATGCTGTAAGAATAAAGCCTGATGTGTAGCTGTGTCACTAATAGAGATGGTCAATGAGATGGAAATAATTCTGCACTGATGCTGATTTATGCAAATGTACGCACTCCCTTTGCTGATGAAATCAAATAATTTGATATGTTGTTAAAATTTGGTTTGGTGACTACAAATTAAAGGGTACCTGAGACGGATGAAAAGTAAAGTTTTATACATACCTGGGGCTTCCTCCAGCCCCCTTCAGGCTAATAAGTCCCTCGCTGTCCTCCACCACCCAGATCTTCTGCTATGAGTCCTGGTAATTCAGCCAGTCAGCGCTGTCCGGCCGCATGCCGCTCCCACAGCCAGGAACATTCTGCACCTGCGCAATAGTGCTGCACAGGTGTAGTATGCTCCTGGCGGCGGAGTGTGTGCATGCGCACTACGCCCAACTGGCTCAAGTACCTGGACTCATAGCAGAAGATCCAGGTGGTGGAGGAGGACAACGAGGGACTGATTATCCTGAAGGCGGCTGGAGGAAGCCCCAGGTATATATAAAACTTTAATTTCATCTGTCTCAGGTTTACTTTGTTACACAGTAGTACTATACTCTACATATGCACTCCCCACAGAGCTGCAGGGAATCCACTGAGAATGCTGTGCACATTGAACACAGAGGTGTTGTCTGTCACCCATAAACCTTGTTCAGATTGTGCATGAAGAATGTGTAATAGAGGAAGAATCTCCACATTCCCCTGCAGAGTACCTGCACATCATTCTTACATGTACCCACACTTACATTGCCTAGGGCCTGATAGATGTTCTTTGTTCCGGTTTGTACCTTTTACAAGTACTCTTACCAAGGACTAGTTTTAGTCTAAAGGGAATAAATATAGTAGTCTACATATCCTTCTCACTTCAGTTGTCTTGTAAAATTCCCAAGCGTTGGCAGTTAAGAGACGAATTTCATGTTACATACTTTTAATCAACAAAGTTGTAATATGCAAATTAGAGGAGTAGGAGTCGGAGTCGGTGGAATCCTAAACTGAGGAGTCGGAGTCGGTGGATTTTTGGACCGACTCCACAGCCCTGCTGATTGGAATGAAGTTCAATTCTTGGTTACGGTTTCTCTTTAAAGTGGTAGGTAGCAGTGGACTTACCTCCCCAAATAAACTCAAACAGTGAATAACAAGTTGAAAAATTCTTTAATCGAACATTCCAAAAATGCAAGGCATTTCACGGGCATTAACCTGCTTCATGGTGGCCCTATCAAAGTTTTGCTGGGGGCCCTATAATTTGTAGATAAGCCCCTGCATCTGTTTTGTAAAGCTCTAGTTCACCCTTACTGATTTTTAATTATTAGTAAACATCAACTTGAGGACTATGCCATAATACATTTCTTTTTCACTCCCCATGGGAAAAGCCTGCAGCATATCCCAAAGATCTGTGTACAAACTATAGCACTGCCAGCCGTTGGAGTATCTTCCTCTGTACAGAGCCATCACCTGACTCCACCCTTCTCCTCCCTCTGCTACCTCCAGTGCTGCACAGGGAGGAAGTGGGTGGGGGTCAACCTAGCTCCTCCCTGACTACTTCATCTGTGTGGCGATGGGATATGGGGAGGGGTTTGGGCAGCTCATAGGACAGCACAGGAAATTGCTACTCCAAACCCAGCCCACCAGAACATCAATAATGCAAAAAATGTATTTTGAGCTAGAAGTGATGACATATCCCACACTGAGTGCATTAGAAAACCACAAGGCTGAACTGTAATATTGTGTTCTGTGAGATTTATGCACTGAATGCTAATGTGAATGCCAGTACCAGGAAGTGATGTCATACTGAGCTGCTGACCTGTGCTGTTCTGATGATATTGTCTGAGGCTGGCTGATGGAGTGTTTCATAGCAACATATCCCTGGAAATGAATCTGAAATGTTACTAGCGCTTGTAATTATTTGGATTGAGAATTAGTGCACTGGTCTGATTATATGGCGAGGACAGAGGTCTCTTTCAGCTTGCGGTTCTGCCTTGGTTGAGGAACTACAAATCCCAGCATACACCCCACTGGTGAAGGTCGTATTTATACTTTTTCCACCCCTGGGTCACGTATGTTGGAGGTTCCATGTGCAGCAGTGCCAGTGCCCCTCCCATTCCGTGTATAGCCCCATCTTCCATGTATAACACCTACATGTGCTGCCGCCCCTCTTTCATGTACATCACCCTTCAGTTTTCATGTGTTGCTCTCCATTCTGAATCCTCCTCTGCAGCCGCCCAAGGCGTGGGCCTCTGTGGCCTCTACAGAAATCCAGCCCTGCTACTGGCTGGCAGGGCTTGTTAGTTCCACCGCTGAAAGAAAGGCCCAGCACAGTATTCAGCATTCATCTGCCAGCGTGTAGAGGGCACGTATCTGCTGGAATAGGCCTGTATTACTCTTCTCTCCAGGGTCTGTCACTGGCATAGGATTTCCAGGTCCTTCTCCAATATATCTATCCATCTACTGTGTGTATCCTGTCAATGTCAGATGGATTTCTTGCTCTTCCATCACTGGTCTCTTTTTAGTGCTCCCCCTCTTTCTCTGCCCCTCTCTATCCCATCTTTTTTTCCCCCTTGTTAGGATACTTTTCCACCTGCAGCAGTCAGCTTCAAAATCAGATCGCAGACGTTTTGCCGATTTGCAACAGAGACGCTCATTTTCCATAAGGCCCGGCTCACATTAAAGTTAATAAATGGTCCGGTCCGCGGATCGGAAGGGAATGGATCATAACGGATGGGAACAGATCCAGTGTTAACCTACGGATCCGATCACATCCGTCCGTTCAAACTGATCCGCTCCGCACGATCCGCTGAACAGGACCGCAGGTTTCCTGCAGCACCAATTTTTCCGGACCGCTGAGCCTAGCAAAACGGAAACAGAAGCTGAAGCCAGGGCTGTGGAGTCGGAGTCGTGGAGTCGGAGTCGTGGAGTCAGAGTCGTGGAGTCGGGCAATTTTTGGTGCCTGGAGTCGGAGTCGGAGTCGGGAAAAAATGCACCGACTCCTAATGAATTTGTAACTGTAATTAAAATAGAAAATATGATAAAATGTTCTATTTCTCAGATAATAGTCATTAAAAATAATGTATATATACAGTATATATACAGTAATAGCCGTGCTTAGTCCACAAAAATGAAATAAACCAATCAAAATTAGTTACGTGTGCTGCTTCAATAAAGCAGTCCCCGTATTTTTAAGGTCAGATATACATATCTGATTGTGACTGTATATATGATGTGTACACAGGAATCTCTTATATATATACTAAATAACATCTATGCTGTAAGAATAAAGCCTGATGTGTAGCTGTGTCACTAATAGAGATGGTCAACGAGATGGAAATAATTCTGCATTGATGCTGATTTATGCAAATGTATGCACTCCTTTTGCTGATGAAATCAAATAATTTGATATGTTGTTAAAATTTGGTTTGGTGACTACAAATTAAAGGGTAACTGAGACGGATGAAAAGTAAAGTTTTATACATACCTGGGGCTTCCTCCAGCCCCCTTCAGGCTAATCAGTCCCTCGCTGTCCTCCACCACCCGGATCTTCTGCTATGAGTCCTGGTAATTCAGCCAGTCAGCGCTGTTCGGCCGCATGCCGCTCCCATAGCCAGGAACATTCTGCACCTGCGCCATAGTGCTGCACAGGTGTAGTATGCTCCTGGCGGCGGAGTGTGTGCATGCGCACTACGCCCGACTGGCTCAAGTACCTGGACTCATAGCAGAAGATCCAGGTGGTGGAGGAGGACAACGAGGGACTGATTATCCTGAAGACGGCTGGAGGAAGCCCCAGGTATGTATAAAACTTTAATTTCATCTGTCTCAGGTTTACTTTGTTACACAGTAGTACTATACTCTACATATGCACTCCCCACAGAGCTGCAGGGAATCCTCTGAGAAGGCTGTGCACATTAAACACGGAGGTGTTGTCTGTTTACAATCTCCTCATTCCCCTGCAGAGTACCTGCACATCATTCTTACATGTACCCACAGTTACATTGCCTAGGGCCTGATCCATGTTCAGATTGTGCATGAAGAATGTGTAATAGAGGAAGAATCTCCTCATTCCCCTGCAGAGTACCTGCACATCATTCTTACATGTACCCACACTTACATTGCCTAGGGCCTGATAGATGTTCTTTGTTTTCCGGTTTGTACCTTTTACAAGTACTCTTACCAAGGACTAGTTTTAGTCTAAAGGGAATAAATATAGTAGTCTACATATCCTTCTCACTTCAGTTGTCTTGTAAAATTCCTAAGCGTTGGCAGTTAAGAGACGAATTTCATGTTACATTCTTTTAATCAACAAAATTGTAATATGCAAATTAGAGGAGTCTGAGTCGAGGAGTCGGAGTCGGAGGAATCCTAAACTGAGGAGTCGGAGTCGGAGTCGGTGGATTTTTGGACCGACTCCACAGCCCTGGCTGAAGCGCTGCATTGGGGGCCATGAGAGAATGATCATTCTGAATAGAAACATCCACTTTGGGGGTGAGGGTCTGGGAAACGAAACGGAAGCAGCGGAACTGAAACGGAGTGGCAACGGAGTGCAACCGGATCTGATTGCCCCGGTGTTCATTGATCCATCTGCCACTTCAAACGCAAGTGCGAACCAAGCCTTGGCGCACTTTGATTAGAGGGTTTTGGGGAGGCGCCCGAGACTGTTATGTTAGTGGGTCTATATGTGGTTACTTTGCAAGAATATAAAAAGAGGTATTGTAACCTCTGCAACTATGGCGGCTGCGGACACGCAGGGTATACCCGCAGCCGCCTCTGTTCCCTGTTCTCAGGCCTTATCCGTTCCGTTGGCGTCTAGCACGCCGGGAACGGTACTGTCTTGTGCTCATAGGGTCGCTGTATCGCGCGGGCATGCGCGAAGACAGGACCTTTATGCTGGAAGAAGGCGCGTCAGCTGACCTGCCGGTCAGCTGACGTCAGAGGTGACTCACGTCGTTCGGATTGGCTGATTGGTAAGGGGCGCGGCTATGAGGTCTCCTCGGCTTCTTAAGCCTTCACTGGTCATTTGCAACTTGTCTGCTGTTGCGAATACACTCGTGTTAGCGCTCAGACCTTAGACTAGTATCCGGTGTGCTTTGATCTGGGAGAAAACCGGGGATTTCACACAAGACTGGGACTTTTGTTATATTGTATTACTGATTATCTGTGTATGATTCTGGCTATACTCTGACCTTGCTATTGCTCATCGATTCTGTACTTCTGCCTATCTGACCTTAGTTGCTGAACCTCTGCCTGATAACTCACTATTCTTCTGCCTCACGTTTTTGTACTGTATTTGCCTCAGTTGCCAAACCTTGCCTGTCTGACCTCTCTACTCACCAGTGGGCCCTTGCCACTGGTGAGGTGCTCTTTTGATTATATACCCACCAGCTCCTCTGGTGAGGTTTAGTTTAAGTTATACAGCTCCTGTGACTGATAGTACCTTACCAGCTCCTCTGGTAAGGTCTAGTTAAACTATTCAGTCGCTTGTGCTGATAGTACCTTACCAGCTCCCCTGGTAAGGTTTAGCCAAACTTTGTTGTCACTCCTGTTGTTAGTACTTTACCAGCTCCTCTGGTAAGACCTGTTATTTATACTACTGTTGTTGCAGCTTGTACCCACCAGCTCCCCTGCTGAGGGCTAGCACTGTTATTGCAGCTAGTACCCACCAGCTCCCCTGGTGAGGGCTAGCACTGTTATTGCAGCTAGTACCCACCAGCTCCCCTGGTGAGGGCTAGCACTGTTATTGCAGCTAGTACCCACCAGCTCCCCTGGTGAGGTCTAGCACTGTTGTTTCAGATAGTACTCACCAGCTTCTCTGGTGAGATCTATCCATTTAATCCACTGTTGCACCAAACACTTTACACCTCTGTTTCTCAGCCGTCTATACTTGCATTATTGGTGATACTGCAGATCACACAATAATCAGACGTCTGTGTGCTACACCAATCGTTACAGGTATCTTTCCTCCAATGAAGACTCACTTGGATGGGATTACGGAGTCTTTATTATAGAATGCTTATATTGCAGACAACGCGTTTCACTGGTCTAAGCCCGCTTCTTCAGGTCAATACAAACAAATAACCTTATCAATAAGTCGTGTGGGGGTGGGCTCCTTTTAGGTTTTAGAACTTTTAGACATTTGAAACCACCAGCATGTAACAAAATACTCAAAATAATGTTGATATTACTTTTTCACCAACTTTTATGTACTTTTTCAGTTGTAAAATGCTGAAAAGTTATCAGTATCTGATATTCTTTTACCTTGAGAAATCTTTACCTTTTCTCAAATAGATCATCGGTGACATCTGTATGGCTGATATTGTGATGAAACCCCTCCCACAGTGTGAGGTCATGACTGTGGTCCTGACAGTTTGCTGTCTGTGAACCTTGTAGCATTGTGGGAAATACCGGCTTTTTCCAACTGCCAAGCAAGCAATATCTCCCTCTCTACATAGAACTCTCAGTAACAAACATTCGATACAGATCACCTGGCAGATCTTAAAATGTCACCACCAGTGATACATTTCAGAATGTAAATTAGGGAGAGGGAATATTTTACAATGGGCAAACATTAACTAAATAAAAATGAATATTGTAGACAATAAGCAATTTTATTCAGTATGCTATTTTCACTAAAGTTCCTCATTAAAGAGAACTAGAGACGAAGAAGAAATAGATTTATACATACCTGGGGCTTCCTCCAGACCCATCAGCCTGGATAGCTCCCACGATGCCTTTCTCCGCTGCCTCTGTCCGCCGGTACCGGGTCCCGTCATTTCGTCCAGTCGACGCAAGCGCAGTGCGCTCCCTCTGTACTGCGCATGCGTACAGAGCCAGAGAGAGCCCCTGGGCATACGGAAGACTGGTCGCGTCCGGCGGAAATGACGGGACCCGGTACCGGCGATAGAGGCAGCGGAGGACGGCGGCGTGGGAGCGATCCAGGTTTATGGAGCTGCAGGAAGCCCCAGGTATGTATAACATCTTTTCCCATTTTTAAGCTTTCCCTCGTCTCTGGTTCCCTTTAAGGGGATGTGAAAATGTTATCCCCTAGGAGGCAACTCGGGAGAAAAAGTGAATTGCATATGGGCCTCCCTTTCTATCTCTTCTCTCCCTCCTCAATTCCTCTTCTCTCCCTCCTCCCCTTCCTCCATCTCTATCTTCTTTCTCTCCCTCTCTATCCGATTCCCTCTCTCTCCCTCACTACTTCTATCTCTGGCTTTCAATCTCTTTCCTTCTCCCTCCCTCCTCCTTGCTCTCTTTTTCATCTCTCTTCTCTATTTCTCTCTCACCCCCTCCCCTCTCTTCTCTCTTGCACAGCCTCTTGTGCTTTTCTTCTAGTCCATTTCTACATAATTGTATCCACTCATTTGTCATGTCCATGCTTCCTGCCCATCCTCAGAGTACATGGCATGTTGTATCATCACATGTAGCAGCACTGCAGCTGCCAGGCCCAGCAAACACACATCACATCCTCCTCTATTCCTCAGAGCTGCCCTTCCCCTCCTGCGCTGTACATCAATCTGTATATAGGCACCCCGGCTGTACATGGTAACACAATATACTCTGCTGCCACACCCCATAAGCTGCGTGCATCTCTCCAATCTCACCCTCCAAAATGAATGTGTTTTCCTGTAATGAGAGATTGCCTGAGCTGTGCGGCAGTGGTGAGATTCCTCCCAGTAATTGGTGTCATTCCTGTGATGTGTGTATTCAGGATTCTGCAGCGCTGCTGATACCTTGCATTGGAAAATGATGCAGATTTGTTGTCGTGTATTCAGACCCTGTGCGCTACAGTCGTGACATCTCCACTCTACAGAATAATATTTCATATACTGTAACATGCAAAGGGCTTGCCGGATTCTATATAGGGCACAGAGGAGTGAGCAAGCCTGTAACAGCCAATCAAAAATCATCTGACATGGCGGCGTCTGCACAAAAGTGACAGTGAATTCTGATTGGCTGCTGAGGTTTTGCTGCAGGCGATTGCACCAGATGTCGTGGTTTTGCTCTCACTGTAATGGCTTTTTATGGGCTGTTTTGGAATTATATTCGAGTTTCTTGGACTTAAAGGGACAGTCCTGGTAAATGGCATTACAAGTGGTTTTCTTTGCTATGCTTTTGTCCCAAAAATGATGTAAATTCAGGAGATTACAGAAAAGCTTCTATTTGGGAGGGTCCTCCATTCTCTCTAAAGTTCCAGAATCCTGTTTCATATTGATTTTTTTTTTTTTTTGCCTTTTTCAGGAACTCAAATTTTAAGGTTTGAACCATTTTCTAGGAACCCTCAGAGATTAATCTAGGTAGCGTTCCTCTAACTCATTCAGCCTTCAGAAAATACTTAATGCTTGGAATACACGGTTCGTTTCTGCTGTACGTTTCTGTTCACGATCGTTTTTGCCGCTCAATTGTGCAGTCGATTCTCTTAACTTCCGCTTGTTTTTCTTATCTTTTTCCATTCACTACTATCATAAATCGAGCGGCAAAAGTATTGAAAGGGAGATCGGACATGTCGGATATTATCTATCGAACCATCTAATCTAAAAACCGAACCGTGTAGTCCCAGCATAAAGGAGAACTCCAGCCTAAACAAACATACTGTCATTAAGCTGCATTAGTTATGGTAAATAAAATAGATAGCTAATATAATATCTTACCCACCCTGTTTTAAAAGAACCTGCAAATGTTTGTGATTTCTTGGGGGCAGCCATCTTTTTCATGGGGGTAGCCATCTTTTTGGGTGAAAGGAGGTGACGCACCTGAGACAAAGTTCCAACTGTCCTGTGTCCTGATCACCCCTCCCAGCTGCGTGTGCTAGGCTTCAAATCTCAAATTCAAAATGTTAAAAAAAAACAAATTTGCGACCAAAACAGCAGAAGAACAAAAACATCATGCTTTGCACAGCAACAGGGGAAAAATGCCAAGGCAGTTTTCTTCTGTGCAGCTAAAAATGAGGCTTGGGTAAGAAAAGCAAAGCTCTGATGCTGCGAGACTGTTAAAGAAACACCAAGCCTTTTCAGTGCTACTGAGTAGATTTTTAGTCTGGAGGTTCGCTTTAAACAGGAATCAGGGTATCACACCACAATGTGACTCCAAATCCGATTCCTCAGTTTATGAAACCTCCAACTCCAGGTACCCAAAAATTGCTCCAACTCCTGGGCCACGGACACACACACACGCACTTCTATTCCTGATGATTACCAACCATTTCTAGCATTGAGTGAGAATCGCCTGCGAAGTACCTGCTCAGGAGTCCAGACACTGGTCGCTTCTTCCACCACAGACTGTGCTGCAGACTGCAATCTGCTCAGAGAGATTCTGTCTATGCCTACTTCTTGCAGTCTGAACAGTAGAATGATGCAATACAGGTATGAGCAGCAGCCACACCCACAGAGGCTTAAAGCTCCCTCCCTAAACTTAACACTTTTGGCAATCCGATCAAAATTTTCAGCCCGGAATTTTAAGCTACAGAATCCACATTTTACACAAGCGGCACACCTGAGCATTGTGATTACTAAGCTGGTAGACAATATTTTTAGATTTGCGTGTAGAGATGAGCTTTGAAGACGTCCCGGATTATCTTCTAGTCAATTCTTTACACGCTCAAATGGCTGCATTTTTTAAATGTAAGAAGTGTTGACAGCGCTTCAGCACATTTCCCCTGATTTTTTTCCTTGGACTAGACAGGTGATTCTTTTAATTGCTCAGTCACGCAGTTTTCATCTCGCACAATCGATCACTTTGATTGTATCACATTTAAATAAGAGCAGTGGCTTTAAAGGTGCGTACACACGTCTGATTTTATGCCTCATTGTCGTACAAACCAGACGTTTGGACGATTTGTCATTCAAACAAAAAGTCATTCAGGCTCCTTGTACAAACAGATGACAAAACATTTGAAATGCTAATTACAGCTAATTTAAATGTCGTTTGACTGGTCAATGGACTGGATAGAAAAATGGACCAGATTAAAAGACTGATCAAATGACTTGTTGTTTGAATGTCTATTAGGGCCCATTTCCACTATCGCGAATTCGCATGCGGTTTTCGCATGCAAATTCGCATAGCAATACAAGTGAATGGGACTGTTTCCGCTTGTCAGGATTCCTTTGCGTTTTTCTGTACAGAAAAAATTCGCATGGCAGAGCCATCAGAATTCGCATATCGCATACCGCTATGCGAATCGCATACAATGTATTTAATAGGAAATCCGCATGAGGTTTGGGTATGCAAATTTTCATGCGAATTCGCAGAAAAATTCGCATAGAAACAATGGGAAAGCACACCAGCACTGCCATGGTTAAATTCGCATACATCGTCATCCATGCGAATTTTCATCCGAATTCGCATGAAAATTTGCATAGACTCGCATGCGAAATTCGCATCCGCATGCGCATTTTTACTGCGGCGATTCGCACCGCACAGGTGGAAATGCAGCCTTAGTGTCAAAGTAATAGACTTTCAAACAAGTCATTTGTGCACATGTACGGACCATGGAGCGGATCAGTCAAAACTGCTGCTATCAGTCTAACGATGGAACGTACACACGTCCAACTGTCATTCAAGCGACTGGTTTGAACGACAAGTCGTGCAGAAATATCAGACGTGTGTACGTACCTTAAGAGTTTGATTCACGCAGTTATGCGATTATCTCTTACACTACCGCAATTCAGTTGTGCAGCAGAAAAGATTGGCAATTAATGTCTTCTACTTCTCATGAATGGAGAAGATTAATTGCTCCACAATTTCTTATTTATTCCCGATTTAGGTTTTTAGAGATTTTAAAGGTTTTCCGAATGAGACAAAGGGATTATTACTTTGTGGGGCTTCTTCCAGTCCCTTGTAGTCTGTCAGTTCCCTTGAAGTTGTCCTGGTCCGATTTCCTGGGTTGCAGGTCATTGCGCATGCGCTGGTCCAGCGGCTCCTGCACAAGTTCAGTTACAAGTTTTGCAAACTGTGCCTGCCCAGAATGCTCCTGGCAACAGGACCACGATCAGGGAGGTGTGCAGCCGGGTCCATGCAAGGGCAGTAGTAAGAGACTGAGTCAGGGCTCGTTTCCACTATCGCGAATCTGCATGCGTCCAACGCATGCAGATCCGCACATGTAATACAAGTGGATGGGCCTGTTTCCACTGTAGCGTTGTTGAGGTGCGTTTTTTTCAGCGTGAAAAAAACGCACAAAAGAGCCAACGATTTCGCCTGCGTCGGGAATCCGTGCGAATCGCCGCTAATGTATTTAATAGTAAAAACGCATGCGTTTGTTACATGCGTTTTTACCCGCGATTTCGCGTGCGATTTCGCACCTTTTTCAATTTTATTTAGCCCTGGCAGTGTCATGGTTAATTTCGCATGGCACCCTGCCATGCGAAATCGCAGGCGAAATCGCGGGTAAAAACGCATGTGGAAACACATCCGCATGCGTTTTTACAAGCGTCGGAATGCGGCCGAAATCGCGTCGCAACAGTGGAAACAAGCCCTCATGGACTTTACCGAGGCTGACAGCAGCACAACAGAGGGGACAGGGAGGACATTGAGGAAGCTGCCAGACTACAGTACAGGGAGTTGGAAGAAACCCCAGGTAAATAAAAAATCATTTTGTTCTCCGGTACACTTTAAAGCAGGGGTCTCAAACTCGCGGCCCGCGGGCCATTTGCGGCCCTCGATACAATATTTTGTGGCCCTCGCCGGCAAAAGCTTCCTTATAGTTCGCTTCAGTGCTCCCAAGTAATCCGCTGCATCCCCGCCGCTAAACGAGGGCTGCAGAGCCTGGGGGGCAATCCGCCGGCATTTCCTGGAAGGGGCAGAGCTTTCAGCTTCAGCTCTGCCCCTCCTGACATCAATCGCCGCACGGATCGCCGCCTCTCCCCGCCCTTCTCTGTGAAGGAAGAGTGAGAGGGCGGACAGAGGCGGCAATGCGCCGCAATTGTGAAATTCCTTATGCGGCCCAGCCTCATCCCGACTTTGCCTCCTGCGGCCCCCAGGTAAATTGAGTTTGAGACCCCTGCTTTAAAGGATACCATAGTCGAACTAAGTAGGATAAATGGGGGGAGCAGGCCGTGATGCCCACCGCTTCCCCTGTTCTCCTGTCTGTCCCCAGGTCCTACCTAAATGCCCCCCAGCAGCTTCTTCTAGGTGCCTGAGTCGGGCATTAGTGCGCTATCTGGGCTGCGCCCATGGCTGGTAGCGCACTGCGCATAAAGTGAGACAGGAGCGTGGGAGCAAGCGCGCTCCTGTCCTGTGACATCATTGCGTGACCAAAGGGGAGCAGAACGGACATACTGAGCATACGCAGCACAGTATGTCCGGGTTTGGAGTCGCCCAAGTCGCCAAGGATAATGGGGCTTACCGGTGGAGAATAGCCAGTGACGGAGAGGCACGGGAGGCGCAGTAAGTATTTGCTTATGCCCCCCCATTCCCCCCCCCCACCCCACCCACTGCACCTTCATTTTTTACCAGAGCCTTTTGGCTCTGGTATCCTTTAAAGAGCATCTGTAATGAAAAAAAAAAAAACAGCCCCTGGGAGATAGTTACCTCGGGAGGGGGACGCCTCTGGATCCTAATGAGACTTCCCCGTCCCCTTCACCCTTCGGGATCCAGCGCTGGCAGCCCCCGAACAGCAGCAATGTGAATATTTACCTTCCAGGTGCAGTAGCGGCTTTTCGATGGGCTCTGGCCGAAATAGCCGAGCGTGATCAGGTCCGCTCTACTGCGCTGGCGCGAATCGCCTGTACCTACACAGTAGAGCGGAGAAGGTCAGAGATTAGATCCTATATAAGGCCTTGTTGCTTTAGTACATTGATTTAGGCCGAAGCTGTAATCTACAGGGAGTTAAATCTACTTTTCTTCTTTTAACAAGCAATTAGATCTCCCCAGATGCGCTGACCCATTTTCCCAAGCCAACATCAGCAGCACATATTTCAGATTACTATGTAGCTTTAAAAATGCCCCTAAAGGTATGTGTGTGGGGGATGGGACCTGCTGCAGAAAGATACCTTGATATAACTTGAACACGTCAGTGAGGGGGTTAATATGGTCATTACTTTCAATGGAACAAGAAGAGACTAGTCAGAAAGAAAAAATAACCTAGTTAGGCAGCACTTAGTCAATGTAGTAGAGTAACAGGAAGTCCTCGGAGGCATTTACTGTACAGTGTTTATTATTTTATACCTTCCATAAGTGCTTCCCAAGCTTACAGTCACTTAATGGGAATTTGTAGTAAAGAGATCTGGAGGACGCCATCTTCATGCCCTGTTTAAAGAAATGTTACTCACTAGTCATGCTGATCGTCTGTAGGGAGGGGGGTGAGTGGATGCAGAATCATGCAAATATTGTATGCAAATATATGTGATTTGAAAAGCGGACCAATGAAAACCCACTGCAGGTTCATTGATGGGCCCATTTTTGAGTTCAATATGTTTGCATATTTTTTTTTGTGCATAATTTTGCATCAGTTCAAAATGATTTGTTTCTTATTGACCATCCCTAATCATCTGTCTCTAGGTTAGGCTCACAGGCGCTAGTCTACTTTAGGAAACCCAGCAGGAAACCTCATGGGGAACAGTTCTCCAATCACAGAACCCTCTTAGAGCACAAAGCATTGTGATTGGCCACATAGTGTGGGCGTAGTTTACTTCAACCTATTGGAAACCTAGCAGTCCGTGAGGGTGTTGTCCTCCCAATCACGTTAGCAGAATTTTCCTATAAGTTTCCTGCCGGTTCAAGCACTGGTTCACATTGGGGTCTGTATTGTGTGCCCTTTAAAAAGAACGATTGCAGAGAAGGGGAAAAGTTGCATTGTGCTTTACCCCCCTTCCCCCCCACACACACACACACCTTTCAGTGCATACAGCAAAACATACAGTGTTGTTCCAATGAATGAGTCAGCACTGTCCTAGTAAAACAAGCTCTTTTATTGAGTATCAAAAGTTAAAAAGCATGATGTCCAAGCAAACAGCAGCAACAGCTCAGCTGTTTCGGGCTATCCGCCCTTTCTCAAGCTGCAAAGCATGTCATCCAATTTTAACACTGACACACAGTCAGTTTAAATAGCCCAGAAACATAATCAGGCGACCGGCGAGCGACCAACCAGAGACAAGGTCTCACTGGCGCCTGGCGGACCTCACAGTTTTACAGCAAAACATACAGCACATACAAAGTAAGCTTCACTGCAGTTGTACACATCCCTGTTATCTTGCACCACAGCTTCCCTCATGCTATGCTAACGGATCTGTTAATGCGCCAGTATGTACACACTATTACATTATAATTGCATTAGCAGTGCGGTTATATTGTCTGATGCTATGCAGTGCCCTAGTGAGAGTGTAGACTTAGGCTGAGAGCACAGTTGTCCATGTGGAAAACCACACGTTTGTGGGCATTTATAGTACGTTTCTGTATTTGTATTTTGCGTTTGTATGTATTTTTATGTGCGTTTTCAAGTGTTTTTGCATTTTTACTAACCTGCTTTTTCTACAAGAGAGAAACATTACATCTTTTTTTCACATAAAACGCATGCAAAAACACATAGCTTTGCAGCATCATTACTAGGCTTTGTTCCTTTTTCTCTTTTTTTTAACTTGAAAGTGTTAAAATTCAGGCCTTTTTTACTCGGGCAACTTGTAAGTGGTGAATTCACGGCTCTCCTGCACCAGGGCCCCCCTTTCCCATGTGAAGTCAGATCTGAGCGCTTGACACGCATGACGCTATTACCGCTGCAGTTCGGCTGCATTTAAATTGCACCCGAATTGCAATGGCAGGCAGGAGATGGAAGACTGAACTGCTCGGCAAGTGCACAATTCATCCTCCCATCAGAAAGAGGCCTCATGTATGCAAGTGACAGATTCTCTCCATTAGGGTCCCAGTCTAAATCTAGCCCTCACTGATAAAAAATTAAAGCCACAATACTCTTGACTGGAAGAGAACAGAGAGTGGAGGGGATAGATAAAAAAAAGTCAACAGTTCATATATTTTAGTTCTGGGAAACTGGGAAGACTGTGTCATTGAGCAGTAACTCAAAGTAGGGTCCGCACACAGACAGGTTTAAGAAACCAGCAATTTATTGTTCCATGATAAAATCACAAAGGCATATGACCAGTGATCGTTTCGGGGCCACAGGGGGTGTCCCCTTTGTCAAGGCAATATAGCAGACAGTATTATAACCCAGTTAAAGGTTTGCATGGAGCCCCAAACACTGTATCGAGATATAGCCCCAAAACCCACCAAGGACAGCTGCGGTGTCAGAGAGGCGTGGTCAGAGTAAGGAAACAGTTTACTATTCAATGCACATATAGAGGTGATCATTACCAGGATAGCACCAATGAAAAGCTAATAAGATGGATTAAGGAGGTCCTTTATGGGCCCGATGCGGTTGCAACCTCTGCACCCCCTGTTGCTACACCACTGTATGCAATGTCCACTGGGAATGTAGCCTAAGCAACGGTCCCCTTTTTGTTTTTTTATTATGCACTAAGTTGGAGTGTAGTTTTGAGAAATAGATGCCTTTCCTGCATAATTGGTCTTTGGGCTCAGAATGAAGCAGCCCAGAGAGGACAAGATGGAGCCGGGCCTGGCTGGCCTCCTATCGGAGAGGAAACTGCAGCCAATTTTGGAAATAAAAGGCCCCTGCCAAGCCGTGGAAGTAAAATAGATTGTCTGGCAAACGAGGGATTAATGCCCCACATGGCTGGACGGCCTCAGCTGTATTTTATCAGGGGAAGCAGGTGCGTCAGGCTGACTTAGGAACAAGCCATCAATATACACATTGCAGCGTAACCTATGGCCTGACAGAGATGCAGATTTACCATTCTATTGTAATCCTCCAGTGGCTCTGTCCAGTGAGTTAATCCACAGGGCCATCCCTGTTCACGGTGGATAATCCCAATTCACTGTACAAACAGGCGTGACACAGGCAGCTGTGCGTACACGGAGAGACCTATAGATTATACAGATATAATGACCGGAGGGGGTAGCAGGTCCGGAAATCGCTTGACGTGAAATCCCAGAGTTCTGACAGCCGTGAGTATGTATGTTTACATTACTTAGTGGCTGTTTACCTTTAAGTGCATCAGAGACGTTAACTTCTAAAGATTTGATACTTACCCAGGGCTTCCTCCAGCCCCATAGGTTTGTCTGAGTCCCTCAGCGTCATCCTGCGGTCTGCCATTCAGCGGCAGTCAGCCCTGGTAATAGGCTCATAAGGGCCCGTTTCCACTATTGCGAATCCGCAGCCAATGCAAGTGGATGGGCCTGTTTCCACTTGTCAGTTTTGCTGTGCGTTTTTCTTTGCAGGATTTTTCTGCACGGCAGAGCCCTCAGAATTCGCTTGCGTGTGGAATGCAGGCGAATCGCACGCAATGTATTTATTAGGGAAATCGCATGCGTTTTCCCCATGCGTTTTTTGCCACGAATTCGCATGCGATTTCGCATAGGTACCCATGTTAATTCACACAGGCAGTGACATGGTTAAAATCGCATTACCCTCACCTATGCAAAATCGTGGCAAAAAACGCATGCGGAATCGCACCCGCATGCGATTTCGCCTGCGGTGATTCGCCGGCGATTCCGCAACGCAATAGTGGAAACGGGCCCTAAGGGATGAGCTTATGGGGCTGGAGGAAGCCCTGGTTAAGGATCAAATCTTTAGAAGTTGACGTCTCTGGTGTACCGTAAATTTAAATCTGTGATAGCGTTACATATTCAGAATGGCAGATTTCCTGTATATTGGATGTCTTTGTATTGGGGTGCCACCAGTGGTAGCGAAGGTTCATTTGGGCACATCTCAAGGGTACTTTTATTTAAAAGTTTCAGACAGTTCAAACAATAAAGTGAACTGTGACCATACACTTACCGTATTTTTTTGGCGTAGAACACGCTCCAGACTATACGTACCTACAGTGTTCTCCGTGTGTTCCACCCGGCTAATTTCGGTAAGCACCCGGTTGTTATCTGCTTACCTCCTTAGCCTCCTCCCATGGTGTTATCAGAGTTGCACTGGTCCTGCATTTCCCCCTCGCACCTCACCCGGCTACTTTTTCATGCCACCTGGCTGGAAAAAAATTCTGGGGAGAACACTGACCTAGATTTAGAGAGCAAAAACAAGGGAAAAAAAGAATAAAACTAAACCTGGTGCGTTCGTATTCCAGGAGTATCTTGTAGATATTCTCCCCAATGATTGTGTCCTCTTGTACCTCGTGTCCCCCATGCGTCCTCCTGTGTCCCCATGCATCCTCCTCCTGTCCCCCATGTGTCCCCCTTCTGTGTCCTCCTCCGCTCCCCCTCAATAAATGAATGCAGCGGCAAGCACAGCTCACCTAATCCATCTGAGCCCGTGGTGATCAGAGACCTCTCCTCTCTCTCACGGCTCCTCTAGTGCTGACTTCTGCTGATCACGTCATTTGCAGAAGCCAGCACTGGGGGAGCCGTGGGGGAGAGAAGAGAGGTCTCTGAACGCCAGGGGCTCAGATGGATTAGGTGAGCCGTGCTGACGCTGCTTTCACACGAGGGAAGCGGAGCAGGTATGAAGATAATACAGGGAGTTCCCATCGTGGGAGTTCTTAAGATTGGGGACTCTCTGTATTTGGCATATAAGAAAATCTGCATAATTCACAAAGCTTTTTCACCTGTTTTACTCTGTTTTCACCTTATCTGTTACATTTTGAAGCTCTATGGCCTTGTTCACATTGCGTTCGGCTCGCGTGTCCTTCCGCGGTGGGCTTTTTTTTGAGGTGTATTTTTTTTTCCCGATTTCAGGCGCTTGGGTGGGCGATTCGTTTTTTTGCTTAGCGTTTTTCTAAGCATTTTTTCCGATCGGTTTTGTAATTCACTTCCTGACGCAAGTCAGGAAGTGAACTCTTTGACCCGGAAAATAATAAATACAATGTATATATGCAATAGAACGTTTTGCGTTTCTCCTATACCTTCTCCTATACCTTCCATTGAGGCAGAATCGTCTCAAAAATGGTCCACGCACCGCTTTACTGAACGGACAGCGCACAACCCGCGCTGATATGAACCTTCTCATAGACATTCATTGTCCATGCGGTCGGGGGCGTTTTAAAAACTGCACGTGGGCGAAAAAAAGCCGAAAATGCCTGCAGTGTGAACTGCCCCAAAAGAGCAAAATTATGATATAATTAAAGAGACACTGAAGCGAGACTAAATCTCGCTTCAGGTCTTATATATAGCAGGGGCACGTGTGCCCCTGCTAAAACGCCGCCATCCCGCGGCTTAACGGGGGTCCCTTCACCCCCAACCCACCCCCCGCAAAAGATGGTCGGAAAATGGTCGCTGGCTGTCTCTCTTCCTGGAGGCAGGGCTAACGGCTGCAGCCCTGCCTCCCAGCGCGTCTATCAGACGCGCATCGCCGCCTCTCCCGCGCCCCTCTCAGTGAAGGAAGACTGAGGGGCGGGGGAGAGGCGGAGATACGCGTCTGACAGACGCGCATGGGGCAGGGCTGTGGCGGATAGCCCTGCCCCAACCAGGAAGCGCTCCCCCGCTGCACGGAGGGGGTTTGGGGGGACAGGGACCCCCGTTAAGCCGCGCTATAGCGGCGTTTTAGCAGGGGCACACGTGCCCCTGCTATATATGAGGTCTGAAGCGAGATCTATTCTCGCTTCAGACTCTCTTTAAGGTAAGAAAAGTAATATTGAAATGAAGGTCAGAGGCGCTTAGCCAGGCTTTTCACCCGACTTTGAACCCTCCAAACTTTTTGCCTGATGAAGCGGGATTGTGACCCGTGAAACGCGTTGCAACTTTGGAGCTTTTAATAAAAGTTACTTTATACTGTGAGTAACGTCCCACTGTCCGGTTTGTCTTTACATGAGGTGAGTCCACCAACTTCCCCCTTTTTTAAACGTTTTTTAATCGCTTTTATTCTACTGGCGCCTCTGTGTTACTACTCTACCAATGTGAATAGAGCCTAATATGACTTTTTCTCCCCATTTTTGGGGGAGAAAAGGTGCATCTTAGATGCTAAAAAATACAGTATTTCTTAACAATAAAGAAAAAGCATTACGCGATAGGCATTAAGGCCTTGCTCACATCTAAAATCACAATCGCTAAGGCTAGCGCTTACCTGCGCGCTACGAATTTGTGTAAATCACTTTTCAAAGCGCTTTCGCAGAGTGATTTGTTTTTGCATCAGGGAGTGAACTCTTTGACCCGGAAAAGCATAAATACAATGGGCTTGATTCAGAAAGCGGTGCTAACTGTTAGCACGCTTGTGAAAAGCCCTCTATCACACCTAAACTCAGTTAGGTCGTGATGAAATCAACTCGCGCGCACAGCGCGGTGCGATGATAACGGCGCACCGAATGCGTCTATAAGGTCGCATGGGGTGCGACCTTAACGTTGCACGTTGCGATGTTAAGGTCGCTGTGCGCGCGTAAAGTTTTGCGCGCAGAACTTTGCGCACGAGTTGATTTTCAAAATCCAACACGCCCAAAGTCTTTAGGCGTGCTAACTAGGTTAGCACCGCTTTCTGAATCAAGCCCAATGTATTTATTCTTAAAAGCGCAAACGCAGTCACTGCACAAAGCGATTTGGTGAGTGTTTCGTGTTTTTCCTATACCTTCCATTGTAGCAAAATCGCCCTTAAAATGGTACAGGCAGCGCTTTGCTGAGCGGATCGGAAATGAACTGCTCAGATGGGAACACTCTCATAGGGAATCATTGCACAATCGCTTTTAGGGCGATTTTGAAAATCGCTGGCGCTTAAAAAAAGAACCGCAAAACGCCCTCAATGCATCTGAAAAGTCAGTCATCACTTTTGTCAATGCACACCAACAGTTCAAACACAACTTGGAAAAATCTTATGTTTGCATATGATTGATCAAGTATTCACTGATTGTTCTTGAAAAAAGATTGCCCGGGCCCAACTTCAGTGTTCTCCCCAGGCTCTTTTAGCCGGGTGCTCCACCCAGCTAGTTTTGGTGAGCACCCGGCTGTCATCGGCCCACCTCCTCCTATGCTGTAAGCAGAATTGTGCAGAGAAGCACTGGCTCTGCATTCTCTCATCTCGCCCCACCCGGCTACTTTTTCATGCCACCCGGCTGGGAAAAAATTCTGGGGAGAACACTGCAACTTGGAGGGGTGGCGGAGCGATCACCTGTCTGGAGGGATTATGCCAGGACAGGTGTGTATTTAACCCCGCATCACCCCCCCGTCCTCCATCATTTAGACAGAGCCTGTCATGACATGCTCTGACTCTTTGACCATAGGCACGCCTCCACTACCTCATGTAGCCATTGATTTATAGTTGTTATCATGCCGGACAGCCAATCAGCTATCAGCTGGCGTTGTGTGAAAGTACAGGTTGCATCAGGTGGCTGCCTGTCTCATTATCTGTTCCTTTGCTCGAAGCTCTTGAATAAAACGAACATTGTGGTCTCTTTTAGCACAGATAAGTCGCCTCTTTCTCTGGCCTGTCTGCACGGAACATTAATTCCTTGTTTGCTAGACAATCTTTTCTCCGTTTCCGCCCCTTGGCAGGGCCACTTTCTTTCCAAGACTGGCAGAGTTTCCGCTCGCACTGCACAGAGCGCCAATTACTGCCTGCTCATGTGATCTGTCTCCTGTGTCATTTTCTGTCCTGCTCTGAAATCTCATTAGTTCTGGAACACACTAATGCACAGCAGCAGACAAGTGAGGGGTAATCAAATCTGAGCGCTGAACTTTCACCTTTCTTTCCATCACTTTTTTGGGGTTTTAAAGTGGACCGCAAGATTTTATTTTTTTACACTTTTGTTTGAACTTTTTTTCTCTTTTTTTTACTGCTTTCCTTGTCCTGTTGACTAAGGCCTCATTCACATGGGGCAATGTAGATGACCGTGCGTTCGTAACGCAAGCGCACGTGATCGCACGCCATCTGCGTTGCCGTGTGTTGTGCTGCTGATCCCATTCATTACAGTGAAGACCGCGTAGTCTGAATGTCAGAAGTGCTGTCTATGCACTTCTGATGTTCTTGCTGATCGCACACCATACGCACTGCCGAAATGCGCACGGCGCCGTGTATAGTGTGAATGAGGCCTAAAGGTACCGATACATAAGTCAATATGGGCACATCGACCATGAGACAGATCTCTTTCTGATGGAATCTGATTTGAGAGGGATATGCTTCCTGCCTGTACATGGCACACCGATCGGCCTAGTGCCGTGCCCTGCTGGGCCAACCCATCTCTGCCTTTACCGCGAGCACCTGTGGCACGGGGGTACACTTTACACTTGGAGGGATAATGGCCAAGGACGTCGGTCATCGTGAATTCAAAAACAGTCACCGCTGCGCACTCGATCGAGAACTTGTAACCGAGATTTCTCAGTTACAAGTGGGTCTGAAAGAGACCAAAAAGCCTCCTTCCTGCCTCATTCCTTTGCCTTCTTAAAACAGAAGGTATTTGCGATTATTCAGGTTGGAGTGAGCATATGCTGTCTCCCACAATGCATCACTGCTAAATATGAAAATTGTCCCTTTGTTGTCCCTCTAAGCTAAACGCACCTCCAAAACCGCTGGAATGCAGAGACATCATATGCTCACTCCAACCTTAATATTCGCAAATACCTTCTGCTTTAAGGCGGCAAACGTCTGTTTTGCATAGCGAGCACATATTATTCGAATTATTCACTGCGCATACTTCAATCCCTGTAGAATCATAAAAAGCATATAGTGCCCAGTACTGTTTGTATCAGGCTAATGCTAACACCTCGTGACGCACACCTGGGGGTAGTGCCACCACCCTATGAAGGGAATGCAGGGAATGTAACAGGTCCCCCCTCTGTGCCCGCACTCACCGAAAGAGCGTCTTGCTCTATTGCATATCACACCATACTGCCTTGCCAGCCAAGGAGATTGAAGCAGATGATGAAGACGTATCCATTTATTAAAATACAGGCATCCAGCAGGCTTACAGTACAACGGACGCAAGTGCCAGCTCCACCGCGGATGATACAGAGCCACTCGCTCCTACTGCTTGTCCTGCTTCCGGGTGACGTCAATGCGCTCCTCCGACTCCGCCCTACGCGTTTCGTCACGCTCCGTGACTCATTCAGGGGCTGGAGGGTAACATTGACGTGAGATTCTTATGGCTGCGCAGCGCTCCCCCCGCCCTGGCTCCACCCGCAACTCCGCCCTCTCCTGTTGCTAAGTTACCACCAAAGCGTGCTGGCTCCATATCACCGCTGCGCAGCGTACATCAAATAACAATAAAACCATAATAAAAACATTAATCATAAGCAATTCGTACACATTGTTCCCCTAAAACGTAATAGATATATAAAAATATTCTTAGCCCAATTATTAATCGATAGGACTACCCAGCGCTTAACATTAATCCCATGAATCCAAATTCTTATTACAAATACGACATCTCTGAGCAATTCACAAATAGATTCCCAAAATAAATTACCTTATTGCATTGCACATATACTAATTGTGAATAATTACACTCCCCCAATCACATTGATATTCAACATTAATGGTGGCAATACCCAGTGGCGTTCCTATCATTGGGCGCAGGGGGGCGTGGCGCACCGGGTGATGGACAGGCAAGGGGGTGTCGCCAAGCCCCCCTGGCCCCTACAGCGGCAGAGCAGGAAGAAGGGGGAAGAAACGCTAGAAGGAGAGGCTTGAGGGCAGCGGCGGGGAGGGGGGCAAGAACACCCCCCTCCCTCACCTGGGTCCCCTCCTTCTGCTCTCTCCCCCTCCAGAATAGCGGCAGCAAGGAGGCGCGGTGGGCGGACGGAGGATTACTCACCTTACTTCTGCGTTCCAAGCGCAGGCAGCGTCCCCTCGTCACAGGTCTCCGCCTTCAATGCCGCCCACTGTGCTTCCTTCAATCAGGAAGCACAGTGGGCGGCATTAAAGGCGGAGACCTGTGACGAGGGGACGCTGCGTTCCAGCGCTTGGAACGCGGAAGTGAGGTGAGTAATCCTCCGTCTGCCCACCGCGCCTCCTTGCTGCCGCTATTCTGGAGGGGGAGAGAGCAGAAGGAGGGGACCCAGGTGAGGGAGGGGGGTGTTCTGGCCCCCCTCCCCGCCGCTGCCCTCAAGCCTCTCCTTCTAGCGTTTCTTCCCCTCCTGGAGTCCACTGGGGGCAACTATGCTGGCTACAAAGGGGGCATCTATGCTGGCTACAAAGGGGGCAACTATGCTGGCTACAAAGGGGGCAACTATGCTGGCTACAAAGGGGGCAACTATGCTGGCTGCACTAGGGGCAACTATGCTGGCTGCACTGGGGGCAACTATGCTGGCTACACTGGGGGGGCAACTATGCTGGCTACACTGGGGGCAACTATGCTGGCTACACTGGGGGCAACTATGCTGGCTACAAAGGGGGCAACTATGCTAGCTACGCTGGTGGCAACTATGCTGGCAACAAAGGGGGCATCTATGCTGGCTACACTGGGGGCAACTATGCTGGCTACACTGGGGGCAACTATGCTGGCTACACTGGGGGCAACTATGCTGGCTACAAAGGGGGCAACTATGCTGGCTACAAAGGGGGCAACTATGCTGGCTACACTGGGGGCAACTATGCTGGCTACAAAGGGGGCAATTATGCTAGCTACACTGGGGGCAACTATGCTAGCTACAAAGGGGGCATCTATGCTGGCTACAAAGAGGGCAACTATGCTGGCTACAAAGGGGGCAACTATGCTGGCTACAAAGGGGGCATCTATGCTGGCTACAAAGGGGGCAACTATGCTGGCTACAAAGGGGGCAACTATGCTGGCTACAAAGGGGGCAACTATGCTGGCCACAAAGGGGGCAACTATGCTGGCTACAAAGGGGGCAACTATGCTGGCTACAAAGGGGGCAACTATGCTGGCTGCACTGGGGGCAACTATGCTGGCTACAAAGGGGGCAACTATGCTGGCTACACTGGGGGCAACTATGCTGGCTACACTGGGGGCAACTATGCTGGCTACACTGGGGGCAACTATGCTGGCTACACTGGGGGCAACTATGCTGGCTACACTGGGGGCAACTATGCTGGCTACACTGGGGGCAACTATGCTGGCTACACTGGGGGCAACTATGCTGGCTACAAAGGGGGCAACTATGCTAGCTACACTGGGGGCAACTATGCTAGCTACACTGGGGCAACTATGCTGGCAACAAAGGGGGCATCTATGCTGGCTACACTGGGGGCAACTATGCTGGCTACACTGGGGGCAACTATGCTGGCTACAAAGAGGGCAACTATGCTAGCTACACTGGGGGCAACTATGCTGGCTACAAAGGGGGCATCTATGCTGGCTACAAAGGGGGCAACTATGCTGGCTACACTGGGGGCAACTATGCTGGCTACACTGGGGGCAACTATGCTGGCTACAAAGGGGGCAACTATGCTGGCTACACTGGGGGAAACTATGCTGGCTACAAAGGGGGCAACTATGCTGGCTACAAAGGGGGCAACTATGCTGGCTACACTGGGGGCAACTATGCTGGCTACAAAGGGGGCAACTCTGCTGGCTACAAAGGGGGCAACTATGCTGGCTACACTGGGGGCAACTATGCTGGCTACACTAGAGGCAACTATGATAACTACACTGGGGGCAACTATGCTAGCTACACTGGGGGAAGCTATACTGGGGCAACTATACTAGCTACACTGGGGGCAAGTATACTAGGGCAACTATATTACCTATACTGGGGCAACTATAATAGCTACCTATACTGGGGCAACTATACTACAGACAACTATACTGGGGTGGGGGCAACTATAATAGCTACCTATACTGGTGACAACTATGCTAGCTAACTATACTTGGGGCAATTTTAATACATATCCTGGGGCAACTATATTACCTATACTAGGGGCACCTATAACTGGCATTACCTGCCGTGGCACACGTAGTTTGCTGCACTCGGTCCTTTTTTTTGGGGGGGGGGGGGTGTCTTATAATACCCAGCACCGGGTGTCAAATGGCCTAGGTACGCCACTGGCAATACCTTCATATTACACCAACAATTCATATTACATACATAATTAATATTCATATACCGTGATCAATGTTCAATGTTCAATGCTTCACCATCTCTACATTAGATCATACTTTAAAAGTGACAGTGCTCCCTATATTAATTTACCCTATTTATAGATCCATTCACACACTATGATTAAAGGTGACAGTGCACCTTCTAAATCTGCCCTTAAGCATATCCCAAATTACCCTTCTGCACTATATACACCCTTAAGAGTGACCAGAAATTCCCCTCAAAGTGACAGTGCATACCTTAAAATTTATGAGCTTTGCTGATACCCCCAATTAATTATTCGCCAGACCTAAAATTCACCATATTTGCCTCTCACTTAATTATGAGCTAATTCCTATCATAATAGATTCCATGCCTATATAAGTGCATACCACAATCAGATCGACCAAACTAATATAAAGCCCTATACAGCAACCTCCGTGTCAATTAACATTAAAGTGACAGTGCTTAATTTCATCATATTTGTGCCAAATTCATCATATTTGTGCCAAACCACCTCAATTCAAACCACATCTATCTAAACCTCATAAAGACTTCTATTTTGTGCAAAACTTCACAGTGTAAACTATATATTATACCCTTTTGTTAGCCTCTCTACATAGGTCCACCTTAATTATTTGCAATAAAACAATTTATATCTAATTCTATGTTCAAACCCCTCGGGTTAAGGGAGCCCATTCTGTGGATCCATTCGGTCTCCTTCTTACAAAGCTGCCGCAGCCGGTTCGATCCACGCCAATGTGGCCGTACATGCTCCACTGCGACAACCTTCAGACCCCCTGGATCCTTATTATGCACCTCTAAAAAATGGGCCGACACACTATGCCATTTAAACCCTTTCCTAATATTATACATATGTTGATAAATTCTTTTCTTAAGTGGCTGGGTAGTTCTTCCAACATAATGTAAGCCACATTCACAGGTGAGGACATATACTACAAATGTTGTGGCACAGGTCATAAATTGCCTAAGTTTAAATTCACGTTGGAAAATATTAGATCTCACCACATCTGTGCTCACACTTCTTGTGTCACTACATATACAACACCCCCTACATACATGGAAACCTGGTCTCTGCCATGGGATGACCACTCGTGCTGGAGGGTCAACACAACTTGGTACCAGAACATCCCTCAAATTAGGTGCCCGCTTATAGATAAATTTGGGTTTATCAGGAATAATGAGATTCAATCGAGCATCCTGTTGGAGTACCGGCCAGTGTTTATGAATTATCCTCTCCACCTGTTTAAACTGAGTGTTAAACGTGGAAATGAAAGGGAGCTCAGGAGGCCTGAGATCCCGATTTTTCCTCCCCACCATCATCTCATCCCTATCCATATTGGCCACCTCTTCTTCCAATTGGTTAATTTTTCTCGGACTGTACCCCTTCTCCACAAACCTCTGTGTGAGTACCGTCGCTTGCTTAGTATAATCAATTTTCTCTGTGCAGTTCCTCCTGATTCTCTGGAGTTGGCCCTTGGGAACCGCCCTTAACCAGGAGGGGTGGTGACAGCTCCCCATCGGGATAAATCCATTCCTATCGGTCTTCTTAAAGAAGCACCGAGTGGATAACCTACCCCTATCTTTATATATAGTGAGATCCAAAAAATCAACACTTGTCATATCAATCACCGCCTCCAACTTGATATTAGGACATAATGCATTCGCCTTCTCCAGGAACTCACTCCATTCCTGAACAGAGGCCCCCCAAATAATAAAGAGGTCGTCGATAAATCGACGCCATTCAACCACCCCCTTGGGGCATATCTGAATGGCCCTTTCCTCCCACTCCGCCATATATATATTGGCCAGGGCCGGAGCGAAAGGCGCCCCCATTGCACAGCCTTTCGTCTGTGCATAGAATTCACCCTTATGCCAGAAATAATTCCTGGACAGGGCGAATTCAAGAAGTTTCATTAGGAACTCAATTTGCTTCAAAGGGAGATTCCCCTCTCTTTTAAGAACATTAGTAACTGCACTTATCCCTCCTTGGTGGTCAATGTTTGTATAAAGCGATGCGACGTCCGCTGTAACCAGCAGCGCCGCATCCCTAACTGCCATACCCTCCAAAACCTGCAAGGTATGCAGTGTATCCTTAAGCACCCGTGGCAGTTTCACCACCATGGGTTGCAAAAAGAAATCCAAATATCTACCTACCCTATATGTCACTGAGTCTATCCCATTGATAATGGGACGACCTGGGGGATGGGACATGGACTTGTGTACTTTGGGTAACTGGTAAATAATAGGGGTTCTGGGATTTCTCGGTACCAGATGCTCGAATTCTTTCTCATTAATTAAGCCCTCATCCAACCCCCCTTTCAAAAGAACAATAAGCTCCTTCTTATAGGCAGAGACCGGATTACCATCCAACTTCCTATACGCTGATTCATCCCCCACCAGTCTATCTAATTCATTAGAATACTGATCATGATTTAAAATAACAACCCCTCCCCCCTTATCTGCTGGTCGGATAACCAACTCTTTTTCTTTGAGCAGCTTGCAGACAGCCCGATCGTCAGTCCTGATCCGAGGATTAGTATATGTGCAATGCAATAAGGTAATTTATTTTGGGAATCTATTTGTGAATTGCTCAGAGATGTCGTATTTGTAATAAGAATTTGGATTCATGGGATTAATGTTAAGCGCTGGGTAGTCCTATCGATTAATAATTGGGCTAAGAATATTTTTATATATCTATTACGTTTTAGGGGAACAATGTGTACGAATTGCTTATGATTAATGTTTTTATTATGGTTTTATTGTTATTTGATGTACGCTGCGCAGCGGTGATATGGAGCCAGCACGCTTTGGTGGTAACTTAGCAACAGGAGAGGGCGGAGTTGCGGGTGGAGCCAGGGCGGGGGGAGCGCTGCGCAGCCATAAGAATCTCACGTCAATGTTACCCTCCAGCCCCTGAATGAGTCACGGAGCGTGACGAAACGCGTAGGGCGGAGTCGGAGGAGCGCATTGACGTCACCCGGAAGCAGGACAAGCAGTAGGAGCGAGTGGCTCTGTATCATCCGCGGTGGAGCTGGCACTTGCGTCCGTTGTACTGTAAGCCTGCTGGATGCCTGTATTTTAATAAATGGATACGTCTTCATCATCTGCTTCAATCTCCTTGGCTGGCAAGGCAGTATGGTGTGATATGCAATAGAGCAAGACGCTCTTTCGGTGAGTGCGGGCACAGAGGGGGGACCTGTTACATTCCCTGCATTCCCTTCATAGGGTGGTGGCACTACCCCCAGGTGTGCGTCACGAGGTGTTAGCATTAGCCTGATACAAACAGTACTGGGCACTATATGCTTTTTATGATTCTACAGGGATTGAAGTATGCGCAGTGAATAATTCGAGTATTGTTGAGCAAGGTGGAGTGAACCTATCTGTAATTGCGATCCCCTGATTTTGTGAGTGTGGTAATCCAGTGGAGCGCAGTATTCTTTTAAAGAAGATTTGGAGCACATATTATTGTGGCGTCACTCAGTTGGGCGCAGGGAGAGCCGAATGACTGCTCTCCCTGCTGCTGCTAAACTTCCTGGCGGCGTTAAATACTATTCCCCCTCCAAGTTGTCGCAACTTAGAGGCAGGGCTGTGGAGTTGGGAGTCGGAGTTGGATGATTTTTGTACCGACTCCCCAGCCCTGCTCAGAGGCATTTGAAATTCAGGGTCTGGCAGCCGCCAGAGCCACGAATTACCGCTACACGTGGCACGCAGCATAGCATTGCTGCTATGACGGCGCCCTGCTTCGTTGCATAGCATTTTAGTTAGGAGGCTTTTTGGTCCTTTTTAGCTCCTTACACAATTCTAGGAGTTCTGGTTCACCATGTGCTTGGTGGGCAATCTGTAACTCCAGCTTATGCACTAAGGTTATGTACAGCTAGGTGCTGGCTTACTGAACAGGCAGAGCAGAGATTCGAACCCAGGTCTCCTGTATCAGAGGCAGAGCCCTTAACCATTACACTAATATGGTAGTAGGAGGCACCCTCCCTTAACCTCCACCCCCCATTCCCTTGACAACTGTAGTAAGGTTAACATGACATGATGTTTTTCTGAATGGATGGGCACATAGTGTCATTCAGGATATTCCTGGAGAGGGTTCAGTAGCCACAATTAACCTAAAGGAGCTCATTGGATGCAGATGGATAACTATAATCATGTTTGTAAGTACCGTTATCCTTTAAGCCCTGTTCAGACTGTAAACAGAGACAGCAGGAGGTTCTCAACAATCCCACTATGGCTGAAAGCTTGGCAGCCATACTCTGATGAGAAAATGTGAGCTGCCTGTACATACATCAGACCGTCAGCTGAAATGATCACTAATGATTGCATTGGCTGTCAAGTCTGATGTTTGCACACCATGCAATGCCTGGTGCACGCCATGCAATTTCCCATCAAATATGTGGGTCAAATTGATTATTTCAGACAGGTCCGATCTGATTTCCGATCGTTTTTGATCGATCTTGTATAGAACTGATCAGAAAATCAATCAGAAAAATGATTGGAAATCAAATCAAACCTGTTGAAAAAAATTGATTTGATCCAGTTATCTGACAGGAAATTGCATTGTGTGTACCTGGCATTAACAGTTAACCTCCTTAGCGGTATGCCCGACACTGTGTCGGCCATACCGTTCTGTGGCCCCAGGAGTCCCCCGTGCAGAAAAAAATTGATCCAATGGTTGTAAATCCTCTAGCTAGCACCAGGCTAGCCAGTAAGAGTCTCCGGCACCCTCCGCTCCCCGCGATCCCCCCGTTTATACATTACACCCCCCCCCCCCGGATCCAGCGATCGCGCAGCCTCCCGGCACAGCTCCGGTCTCTATGGGGAGGATCGGGTTTGCGCATGACGTTGGCGACGTCATGACGTCATCTGTGATTCTCCCCATAGTGAAGACCGGAGCTGTGCCGGGAGGCTGCGCCTATCGTGGGATCCAGGATGGGTAACGTATAAACGGGGGATCGGCGGGGAGCGGAGGGTCCTGGAGACTTCTTCTAGCTAGCCTAGTGCTAGCTAGAGGATTTACAACCATTTAGCACTTTTATGTAAAAATCGGGCAAAAAGTAATAATACCCCCTGAGCGGCGTAACGCTCGGGAGGTTAAGGACGGCGCTAGTTGAAGTCTACGCTCTGTTTTGATGCTGATGTGGCTGCCTGTTTATTAATGTAAGCAACTCCCATTGGCTTACATTGACACACTGTGAGGAGCCAATGAAAGCGTCTCCTGACCGCCTCACAGTGCTCTGCCGTCCTAAGAAACAGCAGAGTGGGTGGCCTGAGGTTCCTGGCGTGGACGGCGGTTGAGGCAGGTATGTGCTGTGATTCTTCGCTTTATGGTCCCAGAGGTCTCTGGTCCTTAAGAGGCCAGAGACCTTTGGTACTTAAGTGGTTAAGCTAGGTACACACAATGCAATTTTCGGACAGATTTACTGTCAGATCGACTACTTCCAACATATCTGATCTGATTTCCGATGGATTTTCCATTCACTTATATAGAAAATCTATTGGGGAAAATCGATTAGAAATCAAATCGGACATGTTGGAAATAGTTGATCTGACAGTAAATCTGTCAGAAAATTGCATTGTGTGTACCTAGCATAAAGGTGGCCACACACGATACAATAAAAAGATCCAATTTTACGGCAATTTGATAAAAACGATCGGATCTCCCCAATAAATTAAATGCTTGTTTTTCATTCGACTGAAAAATCCGATCGGATTTCCTGTTTTTTTTATTTTTATCTATCCGGAATGCCAGATATTTTTCTTCAATTTCTCTAAAGATTGTATTCGTTAAGAGACAGATCAATCCGATGGTTGATTTAGTGGCAGATTGAGAGTTGTACGTGTACTTTAATACTACTGTGTATGGTGTGCTACCTGCTGGTGAGAAAAGTACTTTTAATTGTGTAATGAACAGGAGTACTTCTTGATTTCACATCACATGAGTACATCCCGGCGGGCAGTATCATCTGACCTTAGCAATGAGCTCTCGCAACTCCTTATGCCAACAAATTTAATCCTCCTGAAAAAGCAAATACAGTTCCGCTGCTCTTATGTTTACCGCATACTCTCAAATACCTACCGCCACCCATTGTGCTGGATAAAGGGATTGGTGAAGCACGAAACAGACCAGTGTCATCACGCTGCATGGCATTCAGGAGTAATCTCTAACAAACCAATAAGTTTGCTTCACCTTTTTCAGGAAGATTATACATGTTAGTATAAAGTTACCTAAGCTTATTGCTGGGGTTAAGATGCGTACTGACGAAAAAATGACTGCCACCCATAGGGATCAGGACTTAAAGGAAACACAAGATGAAAATACACTGAGATAAACAATTGTAACTATCCTCCTTTTCCTAAAAATGACATTTTTTTAAAGGTATTCTATGTTTTTATTTTATTTTAAAATCTACTTTTTAAGTTTTTATTGTTTCATTGTCTTTACTCAATAACATGTTTATTGAAGTATGCCAGAGCTAAAATCTATGAACTATTGCCCCTTTTTTATCTCTTTCCTGCTCTCAGAGGCCAGAAAAGTGTTTGATGGCTGTGATTCCTTATCAGTGGGGATTACAATGTGGGCCATCCCAGTCCTGACCCGGACAGAAACTGTCACTTGCATACCTGATTTTTAACTCTTTCAGGCAGAGAAAGAAAAAAAGGAACACAGCATAGCTATTTGTGTACTTGGCACTGTACATACACATGTCTATCTCATCATGTCACATGTCACCTCGTGTATCCTTTTAGTCTCTCAGGCAATAGGTCAGGGTGCATATGATGTACAGACGCATCCCCAGGTCACAACCAAGTGATGGGTACTGTTGTATGGGGAAGGGGTAGAGGGGTAGGTAAGGAGGGAAGACGGCACAGTGAATGAAGGAGCAGATTCCGGTCGGCGATCTTCAATCATCAGTTTCCACGTAGATAGTTATGAAGGTGGAAGGGTGCCTAGATTTGATCAGAGAATGATCTATCTGATGGTCAATATGGTGGCAGATCAACAGGTGTATGTGGTACCTTAAGGCAGTCTTCCCCAACCCTGTCCTGAAGGCCCACCAACAGAACATGTTTTGTATAAATCCACAGAGGTAGTTAATCAGCTCTGCTGCAGCACTAATTACCTTTACCAGTGATTGTTTGTGGTTTCCTGCAAAACATGTGCTGTTGGTGGGCCCTGAGGACAGTAAGGTGGAACTCTGCCTTAAAGAGACTCCGTAACAAAAATTGCATCCTGTTTTTTATCATCCTACAAGTTCCAAAAGCTATTCTAATGTGTTCTGGCTTACTGCAGCACGTTCTACTATCACCATCTCTAATAAATCAACTTATCTTTCTCTTGTCAGACTTGTCAGGCCCGTGTCTGGAAGGCTGCCAAGTTCTTCAGTGTTGTGGTTCTGCTATGAATTCCCCCATCCAGGCCCCTCTCTGCACACTGCCTGTGTGATATTTAGATTAGTGCAGCTTCTCTCTGTTCTATTATCTATTACAAGCTGGATAAATCCTCCTCTGAGCTGGCTGGGCTTTCACATACTGAGGAATTACATACAGGCACAGCTGTCTGCACTCTGCAGGAAGAAATAGCCTGACACTTCAGTGGAAGATAGCTGCAGGGGGAAAGAAACACACAAATGATCTCTTGAGATTCAAAAGGATGGCTGTATACAGCCTGCTTGTGTATGGATGTATTTTCTATGTGTGGACATACTGTACATCAATCTACTTCCTGTTTTGGTGGCCATTTTGTTTGTTTATAAACAAACTTTTTAAAACTGTTTTTAACCACTTTTAATGCGGCGAGGAGCGGCGAAATTGTGACAGAGCGTAATAGGAGATGTCCCCTAACGCACTGGTATGTTTACTTTTGTGCGATTTTAACAATACAGATTCTCTTTAAGGTGCCCTTATATCTAGCGATGTATGGGCAGATTGGCTAAAAGAGACAGATCTCTCTCTGATCAGAGAGAGATGGCTGTCCATACACAGCAAGCAGATTCCCTATTAATTTCACCATGACATCTCTTGGGAATCATAATTGTAATGCCACCTTGACACCCGAATTGTTATATGCCCCAGCCCGCTGCATCCCCCCCCCCTCCCCCGGGGTGCCCACACATTAAAATACTTTATCTGTCCGCTTTTGCCTCTAACGTCTAGTGCCCCATGTGGCTGTCGGCATATAGCATGTAGGGTGCGTTTGACGGGGTTCCATCACATTCGTCGCTTATCCAGATATTGCACGTTGTTACCGCTGCGCACCCAATTGACCACGTCTGCCACAAAATTCCCAGCATGCGCAATCAATACATTAGACGATCGTGCATGCTTGTTATGGTACCAATTTTCATCCGATTTGATAACAATGATCGAATTTGTATGGTCGATTGGCAACAAAATTGCCAGATGTATGGCCACCTTTAAGCTACCCAGGAGATAAAAAAATGGAGAGGGGGGAGGAGAGTCTTCATCCTTGTTATCTGTATGTAATCATTTCATGGGTGACATGGTGTCGTAGTATTGGATCCCTGGTTTGAAGCTGGGCCAGGACACTGTCTGCATGGAGTTTGTATGTTGGACATGGAGTATGACTATGATAGGGATTCGTTTGTGCAGGACAGTCAGTGACTTGACTATATAATCTGTAAATTGCTGTAGAAGATGTCAGTGCTATATAAATACTCAATAAAGCTCCGTTCACATAGGTAGCGCTGTGGTGCATTGTCAGACAATATAAACGCAGTGCTATCGCGATTTAATTATATTGTAATGCTACGTTCAAATCAGTGTGTTAGCAGAACGGCGCAGTGTGTGGGATTAACATGGTGCATGCAAGATTATCCGACAATGACAAACTCTGCTGAGGTTCTATTGAGTGTACAGCTGCCCCTGATGCCTTTGGCCAGCGATCACCGCATGACATCACAACCAGTGCTGTTACCCTCTCCATAGCAATAGGATTGTTGGTAGCCTGCAGGCTAGCAATGTTTATGTACAATGTTGCCCGAGTAATCAAGTACTGATCCCCCTTATAGGTGGGTATGAACCTCTAAGGCTGGTTTCACAGTGGGACGTTAAAGTCCCACGTTACAGCAGCCAGTAACGCAGCCTAACTCACAGCACTGTAAAATCAATTGTGCTGTTCACAGTGTACACGTTGCGTTACATTGTAACGCAGCACGTTTAAATGAAGTGCTGCATGCTGTACGTTATACTTGGCTAAGCCGCGTTAGACTGCTTGCACATGCTCAGTAATGTTGGAGGAGGAGGTCTCCCCTCCTCCTCCACAGCCAGCCACATGGCTAATTAATATTCATTGCACTGCAGAGACTCGTGGTGGGACTGTCGTGTTGTCCGGATCATGAAGGAATCGCTCATTTGATCCGGATCTTTTTTGTGAGTCGAATCATCCGGATCATCACAATGAAAGATTCGGTTCACAGTGGACGTCTGTCTGGAAGAAACAGGAACATACAGAATGTACAGTGCAGGGAAAGTCCTGTCCTGCTAGTCATTTGATCCCCAGTCTTGCGACCATAACGTCCCCTAAAACGTAACGTCTTAGTGTGTAAGTAGCCTCAAGGGAACCTAAACTGAGGGAGATATGGATGTTTCCTTTTAAACAATACCAGTTTCCTGGCAGTCCTGATCTCTTTGGCTGCAGTAGTGGCTGAATCACACACCTGAAACAAGCATGCAGCTAATCCAGTCTGACTTCAGTCAGAGCACTTGATCTGCATGCTTGTTGAGGGGCTGTGGCTAAAAGTATTAGAGACACAGGATCAGCAGGATTGGTATTATTTTAAAAGGAAAAATCCATATCCTTCTCAGTTTAGGTTTCCTTTAAAGAGACTCTGAAGCGGGAATAAATCTCACTTCAGAGCTCATAGTTAGCAGGGGCATGTGTGCCCCTGCTAAAACGCCGCTATCCCACGGCTAAACGGGGTCCCTTACCTTGATAATCCCCTCCTCCGTACAGCGGGGGAGCGCTTCCGCATTGGGGCAGGGCTAACCGCCGCAGCCCTGCCCCACGTGCGTTTGTCAGTGCGTATCTCCGCCTCTCCCCCGCCCCTCTCATTCTTCCTTCACTTAAAAGGGCGGGGGAGAGGCGGCGATGCGCCGCTGATAGACGCGCTGTGAGGCAGGGCTGCAGCCATTAGCCCTGCCTCCAGCAGCAGCAAAATCTACGACCAATTTGGTAGTTGATTTTGCGGGGGGGAGGGGGGGGTTTGGAGGTGAAGGGATCCCCGTTTAGCCGCGGGATAGCGACGTTTTAGAATATAAGCACTGAAGCGAGATTTATTCTCGCTTCAGTGTCTCTTTAAGTATAGGGACCCACTGGCGACGCTTCGTGGGAAACCGCAAAGTGCCCACGATCCCCAAATCGAGGAAGTGGCACAATTTCAAACATGATTTCTGGAGCGATGGTGATTTGGCTTTGCAGCCATTAATTCGATCTGGGATCGCTTCCACAATGCTGTGTGCATGTAGGCTGCAAGTGGGACCACCCCCACAGGGTTCGACTGTGGCAGCACTTTGCCGATTGGTTTCGGTCCGACATGTTGCAGTACTGATGTGCATCCCATTCAATAAAATTATTGAATTAGATGGTAGTTTGGGCCGCAAAATCGATAGATATATGAGCACCTTTAGGCCTAGATCAGATGGACAGATAAATGGCACAGAACCACTGACGGACCGTTTTGCCAGAAGCTAATAAGCCACAACTGTTGCCATGAGGACAGCTGCATCATTTTGAAATCCAGCTGTAGATTTTGTCCTGTTGCCATAGGAACAAAATGTAAAGAAAAATCTCACCAATGGGGACGCAGTGTGATAAAAACGTGACAGTCCAAAACCGAAGCTTACAAAAAAGGTTGTGGATTTTGCATCTGTGCTGGGAACAGTCAGCAGTCTGAGGATGCGAGTTTCACGGTTCCTGGAAAATGCTCGTTTTTGTAGGGGGGCCATGGCGGTGCACACACAGCGGGGACACGGTTCTGCTTACCTGAAAGTCATCCGTAATGCGATACATTCTCCTGTTTACATGCGCACACATGCTCCAGTGTCTGGTTCTGGCATCCACATATCTGTCCCTGGAATACAATGTCTGTATTGCAGTCATGCACTAGACTAGGCTACTCTGCTGAAAGTAAATGAAGGTAGCACAGCGTATAAAATCTCAGTAGTGGCAATATTTAAAGTGGACCTGAACTCTTGCACAGGACAGAAGGAGAAATGCAACCTGTATATATTTAGAGAGAGGCTAATTCTTCCTCATCTGTTACTAATCACAACTATAATTTGGTCTCACAGCTGGCTGCCTCGGCAGAGCAACTAATCGGTAAACAAAGGGTGTTAACCCTATGTCTGCTTCCATGAAAGCAGGAAGTAGACACAGATGTATTGCAAGATTTGTATCGGCTGTGACAATGAAATGTTTTTCTTTAAAGATTAGTATGCTGTTGCTTATCTTTCAGAGCAGATAGGACGTTCTGAGTTCAGGTCCGCTTTAAAGATGACATAAGCTTACCAATGAAAAAATAAGCAGCTGTATAGCCAGTGTTAAAGTATACATCTACTTACCTGGGGCTTCCTCCAGCCCCCGGCAGCCGATATGCCCCTCGCCGCAGCTCCGGTGCCCCAGGATCCCCTCTGTTGCAGATGCCGCCCTCGCCAGGTCGGCATCCACTGCACCTGCGCGAGCACGGCTGGCGATCGCGCTCACATGGACTGGAGCGTTCTGCGCTAGTGATGGGAATTCCGGCTCTTTTAAGAGAATCGGCTCTTTTGGCTCGGCTCCCATTAAAGAGCCGGCTCATATAGCTCTCAAATGGCTCTTCATTTAATATCATTAGAAGCCACTCAGATACGTAAGAAAAGCCCCGCCCCGTCTCCATGACAACTCCAGGCTGCTTCTCTGAGTGGGGCAATCCCTCCTGCTGCTCTGCTCCACCCCATACACCCCTACAAGCTACAGGAGGAGGACTACATCTCCTGGCATGCCTCAGCACCCTTTATTACAGAGCAGAGCGCACTGGGGAGTGACTGACAGGCATCGGCTCTTTTTAAACTGAGCACCGGCTCTTGTCGTTTGCAGCAAAGAGCCGGCTCTTAGAGCCGTCTCGTTCGCGAACGACCCATCACTATTCTGCGCAGAACACTCCAGACCATGTGAGCGCGACCCCGAGTGGCGCTTGTGCAGGTGCAGTGGATGCTGAATTGGTTAGGTTGGCACCTGGAACGGAGGTGATCCCGACACACTGGAGCTGCGGCAAAGCACATATCGGCTGCAAGGGGCTGGAGGAAGCCCCAGGTAAGTAGATCTTATAAATGTCAGCATGAAATCGTCCTAGCGCCACTGCCTCAACCTGCTGCTCCCCCCATGTAATGTCCCCCCCAGGCCTAGAGTGCTCTATCAGCCACGCGCCTCCGGTAGTGTCTTCCCTGCATCACCAGGGGGCGCCTGCACTCTGTGACCCCGTCTCATGTTTGTGACCTCAGTACATGAGATGGGGTCACGGTGTACAGGCGCCCCCTGGTGATGCAGCGAATACTCCAAGGAGGCACACGGCAGATAGGTGAGTTGCTTCCACACTCGCCACAGTTTTGAGGGGAAGGGGGTGGGGACACCCATGAAATGTCGGAATAATGAACGTCATCACTTTGTCCTTTGATTAACTCCTCTTTTGTTCAGTCCTATGGACCCCTATTAAAGTAGGGGATGGGAGGAGTGAGATGATTCGCCCCCCCCCCCTCCTCTATCGCCTCTGGTGATTGAACCAATACACAGCCCATTGCCCCCCCATTGTACCCTGAAAAAGCATGCGCTTAGCACACAAAACGGCCATCTTTTTAGATCACTGCCATGATTGTACCCTCATACAGAGCATCCTTGTGTCAAGAGTTGGGTTACCAATTATTACAGGATACCTGAAGTGAGAGGAATACGGAGGCTGCCATCTTCATTCTCTAATACACATTGGCTATCATTCATGAACAGGCTGTCGGTAAAGAGAATCAGTGCGGAAAAACACCGCTGGCGGATTTTTAGACTTCTGGGTGGGCATTCATAAAAAAGTATCCATGTGCGGAAGCAGTGCGGAGATTCCCCGAACTAGGCTGGCGGTAGGCAGGCGGTAGGCTTGCAGAAGCACAGTAAGCTGCCGAGTTGATACATTTCTCCGTGTTCCGCTCTGCTGCAGCTGCCTGGGAGGTCTGTGTGTCTCCATTCACTTACATTGGTATCGCCACATCAGAGGGAGCGGTACTTCCCGACCTCACACCTCTTGCGGTGATCTTTATGAATGAACATTTTGCTACATTTGTACCGATAATCACCGCACAAGGCGGTGATTTATTACTCTGCTCAGTAGTGTCATTTTTCTATGCGGAAAGAGGCTTTATGAATGCTGACTTTGCTAAGTGGTCGGTAAAGTCAGCTGTTTTAAGCATTTCCGCATGCGGAAATGCTTTATGAATGATAGCCATTGCCCTGAATAAGCATGCAGATCAGCTGCTCTGACTCTGGTCTGATTCCACTACATTTTGTAGGGATAGAATGTTAGAGACTCAGAGATGAGTCATAAGGCCGTTTTTTTTTACTTACCCGAAGCTTCCTGCAGCCCCATAAGCATGGATGCGTCCCTTGCTGTCCTGTAGTCTCCCATTCACCCGCGGTGAGCCCCCAGTAACAGGCTCAGTAATGCCAGTCACCCACGGTGAGCCCCCAATAACAGGCTCAGTAATGCCAGTCACCCGCGGTGAGCCCCCAGTAACATGTTCAGTAATGCCAGTCACCCGCGGTGAGCCCCCAGTAACAGGCTCAGTAATGCCAGTCACCCGCGGTGAGCCCCCAGTAACAGGCTCAGTAATGCCAGTCACCCGCGGTGAGCCCCCAGTAACATGTTCAGTAATGCCAGTCACCCGCGGTGAGCCCCCAGTAACAGGCTCAGTAATGCCAGTCACCTGCGGTGAGCCCCCAGTAACAGGCTCAGTAATGCCAGTCACCCGCGGGGAGCCCCCAGTAACAGGCTCAGTAATGCCAGTCACCCGCGGTGAGCCCCCAGTAACAGGCTCAGTAATGCCAGTCACCCGTGGTGAGCCTCCAGTAACAGGCTCAGTAATGCCAGTCACCCGCGGTGAGCCCCCAGTAACAGGCTCAGTAATGCTAGTCACCCGCGGTGAGCCCCCAGTAACAGACTCAGTAATGCCAGTCACCCGCGGGGAGCCCCCAGTAACAGGCTCAGTAATGCCAGTCACCCGTGGTGAGCCCCCAGTAGCAGGCTCAGTAATGCCAGTCACCCGCGGGGAGCCCCCAGTAACAGGCTCAGTAATGCCAGTCACCCGCGGGGAGCCCCCAGTAACAGGCTCAGTAATGCCAGTCACCCGCGGGGAGCCCCCAGTAACAGGCTCAGTAATGCCAGTCACCCGCGGTGCGCCCCCAGTAACAGGCTCAGTAATGCCAGTCACCCGCGGTGAGCCCCCAGTAACAGGCTCAGTAATGCCAGTCACCCGTGGTGAGCCCCCAGTAACAGGCTCAGTAATGCCAGTCACCCGCGGTGAGCCCCCAGTAGCAGGCTCAGTAATGCCAGTCACCCGCGGTGCGCCCCCAGTAACAGGCTCAGTAATGCCAGTCACCCGCGGGGAGCCCCCAGTAACAGGCTCAGTAATGCTAGTCACCCGCGATGAGCCCCCAGTAACAGGCTCAGTAATGCCAGTCACCCGCGGTGAGCCCCCAGTAACAGGCTCAGTAATGCCAGTCACCCGCGGTGAGCCCCCAGTAACAGGCTCAGTAATGCCAGTCACCCGTGGTGAGCCCCCAGTAACAGGCTCAGTAATGCCAGTCACCCGCGGTGAGCCCCCAGTAACAGGCTCAGTAATGCCAGTCACCCGTGGTGAGCCCCCAGTAGCAGGCTCAGTAATGCCAGTCACCCGCGGTGAGCCCCCAGTAACAGGCTCAGTAATGCCAGTCACCCGCGGTGCGCCCCCAGTAACAGGCTCAGTAATGCCAGTCACCCGCGGTGAGCCCCCAGTAGCAGGCTCAGTAATGCCAGTCACCCGCGGTGAGCCCCCAGTAGCAGGCTCAGTAATGCCAGTCACCCGCGGTGAGCCCCCAGTAGCAGGCTCAGTAATGCCAGTCACCCGCGGTGAGCCCCCAGTAACAGGCTCAGTAATGCGCAGTAGACCCCAGAGTGGCTTCGACTGAGCCCATTACCAGGGCTCACTGCTGCTAAACGGGAGACAGCAGGAGGACGGCGAGGGACACATCCGTGCTTATGGGGCTGGAGGAAGCCTCGGGTAAGTTAAAAAAAAACGGCCTTATGATTAATCTCTGAGTCATATATAGAAACTTTATGTTGTTGGGGGAATCAATGATTCATGTTGACCCAGGATCAGCCCTGCATGCATGGCTCTACCGAGCTGCCTATACGGAGGAGGAGGAGGAGGGGCCCTACATGGCTGGCAGAATGTGTCCTAGCCAATGGCTACTCATCCACATAATATCAGCAACAGAAGATGAGGAATGCTTTCCCAAAATGAGTTCGAAAGATAGTTTTGGCAATCAAATGTGAGCTTTAGGCTCTTTCACATCTGTGCTGGTTTTGGATGTTTTGACGCAATGGCAATAGCTTGCGTTAACCAATGTAAAATGAAAGTCCATACACTTTCATTTTACCTTTCACATCTAACGCTGCGTTTTGGTGCGTTGCGTTTCGAAGCACCCGGGAGCTTTTAATCGCAGACATTTTCCCGTCTGGTTAATTAGAACTACTGCTGCTAATCAACGTCGCACCGCAACTTCCCATGTCACATAAAGCATGCACGTGTGTAGTGGGCTTTCCTCATGCCCACTGCTCCCCCTTTTCCTCTGGCCCCCACCGTTACCGCGTACCGATCCCCCAAAGTTACTTCCTGGTCATGGTGGTCGCGGCTGACTGTGCAGGCACTGCCTGGTGACGTGCATCCTTGTTTGCACACTCGCGGCTAGGAGTGCTCTGCACAGGCGCACTACTTGGTGCGCCTGCGCAAAGCTGAAATCGATTGGGAATTGGCCTATGGTGTGTGGGCAGCCGGCTGATCTCTCTCTAATCAGATTCAATCAGAGAGAGATTTGACTCTTGGTGGAATCTGCCCATCATCGCTGGATGTATGGCCACCTTTAGTGTTAGGTTAGAAGATGACTGCAAGAGAATCCTCCCTGAATACAGTGCGGCAGAGGTAAGGGGGACTGATGCACGGTGGAATAATAACGATGATTTCTCCTTGGATCAGTGTGAAGCATTGTGTATTGTATCTATAAACCTCCAGCTTCCATTCACTGTCTAGCAGAGAAGGATCACAATACCGTCCTCCTTATATATCTATATCTATATATAAATGACTGCGCTAGAGGCTCTGCTAGGAATTCCCCATAGTCCGTCCTTTCATGTAAACTGATCCGTTCTGCAAAGCATCTGATATCAGCACTGCAAGAAAAACAGGAACTTCACTACGGCAGATAATAGAGTCGATGTACGGAGATAATCCAGGCCTGGAGTGAGGAGAGACTCTATTTCATAGTCCTTGAAAGGGGGAAATAATACCATCGCCCAAAACTACCTTCAACACAGACTTCAAAAACCCCAAGCAGGTGATTTGATGCCAGTGCTGAGTATCGGTGTCCAGGTAGTGAGTTGAGTGCCCGATGTGGGAGCAGTAGATGTTCGGCTAACTAAGTAGCCAATGGGATACTATATAGGTTTGTAGTAGAATGGCAATAGGTTAAAATGGCGGAAGGGGGGTTAGGTATAGGCATTAGAAGGGGGATTTGTTTTAGGTAGAATGTGTGTGTGTTGGGGTCAATTTAGGTAGTAGTAGCTGGGATCAGGTCTAGGAATTAGGCATGGGGGGTTCGAGTTAGGGCCCTTTCACAACAGTGCAGTATTTTTAGCACACCCCACCGCCGTGCAATGAAAGTCTATGGTGACTTTCATACTGCCATGTTACGGCGCGACGCAACGGAGGTGAAGTTTTCGCCGCATCCCTGACGTAGGTCCAGAACTATGTTAACGCGCATCTTCTGCTGCAATCTCCGTCGCCCCGGAAGTCATGTTAGTCTATGGCGACGCAGGGATTTTTAAAAACTTACCGTGTCAGCACGGAAGAGTGTTTCTACAATACGCTTCCCTGCACTTCCGCATACCCCGAAGCAGGAAGTGACCGAAAGTGCGTGTCACTTCCTGCTGAGCCCAATGCCAGATGGGGAATGTCACGTTGTAATGCTGCATTCCCCGAAGGCCTGTTTCTGGCGATGTACAGGATGCATGCATGGCATAAGGAGGATATTGGGGGCTCATCTGGGATATAAGCAAGCTGAGCAATGGCATTTAGGACCCCAAGGCCTCCAACTCACCCATTACAGGGGCCCTCCAATATTATTGGAGTGGTGATTAGTGATCACTAACCGAGTTCTACTGTTCAGGGATCAGCGCTTGGAATGCGTGGAATTCTGAATGTTGACGTTAGCATTAGAATTTTGCAATTTCAGATGGAAAGTTTGATTTCTAAATCCCAACTTTCTGAAATTTTTGAAAATTCCAAAACGGTAGCCAAAACTACATTGATGTAATGCACAGATTTTTTTTTTTCCATTTAAGTGAAAAATGTCTACTGAGCGTGCTCAAGGGAAATGAACAAGAAAATTCTATGCAAGATTGAACAATTTAGTGCGAAAATTAGAAATTTCTAGGCAAAAATTAAGTGAGCTTGTAATCTATTGTTAACATATGTTCTTAAATTTGCTCTAACCATAACTGATTTTATGGTCAGTGAAAAAATATATTCACAATAAACTACACTTGTAACGCAAGCTTGGAATCCATTAAATTCCAAATTCATTCACAATTCCCATTAAAGTTTCAAAATTTTGTCGGACTCTGAATTCGTCAATTTTGACCATTTCTACTATTGTTCCTTCTGTTGAGGTTTTTGCAGCATGAGCCTCCTCCTTCTCCTTCCTTGCTTAGCAGGGAGTTGAGCAGCATGCCTGTACAGTGATCATTCCTGAACTATCACCGAAAATGATCATGTAAAATCACTGTGCGGTTCCTTGGCGGTCATGGCTGTACTTCCGCCTCTGAACTGAATTATTATTGGGTGGAATGTCCCTTTAATCCTCTGTTCTCCGTTTCCCGTCCCACAGCAGTCCCCTCAGATGACTTCACATCATCAGTGACTCTATTAATTAACAATTAACAGATCTGTGTTGAGCCTTTGTCTGACGTGTCAGAGAATCCCTTCCGCAGATCATATTCTTGGCGGATAACGTGCATGATCTTGTGTCTCGTAAAACGCCAAGACAACTATTGAATTTCTCCACCGGCCTCCAATGATTTGTTAACTGTGCATTTCCCTGCATTGCCGCACACCGAGTCCCTTGTGAATGCTAAAGTCTATATAGGAAAAATAAGATAGCCTTTCCACCTATAACATTGCTGGAGACGGTCTGTCTTGTGCTGCTCTGTGGGGTTATCCTTGTCTGGGGAGATCATAGACTGCTGCATATGCCAGCCAATCTGTTTGTTGCTGCGGATTGGTTGTCAAGGAAATTGGGTATAGGCTCAGACTGGGCCCATGTCAGACAGTTTGTAAACCTTTAAAATGGACCTGAACTCTTGCACTGGGCAGAAGGAAAACACAGAGAAATGCACCCTGTATGTATTTAGAGTGTTTAGCCTGTCTAATTCCCCCTCATCTGTGACTAATCACCACTGCAATTTGATCAGCTCAGGAATCTCCTAAGCCATGGCAGAGGAGCTAATTTGTAAACACAGGAACTTAACGCTATGTCTGCTTTCTTAAAAAGCAGGAAATAGACGCACTGCAGATTTATTGCAGGATTTGTACCAGCTGTAACAAAGAAACATTTTTCTTCAAAGGCTATCATGCTGTTGTGTATCTTAGAGCTGAGAGGAAGTTGTAAGTTTAGATCTGCTTTAAATGAATTAATAAAACGGATTAGAAGCTTTATCAGAAGGTTGTTACTGTCTGCGCCTTAAAGGACACCTAAACTTAGAGGAACATGGAGGCTGACATCTTTATTACCTTTTAAACAATGCAGATTGCCTGGTTGCTGTCCTGCTGAACCTCTACCTCTAATAATTTTAGCCATAAACCCTGAACAAGCATGCAGCAGATCAGATGTTTCTGACTGGAGTCTGACTGGATAAGCTGTACGCTTGTTTCAGGTGTGCTATGATTAAGGACCAAACTAGGTCCGAAACAAACATGTCAGCTTTGTGTATGTCCTGCTGTTTTGGGATAAGTCCTTAATAAAACTTTGGAAGACATGGACCTCCTTCCTTCATTCATGTTTCAGGTGTGTGATTTAGACACTACTGCAGCCAAAGAGATTAGTAGAACAGGCAACTGGTATTGTTTAAAAGGATGTAAATATGGCAGCCCCTATATCCCTGTCAGTTCAGGTGTACTTTAACCACTCTGCGACCTCCTAACACAAGATGATGCCCGGCAGTGTGGCTCCTTCCTCAGCCTCGCCATATGGCGTGATCTCGCGACAATCGCGAGCTCCCATCTTAGTAAACAAACGGCTGCAGCAATCAGCCTGCCAGCGACCGATTAGGACTGGCAGTCTGTGTTCCATATTTATAAAGGAAATAAATATTTATATAGTGCTGACAGCTAACGCAGCGCCGCAGAAATTTTTCATTAGTTGGCGGCGTTGGTGCGGCGTGCATTGTGCGGAATGACGCAAATACAACGGGGAAGCCTGGAATCCCAGAAACGTACTTTCTGTCCAGCAGGGAGTATGCCAGTCGGCTAGGGGTGAAGACGGACGTGCGGCTGGAGTGCGAGGGGAGGGGCTGTCGGCAGACTCTGCTGCGGGGTCACATGAATCTTGTTTTTAGCGTTGCAGTGTAATGCGAGGGGCGGCTTAAAATCTGATAATTTTTTTTTACATAAGAAAGTTACTACAAGCATTAGGTGAGTATCCCAACATCCTCTTTCAGGCCTGGTGCACACCAAAACCCGCTAGCAGATCCGCAAAATGCTAGCAGATTTTGAAACGCTTTTTCTTATTTTTCTGTAGCGTTTCAGCTAGCGTTTTGCGGTTTTGTGTAGCGGTGTTGGTGTAGTAGATTTCATGTATTGTTACAGTAAAGCTGTTACTGAACAGCTTCTGTAACAAAAACGCCGGCAAAACCGCTCTGAACAGGCGTTTTTCAGAGCGGTTTGCGTTTTTCCTATACTTAACATTGAGGCATAAACGCATCCGCAATCCAAAAAATGCCTCACCCCGGGAGTATGCGTTTCTGCAAAACACCTCCCGCTCTGGAGTGAACCACCCCATTGAGATACATTGACCAAGCGTATCCGCAGCCGCAAGCGGCTGCAGAAACGCTGAAAAAGCCGCTCGGTGTGCACCAGCCCTCACTTCACAATGTCCGACCCCCGAGAGAGAGAGATCAAGTCCCCCTGCGGCCAAGATCCCTGCGGCCGCATGCCTACGAGGCTGTAGCTTTCGGGGAAGCAACTCTTAAGCTTCATCTACACGGTACAATTTTCCGATCAGTATATGGAGGCTGCCATATTTATTTCCTGTTTAAACAATACCAGTTGCCTGGCAGCCATGCAGATCTATTTGGCTGCAAAAGTGTTTGAATCAAACCAGAAACAAGCTTGCAGCTAATCCTAGTCAGATCTGACAATGATATCAGAAACACCTAATCTGTTGCATGCTTGTTCAGGGGCTATGGCTAAAAGTATTAGAGGCAGAGGATCAGCAGGATAGCCATAGCCAGGCAATTCGCATTGCTTAAAAGGAAATAAATATGGCATGGCAGCCTCCATATCTATTGTACTGGTTGAACTCGATGGACGGATGTCTTTTTTCAACCAAAATAACTATGTAACTATATCTTTCTAACTTCAGGTTCCCTTTAAGAGGTGGTGTTGTAGAGTACAATCCAGAGCGTAGTATAGCGCACAAACCCTGATGTTTCCCAAGTTCCAGTACATTTCATGAGAATGATTACTAGTTCTCCTGATATAGTATTTACTCTACATGTGAAAATAGCAGGCCTCAACCAAAGCTGCAAAATCTCCTCACAAGTTGCAGCGCTGATTATCCAGCCAGCCCAGGTTTCCAAGCTCCTCATTATGGAGTCTCTATGGTAACAACCAAGTTCCTTCGGGTTGACTTGGTAACCTCATGAATTGGGTCACATTTACTCGCGGTTTCCCACTGCTGTCCACCATCTCTTCAGAACCCCTCGAGGAACATTGAGAGCTGTTCTTCTGTTTCCAAGTTTTAGTTTTGCTCGTGTTGTGAAGTCACTTCGCAGCAGGAAAGGGGACTTTATCTTGGCACCTGTCGGGGAAAACTTTTGTGAGCGCGCAAGGATTAGAAATGTTACTATGGTCTTGGCTGCTTTCATCAGCAGAATTCATTTGCTGTACTTACAAATACTGTATGTGATCTGTGAGCTTCCTTTACCCTTTTTCTTTGGCCAAAACCATGTGGAGATGGGCAAAGGCCATCTGTCTCCTTATCCTTTGACTCAAAGCAGTTAAAAAGAATACTGATGTGTTTCTCAGACAGTCTTCAAGGATGCCAGGACAATGACCTGGTGGGGGCAGGAAAGAAAGTTGAGTTTTCGGAAGATTGGCACTTTTTGTTACATGGGATCCCAGAACAGCTATTACAGTAAAATCTTGTTATAGTAAACCTTTGGATATAGTAAACTCAGTCCTCAGATCACAGCAAATGCATCTGTATATATTGTCTTGTCACTTAACTGTCCCTCAGAGGGGCTCACTATCTAATCCCTACCATAGTCAAATGTCTATGTATATGTCGTGTAGTGTATGTATCGTAGTCTAGGGCCAATTTGGGGGGAAGCCAATTAACTAATTTTGTATGTTTTTGGGATGTGGGAGGAAACTCGAGTGCCCAGAGAAAACCCACACAGAGATAACATACAAACTGCTTGCAGATGTTGAGCTGGCTGGGATTCAAACTAGGGACCCAGCGTTGCAAGGCAAGAGCTCTAACCACTACGCCACCATGCTGCCCTATAAAGGGATTCTACTGTATTATGTCACTGACTGTCCTCAGAGGAGCTCACAGTCTAATCCCTGCCACAGTCAGTCTTATGGTGCATACACACGAGGTTGGCTGTCGCCGCAACCACGTGGCACGCACGTGTTGCGGCAACAGGGCGCCCGTGTGTATGACGCGCGCCCCGAACCGTCGGAGCTGTCGCCAGGCGATTGACATGTTCAATCGCCGGCTACAGCTGACGCCGCAACTTCGCCGCAACTGTCCCTAGTCCCGCGTGTGTATGCGGGCTAGCGACAGGAGACATACGCGAGCGAATGGAGCTTCCGCCGCGTCTCTGCCTTTCTGGCGAGACGTGTGGACAGCTGTCACCGGCAGTGAGCTGTCGCTCCCTGGTCGCGTGTATGCATGCAACGGGGGACAATTGTCCCCCGTGTGTATGTAGCTTAATGAGCTACCATATTATTATTATTATGTACTTATATACTGTAGCACTGGCAGCTTCTGCAGTACTTTACAGATTACATAGCCATGTCACTGACTGTCCTCAGAGGAGCTCACAGTCTAATCCCGCCCTTAGTCATAATCTAATGTCCCACCATATTATTATTAGGTATTTATATATCAGCGACATCCTCTGCAGCACTTAGAGAGTACAAAGTCATGTCACTGACTGTTCTCAGAGGAGCTCACATTCTAATACCTTACCTAGTCATAATGTAATGTGCAGGGCCCTTTTACTGTTCCGCTGCATGCGTTCCTGCTGTTACAGGGACAGTAAGGGCTCCTTTACATGCTCGTACACAGCTATAGAAACATAGTTCGAATCGTAAGAAAATGATGCACAGATCTTGTAGGAATACACTCCGCAATCCGCACTAGGTCAAGTCATTTTCATCAAACAATGTTACGCAATATCGTTTGACGCACAAAAATTGTTTGAAAAATCACGTCGTGGGTATGGACATTAGTAGCGCTGAAGAATTTATATACCCACATTACTTTAGCACACTGACACTCAGAATTCCAGAACAATGACCCACTGACTGTTGGGGGTTACAGGACGGTTGGAGTCGGACTCGGTAAAATGGCACTAACACTTTGCGTCACAGGACCTTGGAAAATAACTCTTTGTGTCACAGGACAATGACACACTGACATTTGGAGTCACAGGATTTTAGCACAATAACAAATGACATTTGCGGTGCGTGCGTGGACTGTCACATTTCTAAGGACAATGTCACACTGACACTTTGAACACGTGGACAATAGATGAAGGTAAACCACATTAAAACTTCTGCAGGAGCGTTTTGATAAAGCAGAAGCTTCTGCACAGTTTAGCATTTTGAAGTGAAAAACAGGTTCAGTTAAATTGTATGGCATCACGATCTGTGTATTTTCTGTGCTGCCCCCCATATTGTGCAGCATTAGGCAGGTGCCTAGGCAGCCTTCCCCCTCCCCCCCCCCTTGGCTAGCCCCACACAGAATTGTTTTCTGCCAGTCTGTTTGGAGATTGGGGATTGTGTTAAGCATGTAATAGACCTCTCTTTTAAATGAATCCAGGACCTTCGCTCATTTTCAAATTAAGCTGCAAAATGTATTCCAGATCTCCGCCGCGGTCTTGCGCTTTGAACAGTGACACTTAATATGGAAATCTGTTTGCCTGTAGATTTCGGGGAAGAGGTCTGCGGCGTCTGGGAGGATTTGGGTGCCTGTGGATGGAGATTAGATAGTCTGGAGAGGAGCCATCTTCCCTTATAGGAGGCAGCCAAATAACTTCTGTGAAGCGAGGGGAAAAGCTACCCGAGGCAAAGAGTGACAACAGAAATCTGTCAAAGCAACTGAAGTAAGAGTTATATGTAGGCTGCCGTATTTATTTCCTTTTAAGCAATACCAGTGGCCTGGCTATCCTGCTGATCTTCTGCCTCTAATACTTTTAGCCATAGCCCCTGAACAAGCATGCAGCAGATCAGGTGTTCTGACATTATTGTCAGATCTGACAAGATTAGCTGCATGCTTGTTTCTGGTGTGATTCGGACACTTTTACTATTGATTCAGACACTACTGCAGCCAAATAGACCAGCAGGGCTGCCAGGCAACTGGTATTGTTTAAAAGGAAATAAATATGGCAGCTTCCATATACCTCTCACTTCAGGCTCCTTTTAGTCTCAACTCCATACACCAATGGGCTTCTAGTATGTATAAGTGTTTTCTGATAAGCTGAAGTCTCATAAATCAATAAACCTGAAGTAAGAGGGATATTGAGGCTGCTATATTTATATTCTTTTAAACAATGCAGATTACCTGGCTGTCCTGTTGATCCACTGCCTCTAAAGGTGGCCATACACTCGTTAGATTAGTAGCAGATAGATCATCAGATAGATTTCTGATCTATCTGATGTGTTTAGGAACATTTTTTACTAGGAACAGATCTCCAATAGATGTCAGTATGAAATCTATTGAAAATCGATCGGATGGCATTTTTTTGCCATCAGATTTCCATTAGGTCCAATGCAAACTGATAAGCCATCTCTAGAGATCAACCTAGATTTTCCAGCATGTCAGATCGATCGGCCGGTCAATCGATTTGCGATCGATATCGATTGATCGGCCACTAATCGGCTCAGTGTTTGGGACCCTTAAGACTTTTAGCCACAGACCCTGAACAAGCATGCAGATCAGGAGCTCTAACTGAAATCTGACTGGATTAGCTGCATGCTTGTTTCTGGTGTGATTCAGACACTACTGTAGCCACAGAGGTCAGCAGCACTGGCAGGCAACTGGTATTGTTTAAAAGTCAATAAATATGGCATCGTCTATATTCCTCTTACTTCAGGACCTTTCAGTAAGCACACCCTTGCCTTTTAGGGGTCTTTTACATTTAGTGCGATTTGCGCATGGGAAAATGGCTACTTGCAACACATTGCACCATTACCACTTATCACTTTGTGACGCGCGGCAGACAACAGGGAAACCAGTCAACCCTTCCTCAAGAATGTCTCCCCCCCTCCCCCCTCCATTAGTCACATGCACACTGTCGGACGTGCACAAATGCACATCTGCAACTGCGCATGCTCACTGCTACAACAAGAAAAATTTAAAATGTTCACATCACCATTGACTTGGATTGCTTCCAGTACCATATGCGGCAACGTACTGCAGCCTCTGCGTCAGCCGGACCACTTTTGCCTAGGGATGGCCCTGTCTAGGAGAACTCGTGGAGAAGCATGTGATCAGTTTGATCAGCTGATAGATTTGTAAGGCTCTGATTTGCTGCTCATGATCATGTGTTAAACCAGGAAGTCATCACAGCAAATCAGAACCTTACAAATCTATCAGCTGACCAAACTGATCACATGCTTCTCCATGAGTTCTCCTAGGTTGGGCCATCTCTACTTCTGCCCCATCGCATTGCAGGAATTATAACAAGTTCCCTTGACTTTAATGGCCATGCGGTACACCTTTCCAAACTTTACAGTCATCTGAAACAACCAGAAACAGTCTTTTTGGCAAGGAAAGTTTGACGCCCTTACTGGATTGTTTCCTACAGTAGAAACCTTTAGGTCATGCATGTCAAACTCTGGCCCACGGGCCAAATCTGGCCCTCAGAGCCATCAAATTTGGCCATCAAGTGGTTTCCCTACTTTGCATTATTGTTTGGCCCACGCTAGACCAGCAGGCAAGCTAAACTGGGGGTAGAGCCCTAGATAACCAGGGAAGCCATATGGGAACGGGTAAAGCACTAGACACCAAGCAACTGTTTAGGGGTGTGAGGGGGGGAACCACTAGAAACCTGCAAACTATTTAGGGGTGGGGGGAACCAGTAGACACCAGGGAGCTGTATAGGGGAGGGAGTGGGGCCACTAGACACCAAGGAACTTTATAAGAGAGGTAGGAGACCACTTGACATTGAAGTTGGCCTGGACTTGGTCCCAGTGTTTGGCCCACTTTGTATTTGAGTTTGACACAGCTGCTTTAGAGCGTTAAGGCAGTGACAGTCTCTGCCCCGCCCCCTGCCAACGGAACCAAACAAATATTTGATACAGAAAATCTTTCTTTACGCATTGCTGCAGGCTCTAGTCATTTTTCTATTGAACGGTGAAGATGTTTAAGCAGTGGTTATGCAGTTAAAAGCGGACCTGAACTCAGAACTTCCTCTCTGCTCTAAAAGATACACAACAGCATAATATCCTTCAAACAAAAACATTTCTTTGGTACATCTGATACAAATCCTAAAATAAATCTGCAGGGTGTCTACTTCCTGATTCATGAAAGCAGACATGTTGTTAACATCCTGTGCATTCAAATGAGCTTATCTGCCATTGGCATGTGACTTAGGAGAGATCAAATTACACTTGTGATTAGACACAAATGAGGGGGAATTAGACAGGTTAAACTCTCAGGGTACATTTCTCTGTTTAAGGCCCAGTGCACACCAAAACCGCTAGCAGATCCGCAATACGCTAGCGGTTTTGGGAGCTGATTTCAGAGCGATTCTAGGTATGTTTAGAGAGGTTTTCTAAACATACCTAGCGGTTTTGGCTGCGTTTTTGTGTAGCAGATTACACATATTGTTACAGTAAAAGCTGTTACTGAACAGCTTCTGTAACAAAAATGCCTGGCAAACCGCTCTGAAGTAGCGTTTTTCAGAGCGGTTTGCGTTTTTCCTATCCATTACATTGAGGACGAAATGCTTCCGAAAACCGCAAACGCGCAGCAGGAGGCGCGTTTGCGGCTTGGCAAAAACCTCAAACCGCCGGTGTGCACCATCCCATTGCAATACATTAGCCAAGCATTTTTCCAGGCGGATGCGGCCGGCGGATCGCTCCAAAAACCGCTCGGTGTGCACTAGGCCTAACTTATGTCCTGTGCAAGAGTTCAGGTCTACTTTAATCTGCCACATGTCATTTTCTGCAAATGTATTATCTATAACAAGAGTACTTATTTATTATTTCTATTTCTAAATTACTGCAGCCTTCGCTCATTCAAGCATCAGCGTAATTATTTTTTAACTATTTTTTTTAAATATAGCTGAATATTTTTATTTAAGATTTTTGTAAAGATAAATGTATTGGTTTATATACGTATGCACATTTCGACTTTAATCTTGCGAAAAAATAGTAACGTATGTCCGAATTGAGGCTACTTCGTATGTGTGCGTGCGCCTGCAGCCTGTAGGCGCACAAACGTTTGCGCCATGCATTGCGCGGGGCCACCAGAACTGCTTCATCAATACACTGTAGCAATGACAGCAAGGGGGTGCAGTCACTGTTGATAGATAAACAGTACACTACTTCAGAATAGCGCATGAGGCCTTATTCCTTTCAGTCGTAAGAGCCAGGGAATGATTTTAGTGGTAATTAAATGTAATAAGATCTGGTTTATGTTAATAAAAGCTTGACTGAAGAGAGGGATTACTATTAACGCAAAGCTAATGAAAATCAGACCGCTCAGAACATTATTAAATCCAGAAGAGAGATTATGTGACACTTGATTGGTTGTAAGGACTTGTGGAGTTTTGCATGTTGCTGCAGCTTGCATGCTGAATACTGCGTTCACAATCAGGTGGGGTGGCATTTTGGGAGTAGTGAGCAGAAAAGGGGAGAGGGGCACGATATTTAGGTGCTATTTAGGCACCTGCTAAAGTTAAAGGGGAACTGAAGAGAGAGGTATACGGAGGCTGCCATATTTATTTCCTTTTAAGCAATACCAGTTGCCTGGCAGCCCTGCTGGTCTATTTCTCTGCAGTAGTATCTGAATAACACCAGAAACAAGCATGCAGCTAGTCTTGTCAGATCTGGCTTTAAAGTCTGAAACACCTAATCTGCTGCATGCTTGTTCAGGGGTTATGGCTAATAGTATTAGAGGCAGAGGATCAGCAGGGCTGCCAGGCAATTGGTATTGCTTAAAAGGAAATAAACATGGCAGCCTCCATATACCTCTCTCTTCAGTTCCCCTTTAAGGTAAACAGTGTGGGTGGGGTGGTTAAGGGTGGGGTTAAAGAGAAACCGTAATCAAGAATTGAACTTCATCCCAATCAGTAGCTGATACCACCTTTTACATGAGAAATCTATTCCTTTTCACAAACGGATCATCGAGGGGCTCTGTATGGCTGATATTGTGGTGAAACCCCTCCCACAGGAAACTGTCAGGACCATGGTCCTGACAGTTTCCTGTCTGTGAACCTCATTGCATTGTGGGAAATAGCTGTTTACAACTTTTTCCAACTGCCAAAAAAGCAAGCAGCAGCTATTTCCAGTGACATCACCAGCCAGCAGTAAAAATGTCACCATGTGATAAATGTCAGAATTTAAATCAGGAAGAGGAAAGATTTTACAATGGGCAAACACTGACTAAATCATTTATACATAATTATTGTAAAAATGAAGCACACTTTTTATTACATTATTTTCATTGGAGTTCCCCTTTAAGTTTAGCCGTTGGGGGTGGGTTGGGGTAAGGTGGGGTTAAGGTTGACCATGGGTGGAAGGGGCGGGGTTTGGTTTACTGTAGTGAGAAGTATATGGAGGCTGCCATATTTATTTCCTTTAAACAATACCAGTTGCCTGGCAGCCCTGCTGATCTATTTGGCTGCAGTAGTGTCTGAATCAGACCAGAAACGTGCATGCAGCTAATCCTTCTGACCAGAAAGATCAGCAGGACTGCCGGGCAACTGGTATTGTTTAAGATGACTAAATATGGCTGTAGGTATCACACCATGGTTTCCTTTTACCCACAGTTACGCATCAGTACAATACACTTTGATTATATTGCCGGATGACCCATGTTTCCGTATCTGAGGGGAGTGATGTGTGACCTGGGGCTTAGCGCAGAGGGCATGCTGGAGAGATGCGGGTGGGGGTCTCTCCTTCCTCGGAAGGTTTGGAGGTGAGAGCACACGCCGTCATGTTGTGACAAGTGGAAATTGGACAGATCCTCACAGATTTGCTGATCCTTCCTTTCTAAATATATCCGTGAGCGGGAGGCAGATGGCCGCGGGAGGAAAATAAAGGGCCTTCCTCTTCCCCGGCCCATGCATTATTCATGAGGTTTTGTTCTTTGGATCTTCTGTCCTTTAGACACTGAGGCCCGCTGTGTCTCCTCTTAGTTTGGAGTCTGCAGACGCAATGCTGTTACCCGATGATCCCCCCGGGCCGGCGTTTTATCAGTCAGATCAGGACTTTCCAAAGTGACGGCTGCACAGGAGGAATTTGTTCGGAAATTGAACTGTGGCGACGGTGTAAAGGGCGCTGCCTGGGCACATGGGCGGGGCAGGTGCTGCATTGTTTAAAGAGACACTCTACTCTTAAAGATGAACTTTAGAGCAAAAGGGGAAAAAATAAATCTATACATTGCAAAGTGAGAAGTAAAAAAATAGAAGAGATCAAGAAATGATTGATATTCGCCATGTAATTTGTTCATATTGTTTGATCCACAATCAGCCTGCACGTCATCATCTTTACTACTGGCAGACAAGAAAAAAATAGCACCAATTGCCATTATCTATAACCACACCCACTAATATTGCAATAGGCTAAAAGGTTGGTTTTCTATAGTTATACATTGCTTGGCAATTGGAAACACACGTTATTTCCCACAATGCAACAAGGCTCCCGCAGTGTGATGTCATGGATTAGGTTCTGACATCACACTGTGGTAGGAGTTTCACCACAATATGTGTGGCAGGCACTTGGATCCAGGGGGCGGTTTTAGCGACATCTTAAAGAGCACCTCCGGCCAAAAAAAGGTTTTAATGGCAATACATATATGTAGTCTAATGCACTGTGTACAGTCAGATAAACATATAACGTTTACATCTGGCACAACATAGTGGATAGAGCAGACCCACATTTATATCTGTAGTAGCGCTTCCTTGCTTCCCTTGAAGCCTTACTAAAATACACCCTCAGCAGGAGTCCCGCCTTCCAGCCTGGTTCCCTCCCTTGCCCCTCCCCTGCCCTCTGCCTTCCTGATATTAATTACATCTCTTTTCACAGTGTGAGGCCTGGTGCACACCGAGCGGTTTTTGAAGCGATCCGTAAACCGCTTCTGCCTGTGAAAACGCTTGGCTAATGTATTTCAATGGGACGGTGCACACCGGCGGTTTGAGGTTTGCAAAAGCGTTTCTGCCTCAATGTAAAGTATAGCAAAAGCTCAAACCGCTCTGGAAAACACTAGATCAGAGCGGTTTTCCAGGCGTTTTTGTTACAGAAGCTGTTCAGTAACAGCTTTTACTGTAACAATATTTGTAATCTGCTACACAAAAACGATCCAAAAACGCTAGGCATGTTTAGAAAACGTCTCTAAACATGCCTAGAATCATTCTGAAATCTGCTCCAAAAACCTCTAGAGTTTTGAGGATCTGCTATCGGTTTTGGTGTGCACTGGGCTTGAGAGAGAAAAGAGACAGGAGAATTAATGCAGCCTGCCTTATCATGTCTATTTGCTATAATTCTTATTTCAGATGTCTATGCCTGCCTGGATTAGATCACATGGACATGAGGGGAGGAGTTATGACATCAATCACCCCAGCATCCTTTGCACCTATGCTTTGGAAAGAAAAAAAATCACCCTGGCCCAATTTCACACTGGGGGTGGGGATTTCAAGACCACATGTGGAAAACAAACCCTGGGGGCGAGAAAATCACGCTTCATTATGTGTGATTTTAAATATCTTGTTAACTTATTAGGTTTAAAGCAAACTGAAATTTATATTTTAGGTACTCTTGGGGCCCGTTTCCACTACAGCGAATCTGCATGCGTTTTCTGCATGCAGATTCGAATAAGCAATAGAAGTGGATGGGCCTGTTTCCACTTGTGCGGGATTCTGTGCGGTTTGTCGTGCAGAAAAGATTTTCGCGATGAAATCGTGCAGCAGCAGTGGAAACGGGGCCCTAAATATACAGAGCAGTTGCAGCAGAGCTCAATTACCTGGTCCATCGCCGGGCCCCCTCCTCTTCTGCACTGCAGCCTATCACTGTGTGGTACCGCCTCTCTGTATGCTCCCGATGCATGTCATGTGGAGAGGACCCGGCGATGGAGCCGCTGTGCATATGGAACGTAGACAGGACGCTTATTCTGTATACCAACATTCTGACCACACCTCTTTCTAAGGATGAGTATCACAGACATTGGCCACACTTGTCCCGTGGCGGGATGAGAGTGGGCGTTCTATGTCAAGTATGATCATCCAGCACAAACATTAGGACCGACCCAGGAGTTGGGGCAGCTTTGCTTGTTGCCGTAGGGTATGGAGTGGTGCGGCCACATTTAATATAAGTGAAGTTAGGTGTCTGACTCTTCCACATAAAAATGAATGTTGACGTATTCAGGCAGTAAGAGCCGTACCTAAGTCCTGAAGGCGGAGTCCAGGCAGCGGTGATGACCCTCTGCAGTGCTTTTAGTCGGAACAGGCCATAAAGAAGTTAAAAGGCACCTGAGGGGAGGAAATCATTCAAGTATAGAAAAACTGGTAAGAATAAACTTGCCTCCTTCAAATGTTGTACACATGTTAAGGTTATCCCCCGGGCATCTGTTATTGCTGTATACGCTGAGCTCCTCTCTGAGGAAGCACCCAGAGTCACTTCTTCTGTAGGAATCCTAAGGGAACGACTGTCCCAACCTGGTTTATAGGGAGTAGCTCTGGAAAATTAACCCCCCCCCCCCCATTTTTACAGTGGTTGCATCTATATTCAGCAACCTCTGAGCAGTGCTGCGTAATTTAGTGGAAGACATAAACACAGATTGTCTATTTTTTTTTTTTACAGCCATACCTTATGAAACAACCGCTGAGCTTAAAGAGTACCTGTGGTAAAAAAAAGTAAAAATTAGAAGATAGATATCTCAGTAGAGGAAATATCTCAGTAGAGGAAAGACTCTGCAAAGTACAGAGGCTTGCCCTTCCTCCTCGATCGACTCCACCGATCCAGAGCTGGGACGCTCTGAACATGCTTAACCTCTTGACGACCAGCTAACGTCGATTGGCGTAAACTGGTCGTCTGCGGGTTTCCATGGAGGCCTTTCCATGTCCGGTCACGGAGGGTGTCTCCGTGAACAGCCGGAGAGCTGCCGATCGCGGCTCGCCGGCAAAATGTAAACACGCGGGGAAGAAATCCCCGCTGTTTACATCATACGGCGCTGCTGCGCAGCAGCGCCGTAAGGCAGATCGGCGATCCCTGGCCTCTGATTGGCCAGGGATCGCCGGCATATGATAGGCTGAAGCCTATCCTTCAATGCGCAGAACGGATATCCGTCCTGCGCAGCCCAGGAAGGAAGAGGTAGGGAGGGAGAGGGAGGGAACACAGAAAACAATGCGGAGGGGGGCTTTGAAGAGCCCCCGCAAAGCGCAGCAAGCCGGCGGCGATCAGACCCCCCCAGCTGGACATCCCCCTAGTGGGGAAAAAAGGGGGGAAGTCTGATCGCCCTGGCATAATACTGATCTGTGCTGCGGGCTGGAGAGTCCACACAGCACAGATCAGGCAAATCACCGCTGGTCGGCAAGTGGTTAACAAGAATAAGAGGGCCTCAGCCTTCAGCGGTAGGGTAGAGGAGGAAAATAAAAAATGCCTATAGATGGCCACTATTTCCTGAATGATTGACCGGCTGATCTGATAAATGCGATCGGTTGGAAACAATCGTTTGGATCCACTATCGGGAAGTGAACACGTACCCATTCTGATTGAATCAATGTATTGAATTCCATTGATCGGACTGGGTTTGTGTTCCCCTCCCGTTCATCCGACTCCTTCCGGTCCCCTCCACTTTGCTCCTCTGTCCAGATAAAGTCCATGATTCGGCTCAGTCGTGGACTACTGCGCAACGTCGGCCACACACCCCCGTGCTGCGCATGCACAGTTCATAAGACTTGTAACTGTGCTTGCGCAGAATGCTGGAGGAGGCGCGTGGTTTGGAACAGTGCATGCACAGTGGCACACAACCCAGCTGGAGTGTGCACTTCACAGCAGGCCCTTGATCTCGATCGTGTGACCGGGAGCGCTCTGCACATGCGCACTATGGGGACGGGAACACAATCAAGAACGCACGTCACTGGATGGGACTTACGGGGGTTATTACAACAGAACTGAGGGTGCAGTGCGAATGGTGGGAGCGGTAGGCATGAGGACTCATCCATGCAAGGAGCCTTGATTGTCATCAAGGGATTTGTTTCTTGGATCAGCATAATCATGCCATTTAGGGTTCAAGTGGGGTGGGGCACAGACACAGCTGTCTGGGATGATCACAGCCTACAGCTTTGTAAGTCTGTGCTGCAGGAAATGACTGATGAAGGCGGGACTATTTACTTTAACGGTGAATCATAAGTTAAACAAGAATATGTTACTATGTACACAGGACTAGGAGAAACTATTTATGCCTGGAGCAGGGCTTTAGAACCATTTCCTGCTTTTCCGTTACTCCTGTAAATACATGTCACAGCCCATACAGCGGGACGGGAGTGATGTTTCCTCCCTCTTAGGTTTCTGCTTCTTTAATGACTCGTCTGAATACGGAACATAAAAACGCAGCCGAACGTGTCTGTCCTCATCATCGGTAATTGTGATGTGTGTTATTGCGATGATGGGAGCGGTGGAAGGATGTCCCCCGGGGTCTGGAGGCTCCACATCGGGGCTGGAGATGTCTCTGTGGTGCATGGAGAGGAGAGTGCAGTGAGGGAGATGGAAGCAGACAGTAGATGTGGGTTTATCATTCCAGGCTGAGACCACAATGCACCACGCCCTGCAGTGCTCAGCCTCTCGTGCAGCAGCCTGCAGATACTCCTCATGCATCACTATAACCTACATGAGAAGCAGAGCAGTTTAAAGAGGAACTGTAGTCAAAATAACATACTGAATAAAATATATTTTTTTCTTTTTCTCTCCAATATTACTTTATAAATTATTTATTCAATGTTTGCCGGTTGTAAAATCTATCCTCTCCCTGATTCGGGCTCCGTACACACATACAATTTTAATCTGCAGATGACTGGCCAATTTTACCACTGCCAGGCCCGAATTTACATTACAGGAACCTATAGGCACAGATGTCCTGGCACCCTAGACTTCACCCTCCAGGAACCTACAAACCCCCGTCGAACCGCACCGCAAGTGTGCTGGCTGTCCCAGCTGTCACTCCTTCCTTACTTTCCTTGCCTGCCATAGGCAGCTACAAGTTCCCTTTAGGATTAGGTAGCCAAAGGTACCCTCAGTATTAAGTAGCTAGAAGTGCCGCCGACTGAAGGGAGATCTCGTCAGTGGAATGCTGAGAGCTGGGTGAGTAACCTCTCATTTACACTCTGCTCGGAACTCTGCATAGGGAAGGAGGGAGGGAAGCACTAGGGGAGAGGAGTGAGCCACCTTTCCATCATCAGGCGCCTGTAGGCATGTGCCTACAGTGCCTTATGGTAAATGCAGCCCTGACCACTGCCATATAATATGAGGGCTGACAGATTTTGAATTGTAGGTTCAATATCCGTTGGCCCTCATACTACATGGAGTTGGTAAAATTAGTCATTAATTGGCCAATCATAGTTGAAAGTGTGTACCAGGCTCAAGCCTTCAGCTTTGGCCAATGACTGGACAATTTTACCACCTCCATGTAGTTTTAGGCCATCAGCTTTTGAATACTATGAATAGATTATGTAGGTAAGCTCTCATACTAGTAGAAGTGGTAAAATTGGCCAATGACTGGCCAATCAAAATTGGATATGTGTACCAGGACTTATGCTGGGAATACATGGCTCGATTCTGAGCCATTTAGATGGCCTGATAGATCATTTCCAACATGCCCGATCGTATCGCCGCTCGATTCTGCATTGGGGACAATGGAAAAAGATAAAAACGAGCGGAAGATAAGAGAATCACCTGCAGAATCGAGCGGGGAATCGATCGAGCAGCAAAATCGAGCCATGTATGCCCAGCATTAGGGAGGCCATACAGATGACCACCAGATTGGACAATCTGATAGAATCCTCTCTGATCTGATCAGAAGGGGGGGGGGGGGGGGGGGTTATTCCATGCCCTAACACTGCTGATTATCAATAGATATCCGCATTAAAATGATTGGAAATTGTCCTAGTGCCGCTACCTGCCAGGCCACTCAGGTCTCCCCCATGTAATATGTACCCCTTGTGCTGTGCAGAGTGTTGCAGGCTCACCTGTCCGCTGGTGGGTGTGTTCCTCCATTGCCGCCAGGGGCATGTTCACCACCTAATCCTGCCCCATGCACTGTCGTCACCACCCTGCCCCCGCAGCAATGGAGAAAGGCACAAGGACACAGGAGGAGGTGAGCTCTGCAACACTCACCACGATGCCAGCGGGTACTCATTTTACATGGTGTGGGACCGGCTGGGGAAATCAAACCCCACTACCGCTGCACACCCCATCGAGCCCTTTGGAGCAAGCACTGTCCAGCATGCTGGATCATTCTTTTAGATCAGTGATGGCTAACCTTGGCACTCCAGCTGTGACAAAACTACAAATCCCATACCTCCCAACTTTTTGAGATGAGAAAGAGGGCCACTTAAGCCACGCCTCTGCCACACCCCTGATCACGCCCCCATCACACCCCTAGTCACCCATGCGATAAAGATTTCATAAGAAAAATATGTTGTTTTATAATTCAAACCACACTGGTCCTTTCTATCCTGGTTCATTTTCCTTCATAGTAACATTTTTAAATCAAGTAATATATCAATTTAAAGGATGGGAATAAAGTTTAGAGTCAAACACATTTTTTAGTAGAAAAATATACATATTAACATAGAAAGAGGGACAAAGTCCTGAAAGAGGGACACATGAGGAGGAAATGGGGACAGAGGGACAGGGCTCCTAAAGAGGGACAGTCCCTCCGAAAGAGGGAAAGTTGGGAGCTATGAAATCCCATCATGCCCCGAGTTATGCTTAGAGCCCTCAAAGTATTGCAATGCCTGATGGGACTTGTAGTTCCACCACAGCTGGAGTGGCAAGGTTAGCCATCACAGCCATTAACTGTTCCTTAAAATCAGGGATATTTCCTGCTTTACTGAAGGAAGCAATCATCAGGCCTCTCCTCAAAAAACCCTCCCTGGACCCAGATGCAATGACCAGCTACAGACCTGTCTCTAACCTTCCCTTTCTGGGCAAGCTAATTGAAAAAGCTGTTTACCTCCAGCTAGAAGCCAAAATCCTACAAAACAACAGGTATGACCCATTCCAGTCTGGCTTCAGGAAACACCACAGCACTGAAACGGCCCTCATCCAAATATGCAACCACCTGCTCATGGCAAGAGACAGAGGAGAGTGCTCCATCCTCATACTGCTAGACCTTTCTGCAGCCTTTGATACAGTTGACCATGACATCTTGATAAACAGGCTACAGGAATACTGCGGCATTGATGGCATAGTTCTTCAGTGGTTCCAATCCTTCTTGAGTGGCAGAACCCACAAAGTGTCTATGGGGCCCTTCCTGTCCACCCCTGTATCACTTAGGTATGGGGTGCCCCAGGGCTCAATCCTCTCTCCCCTGCTTTTCACGATTTACATGTTACCGCTGGGAAAACTAATCCAAAAACATGGCCTGACATACCACTGCTATGCAGACGACACTCAACTATATCTTTCCTTCAAGCCTGGTGTGACAGACCCAACTCTAACTATAAACGCCTGCTTACGTGAACTACAGCAATGGATGAATGACAACTGGCTGAAACTAAATGCAGACAAAACTGAAGTCCTTCTGATAGGAGGGCAGAGCATGATAACAAAACAACTTAACTTGCAGTCTTCACCACTGGGAATAGGAGGCACGGATCTGCGCAGCTCTGATCATGTGCGTAGCCTGGGAGTTCTAATTGATTGGGATTTAAACTTCAGAACTCAAATCTCTGCTGTGGTGAAATCATCCTATTTTCACCTGAAGAACATTGCAAAAATCAAGCACCTCATACCCCCAGAAGATCTGCCAACCTTAGTCCACGCCTTCATCACATCCCGACTGGACTACTGCAATGCTCTCTACACTGGCCTTCCAAAAAAGGTCTTGTACCGACTACAGCTGATACAGAATACTGCTGCCAGACTGCTAACCAACCAACCCCGTCACTGCCACATAATGCCAGTCCTGCACTCCCTTTACTGGCTACCTATAGAATGGAGGGTCCTATTCAAGATCGGCCTACTGACATTTAAATCCCTGAATAATTTAGGCCCTGGATATATGAAAGATATGTTGCAGCTGCGTAGCAATCCCCGCATTCTCAGATCAACAGGTTCTAATAATCTAGTCATACCCAGAGTCCACTTGGAAACTTTTGGTCCCAGAGCCTTCTGTCATGCTGCCCCTACGTTTTGGAACTCCTTACCTCAACAGATCAGGACAGCTCCATCCCTGGACGTGTTTAAATCCAGACTGAAAACCCACCTGTTCAGTTTGGCATTTGCAGAAATATAACTTTTGTTGTGTGAATACTTCATCCTACTAATTACTGAATCTGAGAGAGCCTAAGCGCTTTGAGTCCTATGGGAGAAAAGCGCTATAGAAATGTTATTGTATTGTATTGTATTGTATCACTCTTTTAGATTAATTTCATCTGGAAATCGTTCGCCATGATGATTGCACATCCATGTTGCGTCATTGGTTTCTGCCAGATTTGATGATTATGATAGAATCGGCCGGCTATCTATTCCGAAAATCCAGTAACGCATGTGCACCATTTTACATTTTATGCATGATTCTGGAAATGTTTGGAGATGAGATATTTATCCTCCATGTATGGTAACCGTTGGAATAATGAGAGATGACTGCCAGTTAGCTGCTGTGTTCTTGCAGCGCCGGGGCCCCTGCCTTATTGAATCAGGCTGTGCGATCTCCTCGGCCTCTCGCGTACATCTGCTGCTCCTCTCTCAGCCGTGACCCTTTCGCAGCCTTCCCCGTTGTTTGTAATCTCCACGTCTGCTGGAGGAAAACCAATTAGAAGATGACAAAACTGATTTATCTCATTAGTAAGTTCCCATCTGGCTGTGTGCAAATTCCTGGCGTAGCAGGCATGGCAAGCCAAGCCACGCATCTCCGGGAAGGTCTCTGCCGGCTTCGCCCTGTCATGGCTGCCATCAGCAGTGAAGGGTTCAGCCGCGGTGGCGGTGGAGTCAAGCGGAGCAGAAAGGAGGTAGACTCAAGCAGAACGGCGGGGCAGATGGGGCAAGAGGAGGAGGGATACGGCTAAAAACGTGCAGATCTTTATAATCTTCTCCATATACTGCAGAGTCTCTCTGGACTCGGAGGGATGTTTTTCTATCTTGTTTGGTTTTTAATGTTTCCACTTTTCGGCCAGCTACAGGGATGGCAGCGTTTAGGAGAACTCCTGGAAAAGCATGTGATCAGTTTGATCAGCTGATAGATTTGTAAGGCTCTGATTTGCTGATCATGATCATGTGTTCAACCAGGAAGTCATCACAGCAAATCAGAGCATTACAAATTTATCAGCATATAATACTGATTACATGCTTCTCCATGAGTTCATCTAAGCATTATCATCCCTAGCCAGCTACACGAGGAAGTCACATGACTTGAAATATACCAGAGATCGTATACTAAGAATCGATATTTACCCGGTGCTTCCTCCAGCCCCATAAACACGTGTGAGACCCGCGCCGTCCTCCTGCTGTCTGCTGTTCAGCGGCAATCAGCCCCGGTAACTGGCTCAGTCAGGTCCAATCTGGGTCTTCTGCGTATGCCTGGACCTCCCGCACATGTGCAGAAGACCCAGACTGATGCGACTGAAGCATTACCGGGACCGGTTACCGTTCAACGGCAGACCATGGGAGGACGGCGAGGGACTCACACGTGTTTATGGGGCTGGAGGAAGCCCTGGGTAATTATTGATTTTTTTGGGGCCATATGCAATTCACTTTTTCACCTGAGTTTTCTTCTAGGAGAGAACATTTCAAATAACTTTTTCCTTTGCAATGGAAAAAAGTATCAATAAATAGGTAAAAAGTACTATCAAATTTATTTTGGGCATTTTCTTGCTTGCTGGTGGTTTAAAAGGCATTTTAATGACAAGTTTTAAAATATCACCTAGGAGAAACTTCAGGTGAAAAATTGGATATGGCCCTTTGTATTTAATCTCGGGTTTATTTTAAGATCAGTGCACAGACAGCATGGGCTTGATTGGCTAAGGGTCTCCACCGCCTGAAACTCATTGGACAACCAATGGGATTTGGCAGAATGCGAAGGAGTAGCTTTGGCTGCAATTGCTGTTGTATTCTATGCAACGCCCACGGTTCCAAGTAGCCGCAAGCCTCCACATTTCTTGTACCCAGGGCTGTGGAGTAGGGGCAATTTTGGGTGCCTGGAGTCGGAGTCTGGAAAAAATGCATCGACTCCGACTCCTAATGAATTTAGGCTACTTACACACCAAGACGTTGTGTTAGGTGCCACGTTAAGGTCGCATAACGTGCACCTAACACAACGTATGGTGCTGCAAGAGAGGACGGTAGAGTGAGCCGCGTTAGGTGGCTCTATCCCTATAAGGTCTCCCAGAGTGGCGCTGATTGGCCGGCGGGACCACGTGATGCGGAGTGAGACACTCCGCATCACGTGGTCCCGCCGGCCAATCAGCGGCCGCCAGTGCAGTGAATATTAAGTAGCCATGTGCGCGGCTACTGTAGCTGGCTCTCCCCGCCTCCTCTCCGCCCCCCACTGAGCATGTGCAAACAGTCTAACGCGGCTATAGCCGCTCTAACGCCGTAGCATGCTGCACTTTCCCGACAACGTGCAGCGTTACATGTAACGCAACGTGGGCTGTGTGAACAGCCCACTTGTGTTACATTGCTGTCCGTTGGGGGAGCGTTACAGGTGCACTAACGTGCGCCTGTAACGTCCCTGTGTGTAAGCAGCCTTAAACTGTAATTAAAATAGAAAATATGATAAAATGTTCTATTTCTCAGATAATAGTCATCATAAATAATTTATACATACAGTAATAGCTGTGCTTAGTCCACAAAAATGAAATAAGCCAATCAAAATTAGTTACTTGTGCTGCTTCCATAAAGCAGTCCCCGTATTTTTAAAGTCAGATATACACATCTGATTGTGACTGTATATATGATGTGTACATAGGAATCTCTTATATATGTTACGGCCAGAACCCGAAGTGTGGCCACTTCTAGTTCTGGCCGGCCACTTCGGGTTCTGACCGGCCAATATGCGAAGTGGCCGCAGCGCAGCGGCCAGTGTTAGAAATGGAATGTTTCCTTTTATTATTAATGTTGTTTTCCGGCCAAATGTAGCAAAACAGTTAGTTAATTTAATGAAATGAAGCTGGCGGCTCCGCCTCCTCTCCTCCGCCCCTGCCTCTCTCTCTCTCTCTCTTCTTCGGGCAGCCGGCGGGGACACACGTGTCCCCGAGAGTCGTTCGTGGCGCCAGGAAAGCAGAGCGGGGAGGCTGCAGACATTGCTTCTGCCAGCACCCGCTCTGCAGGGACGAACGACAGGATTGCCTGCCGCGACGAACGACTCTGGAGGGGACACTCATGTCCCCCGCTTCCAGTATCGGGGAGGAGAGAGAGGCAGGGGCGGAGGAGAGGAGGCGGAGCGGAAGCCGGGCGGCTTCATCCTTCTACATTGCCGCCAGCTTCATTTCATTCAATTAACTAACTGTTTTGCTACATTTGGCCAGAGACGGCCGGAAAACTACATTAATAATAAAAGGAAACATTCCATTTCTAACATTGGCCGCTGCGCTGCGGCCACTTCGCACATTGGCCGGCCAGAACCCGAAGTGGCCGGCCAGAACTAGAAGTGACCACACTCGGGTTCTGGCCGTAACATATATACGAAATAACATCTATGCTGTAAGTATAAAGCCTGATGTGTAGCCGTGTCACTAATAGAGATGGTCAATGAGATGGAAATAATGCTGCGTTGATTCTGATTTATGCAAATGTATGCACTCTCTTTGCTTGTGAAATCAAATAATTTGATATGTTGTTAAAATTTGGTTTGGCGACTACAAATTAAAGGGTACCTGAGAAGGATGAAAAAAAAGTTTTATACATACCTGGGGCTTCTTCCAGCCCCCTTCAGGCTAATCAGTCCCTCGCTGTCCACCTCCACCACCTGGATCTTCTGCTATGAGTCCCAGTAATTCAGCCAATCAGCGCAGTTCGGCCGCATGCCGCTTCCACAGCCAGGAGCGTTCTGCACCTGCGCAACAGTGCTGCGCAGGCGTAGTACGCTCCTGGTGGCAGAGTGTGTGCATGCGCACTATGCCAGACTGGCTCAAGTACCTGGACTCATAGCAGAAGATCCAGGTGGCAGAGGAGGACAGCGAGGGACTGATTAGCCTGAAGGGGGCTGGAGGAAGCCCCAGGTATGTATAAAACTTTAATTTCATCTGCCTCAGGTTTACTTTGTTAGACAGTAGTACTATACTCTACATATGCACTGCCCACAGAGCTGCAGGGAATCCACTGAGAATGTTGTGCACATTGAACACAGAGGTGTTGTCTATCACCCATAAACCTGGTTCAGATTGTGCACGAAAAATGTGTAATAGAGGAAGAATCACCTCATTCTCCTGCAGAGTACCTGCACATCATTCTTACATGTACCCACACTTACATTGCCTAGGGCCTGATAGATGTTCTTTGTTCTGGCCTGTACTTTTTACTCTTACCAAGGACTAGTTTTAGTCTATGACTAAAGGGAATAAATATGTCAGTCTCCATATCCTTCTCACTTCAGTTGTCTTTTAAAATTCCTATGCGTTGGCAGTTAAGAGACGAATTTCATGTTACATACTTTCAATCAACAAGATTGTAATATGCAAATTAGAGGTGTCGGAGTCAAGGAGTCGGAGTCGGTGGAATCCTAAACTGAGGAGTCGGTGGATTTTTGTACCGACTCCACAGCCCTGCTTGTACCTACCTCAGGTCTTAAGCAATTTCTTACCCAATAGTCGTAGTTTACACAAACTCTTTTTTAAATGCTCACCTGGAAGTGTGTATACACCGTCTGTACAATGGCGTAACTACAATTCATGGTGCCCCCCCCCCCCCCCCCAGTGAAACTTTGATGCTCCCGCAATGTTCACACCCCTTTCCTTGCCTCTCCTTGGTGCTGGCCTTGGGGCAAATCTCACAAGAGTCGTAAAACAAGTGTGGCCATCCGGAGCTTCACACCCATAGCATGTGTAGCCATAAAAACACCTGTTCTGAAGTATAGTCCTCTGCATCGGAGGAAGGGTAGGTTTGTAGTTAGGGCTCTCCACAGCTCTGGGACCCCCTGCGATCGCCCCTCTAGTTAAGGCCCTGCGTTGGTATGTGTATATCTAGGCGGTTTTCAAGCATTTATCTGACTGTACTAAATGATTGGACACGTGGTGTTTGCCACTTTTGGGTGTAGTTCTTTTTCTGGCAACTCATCTCTGGACTCATCTGGCCACAAATGTGCCATGAAGCAGATCGTCCGGAAATGCTAAACCAAACTGGGATTTCACACAAGAGCACCATAAGGACTTAACAATTTGGCATTTAAACGCTTGGAAAACAGCTATGTAAATTAGCCCTTACTGCACTAAAGTGCTCTTCTGTGAGGAGAAACATTTTCACACAGAATGAAGTAACATTTATAATCAGCACCGTTTAGTTAGAAAACTTTCGTTGTGTTTAATGACAGGGTGAAAATCCCATTGCCTGGAAGAAAGCAGGCATACTGTGCCTGTAAGATGGCTTCTGGTACAGGAGTATAGAGTTGCTGAGTGACTGGACACAAACCTTCCCTCACATAAATCCAGCTGCATTGGTGGCTCGGGCTGGCAGGGGTCAGAGTTTTGTGTGTGAAACCATTGCTGTTTATTGCAGATGAGGGCAGCCTTTCCAGCACGGCCTGATACCTCATAAAGATTATTTTCAACTAGGAAAGCTGGGGATTTATAACTTTGAGTGGCAAAAGCTCCATACTCATAATTTGTTACCATAATATATCAGTATATAGTTAAAGGACAAGTGGAGTGAGAGGGATATGGAGGCTGCTATATTTACTTCTTTTTAAACAATACCAGTTACCGGGCAGCCCTGCACCTGAAACAAGCATGCAGCAAATCTTGTCAGATCTGACAATAATGTCAGAAACACCTGATCTGCTGCATGCTTGTTCAGGCTCTATGGATAAAAGTATTAGGCTACTTTCACATCAAGATGTTGCGTTTTAGGGGACGTTAAGGTCGCATAACGTGCCCCTAATGCAACGCGTGGTGGTGTTGAGTTGAAGTTGGACGCCAGATTGAGCCGCGTTATGCGGCTCTCAAAGCAGCCGCTCCAGGATAGTGATTGGAAGTCCGGATCTTTTTAAGGATTCGGATGATTCGAATCGGATCATTGAAAAGATCTGAATCTTTGAACCAAATCATTTGAATCATTTTACTAGGGAAGCAGACTGGGTTAAATGACTACAGCAAAGAAAAACACTGCGCTGTCTACACAAAGTGATGGACTGGAAGTGGATGATGGGTGCTGCTCCAGTAACTGGGTGGCTCCAGTAAATCTGTGTAAAAAAGGCAAGAAGAAAGGAGCACACCGCTGGTGCAATAAAATTTTTTACTTAAAAAATGACACGCATAAAAATACACTCACAGTGTATGATGAGATCAGAGCGCCTGTTTGGCCTGCCAGCAGTCCTCTCCTGTCAACCGCGCTTGGCCAGAGCTGCGGGAGCCGATGTGGATGGCGTGGAGCTGGATGCGGTGGGCGGAGTCAGGCCGCGGGGATGCCGTCTGACATCAGACGGCATCCCCGCGACCTGACTCCGCCCACCGCATCCAGCTCCACGCCATCCACATCGGCTCCCGCAACCTGGGTTAAATGACTAGCAGGACAGGACTTTCTCTGCACTGTACATTCTGTATGTTCCTGTTTCTTCCAGACAGACATCCACTGTGAACCGAATCTTTCATTGTGATGAGCCGGATTATTCGACTCACAAAAAAGATCCGGGTCAAATGAACGATTCGTTCATGATCCGGACAACACTATGAGTCCCACCACAAGTCTCTGCAGTGCAGTGAATATTAATTAGCCATGTGGCTAGTCACTGAGCATGTGCAAAGAATCTAACGCAGCTCTATAGGGGTATAACAGTACAGCATGCTGCACTTTCATTAAACGTGCTGTGTTATACCCTAACGCAACGTGTGCACTGTAAACAGCCCATTGATTTTACAGTGCTGTGAGTTAGGCTGCGTTACTGGCTGCTGTAACGTGGGACTTTAACGTCCCACTGTGAAACCAGCCTTAGGGGCAGAGGATCAGCAGGACTACCAGGCAACTGGTATTGTTCAAAAGGAAATAAATATGGCAGCCTCTATATCCCTTTTACTTCAGTTGTCCTTTAAAGTGACACTAAAGCGAAAAAAAAATATGATATGACTTGGTTGAGTAGTACTGATCATTAATAAAACATTAGTAGCAAAGAAAATAGTCTCATATTTTTATTTTCAGTTAGTTTTTTTTTTTTTTATAACATTGCATCATTCTCTAATATTTGCAGTTTACACGCTACACTCTGTATTCTAAATGATTTCACAGAGCAGGCTTATGACCTTTTGAACTTTCCTCTGCAGAAAAAGCAACAGATAAGCTTCAGAAAACAGAGATCTCTGCAACTTTGAAAGTGAAGCTCTTTTGCATAGATAACTGGGGTTTCTTAGCTCTTCCTGTACTGGAAACAATATTAGACTCATATCTCTGCTGCTAATGTATTATTTCTTAGCTGTACTACACATACAAATCATTATATCATTAGTTTATTTTCACTTCAGATTCCCTTTAAGTCTGTGTATCAAGAAAAGCCTGTAGAGTGAAGTCCTGAAGACTGCCCTGTGACTGGACTCTGGTGTCTTTCATAAAGGGAACCTAAAGTGAGAAGCATATGGAAACTGCCATATTTATTTCCTTTTAAACAATACCAGTTGCCTAGCTGCCCTGCTAATCTTTGGTTGCAATCTAGTGGAGGCTGCCATATTTATTTCCTTTTAAAGTGTACCAGAGATCGAGGTATAGCAAAAATTGATACTTACCCGGGGGTTACTCCCGCACCATAAACACTGGCGAGTCCCCCGCCATCCTCACCGCGTTCTGCCGTTCAGATGCGGTGGGTCACAGTAACTTGCTCAGTCGCGTCCAGTCTGGGCCTTCTGCGCCTGCGCAGTAGACACGGACTGTCGTCATTGAGCAAGTTACCGGGGCTGAACGGCAGACCGCGGCTGAACGGCGTTGGACTTGCACGTGTTTATGGGGCGGGAGGAACCCCCGGGTAAGTATCAATTTTTGCTATACCTTGATCTCTGGTTTCCTTTAAGCAATACCAGTTGTCTAGCTACCCTGCTGATCCTTTTAGCCATAGACCCTGAACAAGCATGCAGCAGATCAGGTGTTTCCGACCGAATAGATCAGCAGCACTGCCAGGCAACTGGTATTGTTTAAAAGAAAATAAATATGTCTGCCTCCATATTCCCCCCACATCAATCAAATAATGCTCCCCTATGATATACTTACCTGGGGCTTCCTCCAGCCCCTTGCAGCCGATAGGTCCCACACAGCATCTCCGCGCGCAGTTGCCGGCCCGGGATCCCTGCCTGTGCAGTGGGCAACCTCGAGGTCGTCTCTAGTGCTCCTGCGCAAGTGCCACTGTCTATCTACCCCATGTTGTCCACTGTGTACTCCACAGGCGCAGAACTACTGCGCAGTACAATGCAGACGACGTGGTCTTGATTGACAGTGGTGCTCGTGCAGGTGCAGTCAGAGCCGGGACGAGGTCCTCCAGCACCCGAGGCTGAGACACCAAAGTGCGCCCCCCTCATCCGTCCCACCCCAGCTGTCACACACTGATCGCTATCAGACTAAGAGGTGCCCCGGGGCTCCCAAACCCCCCCCCCCCCCCAACACCTTAATCTCTAGTTATCTGGCTTGCAGTCACTGCTATGTATCCCCTTTTCTTATTTCTCTCTGCTTCATACACAATAGGGGAATGATAGCTGAGTGAGTTGTGCGCCCCTTTCTTCACTGCCCCCTGAGGCTGGAGCCTCTGTCGCCTCTGCCTCGGCCCGGCCCTGGGTGCAGTAGAGGAGGTCGGTGTCTGCACCAACCCTGGGTGGACGGCTGCGAGCGGAGATGCTGCGTGGGTCCTGTCGGCTGCAAGGGGCTGGAGGACGCCTCAGGGAGGTATCAAGGGGCAGCATTATTTGATTGATGCTTCCTTTTAAGAGGTACATGTAAAAACTCTACAGTATAACTGTGGCCACTAGTACTAAAGACAGGTGTGATGAGTAGACATGATTTGCCTTTTATAGTCATTAAAAAGGTGCACCCATCCTCTACACTGGCTGCTTTGTGCATCCTCCCCCCTTACGTGATCCAAATAAGCCCCATTATACCTCCCTGACCCGTCCCCAGGTGCAGATGCCGGGCCCTTCTGGTGCTGATTGAGGGAGTTGATAGATACGTCCAGCCACTGAGGCCTCTGAACATCAGTAATCTTCTAGCAATGAAGTCAGGACATTAGCGGATTGTGTTTATGTGAAAAGAGGAGGAGGGGGGCATATGGATGGATGTACAGCCATTCAGCCGCGAGATATATGACGGGAACGGACAGCTGAGATCCCCCACATGTGACCGGGGCTGGGAGGAGCAGTCTATACACTGACAGGCTATTTGTGTTGATTCCCAATGGCAGGCTACAATTTTTTTAAATTTGCTTAATGGCTCTATTCGCAGAACTCAGCAACTCGCAACTTCATTTTAAAGCTCCTTTCCAACTGACGGAAATCTACAAAACAATAAATAAAGAAAAAGAGGCAGGAAAATCTGCTGTCCTGGGTTAACCGCTGTATGCTTTTATCTTAAGCATCCTGTGTTGATGATAAAAGGAACTAATATATATAAAAAGGTGTGTATTGCCCAATGTGGTGATGGCCATAATCTGTGGGCCTTGAGCAGTGTGTGCCAATATTCCAGTGTCTTAGGTAGGCTGCCCCACCTTGAGGGCTCGTTCACACTAGAGGCGTTTTCAGCCTTTTTTCAAGCGTTGGCGATTTTTAAAATGGCACCCCCCAAAACGTTTGTGCAATGATTCTCTATGAGAAGGTTCATATCAGCACGGTTCGTGAGCTGTGTGTTCAGCAAAACGGTGCCTGGACCATTTTTGGGGCGATTTTTCTATAATGGAAGGTATAGGAAGAGCACTAAACGCTCACAAAATCACTTTGTGGGACAATTTGCGTTTTAAAGAATAAATACATTGTCACTATACATCTAAAAATTGTCCCTCCAGACTCGTAACCATCAATAAAGTCCACGAAAAAATTTCTTAAAGAGAACCAGAGACGAAAAGATAACATATTTATACATACCTGGGGCTTCTTCCAGACCCATCAGCCTGGATTGCTACCATGCCGCCGTCCTCCGCTGCCTCTGTCCGCCGGTACCGGGTCCCATCATTTTGGCCAGTCGACGCAAGCGCAGTGCGCTCCTTCCGTACTGCGCAGGCACATGTGTACAGAGCCGGAGGGAGCCCCTGTCCATGCGGAAGAATGGCCACGTCCGGCGGGAAGTGATGGGACCCGGTACCAGTGATAGAGGCAGCGGAGGACGGCGGCGTGGGAGCGATCCAAGCTTATGGGGCTGGAGGAAGCCCCAGGTATGTATAACATCTTTGTTTCATTTTTAACATACGTTCGTCTCTGGTTCCCTTTAAAATGTCCTCCAATCTACTGGACGGTGTTCCGCAGCCTTTCATGCATCAACAAGTAACTTTATACGCTCACCAGATTGTATGACTGTGCAAGTTAGGATCAGCAATCTGTGCTTCTGGCCTTGCCAGTATAACAGGAATCCTGCAGCTATTTGTCCTCCAGCCTTCAAGACTCCATGCATGCAAAACAGAATTGAATAATCATAGCGTAATACTGGAAAACTTGAGCATATAAGCTGTCACCGGTGCTCCCCGATTTTACTGCAAGCACCCAGTGACCCACCACCAAGCAATAGCTGAAGCCTCTCACCAGATCCTTCTGCCAACCCAGTACAGATCAGCAAACAGCGCTTGTATATGAGTCACGGTGATTTCTTGCAGCAGATCACTTCCTAAAGGTGGCCACACACGATACAATAAAATGATCAGATTTTATGTTAATTCGATAAAAAAGATCGGATCTCTCGAAAAAAATCGAAAGATTTTTTTTCATTCGACTGAAAAATCAGATCGGATTTCCCGTTTTCTTCGATTTTAATCGATCCGGAATGCCAGATATTTTTCTTCAATCTTTCTAAAGATTGTATGGTGTGTGTTGGGTTGTCCAATTATTAATATACATACCCTAGCAATTTTGTCAGAGTTTCCAATCATTTTTATAATAATTGGGGAAAAATTTTACATACGTGTGTGGTGCATTGGTCATATTTTTAAAATGTTACAATCAGTCAGAAAAAATTATTTCAATTCTTAAATTGAACAGATATTTTAAAAATTGTATGGTGTGTGGCCACCTTAAGGCTTAACAAAGTGTGAATCCGTCTTTATTTTAAAAGGTTTAAAGGTAGTGCACTTACAAATTTCCAATTTCTATGTGCATATATAGAAAGCTTTTCCCCGGGCTCGTCCTAGCGTCTCCTCACTCCTTTGGCTCTGCCCAACTAGTTTCGTCTATTGACTCATCAGGGGCTTTTTATTTATGTTGAGAACACAGGGCGTGTTTAGCCTTTTATTTAATTTTAAAATGATATACACACTTAATTGCAGGTGCGATCCAAACAACGGAGATAGATCATCCCTACTGTAATATTTGGAAACTAGAGTGAGGAGCGCACTTTTTTTGGGATCATTTTATTTTAATAAATACATTGTATTTATTTTCCGGTTTAAAGAGTTCACTTCCTGACTTGCGGCAGGGAGTGTATAAAAAAAAACGTTCTGCAAAAGTGCTTAGAAAAGCGTTCTTCACAAAGACGGAACGCCCACCCAAGCGCCGGGAATCGAAAAAAAAATTGCTAAAAAATGGAACGCAATGTGAACGAGCCCTTATAGTGCCTCCTCGATTCTGTCCAAGCTTCCTAGTGCTTACAGTAGTGTGTTCCAGATATCTAGTGCCCCCAGCAGTGTGCACCTGCTTTTCAGTTCCTCTTAGTATGAGTTCTAGTTTTCCAGGACCTCTCCAAGTGTGTCCCAGTGTTGTATTGCCCTCAGACTGTGTCCCAGCTTCCTACTTCCCCAACTTGTAAAAACAAAACAGAGGACACCGAGAGCCCAATAGTGCAATATTGTCTGGTAAGCTCAATATATAAAATAATGTCAAAGGTTCTTATACTCACAAAGGTGGGTTACCATCAGGCAACCACTTGACAGGCAGGTGGGGAGTATTAGTACCTGACCCCACTCAGGTATAAAAGTCGCTCTCTGTAGATAGGAAAATGGGGGAAGAACCCCTCCACCAGGGGTGGACTTAATTGTGCTGTAATATGTACAAACAGAGGCGCCAAGCAGAGAAATAAATGTTCTAAAAATGATAAAAAGAGGGAAGTCGAGGTGGACTTACCTCCCTCTGGTAGTGGACATATACTCAAATGCAGAGTAAAAATATATACAATTTATTAACAACTCCATAAAATCGCAACGCGTTTCGCGGTCAACAGTCCTGCTTCATCAGGCAGTATAGGAGCATATAAAACTGGTTCAGGTCCATAAAGCTTGTGAGCGTATGGACCATACATACACACACTAAATGGCTGTCGCCCAACAGGGGTGAGTCGGTGCCGGCGCAGAACTGCTGCATGCGTTCCCCCATCGCGCTTCCCGAGGCTGCGCAGGCACAGAATGCTCCCAGTCACAGGAGCGCGACGGGGGGCATGCACAGTAAGCCCCCGACTGGCCACACTTACGGGAGCCCTTACGGAGGATCCAGAAGGTGGAGGACGGCAGTGAGGGAGCAATCATGCCGAAGGGGTCTGGATGAAGCCCCAGGGATGTATACATTTCTTCTATCCCCCCATCGGTTCCCTCATTTCAGAGCCCACTGATAGTCACTGCGTATAAAGACATTATATAAAACATTTTCAGATAATTTTGTGCTACCCTGGATGTGTTATAATTTGTGTTCAGAGTAAAATGCACCCAATAAAGTCCACATAGGAAATACATGACCAGCTTGTTATTCCTTATCACAGTCTCCTTATGTAAATATATTTACATCCGCAGTGTTTGGGGGCGGGGGCTGGTAGGGTTACGCCGGGCTCCCTGGTGGGAAATGCTCCCACTTTGGTGAATTAGAAGGAAGCGGCTGAGCCGATAAAGTGATTTATTTTTATTCAAAGTAGCTCAGTTCCATCTTATTACTTTGATGTTTTATCGCTCTTTTCATCCGTAATTGCTTTGGAGAAAATAATCTAAATGAACGTGAGACAGCGCTGGCTAATTATGCCCATGAATAATTAGTGCGTGATAATAACAACAGGCTGGCGGAGGCACGAGCAAGGCTGGCGCTTAAAGCCGTTCTGCGGTGTCCTGATATAGGTCCTTAATGGTACGTTGTCTGTTTTGCACTGTCTGTGCTCTTTTAATAGCCTTTGATATTTTTGTAGTGCTGGTTGTCGGGCAGAGCAGGATTATCCACCAGGTGACTAAAGCAGGTGCTTGGGGCCCAGTGGGTGTCAAGGGGTGCACCTGCCAAAGTCTTTGACCTCACTCCACTTCAGCTTACCAAAAGGACCCCATATTTACATCCTTGCCTAGGGCCCCATTGCATCTTGATCCATTTCTGGTCAGGGATCTAGTGATCATCTATAGCAAGCCGTGTAACTCTTTACAGGGCCCTGAAGCTAATGAGATGCCTGCTTGCCTAGTGTGGATGGGGGTAACTATAAGGGAGGAGACCCTGCAACCACAGGGGGCCCCCCAACTCCTTCGCCTCCCTCACAGAGGTCCATCCTTTACATCAGGTGTTGTGGCCAGGGCTGTGGAGTCGGTACAAAAATCTTCCGACTCCTCAGTTTATGAAACCACGACTCCGACTCCAACTCTGACTCCGGGTACCCAAAATGGCCCCGACTCCTCGACTCCAACTCCTTAGTCTAATACTTAACAGGGCTGTGGATTTTGTACAAAAATCATCTAACTCCGACTCCTCAGTTTATGAAATCAACGACTCCAACTCCGACTCCGGGTGCCCAAAATTGCCCCAACTCCGACTCCTCCACTCCTACTCTGACTCCACAGCCCTGGTTGTGGCTACACTTTTTATGGGTGGGGGGATCATGGTTGCCTTACTTGTTATATGACCACTTGCAGATGGACCCCCCAAGCTGAGGGAGTCACCAAGAGTAAACAATGAAAGGGTTGTGAATGTTCATAAGAGCCCCATCAAAGTTTTGTTAGTGGGTTCCATGTTTTATAGCCATGCCCCATGTGGAAGCGTGGAGCACATTTAAAGGGATACTCCCAGTCAAACTCCCAGTGACTTGGACAGTCTGGAGCCAATTACCGGGATAACAGACAGGGATCGCAGGAGGTATTGTAAATTTGGGCTGGGGATGGTACCAGTTCTAGTCGCCCTGGGCGTAGCAATCAGGGCTGTGGAGTTGGAGTCAGAGCAATTTTGGGTACCTGGAGTCGGAGTCGGTGGTTTCATAAACTAAAGAGTTAGTCGGATGAATTTTGTACCAAATCCAAAGCCTTGGTAAGTATTTGACTAAGCAGTCGGAGTCGAGGAGTCGGAGCCATTTACGGTACCTGGAGTCGATGGTTTCATAAACTGAGGAGTTAAAGTAAATTAAATGTTTGTACCGACTCCACAACCCTGGTAGCAATCACTCTTGCGCCCCTAACCGTCTCAAACCGTAAGTTCATCCAATTAACAAAGAAATGTCCACGGTCACTCACAAAAACCGTGTGCAGGAGAATATGTAATTTTTTTTCTGCTTCCAGACACTGCTTCACACCAGAACACTCTCTGTTGCCATTCGCCGGCTACTGATCACGTGGGGTTTGGGGACCAAGGAGGCCCCATGCTATCATTTTTGCAGGGGAGACCTATTAAGTTACGCCCCTGCTAGTCGCACTACCACAGGAGGTTGAGCAGGAGATCTTCACTAGTACTATAGAAGCAGGCGCCTTTAACAGAAAGTATGTTTGTGCCATAGTATGATGGAGGAGGAGCAGAGGCATATCTGGGTAATATAGCACCTACTGTATGGCAAACACTGAAATTGCACCCCCCACACACAGTCCGCCACCCTTTGCCCCATAATAAGAGCTTCTGTTCTTCTATGTATTCTTTATTGTCTGTGTCTTTTTGTGAAGGTATTGCAGAAGTTACTTGTGCTGTCCTTAGAATTAAGCAGCTGGGTTACCCAAATACCAGAATTGATGTCCCTGGATGCCTAAATTGAGCAGCCATGCTCCCCTAGATATTAGAATTAAGTACCTAAAAAATAAAGTAGCTCAAAATTAAAGAAATACTAAATAGTCACATGCTTCCAGATAAATACCTCAAAATTAAAGGGGCTCAAAATTGAAAAAAATAAATACACATCACATGCTTCCACATAAAATAATTAAGTATTGTGAATAAGAAAATGTATTGGACACTAAAAGATGGTGTGTTTCGGTGGCCTTCCTCAGGTCAATTGTACAGTTTCTGTGAGACGAACAGCACAAACTTTAGCCTAAATAGGCTCTTCAAGTCTGTGGTGTTTGGCTCACAGACACTTGGGCACATCCGCCCACCCATCCCACCATCAAAACATGAGGTCTCCATTGTTTCTGAAGCTGTGAAGCTCACCTCTGAGGGGATTTAGGTAGACAATCGACTAGGGCACAGGTATTAAACTCCAGCCCTCCAGGGCCAGAGCCATGCCAGTGTTTATAATGGACTGAGAAACGGAGAAATGTGTTCAGCTTGATGAACCGCCACCTTCCTGATTCAGTCCCATCAATTAATTTGAGCTGTGCCAAAAATGTGTTAGAACTTTGGCCCTTGAGGACTGGAGTTCGACATCCCTGGACTACGGACACACTTTGGAGCTAATGAGTTCTGAAGGACAGGATATCTGAAGAAGGAATGAATTGTAGATGTTATTCTTAACCAATGCCCAATCCATTGGAGCCTCATGAAGTGACCGGTAGACTCTCAACTGTCTACATGGACAGCTTTGTCATCCCATAGCACGAATAGGATTTTTCTCTTCTTGGATTTCCCTTTGTTTCAACTCACAGATATTGTAGCTAACCGGACGCACTTGGCACTTCCCCAGCTGCAAAATTTACTATCTGGCCTTCGTTAATAACTTGGGTTTCATCCAGAAGGCAGTAATCATGGACAGCCTGCCTCATTGTCTCGCTGTATGAAATTCCACCCAGCTGTTCAGGAATCGGGCTCCATTCCTAGTTCCACTTTGCGGACTTTTCCAGTTGGAAAGGCGGTGTACTATCCTAATGTCACACGGAAATAAACCTGTAACTGAATTCCGACTGATTTTATTTCCTTGGCTGGAATAGCCAAGCAATAAATAAAGCTGTGTACACACGTAAGATTTAAGTTGCCTGAAATGATCATTATTGATCATCTCTGGTGATAGTATAGTCTTAGCACAAGTCAGTAGCCCTGCTTGGCTGACTGCTATTGTAGGTCCTTGTTTGAAATGCAGTGTGGCACCTCCTACTTGTTTGCATCCTTCCATAGAGCAAAATGAGCTACCCGATAGCACTGGTTGAACATAAAATGTCACCTGACACAATCACAAAGATAGTCTTGGTGACATCTATCCCTTGCCTAAATCCGTGGTGCTCACACCTGTTCACGTCAGCCATTTGACACATTGAGCGTGATTCACAAAGCTTTTTCACCTGTTTTCACCTTATCTATGTTACTTTTTTAAGCTCACAAAAAGCAAAAATATAATATAATTAAGGTAATATATTATATTATGTTGTCACCTGACGAAGAGGGGGACACCCATGAAACGCATTGTCTGATATTTGTTGTGTGCAATAAACTTACCAGTCTTTGCCGGTCCATCAGGTGAGGTAAGCCTTCCGTTGCCTTTTCTTTTAAACAGTCTTATTTCCACCTCCTACCGCTCCTTATGTTCTAAGCTTACTCCTCTGGTAGGAGGTTGTGTTTTTAGTTTAGTAACGTTTACAACCAATCTTCTTGACTTGGGAGCGTAACCGTTGGACTCAGTTTTTTTTTCTCTTTATAGTTTCTCGGTCGCTATATCTCCTGGTACCCTCTCTCTCTTACCTGAACTCTTGCAGAGGACAGAAGGAAAACAGAGAAATGCACCCTGTATGTGTTTAGAGAGTTTAGCCTGTGTAATTCCCCTCCTCTAAAACTAATCACAACCGTAATTTGATCGCTCAGGTGTGTCAGCTCAGGAATCTTGGCAAAGCAGCTATTTTGTAAACACAGGATGTTACACCTATGTCTGCTTCCATGAAAGCAGGAAGTAGACACAATGCAGATTTATTGCAGGTTTTGTATCAGCTGCAACAGAGAAATGTTTTTCTTTAAAGGCTATTATGCTGTTTCTTATCTTTTACAGCGGAGAGGAAGTTCTGAGTTCAGGTCCGCTTTAATTCCATGTAGCTTTGGAAAGGCTTTAGAGTTATTTTTGGCCCTGTATGGGTTACAGAAATAACAGGAAATGCATGTAAATGCCATCTTGAGTCTTTCATTAGTGCACTTGTCTTTACTTGGTTGGCATTAAAGTGGCACACTACCAGCTGCTTGTTGTCGCACAGCCAGGCCAGAGTCTCTCGCCTGGAAATGTTTATACATATGCCCCTTCCTTTAACCTGGGCACAGATGCTCCAATATCTTAGCTTTTTCTTATTTTAGTAATAAACTGGGCAGCTCGTTCTGTTCCTGCCTGGTGAGAAAAGAAGAAAAGGGGGGTCCACTTCAATGTAAAGCAAAATGTATTGGGGACTTATCCCAGAACAGCAGTGAAACACTCAGCTAACATGTTTCGGACCTGGAGTGGTCCTTAATCATAGCTGGTGAGAAAAGGAAGGGACTGGATAGGTGGCCCAGGAAGAGAGTGGAACAGTGTGTTATTTTTATACAGCTAATTCATTCTCAGTGATTACATTTTCTTACGTGGCCGAGAGACGAAGCACAGATCCGGGAGTAACATAACACAGGCGCACGCTCCTAATTGTTCATTTCTTTGTTTACCCAAATCTCTCTGTCCCTTCTTTCTCCTGATGTCTTAGGTCCAATGCACATGATTTATCATACAGTGTAAGGATTTTGTTGGTCATGTGTTGCTGTAACTCCAAATGCCATAATGATAAGGTTTTTCTTATTTTCAAATATAAACGAAAAGACTAGCGATAGAAAAGATTTGGCTTGAGCAATGCAAATACATCTTTTACTGTTTGTGATAACTGGTAAGTGTGACTGGGGGCATGGTAGGGGTGTGACTGAGAGCCTGGCCTGGCCCCTAGGTGTGGTGGAGGGCGTGGCAGGAGTGTAACTGGGGGGCATGGTAGGGGTATGACTGAGAGCCTGGCAGGGTGTGGCAGGGCGGTGACTCGGAGGCATGGTAGGGGTGTGACTGGAAGCATGGTAGGGGTGTGACTGAGCGCCTGGTAGGGGTGTGACTGAGAGCATGGCAGGGCTGTGACTGGGGGCATGGTAGAGGTGTGACTGAGGGCATGGCAGGGGTGTGACTGAGGGCATGGCAGGGCTGTGACTCGGGGCATGGTAGGGGTGTGACTGAGGGCATGGCAGGGCTGTGACTGTGGGGCATGGTAGGGGTGTGATTGAGGGCGTGCCAGGGCTTTGACTGGGGGCATGGTAGGGGTGTGGCAGGGCTGTGACTCGGGGGCATAGTAGGGGTGTGACTGAGGACGTGGCAGGGCTGTGACTGGGGCATGGTAGGGGTGTGACTGAGTGCGTGGCAGGGCTGTGACTGGGGGCATTGTAGGGGTGTGACTGAGGGCGTGGCAGGTCTTTGACTGGGGGCATGGTAGGGGTGTGACTGAGGGCATGCAGGTCTTTGACTGGGGGCATGGTAGGGGTGTGACTGAGGGCATGGCAGGGCTTTGACTGGGTGCATGGTAGGGGTGTGACTGAGGGTGTGGCAGGGCTGTGACTGGGGGCGTGGTAGGGGTGTGACTGAGGGCGTGGCAGGGCTGTGACTGGGGGCATGGTAGGGGTGTGACTGAGGGCATGGCAGGGCTTTGACTGGGGGCATGGCAGGGCTTCGACTGGGGGCATGGTAGGGGTGAGACTGAGGGCCTGGTAAGGGTGTGACTGAGGGCGTGACAGGGCTTTGACTGGGGGCATGGTAGGGGTGTGACTTGAGGGCGTGGCAGGGCTTTGACTGGGGGCATGGCAGGGGTGTGACTGAGGGCGTGGTAGGGCTGTGACTGGGGGCATTGTAGCGGTATGACTGAGGGCGTGGCAGGGCTTTGACTGGGGGCATGGTAGGGGTGGGACTGGCAGCAGAGCAGGAAAAAATGGCGCATACCGCAATAGAAACTTTCTGGAGCACCATTGAAAAGCACGGCAAATGTAGTTTACAGTTTACAGTTTTTGAATTGCAATATTCTGTCGCACGGCCGCGATTCCAGTGCAGGAGGGAAATTATGGCGCAGGACATACTGCCGGTAATTATCTATCAGTGCGCCAGAATGTTGCACTTCAAAACGGTAAATTACATTTACCATGCTGTTCAATGGGGCGCCAGAAAATTTCTATTGAGGTATGCGCCATTTTTCATGCTCCGGGAGGGTGTAGAGTTAGGCAGTTTGGTGGGTGTAGTCCAGGTTAGGCAGCATGCATGGAGCTGTTAGGGTGTGAGCGGAGGGTTCATTGTGACAGGCGGCAGGGGTTAAATGATACATTACCTGCTCCCGGACGATCGCTTTTCCCTCTCCACTTGTTAATTTGAATGAGTCTGGCAGTCAGCCAATCACCATGCGGCTTCCGTCCCCGCATTGCGATTGGTTGGCTGCAGGACTCTTTCAAACTAAACAGGAAGTGGAGAGGAGAAGGTATCGCTGGGACCAGGTAATGTATCACAGATTCTGGTAATGACATCTTATTGCTAAGGTTATTTAAAGTTTTAGGACATTTCTAAAATGTTAAATAACCTTAGTAGCAAAATGCCATTATCGTCATCAACCTGAGCCATTTTTACCAGGCGCCTCTGGTATGTACACCCTGGCAGGGCTGTGACTGTAGGGCATGGCAGGGATGTGACTGGGGACATGGCAAGGGTGCGACTAAGGGCATGGTGAGGGTGCGACTAAGGACGTGGCAAGGGTGCGACTGAGGGCATGGTAAGGGTGTGACTAAGAACGTGGCAAGGGTTTGATGGGTCATGGCATGGTTGTGACTGGGGGTATGGCAGAATTGTGACTGAGGGTGTAGCAGGGGTGTGACTGAGGGTGTGACTGAGAGTATGACTGGTGTGGGACTGGGTGATGGCTGGGTTGTGACTGAGGGTGTGGTAGGGGTGTAACTGGGAATATGTCAGGGCTGTGATTAAGGGCATGGAATGGATATGACTGGGGGCATGGTAACTCATGGCATGACAGGGCTGTAATTGGGGGCATGGCAGGGGTGTGGCTGGTGGCATAGTAGGGGTGTGATTATGGGCATACTATGGATGTGACTGGAGGCATGGCAGAGGTGTGACAGTGGTGTGATTGGGGACATGGCAAGGGTGTAATTAGTGGCATGGCTGGGGTGTGACTAAGGCCACGTTCACATTATAAAACGCGGATGGCCATGCGTTTCGGAATACAACGCATACAAATGCACGCCATCCGCGTTTCTATGCGTTGCGTGGCTGATCCCACTCACTGAAGTGAATGGGTCAGCCACGCGTTTCTGCAAAAAATGCGTGCAGCATGCGTTCCCGGACCACACTGGTCCGGAACGCATGCAGTGTGAACACCAGACAGTGCAGTCTATGCACTGTCTGATGTCGTGCATGTCTGCCTCCTGCACATGTTCCCGAAACGCAGATGGGAACACATGCAATGTGAACGGGGCCTTAAAGGGACACCGCGGTAAAAAAAAAACTAACATTTAAAATATGTATTTAAATTTTACAGTTTTTTATTTTTCACCATGGTCACCCTTTAATGCTTACATATGTCCCATAATAATTGTCTTTTTTTACTTCATGTGCAGTTGTCACTTACAGTATTTATTATAGTCTGACAGCTTTGAACCAATTACTGACAGGTTTTTTTATGTTTCCTCATGGGGATTCTCAAGGTTTCCTTTATTTGCAAAACACAGATGGCACATGAAACATTCGGAGCCTCTCAGCTCAGCTGTGTGTGTGTTTCTGTGTGTGTGTGAGAGACTCTCACGTGTGTTGTGTGTGACTGCTGGTGTGTGTGTGACTGCTGGTGTGTGTGTGTGTGTGAGACTCTCACGTGTGTTGTGTTGTGTGTGACTGCTGGTGTGTGTGTGTTGGTCTCTGCCACTGACAACAGCAGGGTGTAAACACACGAACATGTTGTATCCAGCGCAGGAAATTTGGGCGCTGCCGGCGCCACCATAGACCATAATAGGAATTATGGCTATAGCGGCACACAGTGAGCAACTTCGGTGCCGTCGGAAGACGGAGCTGAAGTTGCATTTAAAACGCTGTAATTCGGCCACCAGCAATAGCTGTTTTTCGTTATTTAAAAAATGCCTCCTTTGACTTACATTAAAATTACACTTTTCGAAAATTCATGATCGCCGCAATTTTGCTGCGATTTTACCATGATTTTAAAGTAAGTCAATGGAGGCGTTTAAAAAAAAAAAACAACAACAACCCGCAAAACACGGTTTGGTGTGTCAGGGCCCTCACCTATATTTCACCAGTACTCTGATTACTGGTAATTATACCCATAACAAAATCCCATGTTCCCTATAGGAAGGCTGTCGTTCCTCTCTTGGCTGGTGTGTTTCCTCTCTCCTGACACTTCTGTGCATCTCTCCATCCCTCCTTCTCTATCCTGGCTGCTCTCAGCTGCATAATAAAGCCACATTTCCTGTTCCTCAAATCTCCAGACAGCCCTCACTGGGCTCTGATTCCCTCTGCGGAATGTGTCTGTCGCCTCGGCGAGGATTACCCTCCTCCCTGCCCACCCCAGGTCACTGTTATTGTCCCCAGACCCCTGGGACTCCACAGCTTGTACAATAGAGGCAACTGCAGCAGTAGCTTTCTGTGACAGGACAGGTGTAACTGTCGGGCATAAAATCAAAAATCAATTCTTTATTTTTATCTGGTAAACAAGTAATAAGGATGCCAACCAGGCAATCCAAAAGTTATCACTATTACTTTTCTTGTTGATAAATGATGATTCCCCAGTTTACCTGACTCTTATTTGGTACACACAAAATTTGGTACACAAAAAGGAAGTTGCAGGGCATGCTGGGTTGTCCTTTTTTGCTTTTCTACTTCCCCTGAGACTTAACTGATTGGCTGAAGCCTCTTTCCCTCCTGTTTTCCCCTCCCACAATGCACTTTCTATAGTGAAGGGCGGGCAATGCATACACAATGCCGGCAGAGGAGAGTAAGGGAGGAAATGACATTAGGATTGGCTTCAAAATAGCCACAGTTAATATGGAAAATGCTAAGAAGGATTTTCTCTTTTTTTACTCTAGAAAAATCACTAAAATCAATGTTATGTACATGAGCAAGTATTAATATATGTGTGTTTTTTTCTGAGATAGTATGGCTGACAGCTCCTCTTTAAGGTGCCCAAACATGGTATGATCAAATAGTTTGATGTTCCTGTTTATTCGACCAAAACTATCTAAAGCCAGAAACCCACTGGAAGCGCTTTGTAAGCATGAGTGATTTGAAAAAGCTCTTGGTAATGCAATGCTATGGGGGATTTTTATAAAATCTCATCACTCAAGTGGGATCACACCCCTAGCATTACATTAGCTAGAGCTTTTCAAATCACAAAGCGCTCGGAAAAGCTCTCCTAGTGGGTTTCTAGCCTAATAGAGAAGAAATTGAAAATAATCTTTTTTTTTTTCTTTTTTTTGGATAGATAAAAATCTGATCGGATGTGTTTAAAGTGGCCGCACACCATACAATTTTTTAAAATTTCTTATAAATTCAAGATTTACAATCAATTTTTCTGATTGATTCTAACATTTGAAAGATCTGACTAATAATACACACGTGTTCAATTTTACCCCAATTATGAAAAAAAAAGATCGAAAACTCTTAAAAAATTGCTTGGGTCGATACATTAAGAAATGGACCACACACCATTCCATTTTCATAAAAATTGATCAGAAAAGTCCACCACTCCCAATCGAGTTTTACAAAAAAAATATGGGGAATTTCATCAGATTTATTGAACAAAAAAAAAAGCTTTCGATTTTTTTTCTGTGCAACCAATTGTTTTTATAAAATTTTTGTAAAGTCAGATAATTTTATTGTATGGCGTGTGTGGCCACCTATACTAAGAAACAGCATAGAAGTGTTATTACTAAGGCATGGAGGGAGACGCTATTCGTGCTACTGACAAGCTGCTGGTTTGTCCCCTATCTTATTGCCTGACGAAGCGGGCCGTGCCTGCGAAACGCGTTGCATCTTTTGGTGAACCAATAATAAATGTATTTGTTTCATTCAGACAGTATTTTGAGTCTGCTTTCTGGAGGTAAGTCCACCACTGCCTCCCAGCAAATTTTTATTACCTTTTATCCTGCTGGCGCCTCTGTTCTCTCACGATAACATGGAGAGAAAATGTTCACTTACCCTAAAATACAAATATATCAGAAGTCTGTGTTCAGAGGGAGATGATGCTGATTAGGGATTATATAGAACCCCTACATCTGTATATTAATAACAGGAAATTAGCACCCCTACCTGATAATCAAGCTTTCTAAGGCCCATCAAACATTTTGCTGTGAGATCTTTATTCCTAGCAATATGCCCAACGCAGGAAGTGTTTTTGGACGCCATATTTAAAGCGGACCTGAACTTTCTCCCTGCTCTAAAAGATAAGCACCGGCATAATAACCTTTTAACTAAAAATATTTCTTTGTTCAAGCTTACAGACCTCCTGCAATAAATCTGCAATGTGTCATGGAAGCAGACAAAGGGTTAACATCCTGTGTTTACATATTAGCTGTGTCTGCCGAGGACTGTCGAATTTCTGTGCTGACACAGCTGAGAGATCAAGTTACACATGTAATTACTTGAAGATGAGGAGGAATTAGGCTCTTCTTTCTAAAAACACACGGGGTGCATTTCTCTCTGTTTTCTTTTTGTCCTGTGCAAGAGTACAGCTTCAAAGTAAACGCTGCATGCACCGTCCAGGGACCATTTACCATCAAAACAAAATGTCCAAACACACAATAAAGGGGGCCATACACTCGTTAGATTAGCAGCAGATAGATCATCAGTAGATTTTCTGATCTATCTGATGTGTTTAAAAACATTTTTTACTAGGAACAGATTTCCAATAGATGTCAGTATAAAATCTATTGAAAATCGATCTGATGGCATTTTGTTGCCATCAGATTTCCATTAGGTCCAATGCAAATTGATAAGCCATCTCCAGAGATAAGCCAAATTTTTCCTACATGTCAGATCGATTGAATTCGATCGAAATCGGCCGCAAACCGATCGATTGGTTAATCGATTTGCGATCGACTGATATCGATCGATCGGCCAAAAATCAGCTGAGTGTATGGGCCCCTTAATGCGGGAAACCACCAGATGTCCAATTGTCTACAACAATCTACAATAGTGTGTAGTAATTCATGGGTGAATGCCTGCAAATATAATGTGCATATTTAATAATGTCCATATAAACCTGACGCTATAAATGTTTTATTCTTTGTTGCCCAAAATAATCCGTAAGGTGCCCACTAACGATCCAATATTTTTTGTCCAATCTTACCATTTCTATGTAATGTATATACTCGAGTATAAATCTAGAAATGTAGGTCTGATTAACTTCATAAAAGTATAGGGGTCGACTTATACACGAGTCATGGGCAACACTGAGTAATGTGTACTAATAGTGATACTTCGATGGGCACGGTCATTTACCGGAGGAAGTGGTTATACTGCTGTAAAACGCTTTGTTCTCTTTGTGTTTATAATAAAGCTTATCCAAAATATTTAATTTTGGTTTGTATCATCAACAAGAGATGAGCCAACATTTATCCTACCTTGTAAACTATTTTTTAAATCTTTTAACACATTTTGGGCACCTCTACATAGCTCCCTAGTTCACCTTCCCAACTTGTTCTCTATTAGTAATGGTGATTAGGGAACCATGCCATTGCTCATACAGGTTTAATATTTTGGTGCAACTATTCCAGAGATATTCCCTCTGGAGAAGTCAGTCACATGACCCAGAAATGTGTGCAGAAAGTATGGAGCTGCCAGCGGAGTAGGCGTTTCCTTCTCTACACAGAGCCAATCACATGACCCTGTGAAAGATTGGCTTCCTGACAACCTCATATGGGCGGTGATGGGGGAGGAGTCTAAGCAGCTTTATTTCCAGCAGAATGGGTCAGTGAGATGATAAAGGTGCCCATACATCTGATCCGAGTGAGATCTGTTACCTGCCCATACACCGCAGGCCAATTCCCGATAGATTTCAGCTGCCTCCACTGCCTGCCTGTCTGCAGCCGGTTCCCGTGCAGTGTAAAATCTCACCTGTCCCACTGCTGCGACTCCTGACCTCCTCCACTGTCACCTCCAAGCGCCACCAATGTGACGCCACATACACGCCTGTCGTGGCAGTGGGACCGGTGAGATTTTACACTGGTTGGGCTTGGGGGGGGTGGCGGGGGGGAATTTTACACTTAGGGGGACATGGGACTTTAAGAGGTACACATACAAAATAAATGCACATTATGAATTAAGACAAACACCAAAATAAATATGGCTGTAGGGTCTATTTTTTGCGGTTTTATTAAAGTAAAGTTGTTCAATATTTATTACTTGAATCAATTCAAAATAACTTTGAAGAAACTATCATTAACATATATAATCTTCAAACCATATATCATCAAACATCAAATCCAGAATAAACAACTTCAGTTCATACTTAGCTCGCCCACCACCACGGGCAACGTTTGCCGCCAATAAGGGCAATAGCCTCCGAGAGATACTGAAAGAGAGGGTGGGTGGGAGGGGGAATCGCAGCTTGTCCTGACAAGGAGGAGAAATCACAGCATCACCTAAGCAGTGATCGTAGTTCATTGGCTGCCGGTAACCCCACTCCCTCTGTCAGCTGCCAATCAGGATCAGAATTTCTGAGCACATCTGCATGGAAACGGCAACCTCAGTAGTATCCCAAAGCCTGCCCCTGCAAGAGAAGGAGGGAAAAGCATAGGCACACAACACATACACAAAGTACATGACCACATCATATAATAAACATACACACAGATTGTGTATGGCCACAAAGTCCCTAGAGGCCCTTGCTCAATAAATATCGCTCAGGCCTTACAGAGGCTAGGGTTCTGTTGCGTTGGTAGATCTTCCCGATATCAAAAGTTACCATTGCACACCTGCATGAGCTCTTTTGACCAAGATCTAACCAGCAGGGCAGATCGATGCATTCAACGGATTTCCACCCTAAATTGATCGAATCATCGATCGGGGTTGGACATGTTGCGGACCAATTTTCATCCAATTTGATAAAGGTATTAAATCTGATAGGTGATACGGCCACAAAATAGGGAGATGTATGGGCACCTTAAAGGGAACCCAAGGTGAGAGGGACATGGAGGCTGCCATATTTGTCTCCATTTAAACAATACCAGTTGCCTAGCAGCCCTGCTGATTTATTTGTGTAGTGCAGCTAAGAAATAAAACATTAGTAGGAGAGAAAATAGTCTCCTATTGTTTTCCAGTACAGGAAGAGTTAAAAACTTCAGTTATCTACGCAAAAGAGCTTCTCTGAGCTATTCACCCCATATGGGTCGAATACGGTCCTGTTTTCTGAAGCACTTAAATGGCCAAGAAACAGTGAGAGACAGCTGAAGATAAGGTTTTACTGCAGGAAAGTTAAGTATTTCTGCTTTGTTTTATAGTTTAAAGCGGATCTGAACTCAGAACTTCTTCTCTGCTTTAAAAGATAAGCAACAGCATGATAACCTTTAAAGAAAAATGTCTTTGTTACTAGTGCTACAAATCCTGCAATAAATCTGTACAGTTTTTACTTCCTGCTTTCAAGGAAGCAGACATATTGTTAACAGCCTGTGCTTTCATATTAGCTTATCTGCCTTGTCTGCCATGGCAGTCAGGTGACACGGGGAGAGATTAAATTACAACTTGTGATTAGACACAAATGAGGGAGAATTAGACAGGCTCTCGAAATACATACAGGGTGCATTTCTCTGTTTTCCTTCTGTCCTGTGCAAGAGTTTTGGTCCACTTTAAAAGACAGAGTGTGGTGTTAAAACTGCAACTGTAACAGTATGATGCAATGTTATTAAAAACAAGCTATATGACTGAAAATAAAAATATGAAACTCCTTTCTTTGCTACTAATTTTCTATTCATTACCCATACAGTTGATTATATCGTTTTTTTATTTTTTTTTTATTTCAAGTTTGCTCTAATATCTCACTGTTTTTTTCTTCCATACACTTTACGGCATCCCACTGTGAGCAATTCAATAACTCATCCTTAGAATTATTAGTCTTATAGAGCGTATCGGAATCCCCATCTATTTAACAATTAGCCTGATAAGAGTGGTCCTCTTTAGCCCTCCAATATCCCCCCTCAGCAGATTCATCATTAAATCAAGCGTTTCGCTCAGTCAGTAAATCCAGCCAATCGATTCCCTCGCCAGGCCTAGTCTGGTTATTGATTATCGTTGCAGCTAAATGGTTAACGGCATCTCGGATTTATGGAGAGTGTTGCACGGTTTCTCCTCTCGGTAAATCAGGCGGGGCGTGTCGCGGGGAAGGTGAAATATGGGATGAGCCGTTTTCTGAGAAAGATAAGGTGATGGCGGCGGTGACGGGACTTGCGCTGTTTGTCAGCCTCGTAGAAATGGCACATTTAATTTCCTCTTTCGGATGAGGTAATAAAAATGAGTTCTGGCTGCAATCATATTACTGGTATTTCCGAGTGCAGAGTAATACATTCTCAGTAGTATCCTTTCCTTTATCAATATGAGAGGGGTGGGAATAAGGAATAAAGATTATTTGCTGTGTAGAAACTGCATAATTAGCTGATATCTCCACGGATGGAATAGGGGAAAACCGGCTCCAGGCTTTGGTCCCTTTCCTTGTCATCTGGCTTATTTAAAGGACAACTATTGCAAAAAATGTTACATTGTAAAATACATAAACACAAATGTACATTTTTAACCGAGTAAAATGCACTATAGATGGCTTTTTTCCTATGTTCCTGTCACTTATAGGAAGTAATGCAAAACTGACAGATCTAACAGATTTTGGACTAGTCCATCTTATGGGGGCTTCTAGTTTCTTTATTTTCAAAAGCACTAAGGCTTTGTTCACATCTAACATCGAAATCGCTGACACCAGCGGTTTTCAATATTTTTTTTTGCACAATTTTTTTATAAAGCGTTTTTCTAAGTGCTTTTGCAGAGCGATTGTTTTTTCACTTCCTGACGTGAGTCAGGAAGTGAACTCTTTCACCCGGAAATTTGTATTTATTCATGAAAGCGATGGGGAAATAGCTATACAAAGCGTTTTTTCAAGTGCTTTACGATTTCCCTATACCTTCCACTGAGGCAAATCGCTCCAAAAATGGTACAGGCAGCACTTTGGTAAACAGATCGGAATCGAACCGCTCAGGTGTGAACACTCTCATAGGGAATCATTGCACACGCGATTTTAGGGCGATTTTGCAAATCGCCGGCACTTAAAGGCGAAAACTCCCTAGGTGTGAACAAGCCCTTACTGAGCTCAAGTTAAAGAATGATTGAAGTGAAAAGAATATGGAGGCTGCCATATTTATTTCCTTTTTAAACAATACCAGTTGCCTGGCAGCCCTGTTGGTCTATTTGGCTGCAGTAGTGTCTGAATCACACCAGAAACAAACATGCGGCTAATCTTGTCAGATCTGACAATAATGTCAGAAACTCCTGATCTGCTGCATGCTTGTTCAGGGTCTAGGGCTAAAAGTATTAAGCCCAATCTACACGATACGATTCCTTGTACGATTCGATTACGATTCTATTTACGATCCGATTAAATCCGACAAAACAATGGCAAATCGAAATTGAATCGAATCCCGATCGGACACGTCGGATTTAATCGGATCGTAAATAGAATCGCAATCGAATCGTACAAAGAATCGTATCGTGTAGATTGGGCTTAATGCTGTGTACACACGATGAGATTTCCCGTTCGATTTGCAGATCGATTCGATTACATCAAACATGTTCGATTGGATTTCGATCGTTTTTTTCATGATAGGTATGCAAAATCGACGGAAAAAACGATCGAAATCCAATCGAACATGTTTGATTTAATCGAATCGATCCGCAAATCGAATGGGAAATCTCATCGTGTGTACCCAGCATTAGAGGCAGAGGATCAGCAGGACGGCCAGGCAACTGGTATTGCTTAAAAGGAAATAAATATAGCAGCCTCCATATCCCTCTCACTTCAGTTGTCCTTTAAGTTCTGGAGCAGGTTAATCATGAAGCCTAAGTCAGTTTAAATGTAAGATTGTCATGTTTGACCAGGGAGTGCTTTTGAAAAAATAAGAGTAAAGCTGAGCATCTCCCATGAGGAGATGAACTAATCTGTCAGTTTTTTACTACCTAATAGAAAAGAATGCAAAATAGGAAACATAATTTAAAGTGCATTTTACTCTGGTAGAAATGTACATTTTATTTATATGTATTTTAAATTGTACAGTTTTTCAAGATAGTGCTCCTGTAAGAAGGTAAGGTGGGGGGTGTAGAGGTTCAGGAAAAGGCATCCAGGCCTATAGACTCACACAGGGCCTAGGCACTCGCCAAGGTTGGCTCATGGATAATCCATTTCAGTGTCCCTCCTACCCCTTTTGTTGGTCCATTGACCTTTCTCTGCAGTCTTTGACGTAGACTGTGGAAGGTTGCTGGTTAAATTGGTTTTAGTCATGTGGAAGCTAAAACAGGAAGCAGATGATCAACTAATTCTGGCCAGCAAATCAGAAATAAAAAAAATCCTTTGCAATGTCCGTCTTGTGCGTTAAATATGCTTTGTGATGCATCTTTCACTCTAGTTCACCAACCTTTTTCGACCAGAATATTCCTTATCGCTTGAAGTTTTTTTTCTTTCTCAACTGCAACTCCCTAAGCACCCGAGAAAATCATGAAAGAGTCGTTGTTTCTTTCTCAACTGCAACTCCCTAAGCACCCGAGTAAATCCTGAAAGAGTCATTGTTTCAGAGATGCTAGATCAGTGGTCCTCAAACTAAGGCCCGCGGGCTGAATGTGGCCCCCTGAGGCTTTTTTTAGTCAACATGGGCATGCTTGCCCCAGCTAAAACGCCGCTATCCCGCGGCAGAACGAGGGGTCTTTACCCCCCAAATCTCCTCCGTGCTGTGCAGGGATCGCTTCCTGCTTGAGGCAGGGCTAACAGCTATAGCCCTGCCTCTCAGCGCGTCTATCAGCGCTGATCGCCGCCTCTCCCCGCCCCTCTCAGTCTTCCTTCACTGAAAGGGGCGGGGAGAGGGGGAGATCCGCTGCTGATAGACGCGCATGGAGGCAGGGCTACAGCCATGAGCTCTGCCTCCATGAGCAGCAAAATGTACGACAAAGTTGGTCGTGGATTTTGCTGCGGGATAGTGGCATTTTAGCCGGGGCAAGCATGCCCATGTTGATTATAAGCTAAAAAGCCATTTTTTAACTCGCTTCAGAGTCTCTTTAATAGGAGCTGTCTACAATGCCTAGGTACAATGTAATGTTTTTCTATATCATTTTATGTATGTACGGCCCCCCAGCAGTCTGAAGTATGTTGACCTGGCCCTTGACCGAAAACGTTTGGGGACCCTTGTGCTAGATGCTTCTTGCACCGGCCATTATCCCTCGTTCAAAGTCACTTAAATCCTCTTACCCATTTTGACATTAACTTTCGTGATAACTATGTCATCCGAAGCTTGAGCGTTCCTTCTATAGCAACTCTGCGTTGTTACGTCACTCTGTCACTGTTGGACTGGTTTACTTTCAAATCAGGGATGTCTGTCATTTTTTGGCCACTCAGTGCCATAGCTATTTAAAGGCACTTTCTGTTGGTTTTAATTGTCTGAAAACCAATCCGCTTACAATTTGAAAGAAGTATACCATGCAAGCCAGAAGTATTCGCATATCACAGACCATCTCTTTGGCAGTAATACTTTTTCGGCAGCACTTTACAAACAAGCAGTCTCCTCACTTGCTGCCCCTCATATGGGCTCATGGTTTTGGGCAACACTGCCAGTACATTTTTGGGGTTGTGTGAGGAAACCCACACAAACACAGGGTGGACACTGCGAATGGCGTGCAGAGACAGTGTCTGTGGAGGGACACAGGCAGTAGTCCTAACCACTTAACCACCATGCTGCTATTTAGACTTCATGTCCCCATCAACCTTAGCCCTGACAGGTTGTTGAGGTTGTCATGTGACTTATTACCTCACACCCGCCAAGCCTGCAATAATAGACTTGGCTGACAGTCTGCCCCATCTAGGGAATGCAGACTGGTGAAGAGTTCTGACTATTCTTTCACCATCACTGACTTCTCTTTCTCCTCCTCATTATGATGCTTGTTCTTCCTCCAAAACCACTTCTCCTTCCGTCTGCTGCCCACACAGCTCATAATTAGAGATGTCAGAATTGCAGGAACTAAAAAAAGAGCTGGAAATGGAGACACAGAGGCAGAACACAAGGTGAAAAGTGTATCCGCTGTGGAGACAGAGCCCCCGCCAGGGAATCCCCCTGGAATAGATTCTGTAGCCACAGCCCAGCTTCCCCTGCAATATGTGCTCCCATTCTGTTACTAGTGACGAGTGTGTATATGCATGTGTGTAAAGCAGAAATTATATCCAATTATATACAGTGTGAGTCACTGTGAGGAGATTTACACTCACTTCCTGTCCCCCAAAACACAGGAAGTCTCATTTTTGAGTTAAAGAGGAACTGTAGGGAAAATATCATAATGGATTAGAAGGGTCACTGCTGCACATGGATTGGGAGCATAGTTTGGCCTAGGGGTGCAAAAACATGTAAATCCGGCCCTGCCGGCAGATGCATCGCTGCAGAATGTTTGTGTAATGTGAATTCACAAAACCTGTAAACAAAGCACCTATTTGTCACTCAGGCACTTTTATTTATCGTAGTTTCAGTATCAGAGCATATAAAAATAACTCACAGACAGCTCTTATTTGTAAAATATAACATTTAATGAATAAATACTTAACTACAGAATGATGGTCAAACTTCCAGATGTCTTTCAGCTCGATCAGATAAGTTCACAAATAGCCCTGAGGGTGAGGGGCCCCATATTCCCTGATAGGCATCTCGGGTACGGGGACCCGGGCAATGCTGCTGGCAACAGCAATCCTGTCACAAGGCCAAAGATAATAGGGTGTTGGCCCCTTTTATACCCATTTTAGACAAAGACACAGTCCCAACGAATCCTAAATAGTCTTCACTTAAAGGGGTTCTCTGGTATCTTTAAAAAAAGCTAAAACTGACACTTACCTGGGGCTTCTATCGGCCCCCTGCAGCTGTAATGTCCCGCCCGGCCGTCCGCCTATGATGCTCTGTTCCCCGACGCCGGTAACCTGCTAATTATTCGTCTAACTAGACGTATAGAACTGCGGCTACGCGCGTCATCGGGAGCTTACTGCGCAGATGCAGTGCAAAGTTTTCTTGTACTGTGTCTGAGCAGTAAGCTCCCGATGACGCACGCCGAAGCGACCACGGCCGCACAGCTGCGGTTCTATTCGTCTAGTTAGACGAATAATTAGCAGGTTACCGGCGTCGGGGAACAGAGCATCATAGGCGGTCGGCGCGGGACATGACAGCTGCAGGGGGTCGATAGAAGCCTCAGGTAAGTGTCAGTTTTAGCTTTTTTAAAGATACCAGAGAACCCCTTTAAGGCAATAGCCTTATAAGGCTATGGTGATCTGCTCAGCTTGGTATAATACATATACTTAAAAGAATGTTCCATATAAGGAAATGGTCAGTAGTCAAAGAAATGGCTGAAGTAAAAGAATGTTAACTCTTCCCATACTGGCAATGGGCACTATACTATACATATGTAGTAACATGTACCGTATATACAATATCACTGGTAATTGGATGAGACATGATTAGATAATTGATTAAAAGTACATCATCCTACAGTTTGTATACTCAGTGTTCCAAAGGCAGTGCAAATAATAGCTGATCTCCCAGAATGGGGCGGGTGAGGGGGTGTCACAAATCACTGGAAGGGTGGGGTTACGTACCAATCTAGTCTAGATAAAGGTAGCATTTCTGATGCTGAAAACAGGAAAATGACCGTAAAACTGGGTACCCTGAGTAATTTATTACATTCTACCATTTGTCACTACAGTGCCTCTTTAATACCTCCAGCTTCAAGAATTTTGCAGAGTTCAAGTGTTTGCTTTCTCCGGAGGCAAAAGAGTTGAAGCTCTTAAGCTGGCCATACACTGGTCGATTTGCCATCAGATCTGACCAACAGATAGATCCCTCTCTGATCGAATCTGATCAGAGAGGGATCGTATGGCTGCCTTTACTGCAGCAGATTGTGAATTGATTTCAGCATGAAATCGATCACAATCTGTGAAGCTGCCGCTGCCGCCGCCCCTTTCCCCCGCATACATTACCTGTTCCGGCCGGCGCGCGTCCCCTGGTCTCCGCTGTCACTTCTCCGTGCTCGGCTCCTCCAGCTTCACTGAACTTCCTGCCAGGGAATTTTAAACAGTAGAGGGCGCTCTACTGTTTAAACTTCCTGCTGGGACAGGAAGTTCAGTGAAGCTGGAGGAGCCGAGCATGGAGAAGTGACAACGGAGACCAGGGGACACGCGCCAGCCGGAAAAGGTAATGTATTGCAGCTAGCGTCGGTCGTCGGGCATTCGAACGCCGCTATCGACGCACTCCCGACCCGCCGGCGATCGAGCAAAATCTTCCGCACGGACGGATCGACGGGAACGATTGATTTTGGACGAAAATCGATCTTTCTGTCAGCGTTTGCGCAATGATTTCACAGCAGATTCGATCATAGTGATCGAATCTGCTGTATATCTGCGGGAAAATCGCTAGGTGTATGGGCCCCTTTAGAGTCTGAAATCAATGCACTTATTTTTAATATCTGTTTAATTACATAATCACATAAAAGGCTAGGTGATGTTTGAGGTTTATTGTTCCAAGTACAAAGTGTAAGTGAATTGTACTGTGGTCTTGTCCACTGCTACAAACAGAAGTGTACAGTACTGGCACCCCGCCTGTATTGCTTACCTCTGTGTCGGTCATTTTGCATTTTTGCAATGCCACTGGTAACTTGGCTTCAAAGTCACACATTAGTGGTAGGGCCTTTTAGGACTCGGGATAAACCTCATCATGGTGCAAGGGTCTAGTAAGGAATGCCTTTGCATGCAAACCATTTTGGAAAAAACCCTCATCCATTAGTGCAATTCAATGCAAATTTCATGCAAGTTGTTTTTATCATTGCCACCTATTGGGTGAAGTTGAGGATTTCTCTTTATTCTTAATGGGTTAATGTGGTCAGTTCAGCCCTTGCATAATTTGGAACTGCAGTTTGAAAGCATGCGCTGTGCCTTCAATCTGCTTACAGGTCTCTGCAGGCAAGTGCTGCTTGGAAGTGAACTCTTACCTATTCGGCGTATTCAGCGTTCTTGTATCCTGTCCTGCACAATGTATAGAGTGTCATGTAATTGTACTTTGATCCTGTCCAGTGGTCGGGTCCTGTTGGGGGTGTAGTGCACAATGTATAGAGTGTAATAGGATTGTACTGTGAGCGTGCCCAGTGGTGGGTCATGTTGGTGGTGTAGTGCACTATGTATAGAGTGTAATAGGATTGTACTGTGATCTTGTTTAGTAGTCGGGTCATGTTGGGGGTGTAGTGCACTATGTATAGAGTGTAATAGGATTGTACTGTGATCCTGTCCAGTGGTCGGGTCATGTTGGGGGTGTAGTGCACTATGTATAGAGTGTAATAGGATTGTACTGTGATCCTGTCCAGTAGTCGGGTCATGTTGGGGGTGTAGTGCACTATGTATAGAGTGTAATAGGATTGTACTGTAATCCTGCCCAGTGGTCGGGTCATGTTGGTGGTGTAGTGCACTATGTATAGAGTGTAATAGGATTGTACTGTGATCCTGTCCAGTGGTCGGGTCATGTTGGTGTAGTGCACTATGTATAGAGTGTAATAGGATTGTACTGTGAGCGTGCCCAGTGGTCGGGTCATGTTGGTGGTGTAGTGTACAATGTATAGAGTGTAATAAGATTGTACTTTCACTGTGATCCTGTGCAGTGGTCGAGTCATGTTGGGGGTGTAGTGCACTATGTATAGAGTGTAATAGGATTGTACTGTGATCCTGTCCAGTGGTCGGGTCATGTTGGTGGTGTAGTGCACTATGTATAGAGTGTAATAGGATTGTACTGTGATCCTGTCCAGTGGTCGAGTCATGTTGGTGGTGTAGTGCACTATGTATAGAGTGTAATAGATTGTACTGTGATCCTGTCCAGTGGTCGGGTCATGTTGGGGGTGTAGTGCACTATGTATAGAGTGTAATAGGATGGTACTGTGATCTTGTCCATTGGTCGGGTCATGTTGGGGGTGTAGTGCTCTATGTATAGAGTGTAATAGATTGTACTGTGATCCTTCCCAGTGGTGGGTCATGCTGGTGGTGTAGTGCACTGTGTATATAGTGTAATGGGATTGTACTGTGATCCTTCCCAGTGATGGGTCATGCTGGTGGTGTAGTGCACTATGTATAGAGTGTAATAGGATTGTACTGTGATCCTGCCCAGTGGTCGGGTCATGTTGGGGGTGTAGTGCACTATGTATAGAGTGTAATAAATTGTACTGTGATCCTTCCCAGTGGTGGGTCATGTTGGGGGTTTAGTGCACTATGTATAGAGTGTAATAGGATTGTACTGTGATCCTGTGCAGTGGTCGGGTCATGTTGGGGGTATAGTGCACTATGTATAGAGTGTAATAGGATTGTACTGTGATCCTGCCCAGTGGTCGGGTCATGTTGGGGGTGTAGTGCACTATGTATAGAGTGTAATAGGATTGTACTGTGATCCTGTCCAGTGGTCGGGTCATGTTGGGGGTGTAGTGCACTATGTATAGAGTGTAATAGGATTGTACTGTGATCCTGTCCAGTGGTCGGGTCATGTTGGGGGTGTAGTGCACTATGTATAGAGTGTAATAAATTGTACTGTGATCCTTCCCAGTGGTGGGTCATGTTGGTGGTGTAGTGCACTATGTATAGAGTGTTATTGGATTGTACTATGATCCTGGGCAGTGATGGGATCATGTTAGTGTTGTATGTAGTGCACTTTGTATTGAGTATATTAGATTGTCCAGTGTGCAGGCAGTTTTGAAGGTCTCATGTTCTCTATACTGGGTACAATAATGTGTTTTTATCATCCATAAGAATTCCGCACATATCTCAGAACACATCTGCTGTTGTTTGGATGGGTGGACATATGATTCTCGTTAGACATCAGAGTGAGGGATCTTGTCTCTTGAGCAATTGCAGTTGGGGAATAATTATTTCAAGCAATGAGGAAAGCAATGAGGACATCAGGAGGAGCTGTAGGCGGTGGAACACCCTGAGGAGCATTCAGGGCAGCTGTCCAAGGTGCTGACTGCTGCCAGGAGAAGCTCCAGATGTTGACCAGGAAAAGCCCCAAATTAACGACGAACAGTGATTACTCAGTGCAAAGTGCAGGCAGTAGCTACAGAACGCAGCGCAAGAACACAGAGCTACCCATCAGGCTTATTTCACAGAAACTGGTTTGGTTGCTCACAGTGTTTATTTCTTTCACAGTATAACGTTCTGAGTAACCCAACACCAAGAATAGTGTTACTGTAGTTGTAGATAGTGCGGAGACAGAGGTGGACATTTATCAAGAGTGTCTGAGACAAAATATTGGTAGGTTTTTAGAATTCCGTGCAGTAAACAGTAAATATGCTCTTTGTTTCATTGTTCTCTGTTTAATCTGACTATTATCACCTCTGATAAGAAACACCGACTGAGCATTCAGTCTGGCTTTGCTACGGAATGATTATAGCTGAGTCTGTCTTCTCTGGTGTCTTTTCAAGCCCAAGCCTGCTGTAATGACTCAGCTATAATTATTCCCTGCAAAGCCAGACTGAATGCTTAGTCTAGGATTCTTATCACAACTGATAACAGACACTTTTAGCAGTGAGGATGAAACAGAGAGCAGGGTAGGTGTGTTCCCACTGATATATATATAGTAAAATACATGAGGGTGGTTCGTTTCTGGTTCACTTTAAACTGTTAGGAATAGGAGTAATTAGGAAGATTTCTTAGTGCAGTGTGTGAGGGGAATTTCTGTTGCTGAGGTAACCAATACATCTGCTGTATTGCATCAATGCCCAGCACTGGAAGGGTTAAGCACAGAACAGCTTCACAGATTCAGCAGGGGGAGGAGCCCTTCACAAATCATGCCTAGCCTGCACTGCTGCACTATCTGTAGAACTGCTATTAAGTACTGCTTAATCTGCAACAGTTTAGGAATGGATTTGCACTTTTCTTAACTGTAGTGTAGCTCTAGAAATCCACGCTAAACTGCTGCTATTAAGTAGAATTTAAGAAGTTTCTTATTATCCTGCACAACAGTCCCCTTGCTAGTTAGAACAGTTTAAAGAGAACCCGAGGTGGGGTTCTGACAATGCTATCTACACACAGAGGCTGGGTCTGCCTATACAGCCTAACATCTGTTGCTGTCTAGATCCCCCCTAAGCCCCCTCCCCCCCGCGGGCGCGCTCTGCGATCACCCATAAATCACAGCCGCGCTATCCGGGCTGTGTTTACCTCTGTATTGTCAGTCTCGGCTCTCCCCCCGCCTCCTGCATAGCTCCAATCAGCGGGGAGGGAAGGGACGTGGGAGGGGACCGGAGCTATGCAGGAGGCGGGGGGAGCAGCAGACTGACAGTACAGAGGTAAACACAGCCCGCTGTGACACGCTGCAAGTCGGCAGCGCGGCTGTGAGTTATGGGTGGTCGCAGAGCGCAGGGGCGGGGGGGGGGGCTTAGAGGGATCTGGATAGCAACAGAGGCTGGGCTGTATAGGCAGACCCAGCCTCTGTATGCGGATTTTATTGTCAGAACCCCCTCGGGTTCTCTTTAAGAAGAAAAAAAATGTAATGCTATGATAAATCTGGCCCATATAGTGGTAAGAGTGGTCTCTGTTGGGGACAGAAACCCCTGCGCTACATACACATGGTGGAAACGGGCTATTATTTTCAAGTGTACTTAACTTCAGGAACATTTTACAAATGAAAGCTATGCCTCCTCCTCACAAAGCTGTTTTCAGCAGATAATGACATTTCTGATTATCCCTCCTATAGTGAAGAGTTGTGAGTGTTCACAGTGCTGACTGACTGACTGACCTTGCCGTGCCCCTCTAAAATAAACTCTCTTCTCTCAGGAAACACTACAGGCCAAGATAACCCTTTAGTGCCTTAAAGCTTTTGTCAAACGTTACTATGAAACTAGAAGTGCTCTTTGAATAATGTGATTTTCAGATGTTACAGAAATCAAGATGGCAGCCCCCCCATGACACAACCCATGACACAGACAGCATATTTTGCAGCTCTGGCCAGGAAAGTTAGGCGATGCTGTGTGTAGGAGGTACTATTTCTTGCTAATTAAACTTATCTGTATTGATTGTTGCAACTCGTCAAGACTCTTGCAAAGACCCAGGCTGTACATAAGCAGTGTTATGTTTTGATGAAGTGGTAGCACACCCCTCATAACAGTCACAGCAAGGGTGTGTTATGTGGGTTCAGTGAGTTTGGGTTGGTGAGGTGCAACTTGCCTTGTCATAATTTGTGTATCCTCCACATTTTTATATATGTGCGTATAACCTATAAAGGTGCCAGCAAAACTTGTTAATGTAGGCTACAATCATCCTATTTACAAGATTGGAGGGGAGGGGGACGGAGTGGGCTGAAAAAAATACTGTTAATACTACTTTTGAAACTTTAGTTCTAATAAATTTACCTAAAGAGGATCTGTAACCAACCAGTAGTCCATACCCCCTTTCCCATAAGAAATCTTTACTGTTTCTTAAATAGATCATCGGGGGGGGGGGGGGGGGGGGGGGGTCTATATGGCTGATATTGTGGTGTACATACAGACTGGTGACATCGCTCATGGATGCATCAGTCTGTATGTATGTTTTATCAAATGTGTATACCATTTGTCTGATTAGCTGCACTGGAAATGTTGTGTTTTTATCGCTAGATTAGCGTTAGGTCTTCCCCAAGGGGGTCTGTCACAGCCGTGGGGAAGTCTAATAGGCATAATTTGTGCACATATTATCTCTGAAGCTAACACCCCCCTTTGCCTGAAGTGAAGCTAGGTGTGTATTTTAGTCCAGTAGTTATTGGAGCTCTGCACATTATGGCAGATAATTCATTCAGGTATGTATTTACCCCTCACTGAAGTCATGTTCCCCCACTTTTTGTGCCTGCAATGAGTGTTGGTGTGTATTCTAGTCCAGTAGTTATTGGAGCTCTGCACATCTTATGCTATTACAACATTCAGGTATGAGTTTTTGAAAGCGGTGCCATTCCTTTTGCTGCATGATATTGTGGTCGAACCCCTCCCACAGGGTGATGTCCTGACCATGGCCCTGACTGTTTCCTGTCTGTGAGCCTTGTTGCATTTGTGGGAAATAATGGCTTTTTCCAACTGCCAAGCAGCCAGTATCTCCCTTTGTGCATATGTATATCTAAAAAACGAAACAAAAAAAACCTTTTTGCCTATCACAGTGTTAAGGGGTGGTAGTTGGTGCTGTCTGTTTTTTCATGTCTGCCAGTAGTAAAGATGATTACGTGCAGGCTGATTGTGGATCAAACAATATGAATGAAGTCATTGGCAAATATCAATCATTTCTTGACCCTTCTTCTATTTTAGGCAAAGACAACACACATATAAGCAGATAACTACTTGCTCTACTTACATAACACATGTATTGCACTGTCCACGATTTGAATTCAGTGAATTTTATATATTAAATAAAGCATTTTTTTCCTCCTAGAATCTGCTCTCGCTAGCTTGCTTTGTAAACATGTGAGCACAGCAAGATCAGATTTCAGACACTTGTCACACTGAACTGCCTGGGCCAATCAGTGAGGAGGGGTGATGACCAGCTTCCTTCTCCTCAGCAATGTACCAAACAGAGACAATCTGACAGATGAGATGTATTACAGCAGAAACATTTCTGATTATATTGGGGTGCTTGCATTGCAGGGTAAGGTTCCAGGCTGCACAATGAACACAGAGCTGTGGGTAAATGGAATATGATTTTGTGGCAGACAATCCCTCTTTAACTTCTAACTTTGCAATGTAATGATTTCCCCATTCACTAAAGTTTCTTTTTTAAATGTCCAAAACTTAGTCCATCGAGAAAATAAGATCACAGACTGAGTAGGCAGAAGGAATGCAGGGAATAGTATTCAGCTGCCCGTCTCATTCACCTTTCCACACGCTCCTCTGATGCAGCCCCACTGTGCCGTTCCCTCCACTGGTTGCCCATTACCCAGAGGATCCAGTTCAAAATTCTGACTCTAACATGCAAAGCCCTTCACGAGTTGTCCCCTCCATACATCTCCTCACTAATCTCTATATATTGTCCCTCCAGCAACCTTCGCTCCTCCCAAGAAATTCTCTTGGCTGATCACCTCCTCCCATGCTCGCATCCAGGACTTTACACAAGCATCACCCCTCATCTGGAACTCTCTTCCACAGCCTGCACTTCATGCTCCAAACCTGGACATCTTCAAACCCACTCTTAAAACACACCTTTTCAGACAAGCTTATAACATTCTATAGCCCTTATTTACGTATCTGTCACAATGTAATCAGAGGCAAAGGCTTACTGCCCCCCCCCCCCCCCCCCCTTCACCTAGTGTGTCCCCCACTACCCTTTAGATTGTAAGCTCGTATGGGCAGGGTCCTATTCCTAATGTTTACTGTTTTTGTTGAAATATTTGTGCAGCTTGAGTCTCTGCTGTACATTTTTTGGTTGTACCTATGTTCCCCTTGTCGTCTTATTGTGCTTTGTAAAGTGCTGCAGAATATGTTGGCGCTATATAAATAAAAATAATAATAATAATATTAAGTTCTGGAGCAGATAAGTAGTGAAGCCTAAGTCGGTGTAAATGTAAGATTGTCACGTTTGACCCCGGAGTGCACCTTTAAACAGGCTTACCCGTGTGCTTATTCACCGATGGTTTGGCTTTGCGGGAGGAGGTTGGAGAGGATCTCCTCCGGGTGCTCGTGACATTGAAAACGCTTGTTGTGAAACTTGGCGTTGGGTATAATTAGATGACCTATTTCTCTGGGCTTCCTCTTCTGCCAGCGAGTAGATGAATGTTGTGACTTTGGGCCGCGCGCCGTAACGTCCCTTCTCTCTCCGTTGTGTCTTTGCAGAGATCCGCAGTCAGCTGGTGGAGCAGTTCAAGTGCCTGGAGCAGCAGTCGGAGTCACGCTTGGCTCTCCTCCAGGACCTGCAGGAGTTCTTCCGCAGGAAGGCCGAGATCGAGCTGGAATATTCCCGCAGCCTGGAGAAACTGGCCGAGAGGTTCTCCTCCAAAATCCGCACCACTCGGGAGCAGCACCACTTCAAGTAAGACTGCGGCAGGTGCCAGCGGCTGTGTGTGGCAGGGCAGGGAGGACGGCATAGATGGCAGAACATCAGAGGTTATACTTTATACGGTTCTCCAGGGCAGGAAATCATTAGAGAACAGAAGTGATCCTACAAGCTGGACTGAATTGATCCGTTGGATGCTTACACTTTTGTTTAAAGCAAACCTGAAGTCAAAATAAACGTATGAGATAATGAATTGTATGTGTAGTACAGCTAAGAAATAGAAATTAGTAGCAAAGAAAAGAATCTCATATTGTGTTCCAGTACAGAAAGAGTTAAAGAGACTGTATTGAAAAAAAAATGCCCCTAGGGGGTACTCGCCTCAGGAGGAGGAAGCTTCTCGATCCTATGGAGGCTTCCCCCGTCCCTCCGTCCAACGGTGGTCTCGCTCTGGCCCCACGGAAAGCACAGCCAACAATTTGTCAGGCTGTGCAATATTTGCCTTTCCCTGTTCCAGCGGGGGCGCTGTTGCGGCTCTCCTTTCGGAAATAGACGGAAATAGCCGATCTCAGTTGGGTTCGCTCTACCACGCAGGTGCAGGAGACTTACGCCTGCGCAGTAGAGTGGACCCGACTGGGATCGGCTATTTCTGCCTATTTCTGACTGAGCAGAGAGCCGCTACTGCGCATGTGCTGGAGCCGGGAAGATCTATCGCTCCCGCCGCAGGACGGGGGAAGCCTCGATAGGATCCAGAGGCTTCCCCCTCCTGAGGTGAGTACCCCCCAGGGGCATTTTTTTTCAATAGAGATCCTCCTTAAAAAAATGTGTTATGTAAAAGAGCTTCTCTGAGCTCTTCGACCCACTGGGTGGAATACAGTCCTGTTTTCTGAAGCACTTAAACTGCCAAGAAACAGTGATAGACAGCTTTAGATAAGGTTTTACTGCAGGAAAGTTCAAAGGTTCATTATTTCTGCTTTGTTTTATATCTTAAGACAGAGTGTGGTTTCTAAACTGCAAATATGACAGAATGATGTTATAAAGAAAGATGTATAACTGAAAGTAAAAATATAAGACACTTTTCTTTGCTACTAATGTTCTATTCATTATCTGTACTACAGATACAATTCATTACATCATTTTTTTTTGCCTCAGGTTTGCTTAACATTCTTAGCGGTAACCCCGTCCTAGATACGGGGTAGCCGCCGCAGAGGATCACACGGCCCCTCGCGATCACCCGCAATAGCCTCCGTTATACGTACCCCCCAGTGCTCCCATGCCGGCGCAGCTGCCCAAGCAACTCCAGGCTTCACGATGACGGCGATTGGGATTGCAGATGACGTCGATGACGTCATCTCCGATCGTCGCCATAGCAACGCCGGAAGCCGATCGGGAAACTGCGCTTTTCGTGGGATCTTGGCGAGGTACGTATAGCCGGCGGCGATCGGCGGGCATAGGGGGGACCGGAGCAACTTTGGCTATACACTTAGCTAGCGAAATGCTAGCTAAAGCATTAAAAAAATGTTTTTAGGCGAAAAAACCTCCCGGCGGACGCAGCCTCAGAAACTGCGTACCGCCAAGGGGGTTAAACCAGAAGTGAGAGTGATATGGAGGCTAAGATATTTATTCTCTTTTAAACAATAGCATTTGCCTGGCAGTCCTGCTGGTCTTAGGCATCAGTAGTGTCTGAATCACACAACTGAAACAAGCATGCAGCTAATCTTGTCAGACTTCAGTCAGAAACCCCTGATCAGCATGCTTGTTCAAAATTGGCTAAATGTATTAACTTGGCTAAATGTATTAACTTCCTGAGCGTTACGCCGCTCAGGAGGTTGTGTTAGTTTGTGCCCCCAGGATTAATTAATTTGCTCACATGGCTGCAAAACCTTTAGCTAGTACAGGTGTCCGGCACCCCTGGTCGCCTGCGATCCCCACGCTTATACATTAAAAAACACACTTGTCAATTAGACATGCCCTATGGGTACTGAATCAGGTATGATGCACCTGATGTATACTAGGAATAAATATTGATTAAAAGGCACCCCTGCGTATTGGTGCTTTATGCAGTGACACTACCTATATAGATGTAGTAGTACTGTATTGTGGGGGTCCTGGCTGATCCCCCTCCACTGAAACAATATGTCAGTGGGGTGTAGCTATCCCACACCAATACTACAGTCCTTACTGCTAAAGGGTGGTATGGACCAAAGTGTGGTCGCAGGTGTGATATTATGAATCACCTCAGCAATCACCTCAAGGTGTAGGTCCTGTACACACCCCTTAGGGGAGGCTAAATTACAAAAGTGCTATGAAATGTGCATCGTGCTGTACATAAAGAACCCTAATGAGATCACATTTCACCTAAAAACGGCTTCTTCAGAAGGTGCTATACATATATTACATAAGTGCTATACAAAGTACACATCACCACAAAATTAAAATAGCAAAATGCCCCCCATATCTGATAGCCCCTGTCAGAGCTGTCTGAGCCATGTTTGGCTGCCATATTTATACTGAAGAGGGAGGAAGGGGAGGTCATTGCCCCATCAGGCCACTCCCACCCTTGTCGCATATCCCCATATCAAATATATGCCAAGATATAAGGTATAGCCCATGGGGAACTATTTCCCCAGGTCCGCTTACTTGTAAAGGTCGCACCCCCCAAAGTTGGAATGGCATGGGTCCCCCAATCGTCCGCATCGTAGTAGGAGACGCTGTATGCGCTCCACTCGCGTCTGCGGACGATTGGGGGACCCATGCCATTCCAACTTGGCATATATTTGATATGGGGATATGCGACAAGGGTGGGAGTGGCCTGATGGGGCAATGACCTCCCCTTCCTCCCTCTTCAGTATAAATATGGCAGCCAAACATGGCTCAGACAGCTCTGACAGGGGCTATCAGATATGGGGGGCATTTTGCTATTTTAATTTTGTGGTGATGTGTACTTTGTATAGCACTGATGTAATATATGTATAGCACCTTCTGAAGAAGCCGTTTTTAGGTGAAATGTGATCTCATTAGGGTTCGTTATGTACAGCACGATGCACATTTCATAGCACTTTTGTAATTTAGCCTCCCCTAAGGGGTGTGTACAGGACCTACACCTTGAGGTGATTGCTGAGGTGATTCATAATATCACACCTGCGACCACACTTTGGTCCATACCACCCTTTAGCAGTACACACTGTAGTATTGGTGTGGGATAGCTACACCCCACTGACATATTGTTTCAGTGGAGGGGGATCAGCCAGGACCCCCACAATACAGTACTACTACATCTATATAGGTAGTGTCACTGCATAAAGCACCAATACGCAGGGGTGCCTTTTAATCAATATTTATTCCTAGTATACATCAGGTGCATCATACCTGATTCAGTACCCATAGGGCATGTCTAATTGACAAGTGTGTTTTGTATGCTTTTCCCTGGTACCTATCTTCGGTTAGTGTATGTGTTCTAACGCTTATACATTACCCAGCCTGGATCCAGGCTGCCTGGCAGCCCTGCTGATCTTTGTGGTTGCAGTAGTGTCTTAAGGTGGCCATACATCAGCTGACTTGGCGGCTGATCAACCGTCCAATTAAATTATTATAATCGAATTGGATGAAAATCGGTACTGCCAAGTGCATGACCAATTTCGGGGCGGTAATTGGTCGCATTGTCGATCGCACATGCTGCAAGATGTCGGGCCGAAGTTGTTTGGTCGGGTGAGCGGCGGGAATGGCGTGCAATTTCCCAACGATCGACTAAACCATCCGCTGCCTCGCCACTGGGTAATGTAATGTCCCCCTGTGTAAAGTATACATTACCTGCCTGCGGCCTCTGCTTGTCCCCCAGATTCCTCTTCCGCATACACGCGCCAACGTGGTTTCCTCATAAGGGCGTGTGTGTGATGTCACTAGGAAACCACGTGGGGCGCACGTGTGTATGCAGAAGAGGAATCCTGGAAGCCTGCGGGGGACAAGCGAAGGCCGCGGTAATGTATACACTTTGGCACCGGAGGGACATTACGTTAGGGGGGCACAGCGGTGAGGCGGCGCACAGGGACGATTCTTGATCGATTTCAGCATGAAATTGATGGGGAATCGGCCTGTGGTGTATGGGCAGCTGACAGATCTCTCTCTTATCAGATTCGATAAGAGAGATATTTGTCTCTAGGTCGAATCTGCCCATACATCACTGCATCTGTGGGCACCTTTAATTACACCAAAAACAAGCATGCAGCTAATCTTGTTAGTTCTGACAATATTGTAAGTAACACCTGATATGCTGCATGCTTGTTCAGGGTCTATGGCTGAAAGTGTTAGAGGTAGATGATTAGCAGGATAGCTAGGCAACTGGTATTGCTTAAAATGAAATAAATATGTTGTCCTCCATATCACTCTCACCGCGGGTCCACTTTAAAGAGGAACTCCAGTGAAAATAATATAATAAAAAAGTGCTTAATTTTTACAATAATTATGTATAAATGATTTAGTCAGTGTTTGTCCATTGTAAAATCATGTAAATTTTGACATTTATTACATGGTGACACTTTTACTGTTGGCAGGTGATGTAGCTGCTGCATGCTTTTTTGGCAGTTGGAAACAGCTGTAAACAGCTATTTCCCACAATGCAGCAAGGTTCCCAGACAGGAAACTGCCAGGAGTACGTACTTTTCTTGTGTCTTGTGGGAGGGGTTTCACCACAATATCAGCCATACAGCGCCCCCTGATGGTCTGTTTGTGAAAAGGAATAGATTTCTCATGTAAAAGGGGGCATCCGCTACTGATTGGGATAAAGTTCAATTCTTGGTCTGAGTTTCTCTTTAAGTTTGATTTTGTTTTTCAGGAAGGATCAGCACCTCCTGTCACCAGTGAACTGCTGGTATTTGGTTCTGGCCCAAACCCGCCGGGAGAGCAAGGACCACGCCACCTTGAATGACATCTTCCTTAACAATGTCATCGTCCGCCTGCAACACATCAGCGAGGATGTCATCCGTCTCTTCAAAAAGGTGAGCGACTCTTGTGCCTCAAAGTCCTTTACTGCCATGTAATCCTGTCCAGAAGGTTTCTGAAGAATGCTGCATGTTTTAATCGGTAGTAAGCCCAGACTGGTGAACATCCTACGTGTGGCATGCCTCCTTTTTTGCTGCAAGTTCACTCGCTCTTTTGCAGTCACACAACCACTCATTCACAACCCTCACTGTTGTCTGAGACGACCCAAGTGCAGATGATCTAACAGTCTAGGGTTTCAGCTTTACTTGGGATCTCTAGCCTCGGAGTACCTCATTAAAGGGTGACTAAACTTAGAATTTCCTCTCTGCTCTAAAAGCTTAGCTACAGCATGAAACCTTTATGGGAAAAAATTCTTCATTACGATTTATGGAAATCCTACAGAAATTCTGAAGTTTATCTAGGTATGACTTTTGCAGGGAGCACTGAAAGGGTTAAGCTTTAGTGTTTACTGTATGGAGAGAGCTGCCTTGGCAGAGCTCCTGCAGTCTATTCACACTTGCTTATAAGAGCTAATAAGGCACTTGAGGCAAGGTTCACAGTGATCAATTGCATTTCAGAACAATTCTGCATGTCAACTTACTGCCAATAAAATTCTATGGGCCTGTTCAGTACTACATTGTAAATGATCGTGTTATTCTAACTGGCTGTATGCAGGCTTTGTATTAAAGTCTACGTCCAGTCTCCATTGCACACACATTTTAACCACCTTGGTGGTATGGACGAGCTGAGCTCAAAACGCCTAGCGCAGCCTGGCGAATCACCGCCAGGCTGCGCTATGGGAAGGATTGAAACTCCCCATGATGTCGATGACGTCATGACGTCATGTCCGATCATCACTATGGTGACGGGAGAAGCGACGATAGGAAATCACGCTTCTCGCGGGATCTCGGACGCGTAAGTATGGCCGGCGGGGATAGGGTGGGGGTATTTTGCGGGGGGACATGGCGTACTGCTGTAGCTAGTGTATTGCTAGCTACAGCAAGAACAAAAAAATTATTTAACAAAAACGGTAATGCATACTTATGTACGCATTACCCAGAACGCCAGGGAGGTTAACGCATGCGTTATGTAACTGACCACTGTGAACCTAGCCCCAAACACAGAACACAGAGAAGTGAATTCTTCAGCAACTATATGTGGAACAAAGACTTTTCATTGTGTGTTGCGCTAGAGTTTGAGCCCGCTATAAATCAGATCCATTGAGTCTTTCTATCTGCTGCCCTACGTCACTTTGATTTTATTTTCGTCTTACAGAGTAAAGATATCGGCCTGCAGATGCATGAGGAATTGGCAAAGGTCACTAATGAGCTGTATACCGTGAGTATCTTTGTAGAAAAATCTGTTGGCGTTCTGTAGAACTCTGAAACTTCAGTAGCCAGAGCTCGTCACAATACTCCACAAAGCTTAGTGTTCAGGATGGTTCCTTCACACGCCTGTATTTTATCTGCTCACAGGTGATGAAAACCTACCACATGTACCATGTGGAAAGCATCAACGCAGAGAGTAAGCTGAAGGACGCGGAGAAGCAGGAGGAGAAGCAGTTTAGCAAATCAGAGCTCGGACCCAACGCACTGCGAAATGAAGACCGCCAGCAGCGACGCAGCTCAGTGAAGAAGATCGAGAAGATGAAGGAAAAGGTATGGGGGGCGGAGGGGGGGGGGGAATTGAGTGTGTTGGTGTGTGGCCAGTTCAGGGGTGGCGCTACAAAATATGGGGATCCGCCACTAGGAATGAGCTCAGGTTTTCACTAAAGTCATTTTCGCATCGCAATTTGCATTTTCTCGAAAATATAATTAAAGTATACATAGGGTACTTTCAGCCCCTAGCAGTCTATCAAGTTACTAGCTGTAGTTCCACTGCCCACCAGGGTGCCACTGTCCCCTACGAATGATCACCGACCACAGCTGTGTTTGGGGGCTACTGCCCATGCGTGGGTGCGTCTGTGTGCCTTAGGGCCCGTTCAGACTGCACGTGTTTCCAGTCGCGCTTTGGAAACGCGTGCAGGAGGCCGACACGCACGACATCAGACAGTGCATAGAGTGCACGGTCTGATGTTCACACTACATGCGTTCCGGACCTGTGCGGTCCGGGAATGCATGCTGCACTCCGATTTTGCAAAAATGCGCGGCTGTCCCATTCACTTTTCAGTGATGGGATCAGCCACGCAACGCATACAAACGCGGATGGGTTCCGCATGCGTGGCCGTCCGCGTTTGTAATGTGAACGGCCCCTTAGCTCAGTTCTCAAAGACTTAAATTGCACAAATGCAGCACGCTCCTGGCAGTAGGAGCTCTACTGAGAGTGGCGCGCGGACGCAGCCATGCATGTGCAGTAGCCCACAACCACAGCTGTGGTCAGGGATCTTTCAGAGGGGATAGCGGCACACTGGACTACAGCAAGAGACCTGATAGGGTCTGGAAGAAGCTAATTTTTTTATTTATAACATTGCATCATTTTCTAGCATTTACAAACTACACTTTGTATCTTAAACTATGAAACAGAGCAGAGATGACTCTTTGAACTTCCCTGCTGTAAAATATTGTCTGATGTTGTCTTTCACTGTTTCTTTGAAGTATAAGTGCCTCAGAAAACAGCACTGTAGCTGACCAAGCTTGGGGTCGGAGAGCTCAGAGAAGCTCTTTTGCATAGATAACTAAAGTTTCTTAACTCTTCCTGTACTGGAAACAATATGAGACTCATATCCGTGCTACTAATGTTCTGTTTCTTAGTTGTACTACACATACAATTTATAATCTTATAAGTTCATTTTCACTTCAGTTTCCCTTTAAGGGCATCCCCAGGCCACTGCGTCCTAGTCTTCTTCTTTATAGAACACCTTATTGATGATTGTTGATTTCAAATAAAAATATATTTGCTATCTTAGTGTTATACCGTAAAACCGGCTTATCACTATTGGATGATAAAACCTCACAAGCATAGACTTTTTTGATCTCATGGGCTCCCCCCCCCCCTCCCTTGCCTGCTGCTTGGCTGTCCTCTGTTGAACTGAAGGAGTGAATCATAAACTGCCAAAGCCAGGATGACAGCCAGACATCTAGCATTTATTAAATGGGGATAACATCGGTGGCATCCATATTCCTCTCGCTTTAAGGTCCTTTTAATGTGTCTGAACACAGCTTGTTGGGTTGGAAAGTAACTGAACAGCTGACAGAGGCTGAAGTCCTCTAATGCGTGGGAGTCCCTCTGATGTTATTGCGCAGACAGGCGTACTCGCTAAGGCAGCACAGAAATGGATGATGATGTTGTGAAGCAGTGACCCAAACCAGCCAATCAGGAACCACCCATCGGTGAAGGGAATTTTGATTTGTGTTTATGGCAATGCTGCCCTCATTGTGCCCTGTGTGTCTTCTGATGACATTTCCCTCCGCTGCTCTCTTCTAGAGACAAGCCAAATACTCAGAGAACAAGCTAAAATGTACAAAGGCCAGGAACGAGTATCTCCTCAATTTAGCGGCGACTAACGGCTGCATCAGCAAATACTACATCCACGACGTCTCCGATCTCATAGACGTAAGTAGCGCTATGTGTGTGGGTGGATTTGGGGTATTGGGGAGGTTAACCACTTCAACACTAATGGTTTAGTCCCTTAAAAACTAGAGTAATTCTCAAATTTCATGCTTCTCCCATTCATTCGCCAATAACTTTATTGCTACTTATCACGGCTAAATTGTTTTTATTTTCACCACAGATTAGGCTTTCTTTAGGTGGTACTTTTTGCTAAGAATTTATTTTACATGCATTTTAAAGGGAATAAAAAGGGGGAAAAACGAAAAAAATGAATTACTTAGTTTTCGTGCCCTATTATAATATTAAAATAAAACATGCTGTTATAGATAAAACACACACATACACACATCTGGGTTTTGGGTCTTGCAGTAGATAATAAAACCCCCACACAGGGTGTGTTGTCTGGCTTCTGTAGATTCTGGATGCAAACCAGCTGTAGCACATAATGCACATCTATCCAAGAACAAACCTGCTCCAACCTAATATATTTGTAGTTGAATGTTTGCATTTAGGATTTAATCTCTGCAGAGGATAAATCGCCTTCACCTGCAATTGTAGTCATCCCAAATTTCTGCTTCTTCTGCTGTGCCTCTGTGGCGATTCTCCCTCAGCTGGAGGGAGCAGATGGCCCCACATCCTGCAACCCCCCCCCAGCCGTCTGACAGCTCACACAGAGGAGGGCAGGGAGTATGGGGCAGACCCAGGTGTGTTGCTGATATAGCCCCCTGCAGCCGTCTCTGCTGCCTGACAGCTTACACAGTGGAGGGCAGGGAGTATGGGGCAGACCCAGGTGTGTTGCTGATATAGCCCCTCGCAGCCGTCTCTGCTGCCTGACAGCTCACACAGTGGAGGGCACGGAGTATGGAGCAGACCCAGGTGTGTGGCGCAGATACTGATCTGTGTGCGCTCCGCCGGGACCTCTGCCTCTCATGTCACTGATTCCTATTCATTCCAGCAACGTGACACAGATGTGACCCCCTCCTTATCCAAACACAGCCACAGAAATGGAAATCATACTCAGCTGGGCTATTAACATGTAATTGTCACCTACCGCCTGTCCTCCTGCCCAGAGGGTCGCGAAAATCACTAAAAGTCATTTGTTTTCTGCGCAAAGTGTGATGCCGCATGAATTTTATATCAGATTGTCACATTCAGTGACCTTTATTTTAAAGATTAGCGGAGAAAGGGAAATTGCTTTCATTTTGCTGCATTTATCTGTTTCCCTCGGTGTGGATGTTGTTGTTGTTTTTTTTGTTTGTTGTTTTGTTTGGGGGGGAGGGGGAGGGGGGGGGCTGATTTGGTGTTGACAGAAATGGAGTGTCTAATTTCATATTAAAGGACCACTATCAAAAAAATATCCTATATAATAATACCTAAGGGCCCTTTTCCACTAGAGCGATTGCGATTGCTGAATCGCAAAATCGCAAATCGCTAGTGATTTTTAAATCGCTAGGGTTGTTACTTTATCATAGAAATCACGAGAAGTATTTTCCACTACAGTGATTCGATTTAGAAATCGCTAATTGCAAATCGCAATCACTTGCTGGATCGATTTTTACAATGATAATGCAATGCAAATGAAAATCGCAAATCGCAATTCCATAACAGAATTAATGAAAAATCGCAATTGCTGGCATTTGTGATTGCGATTGCTAGTGGAAAAGGGCCCTAAGTGTCGCTGCGTCCTCCTCTGTCCCTGTGTTGTGCGTTTGCGCTACTGCGCATGTGCAGCACGGACAACCGTTGGGACAGAATGACGGGTCCAGGGAGCCGGGCAGTGCGAGCGCATACACACTGACACGCGGCAGTGTGACAGAGACCTCGAGCCCGTTTTTAAACAGGCTTAGGTCAACTAGTAGTACTATAAATGATTTTTTCCTACATTGTGGTCATTAGTGCTTTTCTGCATGAGAGTGGGGCTACACCTCGGAAGCCAGCATATATGGGGCTTTGGGAACAGATTAGAAGGGAAACAGCAGGTAGTTATTACTTGCCATTACAAGAGGACCTGTGGAATGTGCAATTTTCACTGGAGTTCCGCTTTAAGTCTGATGAACGATCTGATCAAAATTGGACCTTCTGTGTAGTGTAGAATAAGTAAATAATTTAGAGGTGCATCTGTGACAACTTTATTGATGCAGGCTGGGGCGGAGCTCCCCCATTCGACACTAAGACATACACGTCAAACTGCAGCCCATAGGCCAAATCTGGCCCTTGGAGCCATCTGATTTGGCCCTCAGGTGGCTTCCACACTTTAGCATTATGTTTGGCCCCCTCTAGACCACCAGGGAAGGTTATACTGGAAGTTAATCCCTAGATTACCAGGGAAGCCATATGGGGAGGAGGAAGGCACAAGATACCAGGGAACTGTATAGGAGAGGAAGGGGGCCACTAGACACCAGGGAACTGTATAGGGGAAGGAGGACCACAAAACCTCAGGGAACTGTATAGGAGATGGAGGGGGGGGGGGTATTAGACACCAAGGAACTTTATAAGGGAGGGATGTGGCCACTAGACATTGAGGCTGGCCAGCGACTTGGTCCCAGAGCTTAATTTGGGCCCACTTTGTATTCGAGTTTGACACTTCCGCTCTTTGACACCCCTGCTCTTCCTGTACAGGAAGTGAGTGAGGGGTTCAGTGATTGGGCCATCGGTGTCCAGTCCAGTTGGACATCGATTGTACTTTGTTTTTACATGTATGTTGATTACAGCACAAACCTTACAGTCACTCCTGTGGCTCTTCTTGTGTTGCTCAGTGCTGTGACCTGGGATTCCACGCCAGCCTTGCCCGCACCTTCCGTACATACCTCTCAGCTGAGTATAACCTGGAGACCTCCAGACATGAAGGCCTGGACATCATTGAGAACGCCGTGGACAATCTGGATGCGCGCAGCGACAAGCACAAAATCATGGACTTGTATAATCAGGTCTTCTGCCCACCACTAAAGTTTGACTACCAGCCTCACATGGACGACGAGGTACATCCTGCGTAATATGAGTCCTCTAGCTGCACCATATATGTCTGAAGAGATAGTGGAAGGACCAGAGGGGGAGAGTCCTCCAGCAGTGCAAAGTATATCAGGAGAGGGATGGAAGGATCAGAGTCCTCCAGCAGCACAGAGCAGGTCAGGAGAGGGGTGGAAGGAGCAGAGTCCTCCAGCAGCACAGAGTATATCAGGAGAGGGATGGAAGGATCAGAGTCCTTCAGCAGCACAGATCAGATCAGGAGAGGAGTGGAAGGAGCAGTGTCCTCCAGCAGTGCAGAGTATATCAGGAGAGGGATGGAAGGATCACATCCCTCCAGCAGCACAGAGCAGATCAGGAGAGGGGTGGAATGAGCAGAGTCCTCCAGCAGCACAGAGTATATCAGGAGAGGGAGGGAAGGAGCAGAGTCATCCAGCAGCACAGAGAATATCAGCAGAGGGATGGAAGGAGCAGAGTCCTCCAGCAGCACAGAGTATATCAGGAGAGGGATGGAAGGAGCAGAGTCCTCCAGCAGTGCAGAGTATATCAGGAGAGGGATGGAAGGTGCAGAGTCATCCAGCAGCACAGAGAATATCAGGAGAGGGATGGAAGGAGCAGAGTCCTCCAGCAGTGCAGAGTATATTAGTAGAGGAGAATTAGTTAGAGGAAGGGAAGAGTCCTCCAGTAGCACAGAGTATATCAGGAGAGGGATGGAAGGAGCAGAGTCCTCCAGCAGCACAGAGTATATCAGGAGAGGGGTGGAATGAGCAGAGTCCTCCAGCAGCACAGAGTATATCAGGAGAGGGAGGGAAGTAGCAGAGTCATCCAGCAGCACAGAGAATATCAGGAGAGGGATGGAAGGAGCAGAGTCCTCCAGCAGCACAGAGTATATCAGGAGAGGGATGGAAGGTGCAGAGTCCTCCAGCAGTGCAGAGTATATCAGGAGAGGGAGGGAAGGCGCAGAGTCCTCCAGCAACGCAGAGAATATCAGGAGAGGGATGGAAGGAGCAGAGTCCTCCAGCAGCACAGAGTATATCAGGAGAGGAATGGAAGGAGCAGAGTTCTCCAGCAGCGCAGAGAATATCAGGAGAGGGATGGAAGGAGCAGAGTCCTCCAGCAGTGCTGAGTATATCAGGAGAGGGGTGGAAGGAGCAGAGTCCTCCAGCAGTGCATATTATATCAGGAGAGGGATGAAAGGAGCGGAGTCCTCCAGCAGTGCAGAGTATATCAGGAGAGGGATGGAAGGTGCAGAGTCCTCCAGCAGTGCTGAGTATATCAGGAGAGGGATGGAAGGAGCAGAGTCCTCCACCAGCACAGAGTATATCAGGAGAGGGATGGAAGGTGCAGAGTCCTCCAGCAACGCAGAGTATATCAGGAGAGGGATGGAAGGAGCAGAGTCCTCCAGCAGTGCAGAGTATATCAGGAGAGGGATGGAAGGTGCAGAGTCATCCAGCAGCGCAGAGTATATCAGGAGAGGGATGGAAGGAGCAGAGTCCTCCAGCAGTGCAGAGTATATCAGGAGAGGGATGGAAGGTGCAGAGTCCTCCAGCAGCGCAGAGTATATCAGGAGAGGGATGGAAGGCGCAGAGTCCTCCAGCAGTGCAGAGTATATCAGGAGAGGGATGGAAGGAGCAGAGTCCTCCAGCAGCACAGAGTATATCAGGAGAGGGAGGGACGGAGCAGAGTCCTCCAGCAGTGCAGAGTATATCAGGAGAGGGATGGAAGATGCAGAGTCCTCCAGCAGTGCAGAGTATATCAGGAGAGGGATGGAAGGTGCAGAGTCCTCCAGCAGCGCAGAGTATATCAGGAGAGGGATGGAAGGAGCAGAGTCCTCCAGCAGTGCAGAGTATATCAGGAGAGGGATGGAAGGAGCAGAGTCCTCCAGCAGAGCAGAGTATATCAGGAGAGGGGTGGAATGAGCAGAGTCCTCCTGCAGTACAGAGTATATTAGGAAAGGAATGGAAGGAGCAGAGTCCTCCAGCAGCACAGAGTATATTAGTAGCAATAGAGTATTGTACCGTGTTAGCCATCAGTAAAAGCAAGAAGTTTTAAATCAGGATGATACCATTTATTGGCTAACTAAAAATGAATAAGATTAAGCAAGCTTTCGGCCTTGCAGCCTTCGTCGGGCTTACCTCCTGTTAGGTGCAGGCTGGTTTTAGTAGAGGAGAATTAGTTAGAGGAAGGGAAGAGTCCTCCAGCAGCACAGAGTATATCAGGAGAGGGATGGAAGGTGCAGAGTCCTCCAGCAGCACAGAGTATATCAGGAGAGGGCAGTTAGTGAACAGATTTTACACGATGCCAGAACAAGAGCCAGTCCTGTGTATATCACAGTATCTCTATCTCTATGTTGTCTGTGTGCAGGTGTGCCAGGTCAGTGCCCAGCAGCCGGTACAGATGGAGCTGCTCGTGCGATATCACCAGCTGCAGTCACGTCTCACCACTCTGAAGATCGAGAATGAGGAGGTGAATCCATAAGTTCGTATTTTATCATCTTGCAATGCAGAATAGTAAATTCCCTCCCCTGTTGCTCCCCCTAGTGGTCAGATGACCCGTCCGGACCAAGGATCACAAGACCTGCTGTATGGCCAGCATTGCACTCCAATAACCTCCCTGACAGGTTTCCCTTAAATAAACGGAGGAGTTGCGGCTTTCACGCTGAGTAGTATTGATCTCCATCCTGGCATTCATCTCCCTTGTCTGGCTACTCCGCTAGCATAATCCATATTGATTCCCAGTATCAGCAGATTCTGAACATCCCTGATTCAGCCTGTAAGACTAATCCCAATATGTTTCCTGATTCTCATCCCTCATCCTGAGCCCATTGTGTCCCTATTCATACTAGTCAGACCATGGGAGGACATTACACTACATAGAACCATGCAGCAACAGGCTGCTCTCACTTCCTGCTAAATTTGGGTACATAGCGTTAAAGCAAAACTGTAGTGGGGAGATGAGGGGGATTTAGATACTTACCTCAACTGCTGGAAGCTCCTGGATAGTCTAGAGGCTTCTTGGAACCTTGTCCAGCCCACTACTCCAGTGCAGGGTCCCTCCTCATCTTCTGGCCTCACTGCTGGCAATGTACAAATACATCCAGACTGGGCATGCTCAAGTAAAGTCCGCACGTGCCCAGTAGATTGAAGCTGCTCTTGCACAGAGGAAAAAATCTGTGGACAGGCGGCTTCATCCTACTCGGCACGTCCAGACCGTACTTGTGCATGCCCAGTCTTGATGCTCTCGTCCACTGCTAGGAGCACAGCTAGAAGAAGAAGAGAAACCAAGCACTGGAACAATGGCTTGTTGGAGAATCCAGAAAGCCTCTGAACCATGCAGCTTCCAATGACTGAGGTAAGTATCTAAAAAAATTTTCACCATGACTTCCGGTGTACTTTCACTTCTTTTAGATCCATGCACACAAATGTCCTCTCACAGGAGTGTTTACTGAAAGTACAGTTGTTGTTCTGTTCCTTTCCCTGAACATCTCTTCTGTCTTAAAATACGTACACACGCGTGATCATGTGTGAGTACAGCAGCCCCCAACCGGCACCCAGCAAGTGGTCTGCCAGGAGGATCAACTTGGCCAAGCGATAGCCAACTCCATTGTGCACGCTGCTCCCCCGCTGCATGACGTCATGCACGTGCCCCTTCGTTGTCTCTCCCTCTTTACAGCTGACTTTGCATATTAACAGCCCGGCCCAGCGATGTCAACCGAGGGATCGGGTCCTGATAACCATCGGGCGACATCCATCCCAGGTGTGTACACACCTTCATCCAATTCACTCAATCCTGTTTGCTGACTCTTACAATCCTCCTTTCTGATGATGACTTATTCTGTATTTTCTCTATCCAAACAGACAGCATGAGTCACCAAAAGCGGGAGGAGGGATCATGTGGGAGTCAGCAAGCTGTGGCTTGACTACTAAATAGTCAGTTTTAACTGCAGGATTTTCATGTGGCTGAATAAGACAGAAGAAAAGCGTTTCAGGGCACAATATAATATCTGCGTATTTATTAAACACTTCCAATGCAGTTACTTTACGAAAAAGTGGCGTTGTTAGCCATAATGAAAGCAGGAAATTTGGACGCCCGCGTTGAGCGGAAGTTTGGGTGCCGCCATAGACGCCCATTGAAATGAAGGCTATGGGACGAAATGTAGGCGCCCACAGCACCTAATAAATATTGTGCACCAGAGCAACTGCAATGCAAAATATGGCTATAAATAGTGGGTGCTGGCGAATTCCCCCCATAGCTATTTATTTCCAGCGGACTGGTGGGGAGGGGGACAGTTAGGGGTAGCCGTGGGTGGGTTGTTTAAAGTTGGCCATAGAGGGGGTGGTTAAGGTTAGCATGAGGGGGCTGGTTAAGGTTAGCATGGGGAGCTGGTTAAGGTTAGCTGTGGGTGGTTAGATTAGTTAATTAGGTTAATCAGTATGTATTACCAATATTTTACTTTCGTCATTTGCATTGTAAGAGTGGAATATTGGTAAATTGAACTATATTCTACTGTCGGGTTTTCTAGGCGCCCAAATTTCCCGGCCCCCATTTTTCAAGTACACGCCCTAATAACCAATTAGATTCAAGCTTCTCTCTTGCTAGTGTAGCTGGACAATTACAGACATTTACTGGTAGCTTTGATGGCTTGCTGTGCCACTTATGAAATCTCCATGTGGTCTCATATGATGTGTATTTCACATTTCGGTACAGGTGAAGAAGACCTTAGATGCCACTATGCAGACACTTCAGGATATGCTGACTGTAGAGGACTTTGATGTCTCGGATGCCTTCCAGCACAGCCGATCCACCGAATCCATCAAATCGGTGGCCTCGGAGACCTACATGAGCAAACTCAACATCTCCAAAAGAAGATCCAACCAACAAGAGACTGAGAGCTTCTACTTCTCGGTAAGGGAAGTCTGGTCATTGGTCTCGTTTGGCAACTGAATAGTCATCTTAGAGGCTTAGACCCAGACACTCCACACTTTGCCAAACTTTTTGTTTGATGACGAGATTGGTAGGTTAAAGGCGCCCATACACTTGCTCGATTTTCTTTGAACATTTAAACATGACAATTGAATCTGCCAAAGATCGATACCGCAACGTTTCTGCCTGATTGTAATTTTGATTGATTTCTAAATTGAAACTACCAATCTGCAAACTGGAAAGATTTTGCTCAAATGGAGGTGTGCAGCATTAGATTTCTCGATTTTGGGTTGACCGTCGGACCTCAGGCCGGTCTCCCCCAATCTAAAATGTGCTCCTCTTTGAGCCCTGCAGAGTGTTTGTAGTGGAACATACACCTACCTATCCACTAGTGCATTCCTCCTCTGTCTTTGATCGATCTCTGCAGGGGTGCCTGTGACCTGACCGCATGTACGTGGCCAGGTAACATACATGTCACAGGGTCACGGGAATCAGGCGCTCAGTGGTGACGGAGAGAGGACACAGATGAGCGTACGCTTCTCTGCCAACACACTGTAACACAACTCACCATTGCCTTTGGATGTGCTATCCTATGTCCTATGTAGAATGAAAAGCTTGTAACATGCCTTGAACATCGCAGTGCTGCCTCCATTTCTTCCACTTGGCCATCTACAAGTATATGGCCACCTTTACTTAGACGGGAGAAGGGCTAGATTCAGGGGTGTAACTAGAGGGGAGCAGCCCTTGCGATCACAGTGGGGGCCCAGAGCTATAGGGCTCCCCTACATCTACTCTTCCCTTACTCCGATACATGGGACTGTACTTCAGATCTGGTGTTTTTGTAGCTACATTTGTTATGGTTGAGAAGGTCATGATGGCTACACTTGTTTTATGACCCTTGTGAGATGGGCCTCAAGACCGTGGAGGGGACCAAGGGAAGGGGTGTTAACGTCAGGGGGGTACCCATGAATTGTAGTTGCACCACTGGCTAGATCATTCATATCAAACTCTGGCCTGCGGGCCAAATCTGGCCCTCAGAGCCATCAAATTTTTCCCTCAAGTGGGTTCCCCACTTTGCATTATGTTTGGCCCAAGCTAACGAAATTGGGGTAAAGCCCTAGATCACCAGGGAAGCCATATGGAGGAGGATAAAGCACTAGACACCAAGGAGCTGTTTAGGATGTGAGGGGTGGACCACTAGACACCAGGGTACTATTTAGGGGTCAGAGGGGAAACACTTGACACCGGGGAACTGTATTGGGGAGGGAGTGGGGCCACCAGACTTTAGGGAGCTGTATATGGGAGAGAGGGACACCAGGGAACTATAAAGGGAAGGGAGGGGAGCCAGTAGACACCAGGGAACTGTATAGTAGGAATAAGTACCGCTAAACACCAGGAAACTGTATAGGTGAGGGAGAACCAGAGAACTGTATTGGGGGGGGGGGGGGGAAGCACCAGAGAACTGTATTGGGGGAAAGCACCAGAGAACTGTATTGGGGGGGAAGCACTTGACACCAGAGAACTGTATTGGGGGGGGGGGGGGTCACTAGACATCAGGGAACTGTATGGGGAGGGGTAAAGGGGAACACTAGACACCGGGAAACTGTATTGGGAGGGAGGAGGGCCAGTAGACACCAGGAAACTTTATTAGAGGGGGGAGGTGGTCAATAGAAATTGGGGTTGGCCTACGACTTGGTCCCAACGTTCAATTTTGGCCCATATTGTATTTGAGTTTGACACCCCTGGACTAGATTAACCAATTTATTTTTTTTTCACTTTCAAAGCTTTATTGTCTTCAAAAAGGTAGCATTACATAGTAAACAGTGAGACAAAACAGGCATAGCATAATATAACCTTAATATTGAACATTATCTTCAAGGTAACTATAAGCATCAGACTTTATAGTGAACAGGATGGCAGGTTCATAGTTAGCATTATATATATTCGGCAGTCAAACAATCTGGTGATATTTTAGGCTACGTAGCGGTGTCCAGTGTATATGGAGCTATTGTATCTAGGATGAGTTAAAGGTTTCCCCTACCCCCGACATCAACAACACTATGGTTTTAGGTTCCTTCTTGCATCACATCTTTATATTCCTGTGAGTCTTTAAAATCATACCATAATGCCCAAGTTTTTACATAAAGATCCATCCTATCTTGTGCTGCCAGGATTATCTCCTCCATATCCGCAATTCCATCCACTCGTCTCCACCACATTGCCATAGTAGGCACAGTGTCTGATCTCCAATAAAGAGGAATCAAAGCTTTGGCTGCATTTAGCAGGTGTATCAACACGCATCTTTTGTATGATTTGGAGGAGAAAGGGATCATATGTAGCAGGTAGGTTTCTGGAGTGAAGGGAATGTGGACAGAGGAGATCCTCCGGGCCCAATGGTGGACTTTTTGCCAGAAGGGTTGAATTTTGTCACAATTAACCAATTTCTTTGACGGATTTACTTTTAGTAACAGTTACAGAGTCTAGACAGGCTGGAAATAGTTTTACGGCTAGATCCAATTTGTGCTGCAGGGCCTGTAATCTATACATGTGCCGTATACATTTCCAGATGTGCGGAATGGCACTGATTATAAATGCAGCGGTTCTGCTGAGTAATCTTCCACATCTCTTTTCTCTTCTAGAAATTCAAGGAATATCTGAACGGCAATAACCTGATCACAAAACTGCAGGCTAAGCACGACCTTCTGAAGCAGGCGCTGGGAGAAGGTAAGGGACTGCCGCAGGCGGCTCGCACTGCAGAGAATGTGGCCTCATTACAATATTGCCGAAAGGATGAAGCTGGACAAAAAAACAAAACAAAACTGGGGGCACCTCAGTGCATAGGATCTGTTCACAGCTCCCTTGTACTGGCAATCCCCAACTCCCCACCTACCTACACACCAGCTCCCAGCATAGTCATCTGTGCTTGGAAGGGGAGGAGATTGCGCACCCGCTACCTAAAAGTAAAGACGGAAGGCAATGCAGGGCAGTGCTAAACTAGTCGGCATTAGAAGTGCTGTGCATTTTTCTATTTAGAGTTTAGATGGGCTTAAAGCAGGCTTGTCCAAAGTCCGACCCGGGGGCCAAATGCAGCCCACCGAGCAATTTCTGGCAGCCCCCAAAGCTCTCTACAGCTGTTAATTCCATGCAGACCGTAGCTGTGGTGCTGCATGCAGGGGCCAGCAACAGTGAGGGCTGGTGCACACCGAGCGGCTTTTTGGGCGTTTTCAGATCCGCTTGCGGCTGCGGATCTGCTTGGTCAATGTATCTCAATGGGGTGGTGCACACCAGAGCGGCAGGCGTTTTGCAGAAACGAAAAATGCCTGGGTGAGGCATTTTTTGGATTTCGGATGCGTTTCTGCCCCAATGTTAAGTATAGGAAAAACGCAAACCGCTCTGAAAAACGCCTGTTCAGAGCGGTTTTGCAGGCGTTTTTGTTACAGAAGCTGTTCAGTAACAGCTTTACTGTAACAATATATGAAATCTACTATACTGAAAACCGCAGCAGCAATCCGCAAAACGCTAGCAAAACGCCTCATAAAAATAAAAAAAAGCGTTTAAAAATCTGCTAGCATTTTGCGGATCTGCTAGCTGGTTTTGGTGTGCACCAGCCCTAACAGCCACTGATTAGCAGCTGCCAGTGTTCTAGCGGCAAACAGTATATGGGTTATTTCCCATGGAACTGTTTCATTTGACAGAATGTCACATGCACAGTGTACCTAACAGCAATCAGCAAACATTGTGCGCAATTTTGCTAGTTCGGCCCCCTAGCACCCCCAAGTATGGCAATATGGCCCTTGGTCTAAAAAGTTTGGACACCCCTGGCTTAAAGCAATCTTGATCCAGAGAAAAAAAGTTGCCGGTAGACTCTGGGTCTCGGTAGGCCGGTAGGCTCTGGATCCTGTAGAGCTTTCCTGGTACCCTCTGCGTCTCCTCGTCCCCCCACTGTCCCCGTTCAGAGTCTGCACCTTTGGAAGGCTTTGTAAGCTCCTTTAGTTCTTCCAAAGACTGGTGCATCCGTATGACACATGTGCGAGTGAGCACTTGAGCATGCACAGTGCGGATCCACCTGACTTCAGAAGTCTTCGGGGGACGAGAATTCTTCCAAAGCCTTCCTAGGAGTCCAGAAGGCGTATTCAAACATTCTAGTTGGATTACTTCCATCCCTTTTAGGTATCTTTTTTTTTTCAGGTTTTCTTTACCCTCAGCATAACTGAAACCCTCACGTTACCCTTTTAGGCCTGGTTCACACTAGCATAAAAAAATCCATTTAGTGGAACCTCTGAGTTCAGGTCCGCTTTAAGGCATCAGTAGGAATTGTATGAGTTTTGTGCTACTTCTGGGGTGGAAATCTCTGTGGCGTTAAAGTGTGGGGATAGTTTAGAAGATTTTTCTACCTCTGCTTCCTGCCTTCCTGTGAGGCAAAAGAAAGTACAGTATATCTGAGATCTAAAAAAGCAGATGTAAATTCTATTTTAGTTCCTCAAAATGCATGTAAAATTGCCATCTGCGTGACTGAGGGAGTGTGCGGTTCTGTCTCTTCATCTCCTCTCCACTTCCCACCCAAACTCGTGCACAGAGCCGCCATCTCCTCTCCACTTCCCCCAAACTCCTGCACAGAGCTGCTATCTCTTCTCCACTTCCCTCCAAACTCCTGCACAGAGCTGCTATCCCCTCTCCACTCCCCCCCCCCCCCCCCCCAAACTCCTGCACAGAGCCGCTATCTCCTCTCCACTTCCCCCAAACTCCTGCATAGGGCTGCTATCTCCTCTCCACTTCCCACCCAAACTCGTGCACAGAGCCGCCATCTCCTCTCCACTTCCCCCAAACTCCTGCACAGAGCTGCTATCTCCTCTCCACTTCCCCCCAAACTCCTGCACAGAGCTGCTATCCCCTCTCCACTCCCCCCCCCCCCCCCCAAACTCCTGCACAGAGCCGCTATCTCCTCTCCACTTCCCCCAAACTCCTGCATAGGGCTGCTATCTCCTCTCCACTTCCCACAAACTCCTGCACAGAGCCGATATCTCCTCTCCACTACGCCCCTCCAAACTCCTGCACAGAGCCATTATCTCCTCTCCACTTAATCCAAACTCTTGCATAGAGCTACTATCTCCTCTCCACTTCCCCCAAACTCCTGCACAGAGCTGCTATCTCTTCTCCACTTCCCTCCAAACTCCTGCACAGAGCTGCTATCTCTTCTCCACTTCCCCCCAAACTCCTGCACAGAGCTGCTATCTCTTCTCCACTTCCCCCCAAACTCCTGCACAGAGCTGCTATCTCTTCTCCACTTTCCCCCAAATTCCTGCACAGAGCTGCTATCTCCTTGCCACTTCCCCCCAAATTCCTGCACAGAGCTGCTATCTCCTCTCCACTTCCCCCAGACTCCTGCACAGAGCTGCTATCTCCTCTTCACTTCCCCCCCAAACTCCTGCACAGAGCTGCTATCTCCTCTCCACTTCCCCCCAAACTCCTGCACAGAGCCGCTATCTCCTCTCCACTTTCCCCAGACTCCTGCACAGAGCCGCTATCTCCTCTCCACTTCCCCCCAAACTTCTGCACAGAGCCGATATCTCCTCCCCACTCCCCCCCCCCCCCCAAAAAAAAACCTCCTGCACAGAGCCGATATCTCCACTCTCCCCCCCCCCCCCAAAACTCGTGCACAGAGCCGCTGTCTCCTCTCCACTCCCCCCCCCCAAACTCCTGCACAGAACTGCTATCTCCTCTCTACTCCCCCCCCCCCACTCCTGCACAGAGCCGCTATGTCCTCTCCACTTCCCCCAAACTCCTGCACAGAGCTGCTATCTCCTCTCCACTTCCCCCAGAGTCCTGCACAGAGCTGCTATCTCCTCTCCATTTTTTCCCAGACTCCTACACAGAGCTGCTATCTCCTCTCCACTTTCCCCAGACTCCTACACAGAGCTGCTATCTCCTCTCCACTTTCTCCAGACTCCTGCACAGAGCCGCTATCTCCTCTCCACTTTCCCCATACTACTGCACAGAGTTGCTATCTCCTCTCCACTTCCCCCAAACTCCTGCACAGAGCTGCTATCTCCTCTCCACTTCCCCCCAAACTCCTGCACAGAGCTGCTATCTCCTCTCCACTTCCCCCCCAAACTCCTGCACAGAGCTGCTATCTCCTCTCCACTCCCCCCCCCCCCCCAAAACTCCTGCACCGAGCTGCTATCTCCTCTCCACTTTCCCCAGACTCTTGCATAGAGCTACTATCTCCTCTCCACTTCCCCCAAACTCCTGCACAGAGCTGCTATCTCTTCTCCACTTCCCTCCAAACTCCTGCACAGAGCTGCTATCTCTTCTCCACTTCCCCCCAAACTCCTGCACAGAGCTGCTATCTCTTCTCCACTTCCCCCCAAACTCCTGCACAGAGCTGCTATCTCTTCTCCACTTTCCCCCAAATTCCTGCACAGAGCTGCTATCTCCTTGCCACTTCCCCCCAAATTCCTGCACAGAGCTGCTATCTCCTCTCCACTTCCCCCAGACTCCTGCACAGAGCTGCTATCTCCTCTTCACTTCCCCCCCAAACTCCTGCACAGAGCTGCTATCTCCTCTCCACTTCCCCCCAAACTCCTGCACAGAGCCGCTATCTCCTCTCCACTTTCCCCAGACTCCTGCACAGAGCCGCTATCTCCTCTCCACTTCCCCCCAAACTTCTGCACAGAGCCGATATCTCCTCCCCACTCCCCCCCCCCCCCCCCCCAAAAAAAAAACCTCCTGCACAGAGCCGATATCTCCACTCTCCCCCCCCCCCCCCAAAACTCGTGCACAGAGCCGCTGTCTCCTCTCCACTCCCCCCCCCCAAACTCCTGCACAGAACTGCTATCTCCTCTCTACTCCCCCCCCCCACTCCTGCACAGAGCCGCTATGTCCTCTCCACTTCCCCCAAACTCCTGCACAGAGCTGCTATCTCCTCTCCACTTCCCCCAGAGTCCTGCACAGAGCTGCTATCTCCTCTCCATTTTTTCCCAGACTCCTACACAGAGCTGCTATCTCCTCTCCACTTTCCCCAGACTCCTACACAGAGCTGCTATCTCCTCTCCACTTTCTCCAGACTCCTGCACAGAGCCGCTATCTCCTCTCCACTTTCCCCATACTACTGCACAGAGTTGCTATCTCCTCTCCACTTCCCCCAAACTCCTGCACAGAGCTGCTATCTCCTCTCCACTTCCCCCCAAACTCCTGCACAGAGCTGCTATCTCCTCTCCACTTCCCCCCCAAACTCCTGCACAGAGCTGCTATCTCCTCTCCACTCCCCCCCCCCCCCCCAAAACTCCTGCACCGAGCTGCTATCTCCTCTCCACTTTCCCCAGACTCCTGCACAGAGCTGCTATCTCCTCTCCACTTCCCCCATACTACTGCACAGAGTTGCTATCTCTTCTCCACTTCCCCCAAACTCCTGCACAGAGCCGATATCTCCTCTCCACTACGCCCCTCCCCCCCCCCCCCCCCCCAACTCCTGCACAAAGCCATTATCTCCTCTCCACTTCCCCCAAACTCCTGCATAGAGCTGCTAGCTCCTCTCCACTTCCCCCAAACTCCTGCACAGAGCTGCTATCTCCTCTCCACTTCCCCCCAAACTCCTGCACAGAGCTGCTATCCCCTCTCCACTCCCCCCCCCCCCCCCAAACTCCTGCACAGAGCCGCTATCTCCTCTCCACTTCCCCCAAACTCCTGCATAGGGCTGCTATCTCCTCTCCACTTCCCACAAACTCCTGCACAGAGCCGATATCTCCTCTCCACTACGCCCCTCCAAACTCCTGCACAGAGCCATTATCTCCTCTCCACTTAATCCAAACTCTTGCATAGAGCTACTATCTCCTCTCCACTTCCCCCAAACTCCTGCACAGAGCTGCTATCTCCTCTCCACTTCCCCCAAACTCCTGCACGGAGCTGCTATCTCCTCTCCACTTCCCCCAAACTCCTGCACAGAGCTGCTATCTCCACTTCCCACAAACTTAGACAGCCTGTTTTGGATTTTCTGGTCCTCATCAGTGCATGGCAGGGATTTATATGGCTCTATGG